>NC_089505.1:172271337-172897250 GCF_036850995.1 Saccopteryx leptura
GAGAACTCCCATGGACAGGCAAGGGGTAGAGCCTGAAGAGGCAACACTCACGCCCACAAATGGGGCGGAGGAGACCAGCAGGGGTCTCTTGACTGCAAGGGGCGGAGCCTGGCAGCCCCTGCAGCGACACGAGGGGCGGAGACTGGAGAGGCATCACATGGCCTGTTGGGGTGGCCCGCAGCAACAGCAAGGGCCAGAGCCAAGAGAGGCAACCAACGCACCCACATGCAGCACAGCCTGGAGAGGTGAAGAGTGGCTCACGCCATGGGGCAGCCCAAGCTGTGATCACAAGCCCGCATGCCCAGCAGTGCCAGTGCCTGAGTACCCGAGGATGAGGCAGCAGCAGGGGGCTAGTAGAAAGACCACACCTCTGGAATAGAGAGGCCACACACACACTGGCCAACAATAGATAAAAGCAAGCCTAGAAGTACAGCTGATATTTACAAGGGCATCAGGATCCAGCAGAGGCAGCCACAAATATTGGATTGCCTATAGTTCCAAAAAGGTTGCTAAGAGCTAGTCATAAGCAGTGACCCCCACTGGTCTGCGCCAGGTTCTGGCCAGGGAGGTCCCGGGCTGGTACATCCAGCGGCCAAATACGAACAGCATCAGCTCAATACCTAACAACCCTAGTTAGAGAGGTATCTTAAGGAAAGGCTCTTTACACCTGACCTAGCTAAAACATAGAAAACACTGACAAAAATAGCAAAAAGAGCCATGGCAGCAGACATGTAACCCACAGGAGATTACAAACAACAGCTGAAGCCAACCGAAGAAGATCTAGGAACAATACAACTGAAAGCTGGAGGCAGACAACACCAACCCTAGACTCAGCTAGCTACACAAACAATACATCTGAAGGAGCAGTCTATACAGAGACAAAATGGGAAGACAGCGAAATGCAATTCAAATGAATCAACAAGAGAAACCCCCAGAAAAAGAACTGAATGAGATGGAAATAACTAAGATACAGATGTAGAGTTTAGAATAATGATTGTTAGGATGCTCAAGGATCTTAGAGAAACAATAGACGGACATAATGAGCACCTAAACAAAGAGATAAAAAGCATCAAAAAGGACACTGAAATCATAAAAAAGAATCACACAGAAATGATATAAACATTATCAGAAATGAAGACTACACTAGAAGGAATTAAAAGCAGGCTGGATGAAGCAGAGGATCGAATCAGAGGACAAGATAAGCAAAACCATGGAAGCAGAACAGCAAAAACAGAAGAGGATCAAAAAGTCTGAGGAAACTCTAAGAGAGCTCTGTGACAACATGAAGAGAAACAACATCTGCATGGGTTCCTGAAGGAGAAGAGAAAGAACAAGGGATACAGAACTGATTGAAGAAATCATACCTGAAAACTTCCCTAAATTGATGAAGGAAAAAGTCACAAAAGTTCAAGAAGCACAGAGAATCCCATTAAAGAGGAACCCAAAGAGACCTACACCAAAACATATCACAATTAAAATACCAAAGCTAAGAGATAAAGTAAGAATAAAAGCTGCAAGAGAAAAGCAATCAATAACCTATAAAGGAGCCCCCATAAGGATGACATCCAAGTTTTCAACAGAAACACTTGAGGCCAGAAGAAAATGGCAAGAAATATTCAAAGTAATGCAAAACAATAGCCTACAATCAAGACTTCTTTATCCAGCAAAGCTATTGTTTAAAATTGAAAGAGAAATAAAAAGCTTCCCAGACAAAAAAAAAAAAATCAAAGAATTCATTACAACAAAACAAATGCTGCAAGAAATGTTAAGGGGCCTGTTGTAAACAGAACAATGCAGGGGGAAAAAAATCTAGTAAAAAAGGAATGTAGACTTAAAGAATAAAATGGCAATAAACAACTACATATCAATAACCTTAAATGTAAATGGATTAAAAGCTCCAATCAAAAAATATAGGATAGCTGTGTGGGTAAGAAAACAGGACCCATACATACACTGTCTAAAAGAGATAACCTCAAAACAAAAGATACACATAGACTGAAAGTAAAGGGATGAAAAATAATATTTGGCCCTGGCTGGATGGCTCAGTGGTAGAGCATCAGCCTAGCATGCAGGAGTCCCAGGTTCAATTCCCAGCCAGGGCACACAGGAGAAGCGCCCATCTGCTTCTCCACCCCTCCCCTTCTCCTTTCTCTCTGTCTCTCTCTTCCCCTCCCACAGCCAAGGCTCCATTAGAGCAAAGTTGGCACGGGCACTGAGGATGGCTCCATGGCCTCTGCCTCAGGCGCTAGAATGGCTCTGGTCACAACAGAGCAATGCCCCAGATGGGCAGAGCATCGCCCCCTGGTGGGCATGCCAGGTGGATCCTGGTCGGGAACATGCGGGAGTCTGTCTGACTGCCTCCCCGTTTCCAACTTCAGAATAATACAAAAAAAAAAAAGAAAGAAAAAAATTTTCTTTAAAAAAAAAAAAAGAGAAAACTCAAATAAATGAAATTAGGAATGAGAGTGGAGAAGTAAAAACTGACAGAGCAGAAATACAAAGGATTGTAAGAAAATACTATGAAGAACTATACGCCAAAAAATTAAGACAACCTAGATGAAATGGACAAATTCCTTAAAACATATAATCTTTCAAAAATCAATCTGGAAAAATCAGAAAACCTAAACAGAACAATTACAACAACTGAGATCGAAACAGTTATCAACAAACTCCCAACAAACAAAAGCCCTGGGCCAGAGAGCTTCGCAGGCGAAATCTACCAACTATTCAAAGAAGAACTAACTCCTATCCTTCTCAAGCTACATCAAAAAATTCAAGAGGAGTCAAGATTTCCAAACTCCTTTTACAAGACAGCATCATTCTGATTCCAAAGCCAGGCAAAGACAATACAAAGAAAGAAAACTATAGGCCAATATCCCTGATGAATCTAGATGCTAATATTCTCAACAAAATATGAGCAAATAAGATCTAGCAATAAAGGAAAAAAATCATACTTCATGATCAAGTGGGATTTATTCTGGAACAATATTTGCAAATCAATCAATGTGATTCATCACATAAACAAAAGGAAAGAGAAAAACCACATGATAATATCAATAGATGCAGAAAAAGTATTTGATAAAATCCAGCACCCATGTATGATGAAAACTCTCAGCAAAGTGGGAATACAGGGAACATACCTCAACATGATAAAGGCCATCTATGACAAACCCACAGCCAACATCATACTCAATGGGCAAATATTAAAAGCAATCCCCTGAAGATCAGGAACAAGGCAGGGGTGCCCCCTTTCACCACTCTTACTCAACATAGTTCTGGAAGTCCTAGCCACAGCAATGAGACAAGAAGAAGAAATAGAAGGCATTCAAATTGGAAAAGAAGCCTGACCAGGTGGTGACACAGTGGATAGAGCGTCGGACTGGGATGCCGAAGGACCCAGGTTCGAGACCCCGAGGTCGCCAGCTTGAGCGCGGGCTCATCTGGCTTGAGCAAACAGCTCACCAGCTTGGACCCAAGGTCGCTGGCCCCAGCAGGGGGTTACTCGGTCTGCTGAAAGCCCACAGTCAAGGCACATGTGAGAAAGCAATCAATGAAGAACTAAGGTGTCGCAACAAAAAACTGATGATTGATGCTTCTCATCTCCCTCCGTTCCTGTCTGTCTGTCCCTATCTCTCTCTCTCTCTAAAAAAACAAAAAAAACCTATTGGACCTGATAAATGAATTCAGCAAGGTGGCAGGATATAAAATTAATACTCAGAAATCAGAGGCATTTTTATACACCAACAATGAACTCTCTGAAAGACAAATTAAGAAAACAATCCCCTTTAATATTGCAAAAAATAAATAAATAAAGTACCTAGGAGTAAATTTAACCAAGGAGGTTAAAGACTTGTACTCAAGAAATTATAAAACATTGATAAAAGAAATCAGGGAAGATACAAACAAGTGGAAGCATATACCGTGTTCATGGATAGGAAGAATAAACATCATTAAAATGTCTATATTACCCAAAGCAATCTATGAATTCAATGCAATACCTATTAAAATACCAATGACATACTTCAAAGGTATAGAACACATATTCCAAAAATTAATATGGAACCAGAAAAGAACACGAATAGCCTCAGAAATCATGAAAAAGAAGAATAAACAGGGTGGTATCACACTTCCTGATATCAAGTTGTACTACAAGGCCATTGTACTCAAAACAGGAACAGGCATATACATCAATGGAACAGAACAGAGAACCCAGAAATGAACCACACCTTTATGGACAACTGATATTTGACAAAGGAGGTAAGAGCATACAGTGGAGTAAAGACAGTCTCTTTAACAAATGGTGTTGGGAAAATTGGACAGCTACCTGCAAAAAAATAAAACTAGACCACCAACTTACACCATTCACAAAAATAAACTCAAAATGGATAAAAGATTGAAATGTAAGTCATGAAACCATAATCATCTTAAAAGAAAACATAGGCAATAAGCTCTCTGACATCTCTTACAGCAATATATTTGCTGATTTATCTCCACAGCAAGTGAAATAAAAAACAGGATGGACAAATGGGACATCAAACTAAAAAGCTTTTGCACAGCTAAAGACAATATGAACAAAATAAAAATGGGAGAACATATTCGACAATACATCTGATAAAGGATTAACCAAAATTCATAAAGAACTTGTAAAATTCAACAACAGGGCCTGACCAGGCAGTGGCGCAGTGGTTAGAGCGTTGGACTGGGATGCGGAAGACCTAGGTTCAAGACCCCGAGGTCACCAGCTTGAGCGCGGGCTCATCTGTTCTGAGCAAAAAGCTCACCAGCTTGAGCCCAAGGTTGCTGGCTTGAGCAAGGGGTTACTCGGTCTGCTGAAGGCCCACGGTCGGGGCACATATGAGAAGGCAATCAATGAACAACTAAGGTGTTGCAATGCGCAACAAAAAACTGATGATTGATGCTTCTCATCTCTCCGTTCCTGTCTGTCTGTCCCTGTCTATCTCTCTCCCTGACTCTGTCTCTGTAAAAGGAAAAATTAAAAAAAAAACAAAAAAAAAAAAACACCAGGAAGACAAACAATCCAATCAAAAAATCAGTAAAAGAAATGAATAGACACTTCTGCAAACAGGGCATACAGATGGCCAATAGGCATATGAAAAAATGTTTCAATATCACTAATCATTAGAGAAATGCAAATTAAAACCACAATGAGATACCACCTCATACAGTAACAATGGCACTCATTAACAAAACAACACATAATAAGTGCTGGCGAGTATGTGGAGAAAAGGGAACCCTCCTGCACTGCTGGTGGGAATGCAGACTGGTGCAGCCACTATGGAAAACAGTATGAAGATTCCTCAAAAAATTAAAAATCGGACTGCCTTTTGACCCAGCCATCCCACTTTTAAAAATATATCCCAAGAACACCACATCATTGATTCAAAAGAAGAAAGGCACCCCCGTGTTTATGGCAGCATTGTTTACAATAGCCAAGATCTGGAACCCCCAAGTGTCCATAAGTAGACGAGCGGACTAAAAAGCTGTGGTACAGGCCCTAGCCGGTTGGCTCAGTGGTGGAGCGTCGGCTTGGCGTGCAGGAGTCCCAGGTTTGATTCCCGGCCAGGGCACACAGGAGAAGCGCCCATCTGCTTCTCCACCTCTCCACCCTCTCCTTCCTCTCTGTATCTCTCTTCCCCTCCCACAGCCAAGGCTCCATTGGAGCAAAGTTGGCCTGGGTGCTGAGGATGGCTCTGTGGCCTCTGCCTCAGGCGCTAGAATGGCTCTGGTTGAACAGAGCAGCGCCCCAGAGGGGCAGAGCATCGCCTCCTGGTGGGCATGCCGGGTGGATCCCGGTCGGGCGCATGCGGGAGTCTGTCTGACTGCCTCCCCGTTTCCAGCTTCGGAAAAATACAAAAAGAATAAAAAAAATAAAAATAAAAAATAAAAAGCCGCGGTACAGGGGATGTGATCAGAGTAGGGAACCTTAAGTATGGCTCCTGTTTACAACACATCCAACAGGAACTTGGGTTTACTACTCACAGGTGGCCGAACACTGTGACCTTCCTGTGACATGATGCCCTATACATGGGGGGGGGGGGGAAGCAGTGGTACACAATGGAATACTACGTGGCTGTGAAAAAGAAGGAAATCTTACCTTTTGCAGCAACGTGGATGGACCTGGAAACTATTACGTTAAATAAAATAAGCCAGGCAGAGAAAGAAAAATATCATATGACCTCACTCATTTATGGAATCCAATGAACAATGTGAACTGAGGAATGGAATAGAGTCAGAGGCAGGATCAAAGGGACTAGAAGGAAAGTGGACAGAGGGAAAGGGGATGATAGGATGGGATCAGAGAAGGTAACGAGATTGGTGAAATTATATACACATAACATAGCGTTATAGAGAGCAGGAAAGCAAATCTTAGAGGGAAGGGGGAGGGTGTTGGGGGAGCGTAGCAAGGGGGATGTTGAAGGGAATAGGGGGGTGAAGGGATGTATTTGGTGGGATACTTAAATCTATGTAAACACAAATTAAAATCAATAAAAATAAATAAATAAAAAATAAAATAAATTAAAAGAAGGCAGTAACTTAGACTATTTGGTTGACAACCATCTACCCAGTACTCAGTACTCAGTCCAGCTGTAAAAATATTTGCTGAATGAATACAAAAGGAACTATAATGGTATTTATCTTGCATTTTATATATCTCAGTAGTTTTGTTCGACTCTCATTTAAAGTCTTATATTTTTTATAACAGATTCCACATTATTTAGGTAGACAAGCATATTACCTCTAAGTAATAATGGTTTAATTTTCCTGTCAGATCTATTTTTTAAGATTCAGGTATACTTGTGGCCAGAACAATATTAAAAGATAACAGTAACAATAGCCACCTTTTTTTGTAACTGATTTTACCATGAAATCCGAAAACAGAATTTTAGTTTAAAATCTAAGGCACTGTTTAAAAGGTCACACAGGAGAAGCACCCATCTGCTTCTCCACCCCTCCTCCTCTCCTTCCTCTCTGTCTCTCTCTTCCCCTCCGGCAGCTGAGGCTCCACTGGAGCAAAGATGGCCCGGGCGCGGGGTATGGCTCCTTGGCCTCTGCCCCAGGCGCTGGAGTGGCTCTGGTCGGACAGAGACACGCCCCGGAGGGGCAGAGCGTCGCCCCCTGGTGGGCGTGCCGGGTGGATCCCGGTCGGGCACATGCGGGAGTCTGTCTGACTGTCTCTCCCCGTTTCCAGCTTCAGAAAAATACAAATAAATAAATAAATAAATAAAAGCTACTTAAAATCTCAACACTAGGATGATACCACATTACATAGAAACATAGTAAAAACGATTTACTAAAAACCACAAGGTGACTGTCTTATGAACAAGAGCGTCATGTATGTAGTACATTTCTTAACTTAGAGGTTACAAATCTAACTTATTAAAGTTACTTTTTACCTTATAGCTCTCTGCTCCTTGAAGGAGATCTCTCATGGAAGCAGACAAATGATCCTTTTCTGACTGTACAGATTTGAGTTCTTCCCTTAGAGTCTGGGCCTATTTTAAATATACAATAGAGAATTTTTTATGGATAGAAAAGCTAGATTTTCTAAAATGTAAAGTTCTTGAATCTTTCATTTATAAGGTGCCTTACCTCTCTTCTGCTAGAATCTAGTTCTTTCTTTGCTTTCACAGCAACTAGCTTTATCTTATTTATTTTCTCCTCTTTCTCTTTGGATTCTTTTTCGAGATATTCTAAAATAAAAATGAATGGATTATATGTAAACTCAGAAAGAAAAATATTCAAATTATTTATTAGCCCTATAAATCGATCTTTAATCTGGAACAAAAAATCTGCAATTTGAAATTAAAAGTAAGAAGTACCAAAAATATAAATACCTATTATTTTAAGTGAAAGCTTATTCATTATCTAAGTGAGGTAAACAATGTAAAAAATTTTCCATTTTCTTCAATCTCCCAAAATAGCCTTTTTTTTTTAGCATTTGCATAAGTTTCTAGGAATTGGAGAAGATGTTAGGACATCTTTAACCTTAGAAGATTTCCTGGAAACACAGTATGCACGATTTCAGGTGGTAATTTGCAAACAAGGATCAAGTAGAAGAGATACCAGGTGAAGTTAGATATTTATACTCCCTAGGCACACTCCTCTTGGTTGGTGGGTCTTATTTTTACAATTACACTTGGAATGTGTTCAATGTATTCAATCTTTCCCTCTCCACTTAACCTCTTTAGCCATCTCCCCTATTTAAACTCTACTGTTCCCTATCTTACTTCTTGATGGTATATCATTGCTTACATTCAATTACGATTTGAAGTTCTGTCCCTTACACCTGTCCTCCTCTACACTTTTTCTGGCCACTACATATGTACCATCTATGTGTATGCAGCAAAGGCCAGCTGTTTAAAATCTATTTCATCCTGTATCTTCTCACCTATGCAGGCACTAGTGTAACAATTCCCTCCTTTCTTGTGCAGCAGATCTCCTTCTCTGTAAGATTATTTCCAATTTATAAACATGCAACAAGGCCTGACCAGGCAGTGATGCAGTGGATAGAGTGTCGGACTGGGATTCGGAGGAACCAGGATTGAAACCCCCGAGATTACCAGCTTGAGCACGGGCTCATCTGGCTTGAGAAAAAGAAAAAAACAACTTACCAGCTTGGACCCAAGGTTGCTGGCTCGAGCAAGGGGTTACTCGGTCTGCTGGAGGCCCGCGGTCAAGGCACATATGAGAAAGCAATCAATGAACAACTAAGGTGTCACAATGAAAAATGTGACACAATGATTGATGCTTCTCATCTCTCTCCATTCCTGTCTGTCTGTCCCTATCTATCCCTCTCTGATTCTCTATCTCTGTTAAAAAGAAAACACACAAAAAAATATGCAACAAGAAAAATAGTTGCAAGAGATTAAAGTAAAAAATAAATAGTGGAAGCTGCCAAAAAGGGTCATTGAGAGGTCACAATAGGACAGGTGAAACGTCATACACACAACAATGCAAACCCCATTTCCCCTCTGGATACCGTCTCATCTCTTTTTTTATAGCAAAACTCCCTGTGAGAGTTGTTTATATTATACATGCTCTCAAATTTTTATTCCATTTGTTTCTTGAACTCACTTCAGTCAGGCTAAAGCTCTGGCATACCATGGCAACTGTTACCACCAAATTACCAAGTGACATCTAGGTCACTTAATCCAAGGGTCAGTTCTTAGTACTAATGTGATTTATCTTTCATAACATTCACCATGGTTAAACATTTTACCCTCTTGAAACACTTCCTCACGTGCACTTCGTGTGCCTTAGCTTCTAATATATTTTATGTTCTGGGTCTTCACTGTCTGATCCTTCTCAATCTCCTTTGCTGTTTCTATATTTCTAATTTTTAAATGATGGAGAACTGTCCTGATCCTCATTCTTTTCTACACTTATTTCCTTGGTGAGCTCTATTTTATGGCTTTTAATGCCAACTATTAATTTAAAATGTTATCTTTGATCAAACTCTCTCAATTCCAGATTTGCATATTTAGCAGTCTATTTGACATCTCACCTTGAGTTGGTATTTACACTTAATTTATCTAAAACTGAGATCATGATCTTCCAAATCCAACTTGTCCCAATCACCCACTATAGAAAACTTAAGAGTTACTCCAAACTCTTTAACATCTTCTACCCTTCTCTCTGCCAATCTAAATAGGCACTAAAATGAGAAATTATGAGCATATTATATGACACTAAATATTTGTTCCTTTGTCTTTAAAAGAGCTACCCCATAATGTTATTATGAGAAATAAATGAATAAGATAAAATCCCAACTCCTCTGCATGTAACATTGGTGCTTCTATACCCCTCCAGGAACATCCTAGTATGCTCCTTGATGTTACATATGTTAATATATAAGCACCTGCTATATCCTTGTGCTAGAATACCTTTAGTCTTGTGATGAATTTTTCTTTTTTTTAAGACAAAAGAAAAGTACAGCCTATTCTGTGATATTTTTCTTAACTTAAAACAGGTAGTTATACTTTACTAGCAGTGGCGCAGTGGACAGAGCGTTGACCTGGGAAGCTGAAGACTCAGGTTCAAAACCCCAAGGTCACCTGCTTGAGTGCAGGCTCATCCGGCTTGAGCACAGGCTCATCAACTTGAGCATGGGATAGCCAGATTGAGCATGGGACCACAGACATGACCCCGTGATCGCTGGCTTGAGCCCAAAGGTCAATGGCTTGAAGCCCAAGGTTGCTGGCTTAAGCAAGGCATTGCTGGCTTGGCTGGAGTCCTCCAGTCAAGACACGTATGAGAAGCAATCAAGGAACAACCAAAGTGACATAACTATGAGTTGATGCTTCTCATCTCTCTCCCTTCCTGGCTGTCTGTCACTGTCTCTATTACTCTCTCTGGCTCTCTCTAAAAATAAATAAATTATTTACTTAATTAATAAAACTGTTACTTTTTGTACTGCCAGCACTGTACCTTGCACACCCATCAAACTACTCTAATAACAGCACTTTCTGGCAGTGAGCTCTTTGAAGACATGGTTACACCTTAATCACCTTTCTATCACTAGTGCCTAGGTAATAGGGCAAATAGTTTGATAAATAAATTTTAAGATCCAAAACAATCATGGATCCATTTATAAATAAAATTATAATAATCTTTTGCTTGTGTTAAACAGAAAGTGACAGTTTTGAAAAAGAAAGAAAACAAATGAGAGGGGCTAAAATGAGGACGTTAAGAAGAGACAGCTTCTTGTCCCTGGCCGGTTGGCTCAGTGGTAGAGCGTCGGCCTGGCGTGCAGGAGTCCCGCGTTCAATTCCTGGCCAGGGCACACAGGAGAAGCACCCATCTGCTTCTCCACCCCTCCCCCTCTCCTTCCTCTCTGTCTCTCTCTTCCCCTCCCGCAGCCGAGGCTCCATTGGAGCAAAGATGGCCCGGGCGCTGGGGATGGCTCTGTGGCCTCTGCCTCAGGCGCTAGAATGGCTCTGGATGCAACAGAGCGACACCCCAGAGGGGCAGAACATCACCCCCTGGTGGGCATGCCGGGTGGATCCCGGTGGGGCGCATGCGGGAGTCTGTCTGACTGACTCCCCGTTTCCAGCTTCGAAAAAATGAAAAAAAAAAAAAGAAGAGACAGCTTATTTTGATTTAAAAACTTATTAGCCTGACCAGGCGGTGGCGCAGTGAATAGAGTGTCGGACTGGGATGCAGAGGAACCAGGTTTGAAACCCTGAGGTCGCCAGCTTGAGTGCAGGCTCATCTGGTTTGAACAAAAGCTCACCAGCTTGGACCCAAGGTCACTGGCTTGAGCAAGGGGTCACTCGGTCTGCTGAAGGCCCGCGGTCAAGGCACATATGAGAAAGCAATCAATGAACAACTAAGGTGTTGCAACAGGCAATGAAAAACTAATGATTGATGCTTCTCATCTCTCCGTTCCTGTCTGTCTGTCCCTGTCTATCTCTCTCTCTGACTCTCTGTCTCTGAAAAAAAAAATGGGCAAAGTACCTAAATAAACACTTCTCCAAAGAAAATATACAGATGGCCTATATACATATGAAAAGATGCTCAATGTTACTAATCATCAAAAAAGAAAAACTTATTAATTGGCTACTATATTTCCCAATCTATATTTTTAATTTTTTTTTAGCATGCATATGCGAGAGAGACAGCTAGAGACAGTAAGGGAGAGAGATGAGAAGCATCAACCCATAGTGTGTAATGATTACTTTCTCGTATGTGCCTTGACTGGGGGGCTCCAGCTGAGTCAGTGACTCCTTCTAAGCCATTGGCCATGGGGTCAGGTCTATGATCCCAGGCTCAAGCCAGCAACCCCTACACTCAAACTGGTGAGCCTATGGGGTCTTGAACTTGGGTCTTCAGCATCCCAGGCTGATACTCTATCCCCTGCACCACTTTGTGGTCAGGCATTCCCAATCTATTCTAACACTAAGGAGAATCTTTATAATTATGATAACATATGCAAAATTGAACTTACCTATTTTTTCTTCCAACTCTTTTACCGAAGATTGATCGCTTTCTACAGAAGGTGATTTCTCTAAGGAATCCTATGTTTTATAGGAAAAACAAAAACAAAAAACAGAATCACATCATTCCCAATAATGAACTGGCCATCATGTTAAACAAGAGAAAGTCATTATTAAAGAATTCATAAAAATAGTAATTTGGTGAATAGTCTTTTCTTTCCTTGAGAGACCAGGTAATATTGGTCTCATGCATACAGCATTTACTGCAAACAAACAGTAATATCCAAAGTCAATATGAACAACCTGACATGTATCAAATATACGGCTCACAAAAATTAGGGGATCAGGGAATGTGCAGATAACTCCACTACTTTCAGCCTTTTGTAGAGTGCATTTTCACCAATGAAATAAGTTGGTTTTGCATCTCATTTGCATAACTGAACTTTGACTTGTCGTTTGCTTTTCTGATGTTCTTGTTTAATAAAAAAAATCAAATGCTTCTTTATCACTTCATATTCATTTTGAAATATCCCTTAATTATTGTGAACATAATATATAATAAGTAAGGAAAACAGTAAATGATTAGTTTATCATACAGACACATATTTTGGGGGTAAAATCTAAAATTTTGGCTCAAGTTAAATACCACTATAGCCTAATATTTTGTTCAATAGTGCTCTTTAAGAAAGGTAGTATGGGAATGTTCTTGCACTGGACTCTGGCCAGATGAAGGTTCCTCTGGCGTTCGGAGGGCTGCGCCTCCTTTTTTCTGATTTGGACTTGTTCTGGAGAACAACCAGTGTACGTACGATGCAGCCCCTCTCTGTTCCTGGCCAGAGTCAAGCCAACTGCACTTGGTAGTGATCTGCCTATGTTCCTAATGAAGTGTTTCTCGGGGGTCAGTGTCCTGCAACCTCGGTGTATCAAGGATTTTATGAGTTTCGCTACCATCCCGCTGATTGTAACATTAAGATTCAGGTGCTCCTAGGAGAACGTCTCCTTTTTGTATCTGAAACCATCTTTCGGTCAGTGTTCTCCCCTGTGGAAGCTTCAATACTGGTGGCCTGTGCTCTCCCCCGCCACCCAGCTCCTGTAGGAATGAGCATAAAAAATGACACAAACAAACAAGGTGGCCCCCAGAAAAGATCAAGAATGGCAAATTTATACATTGGAAAGACCATCAGCCAGAAAGGGCAATGGTCGGTTTTGCTACTTAAAAACGTCACATGGCGTATCTTTCTGCCACTGAGAATTCAGAAGCTGATAACATCCCTGTGGCTGTGACTGTAGGAGGATTGTGTGTTAGAAGCTGGACTGCTGTCTGAGGATCGCGTTAATCTTAAATTTTTGATGTTTTTAGATGATTTGATTCTTAATAGAGTAACCCTTTGTTGTTTTTTGCAAAGGGTCTTTATTGAGAAGGGTCTGCCTCTGTTTTTAACTTCATAAGGAATTATAATAAAATGAATTTTCTTTAAAAAAAAAAAGGTAGTATGTACATCATACAAGAATGAAATTCATATTTTTTCATGTTTAGTTGCAGTTTTGCTGTTGACTAAATTATACTATAAGACCAGAACATTTAACCCCTTAATCATTTAATCTTATGCAAGATCATAATTCAAAAAGATCTAAAACCATAAAGTCATCAATGTGATACCAGGATATACATAAGAATGTTTAATGAATTTTTCAGAAATCTCCTATTTGAGCTTAAATGCTAAAAATTTATTTGACTTCAAACTTTAAAAACGTTTATACAGGCCCTGGCTGGTTGGCTCAGCGGTAGAGCGTCGGCCTGGCATGCGGGGGACCTGGGTTCGATTCCCGACCAGGGCACATAGGAGAAGCGCCCATTTGCTTCTCCACCCCTCCCTCCTTCCTCTCTGTCTCTCTTCCCCTCCCGCAGCGAGGCTCCATTGGAGCAAAGATGGCCCGGGCGCTGGGGATGGCTCCTTGGCCTCTGCCCCAGGCGCTAGAGTGGCTCTGGTCGCAGCAGAGCAACGCCCCAGAGGGGCAGAGCGTGGCCCCTGGTGGGCGTGCCAGGTGGATCCCGGTCGGGCGCATGCGGGACTGTCTGACTGTCTCTCCCCGTTTCCAGCTTCAGAAAAAAAAAAAAAAAGTTTATACATTTTCTTTTTTTATGTTTATACATTTTCTAGAGTGTACAACTAAGAATTTATTTAATTCAATTAAATTCAATTTAATAGTACCTTTAGTAGTATCAATTCTGCTTTCACTTCTTGCAATTCGGATTCTTTTTGTTCTAGGGCTAGCTTTAAGTTTTCAAGTTTCTGTATAAAAGATTTTTCTTCTTCATTATGGATTTCAATTTTGCTACAAAATTTTTGAGACACTTCCTCAACTTGACTTGAAAGATTCTGATTTTCAAGCCTTTTTTTTTCATTAGTATTTTTCATTTCTAGAAGATCAGACTGCAGGGCCTCTTTTTCTGACTGGGTTCCTTCTAACTCTTTCCTTAAAAGAACTTTCTCCTGTTCATAGTCTCTTACTAAAGACCTAAGTTCCTCACATTGAACTCTTTTCTCCTCTTGAAGGCACTTAATAGTTTTTTCTATCTCTACTACCTTTTTATCTCCTTGAAAAAGCAAGTTGTGTTTTTCCTCACTTATTTTAGCTAAGGATTCAGCTACAATTTGTAGGATATGTGCAACATCTTGTTCATTTTCTTCTGAAACTTCCAACTCCATTTGTTTAAGAAAACCATATAGCTGAGTTTTGAAAAATGACTTTTGAACTTGCTCACTTTCTAACAGTTTACTTAAATTATCTCGTTCTTCAACTGTTAACTGAAGTTTCTTTTCTAATTCAGAAATGTGTTCCTTAAGTATAAAATATCCTTCTTTTTGAGACAGGAGAGCTTCTAAGCTCCTACTCAACTGACTCTTTTCTGAATTAAGTATATTATTTTCCTCAGAAAGAGACTTCACTTCAGATGACAGTGCTGCCTGGTCCTCAAAAACAGTTTCTAATTGAACCATAAGCTTTTCTACTTTTTGGTTATTTTCATCCTTTTCTTTTAAAGTTTCTTCTAGTTCTCCTGTCAATTCATTTACCTTCTGTTCTAGTTCATTATTGTACTGAGTCATCTGCTGCACTTTCTCCCTAAGTTCTGTAATTAATCTTTCTTCCTTTTCACATCTTATATGGAGATTACCCACCTCTTCATGAGAACTTTTTATTTTACTTAAGAAATCATTTTTTTCCTCAGTAAGATAATTTATCTTTGCCTCAAATTCTTGTAACATGGAATCTCTCTGACTAACACTAACTAAATACTCTTCATTCTTTTCTTGAAGGTTTTTTACAGCATTTTCAAGTTCTGATGCAAGTTCTTTTTGTGACAATAACTTTTCATTTTCTCTACGGAGATGATTCACAGCTTCAAGAAGTGTATCTTTTTCATTAAAAGCAGTTCTGAGCTTCTGCTGAAGTTCATGAACATCAGATGCTTGCTGTTGCTTCATTGATTCAAATTCTTGACTTATTTTTCCAGCAGACTCCCCTAGTTCTGTTTGTAAAATTACCATAATCTCTTGCACATGCTCATAATTTAATACTGCTTCTTGCTTTTCTTGCTGGAGGTTTTCACACTGCTCCTTAAGATACTGTATTTCAAACATTAATGTTAATTTTTCTTTTTCTGAATCTGACAAAAATGTATCATGTAGATCTGATATTTCTTTTTGATGTTGTTCCTGAAGACTCTGTACTTCTTTGTTATGCTGTTCTACAGTACAGCACAACTGTTTATTTAAATCTTTGAGCTCAGATTTTAATTTTTCAATTATATACCCCTGTTCTTCTTTAGCTAGTAATAATTCATTAATTTTAAATTCTAATTCTTCCCGTTCATGAAAAAACTCATCCTTTATATGTTGGGCATCAATTTCTAGCTTTAATTTAAGATTATTCATATAAAGTACCTCATCTCTTAAGATATTATGTTGAGACTCTAGTTCTTTTAAGGTATCTTCTAAGTGTTTGACTTTTTCATTTACTATTTGTTCTACAAATGTATCCTCTTGTAAGAGCAAAGAACACATCTGATTTTCCTGGTTTGCATTTGAGGCTTTCCCCAAGTTTCCTAATTCACATTCATATTTCTCCTGAATGTTCTCACTTGCCTCAGACGGTTTGACTAAGTTCTCCTTTAGGTCATTCAACTTTACACCTTCCTCGTGTTCTTCAGCAGATGCTGCCATGTGGCGCATCAGTTCTTTCACCTCTTCTTGGTGTGCAGCTTTTAACTGCACAAGTTCTTCCTGCAAATTATTAATATATTTTTGGGAATGCTCAGAATTAGCCTCAATAACTTTTCGGAGATGAGTAATTTCTTGCTCCTTTTCATTTTTGGCAGCTTTTAATTGCTTTTGCAGAAATGAAATTTGCTCCTCAAAAGCTGGCCTGATTTTCTGAATCTCTTCTTGCAGTTTTTTAACATTATCTTCAGAATCACTCTGTTTTGCTTCTTCCAATTCCTTTTGCAATCTAGCTTTATCTTCACTATGTTTAAAATGTACCGCCATTAATTCATTTTTCAAATTTTCGATTTGCTTCATATAGTTTCTTTGTGATTGTTCAAACTCCTTGTGCATATCTTCCAAATTAGTTACAGAATCCTATTATAAAAGTAAGCACACAAAAAATATTTAATTAAGACAAAAGAAACCCCTGCCCTCAGAAAATTATTAGCCACAGGCTACCTAGAGGAAGGGAAATGAGCAGAAAAGTACATAGAGAAATAAGATACTGATATTCCAAGAACTATATTTAGGCTCTGACTACCTTAAGTACGACAGTATATCTTAGTCGTACTAATGTTAATCAAAGGAATAACTAAAAGCTATAAAATTTGTGAATTTAATTTTTTTTAAAAGAACAAATTATTTAAGTTTTACTGAATCACAAGGCTTTAATGACTATTATCCTGAGTAGGTTAATAAAAGACGTTTTAGAGAAATTGGCCCAAATCCAAGAGGCAACTGCATATCCTAGAACTAAACAGATAATAGTATCTAGAGTATGTGTGTAAATCAACCTACTTAAATAAATACTTTTTCATAAAATATGAAAATATACTTTTTCATTTTTTTCAATGACATTGACAATAAGGACAACTAAATAAGGCAAGAAATAAATATTAGCACTATCTCTCTGTAGTTGAGAGATTTGTTATTTTTCTTTTTATTTATTTACTTATTTATTTATTAGAGAGAGGGGGGAGAGAAAGAGAGAGAGAGAGAGAGAGAGAAGGGGGGAGGATCCTGAAGCATCAATTTCCGTATGTGCCTTGACTGGGCAAGGCCAGGGTTTCGAACCGACAACCTCAGCATTCCAGGTCGACACTTTAACTACTGCACCACCACAGGTGAGGTTATTTTTCTTTATAAATATCAATTTGTTTCCTTATTTGTAAATGGTTAAAATCTGATCAGATGCTTTATAACAGTGGTTCTCAACCTTTCTAATGCCATTACCCCGTAATACAGTTCCTCATGTTGCGGTGACCCCAAATCAAAAAATAATTTTGGTGGCTACTTCATAACTGTAATTTTGCTACAGTTATGATTCGGAATGTAAATACCTGATATGCATTATGTATTTTCCGATGGCTTTAGGCGACCCACAGGTTCAGAACCGCTGCTTTATAAGGTCTTAGGTCTAAGATTTATAACCACACTATACATAAGTTAATTTAAAAATTCAAAATATTGCCTTACTTCAACCTGTTGCTTCATTTTGATATTTTCCTTCTTCAGAGAAAGACACTCTTGCTCAGTTTCTGCTTTATCCAGAAGAAGAGCATCCAGACGAACAGTCAATGCCTGTTTGAAACAGGATGATTTGTTTGCCTCAGGTACTGGTTCATTGATCACATGTGTAATTATCTCTTCACTTTTTCCAAACTATACTAAAGTAAAAATACAAGATTTTAAAAGGTAGAGAGAACAAAGAGAAAAGGAGAAAAGACATCAGAATATGAGAAATTTCCAAATATATTTTGAAAACTGAAAGTGGAAGAGGAGGAAATGAATTAGAGAGAGTAAGAAAGCTATAACCTAAGGACCTTCACAGAGAACCACTTGTGAAAAACCAGAAATAGTCTTTAGAGAATTAAACACTCAGGAACTGGACGCACCAGATATTACCAAGGAAGGTACAATGTACATGGTGTTCAAAAATTGGGGACTGGGTGACAAGATGAATAGGGAGTGGTTAGATTAACAGGCAATAAATTTACCCATGTTCTGTCTCCTTCAGAGACAGGTTTATTCTCTGCAGAAATTAAACAGAAGAGGAAGTTAATAAAATGGAAATTAGATCTACAATTCAAGAGTCAGTTCTTTTAAAACTAAAAGCTAACAAAGTAGATAACTTCTTGTAAGACTGATCAAGGCAAGACTGAAGTGACAAACAGTATTATGAATAAAAAGGGAAAAAATATATATCAGAGATTAAACACAGCATTATGAACAATTATTTGGCAATAATATTGAAAACTGGAATGAAATGAATAAAAATTCCTAGAAAAATATAGCTTTACTAACTCAAGAAAAATAATTAAAAAGCATAATTAACACTATATCTACCTAAAAAATCAAACCAATTATTTAACATTGTCCAATGCCCTGGCTGGATAGCTTGGTTGGTTAGAGCATTGTCCCAAAGTACAGAGGTTGCTGGTTCAACCCCTGGTCAGGATACACACAAGAACACACCAATGTTCCTGTCTGTCTGTCTCTCTCTCCCCTCCTTTCTCTCTCTCTAAAATCAATAAAATAAACATTTTGTAAAAATAAAAATAAAATTGTCCACCAAAGAAAACAGGAGAAACAGACAGTTTACTGGTGAGTTGTATAAAATTTTTAAACACTTTTTTAAATTTAAATTTAATTCTTTTTAAATTGGAGGAGGGGAGATAGTGAGACAGAATCCCCTCCTGTACCCTAACTGGGATCCATTTGGAAACCCTTGTCTGGGACTAATGCTCAAATCACACAAGCTATCCTCAGTGACTAAGGCTGACACTCGGACCAACCAAGGCCCACAATCAAACCAATCAAGCCACTGGCTACAGGAGGGTAAGAGACAGAGAAAGGGGAGGAGGGGAAGAGAATCAGATGGTCACTTCTCATGTGTGCCCAGACCAGGGATCAAACCCGGGACATCTGCACACTGGGCCAACGCTCTTATCCATTGAACTGGCCAAGGCTAGAAATATCAATATCTTAACATGCAATTTTGCCCTTCTCTTGCATTTAGAAGCAGCATATGAATTCACTGTAATACTACACACCTCAAACTTTGACATGGGAAATATGGCATTTTATTCCTCTTTTTAAAAGTCTAATACATTTGGTTTACAAAGAAAAAAAAACTTTAGATATATTTCAATGCACAAGAAAATGATGAGTAGAAATTTGTAGCATTATTAAAACTTGTGTAAAGCCATAAACTTTTAACATTATATTAACAACAGAAAATTTTATATTCAAAACCACGTTTTTCCTGTGTAGTTTTCCAAATAGAAAAAAAATGAAATGGAGATTAGCAATTTAACATATACAAAATTTAAAATAATGGTTATATGGATGCACAAGAAACAAAGTGATGCCTGACCAGGTGGTGGCGCAGTGGATAGAGCGTCGGACTGGGATGCAGAAGGACCCAGGTTCGAGACCCTGCGGTTGCCAGCTTGAACGAGGGCTCATCTGGTTTGAGCAAAAAGCTCACCAGCTTGAGCTCAAGGTCGCTGGCTCGAGCAAGGGGTTACTCGGTCTGCTGAAGACCCGAGGTCAAGGTACATATGAGAAAGCAATCAATGAACAATTAAGGTGTTGCAACGTGCAACGAAAAACTAATGATTGATGCTTCACATCTCTCCGTTCCTGTCTGTCTATCCCCCTCTCTGTCTCTGTAAAAAAAAAAAAAAAGACATAAAAACCATAGAAGGGCCTGACCAGGTGGTGGCGCAGTGGATAGAGCATCGGACTGAGATAAGGAAGAACCCAGGTTCAAGACCCCAAGGTCGCCAGCTTGAGCGCGGGTTCATCTGGTTTGAGCAAAAGCTCACCAGCTTGGACCCAAGGTCGCCGACTCGAGCAAAGGGTTACTCGGTCTGCTGAAGGCACAGGGTCAAGGCACATATGAGAAAGCAACCAATGAACAACTAAAGTGTCGCAACAAAAAACTGATGATTGATGCTTCTCATCTCTCTCCATTTCTGTCTGTCTGTTTCTATCTATCCCTCTCTCTGACTCTCTGTCTCTGTAAAAAAAACAAACAACAAAAACAAAAAACCATAGAAGGAAGCCTGACTGCAGTGGATGGAGCATCGAACTGTAACATGGAGAACCCAGGTTTGAAATCCCAAGGTCACCAGCTTGAATTCAGTGCAGGCTCTTCCGGCTTGAGTATGTTCTTACCAGCTTGAGTATGGGTTGCTGGCTTGAGTGTGGGATCACAGATATGACTCCATGGTTGCTGGCTTAAAGCCCAAGGTTGCTGGCTTAAGTCCAAGGTCACTGGCTTCAGCAAGGGGTCACTTGCTCTGCTGTAGCTCTTTCCTCCCCCCAGTCAAGGCACATATGAGAAAGCAATCAATGAACAACTAAGGAGACTAAGGAGCCTCAATGAAGAATTAATGCTTCTCATCTCTCTCCCTTCCTGTCTATCTCCATTTCTCTCTCTCTCTCTGGCAAAAATAAAAATTTTAAATTAAAAAAAAACCATAAAAGGAAAACATTCAAAATTGAAGAATATCCAACATGAAG
The DNA here is from genome assembly GCF_036850995.1 of Saccopteryx leptura. NCBI lineage: Eukaryota > Metazoa > Chordata > Mammalia > Chiroptera > Emballonuridae > Saccopteryx > Saccopteryx leptura. The sequence goes on from NC_089505.1 coordinate 172,292,093, forward strand.
AATACACTAGAAAGAAAAGAAATAAAGGCCCTGGGCAGTTGGCTCAGTGGTAGAGCGTCGGCCTAGCGAGCAGGAGTCTCGGGTTTGATTCCCGGCCAGGGCACACAGGAGAAGCGCCCATCTGCTTCCTCTCTGTCTCTCTCTTCCCCTCCTGCAGCCAAGGCTCCATCAGAGCAAAAAGTTGGCCCAGGGGCTGAGGATGGCTCCATAGCCTCTGCCTCAGGCGCTAAAATGGCTCTGGCTGCAACAGAGCAATGCCCCAGATGGGCAGAGCATCGCACCCTGGTGGGCATGCTGGGTGGATCCCAGTTGGGCGCATGCGGGAGTATGTCTGACTGCCTCCCCGTTTCCAACTTCAGAAAAATAAAAAAAATTAAAAAAAAAGAAAAGAAATAAAAGAATACACTGGGCCTGACATGTGGTGGCGCAATGGATAAAGCGTCGACCTGGAAATGCTGAAGTCACCGGTTTGAAACCCTGGGCTTGCCTGGTCAAGGCACATATAGGAGTTGATGCTTCCAGCTCCTCCCCCCTTCTCTCTCTCTGTCTCTCCTCATTCTCTCTCTCTCTCCCTCTCCTCTCTAAAAAAATGAATAAATAAAAAAATATATTAAAAAAAATACACTGGAAGGAATCAACAGTAGGTTGGATGAAGCAGAGGATCGAATCACTGATTTGAAGGACAAGGTAGAAAAGAACACCCAATCAGATAAGCAAAAAAAAAGAGAGAGAGAGAGAATTAAAAATAATGAGGACAATTTAAGAAATCTTTGGGATAACATGAAGCATAACAACATTCCTATCATAAGGGTACCCGAAGAAGAGAGAGCGAGCAAGAGATCAAGAACCTATTTGACACTTGAATCTGTTAACACAATAAATTAAAATTAATAAAAAAAACAGAACCTATTTGAAGAAATGAGCAAAAATGTTTATAACATGGTGAAGGAAAAAGACACAAGTACAAAAAGCACAGAGTTTGAAAAAAAGACGGACCCAAAGAGGCCCATACCAAGATACAGCATAATTAAAATGGCGAAGGTTAAACGCAAAGAGAAAAATTTAAGAACAGCTAGAGAAAAGGTTAGTTGCTTATAAGAAAGCTATCATTAAAGCTGTCAGCAGTTTTCTCAACAGAAACCTTTCTGGCTAGAAGGGACTGGCATGAAAAAGTCAAAGTGATAAAAAGCAAGGACCTATAACCAAGACTACCTTTAGACCCAGAATGGCTATTATTTAAAATTGAGCCTGACCAGGCGGTGTGGCGCAATGGATGGAGCGTCAGACTGGGATGCGGAGGACCCAGGTTCGAGACCCCTAGGTCGCCAGCTTAAGCACGGGCTCATCTGGTTTGAGCAAGAGCTCACCAGCTTGAACCCAGGGTCGCAGGCTCCAGCAAGGGGTTGCTCGCTCTGCTGGAGGCCCACAGTCAGGGCACATATTAGAGGGCAATCAAATCAATGAACAACTAAGGTGTTGCAATGCACAATGAAAAACTGATGATTGATGCTTCTCATCTCTCTCCGTTCCTGTCTGTCTATCCCTGCCTATCCCTCTCTCTGACTCACTCTCTGTCTCTGTAAAAAATACATAAATAAATAAAATTAAAAAAAAAATAAAATTGAAAAGGAAAAGGCCATTTGGGTCAGTGGTAGAGCATCGGCCCAGCGTGTGGATACCCGGGGTTTGATTCCCAGTCAGGGCACACAGGAGAAGCGACTATCTGCTTCTTTACCCCTCCCCATTCTCTCTCTCTTTCTCTCTCTTCCCACCGCCCCCCCTCGCAGCCATGGATAGCTTTATTAGTTTAAGCACATCGCCCTGGGTGCTGAGGATGGCTCCGTGGAGCCTCCGCCTCAGGCACTAAAAATGGCTTAGTTGTGAACATGGCTCCAAATGGGCAGAACATTGGCCTCAGGTGGGGAATGCTCGTTGAAGTCCAGTTGGGGCACATGTGGGAGTCTGTCTCCCCTCCCCTCACTTGGAAAAGCAGAAAAAAAAATTAAAAATGGAAATGCCTCTTGACCAAGCAATCTCAATTCTGGAATATATATCCTAAGAATCTCAAAACACTAATTCAAATGAATATATGCACTCCTATGTACATTGTAGCACTATTTACAATAGCAAGATCTGGAAACAGCCCAAGAGCCTATCAGCAGATTAGTGTATAAAAAAGCTGTGGTACATTTATTTAATGTAATACTAAGCAGCCATAAAAAAGGAAATCTTACCTTTTGGGACAGCACTGATTTCCCTGGAGATCATTACGCTAAGTGAAATAAGCCAGTCAGAGAAGGACAAGTACCGTATGATTTTCCTCATGTGGAATCTAATGAACATAATGAACTAACAAGCAAAACAGAAACAGACTCACACATAGAGAGCTGTCAGGTGAGGGAAGGAGGTGGTTGGGTAAGGAAGGTAGAGGAATAAAGCAAAAAAGAACATAAAAAGAACTCATGGACAAGAACAACAGTGTGGAGAGTAGAGAATAAGAAAGGGGAGAGGTGGTCGACGGTAGAGTGATAAACGAAGACTTGACTTGGGGTGGGTGAACACACAATATGGTATAAGTAAATGTGTTGCAGACTTGGGCACCTGAAACCTGTATAATTATGTTAACTAATGTCACCCCAATAAAATAAAATAAAAAGATCCCTTGTAGGAACTTCCAGGGAGTCCTTCAATTGTCCACTGCTCACAAGTTGAGCCACCTAATAAGAGTGTAAGATAATATATAATAAAAAAAATAGAAGTCAAATTATAAATATGGAAAAGCAAAGAAAAAAGAATTGCAGAGCTCTGAGAAGCTGAAGAAACTTTCAAGGTTAGGTCAAGAAGGGGAAGGAAAAAGCATTTAGTTAGTATTAAGGGCAGGTAAGAATAAGCAACTCAGGTTTATAAACAGGGAATATCACAACAAAAATAATATCCTGTGATCTGGTAACCAGATATAGGAGTAAAAAAGAGAAAGAAAGCCTAGTTAGTGGTTATTAAAATAAGTCACATATCACATGAAGCATTTCACAGAGTCATGGAAATGGAGACAGAGCACAAACTGCAGCATTATCATGAGAAAACAACAGGTCTTGTTGACTGGCACACTTAAGAGGATAAAGGAGACAGGAAAGCTGAAGAGCCTAGAATGTTAAAAGGCCTGACAAACAGTGCTGCCACTGGTTGTCCAGGGAAGAGGATTTCGTCATCTTAAAGACAAGACAAGAAATGGGTAAAAATTTTTCCCTTAATAGCTAGAAGTTCAACTGTGAGATTTTCCCCTAATAGCTATTAGTGCAATTGTGAGATCTGCTTCAGTAGTCATGTCCAGGGATACCCATCTATCAATAGATTAAATGTGTAAGTGCTCAGCCCCCAAATCATTCAAGTCCTGAGTATGACTGGGCTTTCTGAGGGCCAGCGGGAAGAGCAGGACAGAGACTGAGGCTACAACCATGATTATAGTGTGTTCGATGAAAAGGACATAAGGGACACGGAGTTTGTTTACCCCTCTCCTTTTACAGTCAACCACAGAGGCTGATAACTTATCCAAGGTCAGGGAGAAAGTGGAAAAACGGGGACGGAAAGACAGATAGCACTCATAAGAGCTGACAGATATAAAAAAAAATCTGATTTATCATTAGGCATTTCCTCTTAGTAAACAAGTAGAAATTAAAGCAATATTCACAACTGTTTCATTACCTTAATAATATCACCAGTTCCTCCAGCAACAGGTTTTGATTTGAGTTCTTCTATTTCTTTCTCTAATTCTAAATAATTATTTTTAAAAAATTCCAGATCAGAAATGAAAAATAACTGGCTAAAATAAGTACATTCTTTTAAAAAAAATCACTATAAATTAAAATACATTTAAGCAGCAGCAAGTATTTTGAGAAAGTAATTTCACCCAGTATTATCTTTTATTTTCACCCAATATTTCCTTTTTATTCTAGAAAATTCCAAACAAATAAAAGAGAACGGTATGATTAATCTCCACGTATTCATTATTAGCAATTATCTCATGGCCAATCTTGTCTCATCCTGACCTGTTTTTACTTTCTGTTTTCTGTCAAATTTTGAAACAAGTCCCAGACATTATATAATTTCAGCTGTAAGCAACTTCTTACTGTAGAATCGTACAGTAACTAACCTCATATTAAACATACATGTTAATCTATTTCATCAACTCATGTTTAAGTCTGGGGTCAAGAACATCTTTCCAAATAAATTCCTCTAACACAAACTGATTCAGCCTTCTAAAACACATTTTACCTTTTCAATTAGAAAATGAACCTTGGCTTTTAGATTGAACAGTAACATTCATTAAGTTTCTGGAAATTTAAGCACAACTCACACGTACTAAAAAAGGATACTAATATCTTCATCCCTTTGTAATAGAAAAAAAGGAAAACTGAATAGGGAATCAATCTACTTCAGCAAATAAACATAATTCAAAATTTCGGAAACAGAAATCTCTTATTACTTTACTTAGGCCTATTCTCACTTCTTTGGCTTACAACTGTGTGTCTCTAACATTTCAACTGACTATTCTAGAACAAATGCTTGACTCAGAAGAATATGCAATCTACAGCAAATGAAGTTTAAAAATGTACTTAACTGTAACAAATTATTTTTAAAAATCCTCCTCCCTAACTTTATTTTAATAATTCAAAGGAATTGCAGTTTAGAGATGTAAGCTTAAAAAAAAATCAGAAGCATTGTTACAATGTTAAATAATATCAGATTCCACTAAGATTTTACCAGATTAAAAAACAAAGTTTTAACCATGATTACATGATACTGTGGTCAAGATTAATATTTTCAACCCAATACCTGTACATCTTGAATTAGCTTTCTGTATTAGCACCATCTGATTCTTGGCAAACTTGATAAGATCTTCCTTAGGCAATGTTTCCAGCTGAAAGATGTAGTGATGTTACCAATTTGTTACAACTCACATTTCTACTATACTGCTAAAAGGAAACATCACTGTGATAAAAAATAAAAATCCTACTGAATAAATCTTTATGTCAAACACATTTTAAAAGTAAGTAAACGCAACTTTAATTCAATTATTAGTTAAGCAACTACTAGGAAATGTAAAAATAGCCCGTATCCTCCAGATATTGTTGTCAGAGGTTAAGATACTTTCTAGGTTTTTATTTCTTTAATTGTAAAATTAGGGGACTAATTCTTAGTACCTTAGATCTGTGTTAGGTTTGGGTCCAGGGCTCCTTTAAACTGAAGGCCCCTTTAAACTCAAATTCCCCTCATTCAACCTCTCACTAGGGCAACTTCTTTATTAAGCATCTCTCTCACCCAACCTCCCTCTCCCCTTAGGTGACCCCCTCACCCCCCAGGGAAGTGTCCTTGGAACCAGGCCTTCAGGAGGGACTGAAGACACAGTCTGGGAACAAGGCCACAAAGCAGGATATGCTAATCTGAGCATGTCCAGGTGCATCAACCCCCACATCAGCACAAGCCTGCAGTAGTCCCTATATCAGACAACCCCTTCCTGCAGCTCTCCACTGATGCCACTAGGGTCTCTGCCCCTCTCTTTGCAGATGCATAAACTTCTTATAAAAGTAATCAGGCCTGCCTGACCAGGCGGTGGCACAGTGGATAAGGCATCGGACTGGGACACGGAGAAACCAGGTTCAAGACCCCAAGGTCTCCGGCTTGGGCGCAGGCTCACCAGCTTGAGTGCAGGGTGGCTGGCTTGAGTGTGGGATCACAGACATGACCCCATGGTTGCTGGCTTGAAGCCCAAGGTCACTGGCTTGAGCAAGGGGTCACTCACTCTGTTGTAGTCCCTGGGTCAAGGCACATTATGAGAAAGCAATCAATGAACAACTAAGGAACCACAACGAAGAACTGATGCTTCTCATCTCTCTCCCTTCCTGTCTGTCCCTATCTGTCCCTCTCTCTCTGACACACACACACACACACACACACACACACACAAACACACACACACACACAAAGTCATCAGCCCTGTGCATTCCTCCTTCAGCAGACCTAACAGTAAGGTTATTTCATTCTATCCAAGGCTGAAAGAAGTCTTTACCTACATACAACATGTAAGCATAATTACATACAACATGTAAGCATAATTCTTACAGCAGTAAGATGAATCAGGTTGTATTATTGCTTCAACTAACAACCAGAGAAAATCCTTTGTGGGTTGTTTACTCATCTGTAAAATCAGAAACAATGGTAGTTCTCTCACAGTTACCAAGAAGCTGAAATAAAGTAACCATGTTTAGGCAAGTGTCTGAAATTTAGTATGCTTGCAATACACCACTATCTTTGAGAATCACTGAATGGTAAACCTTGCACAGGATCATAAAAATTACCCAATACAACTCCTTATCTTCAATTCATAGGAGAAAAGCCTACAGAGCCCCTTGACTCCTACCTATGTCACTGCTCTCCCCATGACACTATACAAATCTTTACAAATTAGACTGCTTTAATGTCTCAAAAATTGCAGAATCTGTCAGCTGTGCTAACCAGGTGCAGGAAGTAAACAAAAAGACAACTCTTTTCACACCAGTAAACTTAAAAAGAAAGTAATAGATGACTGTGTAAATTAAGAGTGAGAGTCCTTGGATAAAGGTTGTTATTCCTTTTGAACTAATCTCCACTTCCCATCCTCATGCTAGCGTTTTCCAATTCATCATCACCCTTCCACTCTTCAGGGAACCTGCTGGTCAAGTAGTCTCTTCACCTTAGATTTCCTGGTTCCAGGGGTGGCTGGTGGAGCCACTCCATCTTGAACAGGATCCTGCGAAACAAATCAAACAGGTGGTCAGAATACTCTTTTCCTAATCGCGACCACACGCGAGGTATCTTGAGAGGTAAAAACCCTATTGTGGGATCAAGTGGAGGAATCCGTTAACGTGAAAAGGAGGCCCGGGGCCAGTCATGCACAAGCGGCTCCGAGGGGTCGGGACGGGGGAGGCGGAGTCTGGCGGAGGGGGGTACGGCAGCGCGGCCGCGGGGCCGCCCAGCCCTCAGCCGGCCCATCTCCGCGTCCACCCGGGTGTAGGCAGAGGCTCAGCGGGAGGGCGGTGACCCCCCACCCCCACCCCCTTAGTCCGCAACTCTGGCCGCATCACCTCCATGGCGGATCGCCCACTGCGCCTAATACCGCGCCTGGCTGCCAGAGGCCACTGCCGCCACGCAGCACCGGGCCGCGGCTCGGGCGCTGTCCCTGAACCTGCGTCTGCGTCGCCTCTGACGTCGCCCCGATCACAGGTCAAAGGTGGTGCTTCTCCCAGGGCCCCGCCCCACGCGTCTCCGTGGCTTACAGCCTAGCGGCGCGTCGGTTCTCTCTCCGGCTCCTGCCACGGCCGGCTGCCGGCTCTGGCCCCCGCTGGTCAGTTACCGCAGGGATGAGTCGTCATTGTAATGCTGTTACATGTCACTAGGCAATTAAGGTTTGGAAGTAGCTTGGAACTTAAACTACAAGGACATTTGTTCTATTAATAGAGAGGATTATATGGACTCAATCTACGGTCAGGTATTGCCCGTAATTTTTCTTTAATTGACTGATTTTAGAGAGACGAAGAAGGGGGGAGGGAGAGAGAGCTGTTCATTTGTTCCACTTAGTTGTAGTTCATTGGCCAATTCCCTTATGTGCTTTGTCACTATAGTTATGTCGTTTCATGAATGTCATTAAATGGAAAAATAGAATGTAGCCTTTTGAGACTGACATCTTTGCCTCAGCAAAATGTGTTTGAAATTCATCCAAGTTGTTGGATTTATCAATAATTCGTTCCCTTTTATTGCTAAGTACATGGATGTAGCATCACTTGCTTATTCGCTTAACCAGTTGCGAGACATTTGTTTGTTCCCAGTTTGGAATGATTATGAATAGGGCTATGTTTGGCAGTGAGTTTGTAAAATTAGTATTTTCTGAGTTGCTCACTTTGTTAACAATAGCGCTGCCAGGTGACACAGCTAATTACTTTCCTGCTTGGAAAAGGGCTTTGTTATGCTAATGTTCCTGGAGGAGGGGTCTTTGTGTGCCCAGGTAGTTTTAAGAAGAAGGCCTTGTTTTTTGCAGAGAAGGCAGCCAAGATGTCAGGATGCTGAAGAAGAAGCCAGTTTGTGCAGAGAGAAGCAGATGGGGAACAGAGATGAGGGCTCTTATGAGCTCTGCTGAGACTGGTGGGAGCCTTTGAGTCTAGGAAAAACCAGAAAAGATTCTCCTGGTTGTGGAACTGGTGAACATGTGAGTGGGTTTTGGTGCCCCGTGTGTTTTTCTCGCCTGCCGGTTGTAAGGCTATAAAATAAAGGCATGGCCCACAATTTATCGGCTGTGTTTTCTTTACCGTCTTCCAAATCTAATGGGAATCTACACCAGCTTGGCAGCGAAGGCAACCGCGACTACTGACCTTACAAGCCACTATAAACATTCATGTACAGATTTTTGTGTGAACATGTCTTTATTTCTTTAGAGTTCATATCCTAGAGATTTGCTGGGTTCTGTGCTATGTTTACCTTTTTATTTTCTTTTTCAAGTGAGAGGAGTGGAGATAAGACTCCTGCATGCACCCCAACCAGGATCCACCCAGCAACTCCCATCTGGGGCCGTGATCCCAACCTATTTTTAGTGGCTGAGAGGAAGGCTCCACAGAGCCATCTTCAGCACCCTGAGCTGATGCACTTGAACCAAAAGAGCCATGGCTGCAGGAGAAAAAGAGAGAGAAAGAAAGGAGAGGGAGCCTGACCTGTGGTGGCGCAGGGGATAAAGCGTCGACCTGGAATACTGAGGTCGCCGGTTCGAAACCCTGGGCTTGCCTGGTCAAGGCACATATGGGAGTTGATGCTTCCAGCTCCTCCTCCTTCTCTCTCTCTGTCTCTCTCTCCTCTCTAAAAGTGAATAAATAAAAAAAGAAAAAAAAAAAGAAAGGAGAGGGAAAGGGATGGAGAAGCAGATGGTCACTTCTCCTATGTGCCCTGAGAATCAAACCCAGGCCATCCACACGCTAGGCAGACACTTTACCACTGAGCCAAATAGCCAAGGTTTATTTTTAATTTTTTGAGGAACTGTCAGTTTTCTTCACAGTGACTGCACTGAGGGAGGAAGGACTTAAAGGCCTGACTGAGAAGGTTTGAAAAGTAGCAAATCACAGCTGTGCAGCCCTTGATCAGCTCCCTGAAATAATTTGCAATACAGGCAAGAAAAACGGGATATGTGAACAGTAGGTCTGCAAACAAAAATGTTAAAGAAATCAGGCACTTGTTATGTGAAAGCTAAAGCTGTAAAAGCGTATAAGACTTAGAAAAACTAACTTTGGGGAGCTGGTATTTTGTTGCCTTTTTTGGGTGACGCTGCTCCACTTCCCAAAATAAACTCCCCCCCTTCCTCTAGCACTTGTCTAAGCGTCTTTATCCTCTAGGCTAGGGCAGTGATTTTCAACCATTTTTGAGCCGCGGCACATTTTTTACATTTACAAAATCCTGGGGCACACCACCTACCAAAATGACACTCTAACACAGTACATATTATACATACAGTTAATAATATAGTTTCTAAATGTATTTATACTCAGTGTGAAACCTGGGCCTGTTTTGATGAACACAAAAGGGATATCTTGGCAGGAATGGTAGAAAGACACACACGAAGCTCTTCCTCAACAGTTCTCAGTCTCTCTGTTTTTAGTTTTTATCGCAGTCAAGCTTAAGAAGCTCAGCTCACATAGATATGTGGTTGAAAACGGGAGCAATGTCAAAATAGCTTTGTTGGCCAGAATGGGGAACTCCTTGGCAACAGATAACCAAAAACTGTCCAAAGGAAGATCAGCAAACTTTAGCTTTAAAGTTAGATTGCATTGTGATGCATTGTATATCACCCTCTGCGGGGGCCTCTTTTAAAAAGAAAAAGGTCAAATATCTATATACACCATCAGGATAGACATAACCAGCTGAGGCTGAGGCTTCATCTAGTGGTGGCAACATTTACCTCCAGTCCTGACCAGGATTAGAAATCGGGACCATGGGGAGGAGTAAGCAGCTTCAACTACTCGCAGCGGCCACAAAATGACAAGTGCAGGCAGCCCGAGCGGGGACCTTCCTGGGTGTGGATGAGAGGCAGCCTACCATTGGTTCTTAGCTAGTGGTCGGGATGAATCCTAGAAGGTGATTGGTCAGTGAGTGTTCTCTGTGTCTCCACTCTTCCTGTAGCTGATAGCTGGAGGGATTGTGAGGGGAATGTTTATGTTCGGATGGAGGCGGCTGGCGGCAGGCCGGATAAATAGCCTCTGCGGGCCGCAGTTTGGGGACCCATGTTTGATTTCCCCACAGCACACCTGACCATGCCTCACGGCACACTGGTAGAAAAACACTGCTCTAGAGTCACTTCCTTTGTGTTCTGCAATAGCATCATTTTACATTTCTACCAACAGTGTTCAAGGGTTCCAATTTCTCCACATCTCTGCCTACACTTGTTGATAGCTTTTCTAATGAGTGTGAGGTGCTACCTTATTGTGGTTTTGATTTGCAGTTTCCTAAGGGTTACTGGGTGATCTGAGCATCTTTTCATGTGGTTTGTTGGCTATTTTTTTTTTTTTTTGTATTTTTCTGAGGCTGGAAACGGGGAGGTAGTCAGACTCCCGCATGCGCCCGAATGGGATTCACCCGGCATGCCCACCAGGGGGCGATGCCCTGCCCATCTTGGGGCATCGCTCTGCCGCAATCAGAGCCATTCTAGCACCTGAGGGCTATTTTTATTTTTAATAGCTGTATAGTATTATATATAAAAACCATAATGTATTTATAATTAATGTCTTGGTTAAATAAACTTTCTCAGTTGCTATTGAAAATGAAACTACTGGCCCTGGCCGGTTGGCTCAGCGGTAGAGCGTCGGCCTGGCGTGCAGGAGACCCGGGTTCAATTCCCGGCCAGGGCACATAGGAGAAGCGCCCATTTGCTTCTCTACTCCCCCCTCCTTCCTCTCTGTCTCTCTCTTCCCCTCCCGCAGCCAAGGCTCCATTGGAGCAAAAGATGGCCTGGGCGCTGGGGATGGCTCCTTGGCCTCTGCCCCAGGCGCTAGAGTGGCTCTGGTCGCGGCAGAGTGATGCCCCGGAGGGGCAGAGCATTGCCCCCTGGTGGGCAGAGTGTCGCCCATGGTGAGCATGCCGTGTGGATCCGGGTCGGGCGCATGTGGGAGTCTGTCTGACTGTCTCTCCCCGTTTCCAACTTCAGAAAAATACAAAAAAAAAAAAAAAAGAAAAAACTACCATGATTCTTTGTAAATTCCTCCCATTTCCATTTAAAAAAAAACAAACTTCATTATTGAATTTCAAATATGCACAAAAACAGACAAAGAATATAAAGAACTCCATGTACCTATAAGCCATCTTCAACAGTTAAGAACTAATGGCCAATTTTATTTCACTGATACTCCTACCCACATCCCCCAACCGTACATTTTATTTTTAAAAAGTCCCAATCAGCCTGACTAGGCGGCGGAGTGGATGGAGCGTCGGACTGGGATGTGGAGGACCTGGGTTCGAGACCCCGAGGTCACCAGCTGCAGCACGGGCTCATCTGGTTTGAGCATAGCTCACTAGCTTGGACCCAAGGTCACTGCTCGAGCAAGAGGTTACTCGGTCTGCTGAAGGCCCATGGTCAAGGCACATATGAGAAAGCAATCAATGAACAACTAAGGTGTCGCAACGAAAAACTGATGCTTCTCATCTCTCTCCGTTCCTGTCTGTCTGTCCCTATCTATCCCTCTCTCTAAAAAAAAAGTCCCAGTCATTATGTAGTTTAGTTTACAAATACTTCACTAGGTATCTTTAAAACCTGTGCATAGTTTGTGTACACATAAGAATACATCTGTAAAATAAATTTCAAAATGTGGGTACCTGCATCAAAGTGGAACTGAATTTCACATTATGATATTGCCCACTTGTCCTCTACAAAAAAATATGTGGATTTACTCTCCTGTCAACGGTAAATCAAAGCACCAGGTTCTCTGTATCCTCATCAACACAGCATATTGTTCAACTGTTCATCTTTATATGTGAAAACAGGTATTTTAAATCTTAATTTAATGTTGGATACTTTCTCTCTTTTTTTTTTTAGAGACAGACCGGAAGAGAAAGAGATGAGAAACATCAGTTCTTCACTGTGGCACTTAAGTTGTTCATTGATTGCTTACTCATATGTGCCTTGATGCTGCAGAGCAACGCAGCTAGTAACCATCCATGTCCTGAGTGAGAATGGTGCGGAATGAAGAAATAAACTGAAAGAAAAAAGGATGGGATCAGGAAGCCTCTGCAAGCTCATGGCAAGCCAGAGCAAAAGCAAAGCCCCTTGTCTGTTTTATTGTCTAGTGCAGAGCCATATGCAACAAGGAAGTCTCCGATACAAAGTCACACATCTGAGAGATAAACAGGAATCCATTTAAGGCATAAACAGGAATCCCCCCACCATGTATAACTGAAATCAACCAACATCAAAACAAAGGGTGAGAGGAAGGGCTTGTAAATTGTCTCTAGCAACTTAATCAAACAAGTGGGGATGGAAGGAATAGAAACACTCCAGCATCACTGGCTAACATGGAGGTGTGGGGGAAAACAGCTTCTAACAACTTAAGCAAGCAAGTGAGGTGGAGGGGTTGGGCAGACTGTCAGCTTACTGCCTGTCTCCCCAAACCTCAGCTTCCCAAAAATCTAACCTGCAAGGACCCTGACAGTTTGCAGTCTCCAACATATTCCCCTTTTTAAATTTTTTTATTTTAGTTTGTGTGCTGAGATTTGTACTCATCTGATTTCCCAGATTCCAATTTGGAGGCAGACAGGAAAAATACAGAATAAACACAAAATTAACATAGCCAATGCTAACATACCAAAACAAGTGTCTTAATACATTGAAGGAATTAAATCCTTTTAGATTATCAAGTAAATTCTTAGCTAATACAGCAGGATCTATAATAGAGTCTTTGCTGTTTTGAATGTCCTTAATATGTTGATGCAATTTCCCCAAGTCCATACTGACACTATCACCATTCCACATTCCCTGCAGATGCAACCCAACCCCACTTCAGTCCCATTGAGAATTATAACATGGAATAGGAGTCACATTCAGGTAAAGCACTTGATGGGCATGCTCTACAATTCTTTGAACCTGAGATTGTAAGGAATACCTGTCCTCAGGTCAATTCCAAAAGCTTGAAAAAATGTAGTAAATGCTTTTACAATTAATACTCCCATCATTTTCAAAACATTTTACCCCACTGATTAACAGGCAATCTAGAAAGCACATAAGGCTGAAAAAATCCAGTGTGACCTTCTTTATTTTTCCATTATAAAAACAAAAAACGTAGAGTTTTGTAGTCTGACCAGGTGGTGGCGCAGTAGATAGAGCATCAGACTGGAATGTGGAGGACCCAGGTTTGAGACCCCGAGGTTGCCTGCTTGAGCGCAGGTTCATCTGGTTTGAGGAAAGCTCAGTAGCTTGGATCCAAGGTCGCTGGCTTAAGCAAGGGGTTACTCAATCTACTGAAAAAAAAAACCCAAAACCAACTTAGAGCTTTGTTAGGAAAATTTACTTTTCCCTAAGCCTGGCAATTCTGTGACTGCTTCATGAGTGAGCCAAGAAGAAAGCCAATGTTGCTCAGCAATAACAGATACATCAGCTCCTGTATTTAAGAGTCCTCTCTGAATTTACACTCCTGTATTGTTAACTCCATTTCAGGGCATCAGAGGAGCCAAATTTCCAATTTCCTCAAGGCCCCTTTTGCAGGATGTGGCCTCACAAGCAGAATTAACATTTTTATAATTTTCTAACTGCCTGAATTAGCTTGAGACAAATTCTTTAAATGACTTATCAGGACCCTGCTTAATTTTGCTCAATTCCTTTGTTTCACAGACCTCAGTATAGTTTTACACACACACAAGACAATTACAGTACAGATACAGAAGTATAACACATAAATATGATAATCCTAATACTTGAGTTGCTGTTTGGCTCTTAACTCTGAAGACAACACAGAAGACACTTCACATAACACAAACTAAATCAAGTTTTTGTTTTTTTACAGAGAGAGAGTCAGAGAGAGGGATAGACAGGGATAGATAGACAGGAACAGAGAGATGAGAAGTATCAATATTAGTTTTACATTGCGCATTGCAACACCTTAGTTGTTCATTGATTGCTTTCTCATATGTGCCTTGACCACGGGCCTTTAGCAGACTGAGTAAACCCTTGCTCAAGCCAGTGACCTTGGGTCCAAGCTGGTAAGCTTCTGCTCAGACCAGATGAGCCCACACTCAAGCTGGTGACCTCAGGGTCTCGAACCTGAGTCCCTGGCATCCCAGTCCGACACTCTACCCATTGCGCCACCACCTGGTCAGGCTAAATCAAGTCTTTAGGATCTAAATTCTATTTAAAATTAAATGAGTGCTCTTTACAAATTCCAATTTTTAAGCATATATGTAGGAATGAAACTCTTTCATTTTTTAGTTTAATATTAGAGCCAACATTTCTAATTTTTGCATGCAAGAACTTTAATTCAGGCCTTAAAAATCACATTTAGACAACATCAGACAAGAACTAAACAGAAACTAGAATCGAACAAACCAAAGAGAAACCAGGGATTTCAGAACACAACCAGACTAGAAAGATGCCTGCTTGATCTCAGTCAGAGCATTTTCTGATAGAGAGACTGAAGGATGGAACTAAACAAAATCTGAGAAAATTTCCTCTGGGCAGCTGCATGGGAAATTTTCTAGTCAGATCTGTGGGAGACTACAAGTAGCAAAGCTCCTGTAGTTCGAGGCTTAGCAAAAGGCTAAGTTCTCCCCTCCACACATATACTCCTCCATATTGGCAATGAAGCTGAGTATTTGCACTCATCCCCCCCCCCCACCTCATATGATTGGTTAAGTTGCTAAAGGCTGAGGTTTTATCCACACCTCCATGTTAGTTGTGATGCTGGATTGTTTATATTCGTTCTGTCCTCCATGTCCTCAGAGAGACTGGAGGCAGTTTCCTTTTTATTCTTTGTTTTGTGAAGTTAAGATGTTATGCAGGGTGGAGGATTTTCTGCACTTGGGAGAATTCTTGGGTTGCCTTGGAAATGTGACTTTGTTTTAATAATCTCTTTGCCCTATAAATAAAGCAGGTAAGGGGGTGGAGACTTGCCTTTTGCAAGCTATTTTCTGCATTGCAGAGAGTCCTCTCAAGCCCACCTTTTTTTTCTTTAAGCCTACTTTCTTAATTTCACACCATTCCCACTCAGGACCTGGAATTACTAGCCACGCTGGTTCGCAGCACAGATCCACCAGGGGTCCACTGCCTTTTCTCCAGGCAGAGAATAGGAAAGAAATAAAATGACAGTTCAGAGGATTGTAGTTAAAGCATTAAAGAAAATCAGACAATATCAGGAAAAGCTGTAACTTTCCTAATACCTGAGTCGAGTCTCCTATTCATTCTCAAATTCCACAGTTGATATAACTGGCAGTCCAGGTAGACTATGCTGAGATTTCTCCTCTACCTCAACTTTAGCTGAGCCGCTGACCAAGCAGCCATAGAGAACCAGGAGCATCCACACTGTTCCACATTCTTCAGCCCCCAAGCCGCAAAGTACAGCACTGCCAGAGAGCATGCCACTTTCATTCCTCCTCCCATAGTCTCCTCACACCACTGCCTTTTCAGAATTTTACCTACTTGCTCCCTTGTAGCAGAAGTAACCGTTCCCTCCTCCAGGAACCAGGGGCACACATCTTGAACATAGCAAAAATCATTCTAACTGCATAACTATTCTTCCAAAATGGTCCCATACTTTTGACCCTAAGTGTCCCATAATTTATTACTCCTGACTATACTCTTCAAAAACTTGACTCACGCCTGACCAGGCGGTGGCACAGTGGGGATAGAGCATCGGACTGGGATGCTGAGGACCCAGGTTCGAGACCCCGAGGTTGCCAGCTTGAGCGCAGGCTCATCTGGTTTGAGCAAAACGTCACCAGCTTGGACCCAAGGTCACTGGCTCGAGCAAGGGGTTACTCGGTCTGCTGAAGGCCTGTGGTCAAGGCACATATGAGAAAGCAATCAATGAACAACTAAGGTGTCGCAATGCACAATGAAAAACTAATGATTGATGCTTCTCATCTCTCCGTTCCTGTCTGTCTGTCCCTGTCTATCCCTCTCTCTGACTCTCTCTCTGTCTCTGTAAAAAAAAACAACAAAAAACAACAAAACAAAACAAAAAAACAACAAAACTTGACTCGCTGTACACACTTGGGGAGTTCCGTCACCTGCCTTTAATTTTCTTATACCTAGGTCCCTGTTTGGGTGCCACCTGCCAAGGACCAGCACGGCTAGTAACCGTCCAGGTCCTGAGTGAGAATGGTGCAGAATGAAGAAATAAAGTCAGAGAAAAAAGGATAGCATTGGGAGGCCTCCGCAATCTCATGACAAGCCAGAGCAAAAGCAAAGCCCCCTGTCTGCTTTATTATATGGTGTAGAGCCATATGGAAACAAGGAAGTCTCCTATACAAAGTCACCCTTCTGAGGCATAAAAAGGAATCCATTTAAGGAGTAAACAGGCATCCCCCCACCATGCATAACTGAAATCAACATCAGAACAAACAAGATGAGAGGAAAGGCATGTAAATTGCCTCTAGCAACTTAATCAAAGTAGTGGGGATGGGAGGAGTAGAAACACTCCAGCATCGCAGCTAACATGGAGGTGTGGGGAAAAACTTAGCCTTTAGCAATTTAAGCAAGCCAGTCAAGTGGGGGGGGGGGCAGACTGTCAGCTTATTGCCAGTGTCCCACACCTCAGCTTCCCAAAAATCTAAACCGCAAGGACTCTTGTCAGTTTGCAGTCTCCAGCACCATGACCCAGGGGGCTCCAGCTGAGACAGTGACCTTTGGGCTCAAGCCAGCGACCATGAGGTCATGTCTATGATCCCATTCTCAAGCTGGCAACCCCACACTCAAGCTGATGAGCCTGTGCTCAAGCCAGCAACCTTGGAGTTTCGAACCTGGGTCCTCAACATCCTAGGCCAATTCTATAGCCACTGTGCCACAACCTGGTCAGCCTTTTTCTATACTTTTAAAAATCATTTGGCCCTGGCCAGTTGGCTTAATGGTAGAGCGTTGGCCTGGCATGCAGGAGTCCCAGGTTCAATTCCCGGCCAGGGCACACAGGAGAAGCGCCCATCTGCTTCTCCACCCCACCCCTCTCCTTCCTCTCTGTCTCTCTCTTCCCCTCCTGCAGCCAAGGCTCCATTGGAGCCAAGTTGGCCCGGGTGCTGAGGATAGCTCTGTGGCCTCTGCCTCAGGCACTAGAATGGCTCTGGTTGCAACAGAGTGAAGCCCCAGAGGGGCAGAGCATCGCCCCCTGGTGGGCGTGCTGGGTGGATCCTGGTCAAGCGCTGACTGCCTCCCCGTTTCCAACTTTGGAAATATACAAAAATAAATAAATAAATATATATATATATATATATAAAATAAAATAAAAATCATTTGTATTTTTTTCTGTGGAAACCTGTGTGTATACCTTGTCTATTTTTTTGAGTTGTTGAACTTTTTCTGATTCCTTATAATGTTATCAGGCCTTTTTGGTTACATATTTACTTTTTAATTTTTTTATTTATTGATTTCAGAGTGGGAGAGAGAAACATCAACTTGTTCTACTTATTTATGCATTCATTGGTTCATTCTTGTATGTGCCCTGAGAAACTCGCAACCTTGGTATATCTGGACAACTCTCTAATCAACTGAGCTACCCAGCTAAGGCGGTCATCACATTTACTGATCTCAAATTTTATGACTTCTGGGTTTCATACCTTGTTTGGAAAGTTTCCCTTCACTCCAACCTTCCCCCCCCCCCCATGTTTGGTTCTAGTATTTTTGTATATTTTTTTACATGTAAATACTTGTTCTAATTAGTATTTATTTTGATATAAGGACAGCGGCGGATTTAACGGCGGGCACACCAGGTGCACGCCCTGGGTCCCAACTTCTGAAGGGCCAAGCAAAATCCCAACTTTACCCTTTTTTTCTAATGACCTTGTTTGGTTTTTCATGTGTGCAATTTTAAAATTAATAGTACATAATATTTTTTATTTATTTAAAAATACAGTTAACATGTATTTTTATTTTCCCTGTCTCTTTTTTTAAGGGGCCCAATATTTTCTTCTGCGCCAGGGGCCTAAACCCACCTTAATCTGCCTCTGTAAAAGGATGTCAAAGGCAAGCAGTGATTTTCCATCACATAGCTAGACTAGTAGAAAACAAGTTTTCATTCTGTAATTAGAAATTAAGTATAGTTACAAAATCAAAATCAGATACCCTAGAAAAGATCCTTCATGCCTAGAGTAAATTACCTGTATCAGATGCTTTGAGAATTCCGGGTTTTTTAAAGGGAATGGGTGGAAGAGAGTGAGGGCAAGGAGGAAGCTATGCAGAGATAAGGCTGGAGAGTGTCACAAAAGTTACATTTCCTAATTCACAATAGTCATCAGCACAGTGAAAATCCTAGCGAGCAACCCAGAACGCGCCAGGCTTCCCGCACAGACAGAGCCTCAGCGTTGCCCAACACAGATAAGGTCCCCACTTTGTCATGGACTCTCCTCAGGACCCCTCACCGGACCCGGGGGAACTCTGAGGCCCCCACACCTTGAGTCCAAACGCCTCCGTCGGACGCGTGGTCCATCAGCAAAGGAGAATCAGAGATGTCTTGGTGAAGGAGACCCTGTACGGCTCCGTTCGCCTCCGGCGTGTGACGGTGTCACCCAAGAGCGGCATCAGAGGCCAGTCGTGTTACCCCTCTGGCTTAAGACTCGGGCTCCCGGGGAACCCCCAGTTCACGGCCGCACAGTTCCTTCTCTTCTGTGCGTGTCGAGGGCGGGGCTGAGGCTGTAACCAGCCGGCGAAAGGGGCGGGGCATTTCGGGGTGGAGGAAGCTGGTTGTGAAGTACTGGTTCAGGGAAGGGGAGGGTCTGGGGCGGGGCCTGCCAGGGGCGGGGCCGGGTCTCGCAGGGGGCGGAGGCGGGACAGGCTAGGGGGTGGGGGCTTTGGGTCGTCGGCTTCGCCACGCCCTCCCTTCTCCTCGCTCCGCGCCCCCGCGTGGTCAGCCACGCTATTTGCCGGCTCCGGGGAGTGGGAGGGGGAAGGCGGAGGCGGCGGTCTTTCCGCCCCTGGCCCGCCTCTCCTTCCTGCCGCGGCCAGCCGGTCCACACCCGGCTGCAGCCGCGAGAAGACGAGGCGGCGGTGCGGCACCGGGAGCAGAAGGGGCTGAAGGACGACGTCCCGCGGCGGAAAGATGCTGGGCGTGGCGGCAGGGATGACCAACAGGTAAGGGCCCTGCCCCAACCGCCCGCAGCTGAGTGGCCGCCACGTCGGCAGCGGGCGGCCTCGCGGGCCTTGTCGCCGGCCTGTGCGCCGGCATTTCCACCCTCGCTGCTTCCGGCGGGTCAGCCCCTCGCGGGATGTCCTGGACCGGCCGTCCTCCGACCGCGCTTCCGCCTCCCGCAGGCGCGCTCTGCAGCGGGTGCGCGCTCCTCGGACTTGCTGCAGCGGCTTGGCTTCTCTGCGCGCGTCCGGGGCGCTCGCTGTGTGCGCGGATCCTGGCTCCGTGCCTGGCGCAGGACTCAGCGACTAGAATTGCTTGTGAATGTTATTCCAACAGTTGGAATGTCATACAAATCAGCGGTCTTAGCACTCACTTTAAAACAGAACTGTTAGTTAGGATGGTTTGTATATAGGTATTTTACTGGGTTAGAAATGAAAACAGACATTTAAAATACTTTTAATTCATTTAGATAACAGCAACTCCGTGACAATTTTACGAAAATAGTGTTTTCCTAAACAAAAGAATTCGTGAGAGGAGTGGCATTTCTTTTTTACATTTTGCAACTGTTAAATGTCTGGCTTGGTTATACCCAGATAAGTAGTTGGAAAAAGGAGTATTTTATTAGCTTTTTAAGATAATTGTGGGCATTCTTTGTTATTACACCCAAACGAAGTAAGTGGTGTTTTCTTAAAGATTAGTTTGGCTGTGAAGCCTTATTAAAGAACTTTTCACCTGTACTACTACACTTGGGGGTGGAGGATGGACACAGTATAGTGTGCAAATAATGTGTGATAGAACTATGCACCTGAAACCTGTATGTGTATGTGTGTGTATATATATATTATATATATATATATATATATTTTTTTTTTTTTTTGTATTTTTCTGAAGCTAGAAATGGGGAGAGACAGTCAGACAGACTCCCGCGTGCGCCCGACCGGGATCCACCCGGCACGCCCACCAGGGGGCGACGCTCTGCCCACCAGGGGGCGATGCTCTGCCCCTCCGGACGTCGCTCTGCCGCGACCAGAGCCGCTCTAGCGCCTGGGGCAGAGGCCAAGGAGCCATCCCCAGCGCCCAGGCCATCTTTGCTCCAATGGAGCCTTGGCTGCCGAGGGGAAGAGAGAGACAGAGAGGAAGGAGAGGGGGAGGGGCGGAGAAGCAGATGGGCGCTTCAACTGTGTGCCCTGGCCGGGAATCGAACCCGGGACTTCTGCACGCCAGGCCGATGCTCTACCACTGAGCCAACCGGCCAGGGCTGAAACCTGTATAATTTTATTAACCAGCGTCACCCCAATAAATTCAATAAAAGAAAAAAATTTGTCTATCCTGCAGTTTGAAGGGACTTCTCACCTATTGTAACATCTTGAGTTTGTCATTTGGAATATAATGATTCACTTAGCTAAGGCAGATTTTCCAGATGCTGACATATTTCATTATAGGATATCACTAAGTCACTTTTGTTAATATCACTTGATTTCTCTTGAGAAGCTGTTAAACTAAAGGTGGTGAATACAAGTTTTCCAACATTCTAGTTTTCAGTTGAAAGCTTGATTTTTATTATTGGTAGACAACTATTATCAGTTGTTTTCCTCAAAGTGAGATTCATTTTTTTCAGTTTCAAGAAATGTATGCCAAATCAAGGCTAAAGACCTGATTTGTTTGTCTGTTATTGTTTCCAGTAAAAATGGTATAGTGCAAAAAGCATTTAATTCATCTTATCATTGAGGCACACACACATGCTTTTCCTCTAGACAACTGGCTTACCTTGGTATGCAGAAGTGCTTTGTGTATGCCTCCATTTTCATCACAAGTGACAAAGAAGGTCAAGGGTCAAGATTTAATAACATTCATAATTTGTACTGCTTTACCAAGGACACTTTTTCTTTTAAAAAAGTGTATTAAGCCTGACCAGGCGGTGGTGCAATGGATAGAGCAGTGATGGGCAATCTTTTGAGCTTGGTGTGTCAAAATTTGCCAAAAAACCGAGCATAATTTGGGTGGTTAGTCACTTCGAGAAAAAACCCATAATTTTGCGATATTTATAGTTTAAATAACAAAAATATATAATTGTAATATATAACTGTATTTAATAAACCAAAAACTAATTATTTAACTTACCTGCTTATCTGTCAGTCGGTTTCTTTTGTTGGTCTTGAAATTATTTAACTTGTGTGGGGTGCCGTGATTTAAGTTAAGTGGGGGGGGGGAGTCCTTTAACCTGCCTATTAGTGACATTTTTGTTGCTGAATTTCATTGGCTAAAGCTTCAATTGAACGTTGGTATTTTGTACTTTTCAAGCCCAAGCAAGCGCTACTAACTTCATCTGTCAGTCTGTTTCTTTTGTTGGTTTTGATATTATTTAACGCTGTGAATAAGGTCTCACAAAAGTACATAGAGGGAAAAATTGTGAGTAAAGCCATTGCTATGTTTTTCAGGGTGCTAAAAGTGTCTCGTAATGGGTTCTAGGCCCTCCAAATTTCTTGTTCATAGTGGCACTCCTCTTGATTCTCCAAGCAGCACTTTTCCATATTCTCAAGCTTTGACCTCAAGTCGACAAACACCTGAGCCCAGATGCTGTCTTGAAATTCTGCAAGTTGCATCTTATGTAAATTAAGATGGCTGCCACTATTTCTAATGGCAGGAAACCGCACCCATAGCACAGGCCCTCGCCTCTCCCAGCCTCCCTCTCACTTATCTCAGTAATGATGGTCTATTAGAAATCCATGACACCTCAGAACAGTAGATTGGATAATGGTTGCTGTGCTTATGTGGTTGCTGATAATGGCGATCACAGGGCCCCCAGAGATGCGTCCCACGAGGCATTCCGCTGCTCCCTGCTCCGCTGGCCAGAAGTGAGGTCAAAGATCCCCTAACAGCCTTACCGGAAGTCCCAGCACTAGATGTTCTGTGCGGAGTTGTGTTGTTTTGGCCTACAGACCTCCGGCACAGAGTATTTACACTACAGCAAATGTTTTATCCTCCTCAGCTATTGCACCTGGCCGTGTAGGAGTCGAGGATGAAACCTCCTTCTCGGCATGCGGCCCCATACTTCTCTGGTATGCGGCCACATGCGGCCTTGTGTCATCGAAAATGGCTACACGTGTCAGTATTGACACGCATGTCATAGGTTCGCCATCACAGGGATAGAGCGTTGGACTGGGACGCGTAGAACCCAGGGTCGAAACTTCAAGGTCGCTGGCTTGAGTGTGGACTCAGCCGGCTTGAGCACAGGGTCAGCAGCTTGTGAGCGGGGTCGCTGGCTTGGAGCCCAAGGTTTCTGGCTTGAGCAAGGGTCTCTCACTCTGCTGTACCCTCACCACCACCATCAAAGCACATATGAGAAAGCAATCAACGAACAACTGAAATGCCGCAACAAAAATTGATGCTTGTCATCTCCCTCCCTTCCGGTCTGTCTGTTCCTCCCTGTTTCTGTAACAACAACAACAACAACAACAAAAATGTATTGAATATTAAGCTGATACAAAATTTAAAGTATATATACAATATACTGCTCACCCACATTAGGGGATATTTCAAAATGAATATGAAGTGATAAAAAAAGCATTTGATTTTTTTTATTAAACAACATCAGAAAAGCAAACAAGTCAAATAAAATTGATTATGCAAATAAGATGCAAAGCCAACTTTTATTTCTTTAGTGAAAATGCACTATACAAAAGGCTGAAAGTACTGGAGTATCTGCACGTTCTCTTATCCTCTAATGCAGGTGTGGCCAACAGTTTTTGCCCCTGGGCCAGATTAGAAAGAAAACTTTTCATGGGCTGCATGAAATATTAAAATTAAAAAATGTTAAATACAAAAATGATTCATTTAAGTAAACAATTTTATTATGTAATTTGTTTATGAATAAATGTGAGTGAAAAAATTTTAGTATACAATATTATTTTAATAAAAATATAATTACATACCATATAATTATCCAAACTGTATCACAATCAATCAAAACAATATTTATTTAATAGAATGAACTTGAAGGGGTTATATTGCAAATAAAACAATTATTTCGTTTTTACAAACAGCCTGGACACGTTTTTAGTTATCAACTGAAGCTATTGTCTGTGCTACAGTGCCACTTGATTCAGCACACTCTACCACAAAAGTAACAAATTGTTTGACCTTGGGTGCACACTGGCAAACTCCGCCTAAAAGAATGTGGGTTTCACAGCGCCACTAAACATCAAACAGTTCATATCGAGTATAGACGAGTACCAAAGTTGTAAATCTTTTTAATGGAATTTATTTAAAAAATAATTATCGCAAATCCATTCTACCAATTATTGGAAGTTAACCCTAGATTAGCCACACGCGGAATTCTTTTCCGCATATCACTATCTTCTTAAATACCTCAATTTCCAATAATCAAAGACACTTCCGCTTCTGAGCAGCTGAGATTTTAAAGTAGTGGAGAATATTAAAAATTTAATCACGGGCCGCATAAACTCATTACGCAGGCTGTACGTTGGCCATGCCTACTAATGTTTATGAGTAGTATATAATGATACAATGGGTATACAGTACAGTGATACCTTGACATACAAACAGACCAACGTATGAGGTTTTTAAGATACAAGCTGCTACTCGGTTCATATTTTTGTTCAATATCTGAGCGAACTTCCGAGATTTGAGTCATGATTCAAGAAGCTGCCACTAGTTGGTGCGTTGGTGCACGGGTCCAGTATCAGCAGGGGTTTTTTTTGTTTTTTTTTTCTTCTGTATTTTTTTCTGAAGCCGGAAACGGGGAGAGACAGTCAGACAGACTCTCGCATGCGCCCGACCGGGATCCACCCGGCACGCCCACCAGGGGGCGATGCTCTGCCCCTCCGGGCGTCGCTCTGTTGCGACCAGAGCCACTCTAGCGCCTAGGGCAGAGGCCAAGGAGCCATCCCCAGCGCCCGGGCCATCTTTGCTCCAGTGGAGCCTCGGCTGCGGGAGGGGAAGAGAGAGACAGAGAGGAAGGAGAGGGGGAGGGGTGGAGAAGCAGATAGGCGCCTCTCCTGTGTGCCCTGGCCGGGAATCGAACCTGGGACTTCTGCACACCAGGCCGACGCTCTACCACTGAGCCAACCGGCCAGGGCCCAGTATCAGCAGTTTGATATATGAGTTGACTGACTTACAAGCTCGGTTACAGAATGAATTAAATTTGTATCTCAGGGTACCACTGTACAAGTAAAGAATATAAGTTTCCTTTTAAGACCCTTGAACCCCTCGATGATCTAGTATCTCTCCTTGATCCCATCCCCTTTCCATCCTGAACTTCACATTAGCAATCCCTTACCTTTTATTATTATTTTTGGTATTACGTACATTCATATTGCTGTGCCACCATCACCACCATCCGTCTTCAGAATCTTTTCATCTTGCGGAACTGGAAACTCTTTACACATTAAAAAACTCCCCATTCCCTCTTCCTACAGCCCCTCCTAACCCTATTGTATACTGCTCACAAAAATTAGGGGATATTTCAAAATGAATATGAAGCTACAAAATATCCCCTAATTTTTGTGAATAGTATATTTTCTGTCTCTGATTTTAACTATTCCAGTTATTTCTTATAAGTAGAATCATGTATTATTTATCTCTTTGGGACTGGCTTATTTCGCTTAGCATAATGTCTCAGGGTTCGTCCATGTTCTAGCATATGTCAGCATTTCCTTCTTTTTTAGAACTGAATAATATTCCAGTGTGTGCACTACCAGTCATTTAGTTGTCCTTTGATGAGTACTTTGGTTGCTTTCATGTTTTAGGTATTGTGAACACTAAAAGTTTAATTGAAATATTTATTGATGTGACTATAGATTCACATGCAGTTATAAAAGGTAGTACAGAGATCCAGTGTATCCTTTACCCAGTTTCCCCAATGATAACATTTTGCAAAATTATAATACACTATTGCAGCCATGATATAGTAATATAGTCCACCAGTCTTATTAAGATTCCCCCAGTTTTGCCCTGTTTGTGTAGTTGTGTGTAATTTTATAACAGTGTATAGGTTGTGTATCTACCACCACAGTCAAGTTACAGAACAGTTCTGTCACCACAGTGATCTCTCATGTTGCCATTTTATACCCATACTCTCATCTATGTTTTCTTCTCCCTCTCCTGAAAACGTGGAAACCACACATCTATTCAACATTTCTAAATTGTTATTTCAGAAGTGTTATATAAGTGAAATCATACAGTACACAACCTTTTGGGATTGCCCTTTTTTTTAATTTACCTTAATTCCCTGGAGATTTATCCAGATTGCTTCATGTATCATAATTCCTTTTCATTGCTAAATACTACTCCATGGTATGGGCATATGACAGTTTAACTACCTGTTGAAGAACATTTCAGCTGTTTCCAGTTTGGGACTATTGATAATAAAGCTGTGAACATTTGTGGATAGGTTTTTATATCAACATAAGTTTTCTTTTCTCTGGGATAAATGTCTAAGAGTACAATTGGCAGGTTGTATGATATTTTTTTCTAGAGTGGCTTTACCATTTTCATCAAGAACACTTAAAAGAGAAATTGGCATTTTTTTTCCTACAAATACATGACAAATATGGTTGTACTACCACTGCTTGATCAGTGCTAAGAGATCAACAGTACTGGTACCTACTATTGCTTTTGCACTGTCCTTGTAGCTGTTAACTCAGTGCAGATGGCTGCATCAGCTTCCTAGGAACTTCACAGCATTGTTATGAAAAGTAGTTTTCATCTTCTATCAGGCGTCCCTAAACTACGGCCCCCTGAGGCCATTTATTCGGCCCGGCCGCACTTCCTGAAGGGGCACCTCTTTCATTGGTGGTCAGTGAGAGGAACACTGTATGTGCTGGCCCTCCAACTGTCTGAGGGACAGTGAACTGGCCCCCTGTGTAAAAAGTTTGGGAATCTAGACCTCTTGAAAAGGTCTTAGCGACTCTCCCTGCATTCCCCTCAGGTTACCAGACTGCTCTTTGAGAACCACTGTTAAATGACAATCTGAAATGATGAGAGATATTTAAAAAGGAATGTATACAGAAATTTGTCTTAAAATACATACTGAATGCTTGTTGTAATGAGTGCTTTCTAGTTTGGGGTAATTTTAGTGGTACTTAACAACTAAGCCATAAAGAACTACTATGGAAACAGCAACTTGCTGCCCTATGGACTTTTCATACAATGGCCACTATTGTTAGGAAGATGATAAATGTCTTGGCAGTGATTATCTTCATAAAATCCGAGTGCTTGTGCTCGCTTTGGCATCACATACACTGATATTGGAATGATACAGACAAGTTTAGCATGCCACCTGTGCAAATTTGTGAAGCATCCCATATTAAAACAGGCAAACAAACAAAATTCAGTGCTCTATTCCTGTCTGTATGGTGAAGAAACTGAACTGTTAAGTTTTAAGAAAACAAATGAAAATTTGGTGGTAGAAAAGACACCTTTCAGTACTGGTTATTCTGTGCCCTCCCTATAAGTCTAGAAAAAAACTACCAGGACTGTGCTGTCTTAACTGTCTTTGTAAATCATTTACATCCCTTTCCTTTCTTTTGTGGTAACCCTTGAACTATCTCCTGAATAGCTTTTTCTCTTGGTAAGTGTGGGTGCCATGAGTGAGCTTTCCTTTCTGCCCCTCCACTGTATGTCAGAGAAACTTCAGCAGCTACAGATCGGTGTTGGGAGAGCAGAGCTTTACTCTGAGAATCCCTATTTTCAATAACGTATTTGTTCTTCAGGTAGTCATTTAAATAAATCTCGGTAGAAGTCATGTTTATAGCTAGGGTTGCACTTAAATAGATGGAAAAATATCTCAAACCATTTGTCAATGTTATATTTCTTGTAATTATGTTTTAAGAATATCATCTGCATCATATGCTGAACTGTTGCTATGTTTTCTTCCAAAAACTTAATTTTAAGATACTTGAGTGGAAGTCCTGGCCTGGTGGCTCAGTGGATAAAGTATCAACTTGGTGTGCCAGAGGTTGCATAATCCTGGTCAGGGCATGTACAAGAAGCAATAAATGGCCGGACCAGGTGGTGGTGCAGTGGATAGAGCATCAGACTGGGATGCCGAGGACCCAGGTTTGAGACCCTGAGGTCTCCAACTTGAACATGGGCTCATCTGGTTTGAGCAAAAGCTCACCAGCTTGGACCCAAGGTCACTGGCTCAAGCAAGGGATTACTTGGTCTGCTGAAGGCCCGCGGTCAAGGTACATAAGAGAAAGCAATCAATGAACAACTAAGGTGTCGCAATGTGCAACGAAACTGATTGATGCTTCTCATCTCTCCGTTCCTGCCTGTCTGTCCCTGTCTATCCCTCTCTCTGACTCTCTCTCTCTCTGTCTCTATAAAAAAAAAGAAAAAGAAAAAAAAAAGAAGCAATCAATGAATACACAACTAGACGGAACAGCCAAGTTAAACAATCAGTTAAGCCTGACCAGGCGGTGGCGCAGTAGATAGGCATCAGACTAGGATGTGGAGGAACCAGGTTTGAAACTCCAAGCCTCCTGGTTTGAGTGCGGGCTCATCCGACTGCAGCGCAGGCTCACCAGCCTGAGCGTGGGGTCCCTGGCTTGAGTGTTGGATCATAGACATGACCCCATGGTTGCTGACTTGAGCCCAAAGGTCGCTGACTTGAAGCCCAAGGTCGCTGGCTTGAGCAAGGGGTCACTTGCTCTGCTGTAGCCCCCCAGTCAAGGCACATAGAAGAAAGCAATCATTAAACAACTAAGGTGTGCCTGACCTCTGGTGGCGCAGTGGATAAAGCATCGACCTGGAAATGCTGAGGTCGCTGGTTTGAAACCCTGGGCTTGCCTGGTCAAGGCACATATGGGAGTTGATGCTTACAGCTCCTCCCCCCTCTCTCCCTCTGTCTCTCTCTCTCTCCTCTCTAAAAAAAAAAAAATAAATAAATAAATAAAAAATAAACAACTAAGGTGCCGCAACAAAGAATTGCTGCTTGTCATCTCTCTCTCCCTTCCAGTCTGTCTGTCCCATTCTATCTCTTTCTCTGACTCTCCCTCTGTTTATAAAAAAAATTTAATTAAACTAAAAATAGTGAGTTGTTGCTTCTCTCTTTTGCTCTCTTTTTGTTGCTCTCTCTTTTCTATCTCCCTTCTTCTCTCAAATCAATGGAAAAAATTTTTTATAAAATACTTGAGAGGCAAGAGCTGTACTACCTGTTGTCACATATTGTGCATTCTTCAGCAGTTTTATCCCTCCTTAAGCTAATATATCTTATCTCTGTTATTTGATCTCATCAGACATTGCCACACTGGAGCTGACTGGAGACAAGGAAGGAGCATTTTCCTGCATATTTTTTCACGTTGGAACATATTTTGGAGCTTGATGAATCTACAGTGACATTTAACATAGCTGCTTAGATAAACCAGTGTCTGAATAGTATGTTCTGTGTGAGGTAGGAAAAGGGTACTGGGTGCCAACAAACAGGGCAGGAGACACAGGACTCAGTGTTAGCATGCCTAGAAATCTGGATGGAGCCTTACCAGGATGTCTGAGAGTCAGATCAGACAAAGTAAGATCCAGACTAAACACATCTATGAAAAATACATATACCCATACATTCTCTTTGTACAAAAATGGAATCAGCCTGACCTGTGGTGGCGCAGTGGATAAAGCGTCGACCTGGAATGCTGAGGTCGCCGGTTCAAAACCCTGGGATTACCTGGTCAAGGCACATATGGGAGTTGATGCTTCCTGCTCCTCCCCTCTTCTCTCTCTCTCTCTCTCTCTCTCTCTCTCTCTCTCTCATCTCTAAAATGAATAAATAAAGTCTTTAAAAAAATAAATTTTAAAAATGGAATCAAAGTCATGCTGTTATGCAATTGCTTTTTTCCCCAGGATTCTAAAACTTGTGATAAAATGTGTATAACATAAAATTTACCATCTTTATCATTTTTCAGTGTATATTCAGTGGCATTAAGTACACTCACATTGTTGTGTAACCATTACCACCATCCATATTCAGAACTTTTCATCTTCCTAAACAGAAACTATGCCCAGTAAACAATAATTACCCATTTCTGGTGATTACATTTTTAACCTAATAAGCTATCTTTGAGGTTTTCCTTGTGGCATATCTGGATATCTACTTTATTTATTCATTCATTCATTCATTCATTTATTTATTTATTTATTTTACAGAGAAAGTGAGAGAGAGAAACACTGATTTGTTTTTCCACTTATTTATGCATTAACTGGTTGATTCTTGTATGTACCCTGATGGGGATCAATCCCTTAACTTTGGTGTATGAGGATGACACTAGCCAACTGAGCTAACTGTGTAACTGGCCAGAGCCTCTCTACCTTATGTTTTTTAACCTTAGTTTTTATGGCTACGTAGTATTTCACAGTACACAGATGATGTAATTTATAGAATCAGTCGTTCATGGACATTTGGGTTTCAGTTTTTATATACCAACACTTTGACTATTTGTGCCAATGTTTCTGTTGGAGCTTTCCGAGTATATAGAAGTGTGTGTGTGTGTGTGTGTGTGTGTGTGTGTGTACACATGGATGGTTGGACCTATGTTCCAATCCCAGCTTTGTCCCTTCATGGCTCTATGGCCTTGATCATTCAACCTCTTTCAGGCTCAGTTTCTTTTTTTTTTTTTTTTTTTGTACTTTTTCTGAAGCTGGAAACGGGGAGAGACAGTCAGACAGACTCCCGCATGCGCCCAACCAGGATCCACCCGGCGCGCCCACCAGGGGCCACGCTCTGCCCACCAGGGGGCGATGCTCTGCCCCTCCGGGGTGTCGCTCTGCCGCAACCAGAGCCACTCTAGAGCCTGAGGCAGAGGCCAAGGACCCATCCCCAGCGCCTGGGCCATCTTTGCTCCAATGGAGCCTTGGCTGCGGGAGGGGAAGAGAGAGACAGAGAGGAAGGAGGGGGTGGGGGAGGAGAAGCAAATGGGCGCTTCTCCTATGTGCCCTGGCTGGGAATCAAACCCGGGTCCCCCGCATGCCAGGCCGACGCTCTACCGCTGAGCCAACCGGCCAGGGCCTCAGGCTCAGTTTCTTGATTTATAAAGTAATACCACCTATTTCTGAAAGTTGTGGGAATTATATATGAAGGCAAATATAAACATTTCTGAAAGAATAACAAATTTATTAATAATTGTTGCCCCTGGAGAGGGAGTCTACTATTCTAGGGAGTTAGGAATCTAGAATGTGAGGGAAATTATTTATTTTATTTTTTCAGCGAGAGAGACAGACAAAGGGACAGATAGGGACAGACAGGAAGGAAGGGAGATGAGAAGCATCAATTCTTTGTTGTGGCACCTTATTAGTTGTTCATTGATTGCTTTCTCATATGTGCCTTGACTGGAGTGCTCCAGCTGAGCCAGCGACCTTTGGGCTCAAGCTACAACCAATGGGATCACATCTATGAACCCATATTCAAGGCAATACCCCATGCTCAAGGTGGTGAGCCTGCTCTTGAGTTGGATGAGCCTGTGCTCAAGCTGGCAACCTTAGGGTTTCAAATCTGGGTCCTCAGCATCCCAGGCTGATGCTCTATCTATCCCCTGTGCCACCACCTGGTCAGGCAAATTTAATAAAATCTTGAGTAAAGTTTTTTCTTCACCATTTCCAAAGTAGCAGACTGACTTCATCACAAGACCAGTGTGCTTCCATACTTACTGATAGTGTAGTTAAACTTTAAGTTGCTGGGAAGTAGGTCAAGTCATATCCCAAGATGGTGGACGTCCAGGCAGGACTTTTATGGTAATTGCTAGTGTACTACACTTCATCACTGAAGGACAGTGTGGGGAAGAGGTGAAATTTGAGGTTGAGATGTCGGTCTTTTCAAATTCTTAGAACATGATGTTGAGAGAATCTTTAGCAAAGGTTAGCTTGACCTGCTGGCTCCAAGTGGTTGTGCATCCTCTTTCATAGTAGTTCTCTCAGTCCTGGGCTCACAGAGACAAATGTAGAAGCAGTCAGATAAAAATGTCATGTGCTAAGCCTGTGATTAAAGGGACCTTTGGCACTTTGAGTTATGCCATCTCTCTACCTTAGATTTATTCTTAAGATATCTTAGAAGCTTTAAGCATATGAATACAGGTTAAAATTTAGCCTGATTCCTCAGGCTTGAGTTGAATGTCTCTGTTATTCTAATAGGAAATTTTTAGAAAAAAAACTTTTATTCACTACTTTCAAATTTTCTCATTCCCAGAGTATGTGGGAAAATGACCAAAATATCATAGGTTGGGGTCATTGCTAACAGTAGAATACACTGATTCCCTTGAGTTTTCATGGCATGCTATCAATATAGTCCTTTCTTTGGAATACAATGCAGATTTTGTCATGGTGAAGCATGTTTTAGGAAATACTGTATAGTGTATTCCATCTTTTTTTTTTTTTTCAGAGACAGAGTCAGAGAGAGGGATAGACAGGGACAGACAGACAGGAATGGAGAGATGAGAAGCATCAATCATTAGTTTTTCGTTGCTCTTTGCAACACCTTAGTTGTTCATTGATTGCTTTCTCATATGTGCCTTGACTGTGGGCCTTCAGCAGACTGAGTAACCCCTTGCTCGAGCCAGCGACCTTGGGTCCAAGCTGGTGAGCTTTTTGCTCAAACCAGATGAACCCGCGCTCAAGCTGGTGACCTCAGGGTCTCGAACCTGGGTCCTCGACATCCCAGTCCAATACTCTATCCACTGCGCCACCGCCTGGTCAGGCTAGTGTATTCCATCTTGAGATAGAGTAATCTGTCAGATGAGCAGACTTTTGTTTTAGGAGTATGGGTAGCTATATATTTTCGTAATAGCTATGAAACCTTTATAAACATGGCTGGAAACTAGTTTCAACTTTTTTTAAATGAGTCCAAGAAAGTGAGAGATTTGTGACTAGCCCCACTACATCTAGAAAGTTGTGTTAGCACTTAGCCTGTTTTAGATGATAGCATATATTTACATGATTGAGGATAATGATGAAAAAAGATGTATTTAAAACTTTTTAAGATATATGTTTAGGACACTAGGTTATCTGTTTTATATGATAGACCAGAACTACAATGATGTTACGATGGAAGACAAATGTTTGAAATAATTTAATGATATTTCTGGACTTATGTGCTTTTTGTTAGTTTTTTAAAGCTAGATAATCCACATCAGGAAGTGAGAGCATTTTTGGTCCTCTGGGCATTTGCCAGATCCATATAAAGCATGAAACATCTTCAGATGTCTTTTTAAGGCAATATCTTGATGCTTCTTTTTTTTACAGAGACAGAGAGTCGGAGAGAGGGATAGATAGGGACAGACAGAACAGAGAGAAATGAGAGGCATCAATAATTAGTTTTTCATTGCAATACCTTAGTTGTTCATTGATTGCTTTCTTTTTTTTTTAATTATTTTTATTTATTTATTCATTTTTTTGGGGGGGGGGGAGAGAGAGAAGAGGAGGGGAGGAGCAGGAAGCTTCAACTCCCATATGTGCCTTGACTGGGCAAGCCCAGGGTTTTCAACCGGCGACCTCAGTATTCTAGGTCGACGCTTTTATCCACAGCGCCACCACAGGTCAGGCTGATTGCTTTCTCATATGTGCCTTGACCGTGGGCCTTCAGCAGACCGAATGACCCCTTGCTTGAGCCAGCAACCTTGGGTCCAAACTGGTGAGCTTTACTCAAGCCAGATGAGCCCGCACTCAAGCTGGTGAGCTCGGGGTCTCGAACCTGGGTCTTCCGCATCCCAGTCCGACGCTCTATCCACTGCACCACTGCCTGGTCAGGCTTGATGCTTCTTAATGGACTGTTCTTACCATGAATACATGAGTAGTGTATGGTTGTATGAAAGCTACTTTGTTTTTGTTACTCTTAGAGCTGGATTTTCCTGTGCTTCTCCCTTTGAGTGTTACTGATAAGGAAAAAGGACATTGGTGAAGTGTAGAAAGTGATGTTTAATTTTAATACATAACTCCTGCTGAATTTGACAAAAGAAAAAAAAATTCCAGCAATTCCTCAAAATTTTAGAGGTCTGTTTTTTCCCACATGCGTCATTTTGGGACAGTGAGACCAGACTTCAGAAGAAAAGTTTTCTAAGCTGGAGCCCTTTTGATTTTTAAAATAAAGAAGCACCCACTGATAATGTGTTTAGTCATTTAGAATGCTTTCTGTGCAGAAAGTGGTGGTGATAGGTTCTGGAATGTGAGGGCTGCAGCAAACATGGGTTGATTAGGAGGAAGATGGAAACTCCAAGGATGTAGGGCTTGGTAACTATTTAAAAATGGAGTTTTCTTTTGCTCAGTCAGGGTTAGTCATGCTTTCCAGGAGGAAGCATTGCTAGAGATTAGCTAAATAAATGGGATGAAAGTCAAAATAAATTGGAATGTTGAGATAAATTTTGATAAGGAATTAAGTTGTAAGTCTATAACATTGTCCTAGAAAAAGCTACTTACACTTGTAGGAAACCTGTTTCCCATGCCCATAAAACAGTGCACAACGTGTAGTAGATACTCAGTAAGTACTTGTCAAATGAACAAATAATGATGCAATATCTTTTATTTGGGAAATATGGGGGTTTTTTGGTTTAGTATTTTTTAAAATATTGCCATGAAATATGTGAGTAAATGCTATTAGGTACATTTAGTTGGCATAAATTATATTTGAAGGGTTATTTCAAGTATACGTAATTGCAGTAATATTATGCAATTATTTCTTTTCTTAGTTTTTAGTGCAGAAACAGTTGTTTGATTTGGGAAGATGCTATATTCTGGATTAATCTAGTTTAACATGTTAAAGCTTTTACATCAAATGTTAACAATTTTTCTTGTGAATGTCTTGAATTTTTATATATTAATATATATAAATACTATTAATCAAAATTCCAGGTGGAACTCTTGTTACAATTGACAAATTTATCCTTTGTTGTTTTAACTCAAAGTGTATTATTGATTAGCTTAGAAGCAGCCAGAAAAAAATATCTTCTGCTAGCTACTTAATGCACAGGTGCATGGGAGTAATGTAGGCCTTGTCAAGATCTGTGACTGTCGGGTCTCTATGTTGAGAATGGGAAAAAGGAAAAAGTTTTCCTCCACCAAAGCAAAATTAGGAAACAAGCTTCCAATTCCTTTCTGTATCTTTCCCTCATACTCTTCTCTGATGAGCCATTCCACTTCTCTGGATCCAGGTCCTTTAAGCTTCCTGAGGGAGCTTGTTTCCATACTTCTCCTTATCAAACAGTTTTTCAATTAACACTGATATCCTTCCTTTCTCATTTTTACCTTTTATTTGAACAGTATCCTTGAATGAATGGTTCTCTTTCACCTTTCCACTTTCCTCCCAGAAGTTTTGTTTTCATTGTTGTGGTGACCTCTCATGATGACTTTCTTTATTTTTTTTTCAAGTGAGAGACGGGGAGGCAGAAAGACAGACTCCCGCATGCGCCCCAACTGGGATCCACCCAGCAACCCCCGTACCAGGCGATGCGTTGCCCATCGGGCTGCTGCTCCATTGCTCAGAAGCTGAGCTACTTTAGCACCTGCCGTGAGGCGATGGAGCCATCCTCAGCCAACTTGGTGAACCATTTGAGCCATGGCTGTGAGAGGAGAAGAGAAGGGAGGTGGAGGGGTGGAAAAGCAGATGGTCTCTTTTCCTGTGTGCTCTGACTGGGAATCAAACCCAGGACTTAGGCACACCGGGCAGATGCTCTACCGCTGAGCCAACCAGCCAGTGCATTATGACTTTTGTCTAACCAGGTCTGTATGTTTTTATTAAATGTTGGTTCTTAACTTCTTTGTTATTTCACATTATCGATCCTTGAAATCAACCCTTACTGTGATTTCTCTGTTCTCTATTTGAATGACTCTCCTATTAATAGTTCTACTGTATCTCTGCAGTCCTGGTTTAATTGTCTTGTTTTCTGAATCTTATCTTGAATGGCATTTTTACTAAATCAGCTCCTCAAAAACTCTTTAGTGGTTCCCCAGAACTGGCCAAATAACTAGGATTTCTCTGTGTTTCACCAGATGTAATTCAACCTCTCCTCACTCTACACACCTCATTCTGTCTGTAGCTGGAAGCTGATTCATTCTTTCATACCTTTCTGGCTCTCCATTGCCTGTAGGATAGGGCATTTTAAGAATCCTTACAGTCTAGCCCCAACCTAATTTCCTGTTAAGTTTCTACTAATCTCTTAAGTTTTTTTTCTCCAAATGCTATTTCCTCTGCTTTTTTTTTAAGTTTTTTTTTATATATATATATTTATTGATGTTTAGAGAGAGAGCAAGAGACAGAGACAGAAATAGGAACATGGATGTGTTCCTGTGTGTTTCCTGACCAGGGTTAAACCAGCAGCCTCTGCACTTTGAGACAATGCTTTAACAACTGAGCTATCCGGCCAGGGCTTTTTCTTCTCTTAATAATTCCTTGCCGTTAATAAACCCTTCATAATCCCCAGAAACCTCCTAAGGCCACTGGGTCCCACTCTTACCCCTTTTTGCTCTTGTAAATTACTAACTATATTTAAGGTCCAACTCAGAAGTCAATTGATGATAATGCCCAATGTTTCCTTTGTCCCAATACAAAATTAAATTACTTTGCACTTCTATGGTGCTGTATTTAACTCTTGGTAGATAGAGTAGCTACCAATTTATATTTTATTTGGTTTATACATACCTGTTGTGCCCTTGTAGGACGTGAACCACTTGAGACATTACATACATCTTGTTCATGTCTAAATCCCTAACATGATCTCTTACACAGGATAGACATTCTATAAATGTTAAAGGTAGGCCTTCTAGTATTATTAATCATCACCCTGATATTCTCCTGGACCAGAAACATTGCCATCCAGCCTTTCTCATTCTCTAAACAGATTGTCTGCCTTTTGCTAATTTAGTTAACTCTGTTGATTCACATGTCTGTTCTTATGTGAGTACCACCAGTGTCTTGGGTACTGTAGCTCTGTAGCAATTTTGAAATCGGGACTGAGTCATCTTTTTCAAGATTTTTATGCTTGCCTGGGTTCCCAGCTTTTCTTCTTCTTTTTCTTTTGTGGGGGGTGTGTGTGTGTGTGTGTGTGTGTGTGTGTGTGTGTGTGTGTGTGTGAGACACAGACAGAGAGAGACAGACAGGAAGGGAGAAATGAGAAGCATCAGTTCTTCGTTGTGGCTCCTTAGTTGTTAATTGATTGCTTTCTTATATGTGTCTTGACTGGGGGGGGGGGAGGCTACAGCAGAGCAAATGACTCCTTGCTCAAGCCAGCGACCTTAGGCTCAAGCTGATGACTTTGGGCTTCAAGCCAGCAACCTTTGGGCTCAAAGCCAGTGACCAGGGGGTCATGTCTATGATACCACGCTCAAGCCAGCAACCCCATGCTCAAGCTGGGGAGCCCCCGCTCAAGCCAGATGAGCTTTCCCTCAAGCCAGCAACCTTGAGGTTTCGAACCTAAATCCTCCACACCCCAGTCCAATGGTCTATCCACTGGACCACAGCCTTGGAAGGCTGTTCCTAAATATTTTTATTTTCGATGCTATTTGTAAAGGGAATTATTTTAAAATTTTTATTTTGGGGGTGTTTATTACTAGAGTATGGAAATAATTAAATCTTTGTATATTGTTCTTATATTTTACCTTGTTGTAATTTCATTAGTTCTCATAGGTTTTTTTGTTGCTGTTGTCATTTTTTGAGAATGAGACAGAAAGGAAGAGAGATGAGAAGCATTAACTCATAGTTGTGACACCTTAGTTATTCATTGATTGCTTTCTTACATGTGCTTTGATGGAGGGGGATTGTGCCAGCCAAGCCAGTGACCCTTTGCTCAAGCCAGCGACCATGAGGTCATAAATGTGATCCCACCCTCAGACTGGTGATCCCACGCTCAAGCCAGCGACTTCAGGTTTTCCACCTGGGTCCTCTGTGTCCCAGGTTGATGCTCTATCCATAATGCCAATGCCTGGTCAGGCTCGTAGATTTTTTTTATGTATTTGGATTTTATAGGATTTCCTGTATATAAGATTATATTTCCTACACCTATGATAGTTTTAGTTCTTCCTTTTCATTCTAATTGCTTTTATTTCTTTTTCTTGCCTAAGTGCCCTCATCGACGCACCAGTACAATGTTGAATAGAAGTGGCTTCCTTTTTTTTTCTGATCTTATTGAGAAAACATTCAGTTTCACTATTAAGTATCTCTTTTAATTTTTAAAATTTATTGATTTGAGGGAGAAAGAAACATTGATTTGTTGTTCCACTTATTTATGCATTCTTTGATTAATTCTTGTATGTGCGTTGACTGGGGATTGAACCCACAACCTTGGCGTTTTCGAATGACACTCTAACCAAATGAGCTATCCAGCCAGGGCAAGTATATTTCTCTTATTACTAGTTTACTCAGTATTTTATCATGAAAAGGCACTGCATTTTGTCAAATACTCTTTTTTATGCCCATTAAGAGAATTAGGGTTTTTGTTTTTTGTACTTTATTTATGATGTGTTATATTGGTTGATTTTTGGATGTTACCAAAGTCCTATTTGTGGGATAAATCCTATTTGTTCATGGCATATAATCCTTTTAGATGTTTGCTGATATTATTTTTATTTATTTATTTGTATTTTGTTAGGGTTTTTTTAGGATTTTTGAATCTATATATATTCATAATTACAGTATTCTGAAATTTATTTTGTCTCTGGTTTTTGGTGTCAGGATATTATCAGCTTCATAGAATGAATTTAGAAGTGTTTAAGAGCTAACCCATTATTCCAGGAATTTATGAGCTAAGTATCCAGTAGCTATTTTTTCTTTTGTTGGTTCTTAAAATGTATGCATCTCTGAATGGAAAAGGTGGAGTTACATGTGAACCCAAGTGTATTCTTATGCAGGTTGCTTCTTTTCTGATTGTTTTCCTTTGAACATTTCAGGTAGATAATTTTGTTCTTAGAGTGTTTAATGCACTTAAATTGCATGTTAACTCTTTAGAATCTTGCCTTGTGTGCAGTGTGTGATTCATCATAGTAGACTCTTTCAGTTCCACTATAATAAAATTGTGGTACAATAGACTTCCAGTCAGGATGGTGGAGTGGGTAAATGCTGTGCTTGCCACCTCCTGTGAAAAAAATTTTTTCCTTTTTTTGTGTGTGTGTGACAGAGACGGAGAGGACAAATAGGGACAGACAGACAGACAGGGCGAGAGATGAGAAGCATCAATTCTTCGTTGCGGTTCCTTAGTTGTTCATTGATTGCTTTCTCATATGTACCTTGACCAGGGGGCTCAGCAGACTGAGTGACCCCTTGCTCAAGCCAGCGACCTTGGGCTCAAGCTGGTGAGCTTTGCTCAAACCAGATGAGCCCATGCTCAAGCCAGCGTCCTCGGGGTTTTGAACCTGGGTCCTCTGCGTCCCAGTCTGACGCTCTATCCACTGCGCCACCACCTGGTCATGCCGTCCTGTGAAAATTAAAACTAAATTGTAAAACAACCACCCTTGTGTGAACTATCTGAAGATTAGCAGAACAGAACAATTTTTACAAAGTATGTGAAGTAGTCACATGTAGACTGGAAAGGGAGGAGATATACCCATGTTGTGGCAGTTCAGGAAAAGAAAGGTGTCTCAGCTACAGAGGTGCCCCCTGAGGAGCAAGGGGTCCCAGTGCCACACCAGGCTCCCCAGCCTGGACCACCAGTATTGGGAAGAGAAATCCCTATAACATCTGGCTGTGAAAATCAGGACTCAGTCAGATTAGATATAGGGCTTCTGTAGACCCAGGTGTCTTAAAGGGCCTGAGTACAGACTCACAAACACTCACATAAGCTGCAGAGAAGGGACAGCAGCTCCAAGAGCACCAGGAATATACGGGGAGAACTGGAATTGTCTGACTTAAGGGAAAGGGTTGGAGGGGCAGCTCTCTTCAGGACTAAAGTGCTGGCAGGTGCCACTGTTACTTTGTTGAGCCCTCCCCTCCACACAGCAGGCCTCAAATATGAATGTCCATTAACCTGGTCAGAAAAATTTTTTTTTTAATTTTATTTATTGATTTGAGAGAAAGGAGAGAGAGAAAGGGGGGAGGGAGGAATGTAAAGTAACTCCAAGTAGTTGCTTCTCATATGTGTCATGATCACGAAGCCTGGGGTTTTGAACTGGCGACCTTAACATTCCAGGTCAATGTTTTATCCACTGCACCACCCCAGGTCAGGCTGAAAAAAATTTTTTTTGAAAAGGGGAAAAATTTAAATTGTGGGGCATTTCTTGTTGAAAGTACCATTTTTCTCATGTCTGAAGTGCCTCCTTTGTAGTTGGTAAAATACTAAAGAAATCATTGCATGTTTTCAAAGTATACTGGATCAAATCTTTCCTCTTGTATTAGTCATTTAAGTGAAATATTAGAAGCTGGCAATTTTGGCTGAAAGGCCACTACTGTAGTTTTTAAAGCTGAGTTACATATTACGCTATGCGGTAGAGTGAGTAGTTCAGAGTTCTATTTAGTCACTATATCCATTTGTCTCT
The DNA here is from genome assembly GCF_036850995.1 of Saccopteryx leptura. Lineage (NCBI taxonomy): Eukaryota > Metazoa > Chordata > Mammalia > Chiroptera > Emballonuridae > Saccopteryx > Saccopteryx leptura. Next base: position 172,331,875 of record NC_089505.1, read on the forward strand.
TGCAAACAGCAGAGCAGTTTTGGCTAACTTAAATTAAGAAGGAGAATTATTAAAAGTCTGTGAAATAGCTAAAAGGAATTCAGAACTTGAAAAGAACAGGGATATTAGTCACAGTCTCATCAGATTGTCTTTCTTGATGTGGGGAAAACAGCTATGTTAGTCTTCCTTGCAGGTTTACCGGCTGCAAGCACTTTGCCAGATTGGTGCAAGGTGCGGGGCAGCGCCACGTGTGTATGGTCTGTTAAGGCTGTTGGGCGCTTTCCCTTGAAGTTGATTCTCCCAGATTGCTCTCCCACACCCATGTGGTGCGATTTTCCCTGTTCCATTGCCCTTCAATTTGCTTGCCTTTCTCTGTTAGCCTCCAATAAACGGGTATGGCCTGACGCTTTCTGGCTCCAGAGTACTTCTACCATCAACCCAAATTCAGTGGGAACCTGCCTGGCCTTAACCACCAGCATTACGTCTGGTAGGCAGGATTCAGAGTGGATCAGTATGGAGCAGCTGACACCCTTGAATGGTGGGGTAGAGGAGTGATTATTCTTCAGTGTATGGGTCCTTGTGACCATCCTTTTGGGAGCCATGGGCTGGGTGTTTTTTATAGCCCTGCAAGAGGAAACAGAGAGCTCTGTGTGAGAGGCTGCTTAAGGTTGAGAGCTCCAGCCTGAGCTGCAGACTGAGCAGCAATGGGAAGAGCTGGAATGATCACTGGAGAAAGAGCTGCAGATCCAAGAACTTCAGGTTGAGAACCAGTGACAGCATGAACTGGAGCAGGCGCTGGAGAGGAAGGCCAACTAGGTTCGAGAGCTGCAGTGTGAGATGCAGGCTGAACACAACGGTGCCTGGAACAGGACCATTCTCTGGAGAAGAAATTGTGGGTTCGTGAGGTACGGTTTGCCCTGGAAGCTGAAGGTTGGCAGCGACAACTGTTGGAGAAACAACTGTGGGTTCAAGAGCTCAAGCTTCAAGCCAAGAGCTGGCAGGCACAGGACCCAAAGCAGGCATGGAGATGGAGCTGCATTCCTGCCAGCGGAGCGCCTCTCAGTTGGCAGGAGCAGGCGTTTCTAACTCCTCCATTTCTGAGGGGGAGGTTTGGCCTGAAACTACCATCCACAGACTCAGAGCCCAGCCAGTGGTTGCCAAAAGGTAAAGACTCAGCAGCAAAGAGTCCCTTAGGGGCAACCACAGCCTCCTCCACAAATAGTGGAGCACATTGTGGTCCAGCCCTACACCCAGGCAGGGCTGTTGGATTTGGGGACACAATTCAGACAGAAACCCATGGAGCACTGGTAGCCTGGATACTGAGATTTTGGGATATGGGGCTAGATGGCATCATGCTCTCTGGAACAGAGATGAGAAATTGGCCGCCATTACCACACACTCCTCCTTAAGGCAGAGTCTTCAGAACTGCCATGGCAACCCAGGAGACCATACCCTATTAGAATGGGTGATGGCTGCCATTCATGTAGTCTGGCAGAAGGCTGGAGACATACCTGGAGCAGTGAGTTGGTGGCTGTGCTATAGTGAACTGCCCCAGGTGCTTTGGGAACTAGGTATGAAGAATGTTTCTTTCAACTTGGGGTCCTGTGGGCCAGATGAGGAAGTGTTTATGGCCAGAACGAGGTATCTTATCCTCTGCAGCACCCCATCAGCCCTTTTTGGGTCACTAGTGGCTATCCTGGGCACCTATGTGGGACAGCCCATCAACGCGATTACACAGATGGTAGCAGATTAGGGGAGGTGGAGACAGCATGGAATCACAAGGCTGTGAGGCCTGCTGCTTTTGCTGCCCCCCAACTAGCAAGGGGAATGGGCTTTTGAAAGTTACTGAAACACAGATGTTGGTAAATTTGATTGTGGCCGGGGCAGATAGGGACAAATTGGATGGCAAGACTAATAAGATTCTTTTCGAGCTTTGGCAGCAGCTTAAGCCAGGACAGAGTTTCCAGCAGCTGAGATGAATGGCCCCAGCAGCTACCAATAAAGCAGTTGGGCCTGACCAGGCGGTGGCGCAGTGGATAGAGCATCGGACTGGGATGCCAAGGACCCAGGTTCGAGATCCCGAGGTCGCCAGCTTGAGCGCGGGCTCATCTGGTTTGAGCAAAAGCTCACCAGCTTGGACCCAAGGTCTCTGGCTCAAGCAAGGGATTACTTGGTCTGCTGAAGGCCTGCAGTCAAGACACATATGAGAAAGCAATCAATGAACAACTAAGGTTTCGCAATGCGTAACGAAAAACTAATGATTGATGCTTCTCATCTCTCCATTCCTGTCTGTCTTTCCCTTTCTATTCCTCTCTCTGACTCACTCTGTCTCTGAAAAAAAAAAAAAAGGCAGTTGGTGTGTGGGCAGCTCGGTTACAAGATTATATAATAGAGACCACTGAAGGAGAAGAGGACCCCCAAGACCCGCTGTTCCAGTTTGAATAGGGAGAAGGCCAAGGGACCCATCTAACAGACAAGCAGAGACCGGAGGCCCCATGTGGAACTGGCTATCCACTGGTCCCCTTCCAATGTACAATGGGTACTGACCTTGGTGGATACAGGTGCAGAATGTTCCCCCCCCCCTTTTTTTTTTACAGAGTCAGAGAGAGGGATAGTTAGGGACAGACAGACAGGAACAGAGAGAGATGAGAAGCATCAATCAGTTTTTCATTGCAATACCTTAGTTGTTCATTGATTGCTTTCTCATATGTGCCTTGACCACGGGCGTTCAGCAGACTGAGTAACCCCTTGCTCGAGCCAGCGACCTTGGGTCCAAGCTGGTGAGCTTTGCTCAAACCAGATGAGCCCGCACTCAAGCTGGCGACCTCGAGGTCTCGAACCTGGGTCCTCCGCATCCCAGTCTGATGCTCTATCCACTGCGTCACCGCCTGGTCAGGCCAGAATGTTCCCTTCTTTATGGGAACCTAGAACAGTTTGCTGGGACCTTAGTGGCATTGATGGTTATGGTGGCCATACTGTTCAAGTGAAGCCAATAACTATTTCATTGGGGATAGGAAGACTGCTTCCTAAGCCATATAAGGTATATGTATTTTCTATTCCTGAATATGTTTTGGGAGTAGATGTCTTATAAGGATTGTGGTTGGAAACTATAGCCAAGGAGTTCCGCCTGTGCGTCCGGGTTATGAAGGCAATGTTGCAGGGACATACAGCACATTCCCCCTTCCACTTGCCTGTTTCCTGACATGTAACTAGCACAAAACAGCCTGCCAGGTGGCTATGGAGAAATCACTGGGACAATCCTCAAGCTAGAAAAGGTGGGGATCATCCAGCCAGCATACAGCCCTTATAATTCCTGTGTTGTCTGTGCACAAGCCAGGTGGAACCTGATGAATGACAGTGGATTACAGGGAACTTAATAAAGTTGTTCTCCCTTTGCATGTTGCTGTACCCTCAATAGCTAACCTGGTGTATCAGTTAAGCGATGAGTTGGGAACATACCATTTTGTGGCAGATTTGGCTAATGCTTTTTTCCCTCTTGATATATACTGCTCACAAAAATTAGGGGATATTTCAAAATGAATATGAAACAGTAGAAAAAAGCATTTGATTTTTTTTTATTAAACAAGAACTTCAGAAAAGTAAATGACAAGTCAAAGAAAGTTGTTCAATTATGCAAATGAGAAGTAAAACCAACTTCTTTTATTTATTTTATTTTTTTTTTTTTATTTTGATTATTAGGTTTATTGGAGCCTCCCTTCTGGCTAAAAAACACTTCTCTCAGCTTCTCTTCACAGGACCAAAGGGGATCAGGAAATTCCAGGTTCCGAGAGGAGTATTCAAAAGACGAGAATTAAGTTTACAGATGGCCCATGCAACTTTTATTTCATTGGTGAAAATGCACTATACAAAAGGCTGAAAGTACTAGAGCAGTGTTTTCCCAACCTTTTTTGTGCCATGCCCCACCTTAACCTTTCTAAAATTTTTATTCCCCCCCCATGTAACATACATAATTTTTAACATTAAAAAATTGATTTGTTCACTTAATAAACATAAATGATAGGTTCTAGGAAGAAATCACTATGAAATTGTTAACAAAACACAGTAAGTAAAATTTCAAAACATATAATGAAAAACAAATTTAAATTCCAAATAATTTTAATACAGATTTTTCTATATTAATTTATTATTTTAATTTAGTGTGATCCTTGCGCTTGATGCTTGCTGCACAGAGATTTTATATTAGGTTCCAATTTGGTTAGCTTTAGTCTCAAGTCTCCACGTTGTGTTATATCCAGCCGATTTCTTTTTTTTACCAGTAAATCATTTACAGCACTAAATCCACATTCAGCTAAAAATGAAGATGGAAATGGTAGCAATAGTTTTCTTGCACATTTGGTTGAATTTGGGTATTTGATTTCTGTTTCCTCACAAAGCCATGCCATCGCTCCTTTGATATTAAATAAAACTTTAACTGACTCATCATTTTGCAATTCTGCGAGTTCTTCTTGATACTGCATATTTGATATATCAGACAAATCCACTAACATTGGCTGCATCATCCATGTTGGGAAATCAATTTGTTTTAAATCAGAAAATCTTTCTTTTAAATCAGCCGATAGAATATTCAAATGATTGACAATAACAAGTAAAGTGGTATCAGTTACTTCACATTTTTGGAGCCAATGAAACTGTTTAAAGTTTTTGTTGTTAATATGTTTCTGACATAACTCAATATTGGTAATGAAACGAAATATCTTTGCTTTTGCATCGCCAAGAGTTTTATTTGTTCCTTGAAGTTGCTTATTTAATATATTTAGTTTTTCAAAGATATCAGCTAAATAACTCACAAATGCTTTACCATCTATTGTTAACAGATACTTCATTTCAGTTTGTCGCTTAAAAAATCACTAAGAGTATCAAACAGTTCCATAAATCTTTTCAAACAGTTTCCTTTAGATAGCCATCTTACTTCAGTATGAAGTAAAAGTCTCACGTGGTCTTCATTTTATTCTTCACAAAATAGCTTGAAAGGACGCTCACATTTGGCACTAGCTTTAATAGCATTAACACACTTTATTACTGTATGTAATACTTCATTCAGAACAGGCGAGATGTTTTTAGCTACCAAGTTTTCCCTATGAATAACACAATGCACAAGAATCATTTCTGGATTCGCATCTTTCATCAATATTAAGCAGCCATTTTTCTTGCCCATCATATTGGGAGCACCATCTGCAGCACAAGGTGTTATATTTTTCATTGGTATATCATTGACATCTAAGTAGTTTTTTAGCTTATTATATATATCTTTGGAGGTAGTGGTGCTTTCTAATCTTTTACAGAACAACATTTCTTCAGCAAAATGTCCTTTATCAATATATCTTACGTAAATTATCAATACTGCCTCACTGTCTCTCAAAGTTGATTCATCCATTTGCAAGGAGAATTTTCTTGTTTTCAGCTTTTCAATAAGTTGTTTTTCAATATCCTCACTCATTTCATCTATTCTTCTGCTAACAGTATTATCATTGAGTGGCATAGCTTTTATATATTTGTCATCTTTTTCAAGAACCGTTTTAAGAAATGCTGATATTGACGGTTTTATTAAATTCTCTCCGATAGTGTGATTTTCTCCAGTTTTAGCGATGAATAAAGAAATTTGATAACTAGCCTCAAGAACATGATTATTAGTTGAAGTATGAGCAGTAAATAGAGACTTTAATGTTCTTTTTTCAAAAATTTTCTTTAAAGTTTTAAAGTAACTCAAATCTGAATTAATATGAGCACTATGTTTCGCCTTCAAATGCGCCTCAAGACGACCTCGTTTCATTGATTCGTTGGTCAAGCATTGCTGGCATAAAAGACAAAAAGGAATCCGCTCATCGTGAACAGCGGGTATGAACCCAAATTTTAAATATTCCTCTGAATATTGACGAGTTTTTTTCTTGCTTGCACCACTCATTTTACTATGGGTATAAGAAATAAAAATAAGATCAATTAAAAACTAATATTAAAATGTGTTAAAATATATTCAATGTGACATAGAGTAAACGTATACTAAAAATTCATATTTATTTAAATGTATATAACACATTTACTACACTACCACCGCAAATCAAAAGGTATCTATATTTTTTCCACTTGACAAAATTTTCTGGAAAGTTATGCTTCTAAAATTAAAATAGTCGTGCATGCACTATTATAGCCCCAATAATATTTATAAAATATTATTGCTTTCTAGCCCCGATGCAAGAAGTACTTAATAAAGAGTTTAATATTGATAAAAATGGCCCTGGCCGGTTGGCTCAGCGGTAGAGCGTCGGCCTGGCGTGCGGGGTCCCGGGTTCGATTCCCGGCCAGGGCACATAGGAGAAGCGCCCATTTGCTTCTCCACCCCCACCCCCTCCTTCCTCTCTGTCTCTCTCTTCCCCTCCCGCAGCCAAGGCTCCATTGGAGCAAAGATGGCCCGGGCACTGGGGATGGCTCCTTGGTCTCTGCCCCGGGCGCTGGAGTGGCTCTGGTCGCAGCAGAGTGATGCCCTGGAGGGGCAGAGCATCGCCCCTGGTGGGCGTGCTGGGTGGATCCCGGTCGGGCGCATGCGGGAGTCTGTCTGACTGTCTCTCCCCGTTTCCAGCTTCAGAAAAATACAATATATCTATATATCTATATATATAGATATATAGATATATAGATATATATATAAATAAAATCAAATACCAATTATATCTATACTATATATATGTATATTTATTAAATCAACGAGCTTTTACAACAGTTTTGACTGACACTTATTTCAAATTAACACCAACTGAATGATGTGAAACACTACAGAAGTTGCGATGGGCCAATTAGGTGAGAATAACTGCGTTGTTTAGCGAGTTTTTAAAATGTCCGGGGTTCCCCGCGGCAGACGGCACGCTCCGCGGTGAACCCAGGACGAAGTTTACTTGACGATGCCAATCACCCAGTTGATATTTTGGTCTCGTCAAACGAAATTATACTTAATAATTATTTACCGCAATTATTTAAGAATTGCATTTTTTGTTAAATTTGGCACCGATATCTAGCATTGCATTTAAATGGCCTGGGGCGAAAGAGTTAAAGTCGTGTCGAGTCCATTTTCAAATTGCCCCCCTTAACTTTCGAATTGCCCCCCTGTGGGGCGTGGGCCCCACGTTGGGAAACACCGTACTAGAGTATCTGCATGTTCCCTGATCCCCTAATTTTTGTGAGCAGTGTAGTTGCAGAGAGTTGAGACCAATTTGCCTTCACTTGGTAAGGGCGGCGGCAAGGGACCTTTACAGTATCACCACAGAGCTATTTGCATAGCCCCACCTTGTGCCATGAGCTGGTGTCTGCTGACCTGGCTAAATGGAAACAACCAGAGGCAGTTCATATGTATCATTATATCAATGACATTCTGCTAACTAGTGACTCTCTTCCAGAACTGTAGCAAGCAGTCCCTACCCTGCTATCCCATATGAGAAAGTGTGTGGCTGGGCAGTCAATGAGGGCAAATTACAAGGATCTGGGTTATCTGTTAAGTTCCTGGGGTTGTCTGGTCGGGTAAGACAAAGGTTATCCCTGATGCAATTATAGTTAAGATCCAAGCATACCTCATGTCCACCAAGGGTAAAGCAGTTACAAGAATTTTTTGGTCTGTGGGGTATTGGCGAGCATTCATACCCTATTTATCTCAGTTACTGCACCCTTTATGTTACCTTATTCAAAAGGTGCTTGGCTGCAATTGGACACAGTAGGCACAAGGTGCATTTGCAGCAGGTAAAAGAGCTATCAATGCAGCATAAGCCTCGAATGTGTTTGATCCTGCCAGACCCTGTGAGCTTGATGTCCATGTAACCTCTAAGGGGTTTGAATGGGGCTTGTGGCAACAGACAGAGCACCTGTGGCAACCTTTTGGGTTTCAGTCCCAGTAGTGGAAGGGTGCTGAAGTCCTTTACTCATTAGAGGAGAAGCAGCTGGCAGCTGTGTATGCTGCCCTCCTGGCCACTGAGAGTATTACAACCACAACACCAGGTATAGTCAAGACCACATACCCTATTGCAGGAGCATACTTGCAACAATGCTGTGCTCTTAGCACCAGCCCATTGAGAGCAGAACTGGCAGCAAGTCTTGGGTCCACACACCTATGCGACCTTAGAGTCAGGTGCTGCTGGGGCTCAGGAGGCAGAACATGAAGTCATTCCCTACCAGGAGAGGCAGATGCCCATCACCAAGGATGCCTGGTATACTGATGGTTCCAGCAGGGGCCAACCTGCCAAATGGAGGGCTATAGCCTTCCATCCGGCCACTGAGACTATTTGGATGAACACAGGTACAGGCCAAAGCAGCAAATGTGTGGAATTAAGAGCTGTATGGCTAATTGCCCATAATGAATCTTGAGCTATCGTGGACTGACCCTTTGGATTGCTACTTGGCATATTAACCAGTGGATGGTAATGCAATGTCTGCTATGGGGTCAAGATATGTGGCAGGACTTATGGGAAATAGGACACCAGAAACAGGTGATAGTATATCGTGACACAGGACATGCTCCTCTAGCTCATCCTGGGAATGGTGAGGTAGACACCTTAGTGAATGTGCGATGGTTGGAGACTGTGCCTGCAGGTGACATGGCACAGTGGCTCCACTGGCGCCTTCTCTATGCAGGACAAAAAGCTATGTGGGCTATGGTTAAGGTGTGGAATTTGCCTGTGTCCTATGCGGAGGTACTTGCAACTATCGAGCAATGTGTACCTGTGGAGACAACTGGCATCGCCTGGACAAATCCAGAGAGGTCATGTTCCACTGTCACCCTGACAAATAGACATCATTGGACCCTTACCAAAGTCAGGTAGGTAGCAGTATGCAGTCACATGTGTAGATACTGCCACTGGTCTGCTTGTTGCTTACCCCACCTGTAACCCAGACCAAAAGGGAAATCATACAGGCTAAAGACTACTGGAATGCTGTGTATGAGCGGCCACTGGTCCTTGAAAGTGACAGTGGTACTCATTTCACAGGTTCTATGGTGAGACATGGGCTCAAGACCTAGGGGTGGACTGGAAGTACCATTTTCCCTACCACCCCACAGGCTGCTGGTATCATTGAGTGCTATAATGGACTTTTTTTTTTAATTTTTTTTTTATTTTTTTTTACAGAGACAGAGAGTGAGTCAAAGAGAGGGATAGACAGGGACAGACAGACAGGAACGGAGAGAGATGAGAAGCATCAATCATTAGTTTTTCATTGTGTGTTGCAACACCTTAGTTGTTCATTGATTGCTTTCTCATATGTGCCATGACCGTGGGCCTTCAGCAGACCGAGTAGCCCCTTGCTGGAGCCAGCGACTTTGGGTCCAAGCTGGTGAGCCTTGCTTAAACCAGATGAGCCCGCACTCAAGCTGGCGACCTCGGGGTCTTGAACCTGGGTCCTCTGCATCCCAGTCCGATGCTCTATCCACTGCGTCGCCGCCTGGTCAGGCGGTATAATGGACTCTTAATGCAGGGACTGCAACAGAAGGGAGGCACTGGCTCCCTTACTGGATGGACATGCCACTTGTGAACAGTACTCTGAATGAGAGACCTCGAGGGGGGCGTCCAGCTCTGGTAGAGGCCCTCCTGCACCGGGCAGCTGCTCCCATCCAGTTGTTGATATGCACCAAGGATGCTTTACTCAAGATGGGCTTTGGACAGCTGGGCAACATGCTTCTGCCTGCCCCAGTAGCACTCCTTAAAGGCCAACAGCTTCAATGGACGTGGCCCTGCGATGGGTGGCCTTGTTGGGGTGGAGGTAGACCTCCAGTTACCTCCTTGGGCAACCAGCACCTGGCCACCTAAGGTAGAAGTGTATTATCACTTGAGTGCTCAGAGAGACAGCATTATGAAGGGCACCTTTTTTACTTCTTTGTGGCCAATAATTCTCTCATTTTATTATACATAGAACCAGAAAATCCTGATCTGCAGGCCGATAAGGTTTGGAATGCCCTTCCAGGGTGGCCTCTGGTACCAGCTACTGTGCTGTCTGCAGACAGGACTCTGGCCTGTATTCGGTCAGAAGGGAAAGATTTGCCTCTCTTGGTGCCACTGACCACTCTCGCATTTCGCCCATAGTTTGTTTTTGTAATTCTGTAGTCTGTACTGTTTTGGTTTTTGTAATGTGCTTCACTCCTGTTGGGCAGATAAAATGTATTATGCTCACTTTGTTAAAGATAACACGAGGAGGCCGTCGCCCAGGTGATATTAATGTGTGTTGGGGTGGGCTAAAGGCTGGCAGAATCCTTGTAGCCTGGGGCTTGGTTTTGGGATTAAGCCTTTCCCACCCTTTTTTGATGTGGGGTGGTACAATCCAATCATGCCTCAGAGAAGTGACTTTGTATTAGAGACTTCCCTATTTTGTATATTGGATTAACAGTTTGGATTTCTACACTATAAAATAGGGAAGGAGCGGGAACTTGTGCTCTTGGTTCCTGAGATTATCATTAAAAGAGAGAGCAGAGGAGAGCAGAGAAAGGCCACGTGGAGGAGGCCAGGAGAAGCAGCCAAGATGGTGGAGTGCTGAGTGAGATGCCAGTTTGTGTAGAGTTTGTATTTGGGATAAGGAAGGAGATGGGGAACAGAGGTGAATAAGTCTGGTGAGCTAGAAACCTTTGATTCTAGGAAACTCGGATAAGTCAGTGGCTTTGTGAGCACTGAATGTGACTGGGTTTTGGAGCCCAGTGTGTATTTTTACTTGCCCGCCGGGTGCAAGCTAGAATTAAAGACTATGGCCCATCAGTTTTTGGCTCCACTGTTTCTTTACCGACTGTCCGAATCCAATGCGAACCTGCATGGGCCAGGCTGCTCTGTTAGTGGGTCTGGCCACGGCTTCTGGCTTTACAACTCCTCACACAGATACCATCACGGAAGAAACCTGTCATGTAGATTGTGAGGAAAGTAACCCTAAAAGGGGTGGATGTGGGGGAAACAGCTGTGTTAGGCTTGCTTGCGGGTTTACTGGCTGCAAGGACTTTGCCTGATTGTTGTGAGGGTGCAGGGCAGTATCACATGTGTGTGGTCTGTGTAAGGCTGCGGGCGCTTTTCGTCAGTGGCGATTCTCCCAGATCGCTCTCCTGCCACAGTGAGGTGCAGTTCTCATTGCTCTCTTGCCCTTCAATTTGCAAGCCTTCAGTAAATGGGTATGGTCTGACGCTTTCTGGCTCTGCAGTTCCTCTACTGTTGGGCAGATAAAATATATTATGCTCACTTTGTTAAACATGGCGCTGCCCTCGTGGAAGCCTGTCGCCCAGGTGATTGCTTGGGATGGGTGTGATTATGTTAATATGTGTTTGGGGAGGGCTTTCGTGCCAAAAGGTTTTAAAAGGAAGAGAGATCACGTTCTGGGAGAAGAGTGATTACGTTTAGGAGGAGCCCATGCTGGAGGAGAGCAGAGAGAGGCCACGTGGAGGAGGCCAGGAGAAACAGCCAAGATGGTGGAGTGCTGAAGTAGAAGCCAGTCTGTGCAGAGAGGAGGAGATGGGGAACTGTTGGGCAGATAAAATATGTTATGCTTACTTTGTTAAAGATGGCGCTGCCCACGTGGAAGCCCGTCGCCCAGGTGATATTAATGTGTGTTGGGGGTGGGCTGTGGGCAGGCAGGATCCTTGTAGCCTGGGGCTTGGTTTTAGGACTAAGCCTTTCCCACCCTTTTTGATGTGGGGTGGTACAATCCCATCATGTCCCAGATAAGTGACTTTGTATTAGACTTCTCTATTTTGTATATTGGATTAAAGGTTTTGATTTCTGCACTATAAAGTGGGGCAGACTGGGAGCTTGCTCTCTCTTGGTTCCTGAGATTAGCATTAGAGGAGAGAGCAGAGAGGAGAGGAGAGAGAGGCCACGTGGAAGAGGCCAGGAGAAGCAGCCAAGATGGTGGAGTGCTGAAGGCAAAGCCAGTTTGTGCAGAGTTTGTGCAGGGAGAAGGAAGGAGATGGGGAACAGAGGTGAATAAGTCTGGTGAGTTAGAAACCTTTGATTCTAAGAAATTCTGATAAGTCAGTAGCTTTGTGAGCACTGAATGAGTGGGTTTTGGAGCCTAGTGTGTGTTTTTACTTGCCTGCCGGGTGCACGCTAGGATTAAAGCTGATGGCCCACCAATTTTTGGCTCCGTTGTTTCATTACCGACTGTCCAAATGCGCACCTGTATGTGAATGGCCATGATGGTGGCTACAGGCTTTACAGGAACAGAGGTGAATAAGTCTGGTGAGCCAGAAACCTGATTCTAGGAAACTCAGATAAGTCAGTAGCTTTGTGAGCCCTGAATGAGTGGGTTTTGAAGCCCAGTGTGTATATTTCTTGCCCGCTGGGTGCAAGCTAGGATTAAAGGTAATGGCCCACCAGTTTTTGGCTCTATTGTTTAATTACCGTCTGTCCGAATCTAATGCGAACCTGCATGGACCAGGCGGCTGTGATGGTGGCCACGGTTACTGGCTTTCCACTCTACCATCTGCCCGAATTCAATGGGAACCTTCTAGGCCTCAACCATAAGCATTAGACTTGGGATGAGTCTTTTCGACTTTTTTTTATTTTATGGATTGTGTCATTTGGCTCAAAATTCCCATATCTGGAGTAGAAAGTCTGCCTGGCCTAATTTGGGCATGTGCCCAGGCTTGGCCAGAGGAAGTCAGGGCTTCCTTATTCAGTCTTATCAGAGGAGAACAGACGTGTTACTAGAAAAGGGAGACTGGATCAGGAACAATATATGCCAATATAAGAGCTTTTCCTAATTTCTGGTTTATTCCTTTAAAAACAAAGGTAACTCATATCCCATTAATCCTAGCATCCAGTGCCCACTCAGGTATGCAAAGCCAGCTGAGATGGATTCCTTTAGCAGATTTTCCAGTTTGTAGTGTTATTTTTTTGTACTGGTATTAAAAATAGAGAGAAAGACAGACAAAAAAGTTTTGCAATCTAATAATGAGTAGAGATATACTAGGGCTTCAGAAAATGTAGCGATCAGGGTGAGGCAGGGCAGAAAAAGTAGCAAGATATGTAATACTATTAGGCCTGCATCAGGAAACAGAATCACCTGAGGCCAGGATTTGAAGTTCTTTTATTCTTGGTAGATAAGATGTAACATGAGCTGAGGGTTTGGGAGTTGGAGAAAGATCTGGTCTTGATGATAATACCAGTCTTACAGCACAGCAGAGGCTCATCATTGTCAACTAAGAAACATCTAAACCTGTAGAGAATTTTAGTGATTTTATTGAGCCAAACTGATGACATTACTGGAAAACAAAATATCAATAGTTTGAGAAAATTCTGTGGCAAGTGGCTTGTTGGGTAGATAAAATATATTGTGCTCACTTTGTTAAAGATGGCGCTGCCCATATGGAAGCCCGTCGCCCAGGTGATTGCTTGGGATGGGCGTGATTGTATTAATGTGTGTTGGGGGCGGGCTGTGGGCAGGCAGGATCCTTGTAGCCTGGGGCTTGGTTTTAGGACTAAGCCTTTCCCACCCTTTTTGATGTGGGGTGGTGCACTCTCATGAGGAATCCTATTATGCCTCAGATAAGTGACTTTGTATCAGACTTCCTTATTTGTATATTGGATTAAAGGTTTTGGTTTTCTACACTATAAATGGGGCAGACCGGGACCTTGCTCTCTCTTGGTTCCTGAGATTAGCATTAGAGAGGAGAGCAGAGAAAGGCCACGTAGAGGAGGCCAGGAGAAGCAGCCAAGATTGTGGAGTGCTGAGTGAGAAGCCAGTTTGTGCAGGGAGAAGGAAGGAGATGGAGAACAGAGGTGAGTAAGTCTGGTGAGCCAGAAACCTTTGATTCTAGGAAACTCGGATAAGTCAGTAGCTTTGTGACCCTGAATGAGTAGGTTTTGGAGCCCCGTGTGTGTTTTACTTGCCCACTGAGTGCAAGCTAGGATTAAAGCTGATGGCCCACCAGTTTTTGGCTTCGTTGTTTCATTACCGTCTGTCCTAATCCAATGCGAACCTGCATGGGCCAGGTAGCTGTGTTGGTGGCCGTGGCTACTGGCTTTACATGGCTGTTCTGCAGCTTATTTTACACATTAGAAGAATCAAAGAGATGTAAGGGGAGTTTCAGGAAATCAGTTGTGTTGTTAGTTGTTTAGGGATAAGGCGAAAAAAGCAAAGTGGAGAAATCTGATTGGATAAAGAGTTAAACAGAGAAACACTTATTTGACATTGGTGGCACAGAATAGTTAACAACTAACACGGCACAGAGATGGTATGTGGGGAACAAGGTAACAATGAGAGGGGTCTGGTGTGCTCTGGTGCAGTTCCCTGAGGGGTCTGGGTCTGGAAAAGGAGATTAGTTTGACATTGCAAAGGTATGTTATCTTAGATGCAAAAAGACAGTAGACAGACTTATTGGAGGTAAAGGTTGACCTTTGTCAAGGAACCTACAAGCCTAAGATGTGACTACACCATGATCTGCTTTTAGTTAGGAATTTCCATGTTTAGACCATCCTTTGTGGTTACTTTCTACCTCTGAGTTTGTAGGGCCAGCTATGCTGACCTCTACAGGGCTTGCCAGGTTTAGTGTGTGGCCCCTTTTTTGTTCAGTTTTCCCTTTTGGTTATAACAATCTTCGGTTGGATAATGTGGTGCCATGGTGCTGGGAAGGCACATTTCTGGGAAGTCTTAGTGTCAGTATTTGTCTTGAACAGTGGGACCACTGGGAATGGGGCAAGACTGTAACCTTGGATTGGAAGTTAAGCCAAATTTTTCTCAAAAGAGAAAGACAGGCAAATGGGAAGCAGTCAAATGTTATGGGCCTTCTTAAGGAAAAAAGATACTCTGGATCATTTCTAAACTGTAAGCTATCATGATCCAAGTTTTTCTGTCTGTCTCACTTTTCTGTATTTTGTATCTAGTTTGAAAGCATACCATACACCTCATCGGTTTTCATAATCTGACCATGAGATGGGTTCTCATTTACTGACTGTAGGGAAAGCAGCTGTGTTAGCCTTGCTCTCTTGCACTTTGCGTGATGTTGCAGAGCCACGTGTGCATATCCTACAAGGCTACATGTGCTTTGACTCAGGGCAGATTGCCTGCCTGCTACTCTGAAGGGACTGTTTTGTGGTTCATTTGCCTGTTGCCATGAGAATCAGTTTTTCCTGCCTATTTGTTCACCCGCCATTGTGAGACTGTATTAAACAGGAATGACCCAATGCTTTCCGGCTCCCCGATTCCTCTACCTTCTGCCCAAATCCAATGTGAACCTGCTTGGCCTCAGCCGTTGGCATTACATCTTGTGTAATGGGCAGGGTTCAGATCAGATCAGTATGGATGCCAACACCCTTGAAGGGTGGGATAGAGAAGTGTTTGTTGTTCTCCAACATATGGTTCCCTGTGGCTGTCCTGTTGGAGGCTGTGGGCTGAGTGTTATTTACAGGCCTACCAGAAGAAACTGAAAGATTTGTGCAAGAGACTGCAAGAGTCAAAAGCTCCAGGATGAGCTACAGTCTGAGCACTGATAACGATATGAACTGGAACAGTCAGTGCAGAAAGAGTTATAGATTCAAGAACTCCAGTTAAGGCTACAGACTGAGAACCAACAACAGCTTGAACTGGAATGAGTGCTAAAGAAGGAGGCCGACTGCTTTTGAGAGCTTCACTTTGAAATGCAGGCTGAACACCAACAGCACCTGGAAGTGGAATGGTAAATTTGGAAAGAACTATAGTTTCAAGAGCTCCACTTTGCCCTAGAAGCTGAACGCTGGCACTGGCAGTTGCTAGAGACATAGCTTACAGGTTCAAGAGCTTCAGTTTCAGCTTCAGGCCGAGAGCCAGCAGCCGCAAGAGCTGGTGGTTTCTGTGAAGAAGAAGGTGGCAGTTTGGACTGCAGCTGCTGTTGGCAGACTCAAAGCCTGGCCAGTGGTCACCCAGTAGGTAAAAACCCAGCAGCCAAGAGGTGCCTCAGGGGCAGGCACAACACCCTTCACAAGTAGATGAGCACACTCTGTGGTCCTGCCCTACACCCAGACAAAGCTGATGGAGTTAGGGGTGAAATTTAGGCAGATACCCACTGATTCCCTGACAGCTTGGTTGCTGTGATTGTGGGACATAGGGATAGATGGCATCATACTCTCTAGAACAGCGGTTCTCAACCTGTGGGTCGCGACCCCAGCGGGGTCGCCTAAAGCCATTGGAAAATACATAATGCATATCAGGTATTTACATTCCAAATCATAACTGGCAAAATTACAGTTATGAAGTAGCCACCAAAATTATTTTTTGGTTTGGGGTCACCGCAACATGAGGAACTGTATTGCGGGGTCACGGCATTAGAAAGGTTGAGAACCACTGCTCTAGAACAAAGATGGAGAAATTGGCCACCATTACCACGCACTCCTCCTTGAGGCAGCGTCTTCAGAACTGCCATGACAAACTAGAAAGCCATACCATACCCTATTAGAATGGGTGGTGGCTACTATTTCTTTAGTTTGGCAGAATGCTAGAGAATTGCCCGGGACAGTGAGTTGGTGGCTGTAGTGCCAGTCATTGAGATGTAAAGTACAGCATAAGGAATAGAGTCAATATAGTTGTAATAACTATATATGGTATCAGGTGGGATACTTGAAATATTGGGGGAAGAACTTTATAAATGTATATGATTGTCTAATTGTTGTACTGCATACCTGAAAGTGATATGATATAATATTGAATGTAAACTGTAATTGGAACATAACATTTTTAAAAATTTAAACAAAAAGGCCTTGCCAGGTAGCTCTCAGTTAGTTAGAGCATCATCCCCATATGCCAAGGTTGTGAGTTTGATTCCTGGTCAAGGTACAGACAGGAATCAACCAGTGAACACATAAGTAAGTGGAACAACAAGTCAATGTTTCTCTCTCTCTTTCTCTCAAATCAATAAATAAACTTTAACAATTTTTTAAATGTAGGGAAGCTTTTAATTTACAGGTTGTACAAAGTGGATAATGGTAAGTTAACATTTGCATTGACTCAAATTTAGTTTTCACTACCTTTTTTAGCCAGTTATGTTCTCAATAAATGCCAGGTGTCCTGTATTATAATACTTATTAATTTTTTAATGTTTTTAAACTACTGTTTAGTATTTCTGGGAACTTATGAAGTATTTTGGTACAGTATTTTTCTGGGAACTGAACTTTGGTTTTTCTGTTCCTCTTATCAAGTGACTATTGAATGAGCTTATGAGGTTGTGCGTTATGCTACTACAGTGAAATACAATAAAATTACCAGTTACTCAACAATAATTTATTTTTTTTAATTTATTATTTTTTTTTTTTTTTTAAGAAACAGTAATTTGGCCTGACCAGGTGGTGGCGCAGTGGATAGAGCATTGGATTGGGATGCGGAGGACCCAGGTTTGAGACCCCGAGGTTGCCAGCTTGAGCGCGGGCTCATCTGGTTTGAGTAAAGCTCACCAGCTTGGACCCAAGATCACTGGGTTGAGCAAAGGGTTACTCGGTCTGCTGAAGGCCCACGGTCAAGGCACTTATAAGAGGGCAGTTGATGAACAGCTGAGGTGTCGCAACAAAAAATTAATGATTGATGCTTCTCATCTCTCTCTGTTCCTGTCTGTCTGTTCCTTTCTATCCCTCTCTCTATGTCTCTGAAGAAGAAGAAAAAAGAAACATCAATTTGTTCCACTTATTGATGCTTTCATTGGTTGAATCTTGCTGTGCCCTGACCAGGGATTGAACATGCAACCTTGGCTTATTAGGATGACATACTAACCAACTGAGCTACCCAGCCAGGGCTTGAATAATTTCTTATTATGATTCATTATATCTTTGTTCTTCAATTAAATTATTTGTAACAGCACATCTTTTGCTGTTGGGTCTGTTTTGTATATTTCTAATCTGTATGCTCTGTTCTAATTTTTTAAATGGATGCACTTTTGAAAAAATAGTTTTCAAAGGTTAATCTTAACAATATAGATTTGGTGGTATTATAAGATCTTGACCATATGGATCCAGTATGAAATACCTATACTTCATTCCCATTCTCAGAGGTTCCTTTAACCACAAGGTGACTGCTTTAGCTGAACTCTTAAAAGGATTTCAGCTTTCCTATGTATGAGAAATACTTGTTTTAGTCCGTGAAATTTGAATAATTATTTAATCTAATTCCCAGGAAACATGATTATATAGGAAAATCCTTCAAGAATAAATTTAAGCCTTACTTGTGGTGGTGCAGTGAGTGAATACAGTGTTGACTTGGAACACGGAGATCCCCAGTTCAAAACCCTGAGGTCACCAGCTTGAGTGTGGGGTCGTTGGCTTGAGTATGGGTTCACTGATATGATCCCAAAGTCACTGGCTTGAGCAAAGGGGTCAGTGGCTTGGCTTGAGGCCTCCATTCCCTCCATCAAGGCACATATGAAAAGCAATCAACAAACAAAGCGAAGCAGCTATGCGTTGATGCTTCTCATCTCTCTTCCATTTTACTCTCTTTTCAAATCAGTAAATAAGAAACTAAATTAATTTTAAAATTCCCTTGATTCATTATCCCACATCACCTCTTGGTATGCATGCATGGGATGTATGTATGTATTTTCATGCCTAAGTGTTGTATTTTCTAAAATCTGATTTTTATACCTATCTTACTATGAGAAGATACAGAATTTTGTTACAAAACCAGTTCATGTTTGACTTTTTACCTTTATAGTTTTATCTTTCTTATAGCCCTGAGATTTAGACAAAATGGTTATTATTTCATTTTATATATGCTAAATCTGAACATCAGTCAATAATACTATAATAACCCTATATAGTGCCAGGTAGGTACTAGACTTAATGAGGTGATCACTTTGTAAATTATAATGTCTAATCACTAAGTTGTAAACCTGAAGCTAACGTAATATTATATGTCAGCTGTAATTGAGAAATAAATTTAAATCAAGACTGTAACCCAGGGAATCTTACTTATAGTCAGTGTACCTTCTGTATTGTGTGGTATTTCTTGTAGATGCCTGTTCAGCCTGTTACTAGTTTTTACATATTTTTAGCTATGTTAAGTATGTTTAGATTTTTTTATTGATGTTATAAATGTAAAAGAAAGCACAAATCTTAAGCATTCAGGTTGATGAATTGTCACAAAGTGAACGCATAAATTATTTTAAATATGAATTATTGTTAAAAATAAAATGAATTTAACATTAATAATCATTAGTATTCATTCATGATTTCAAAGAAATTTCTTTATTTGGTTTTTATGTTTTTGGATGAGAGAAGAGGAGCTAGTGAGACAGACTCCTGCAAGCATCTCAACCGAGATCCACCGGCAACCCCCATCTCAGGCTGATGCTCAAATCAACTGAGCTATTTTTAGTGCCTGAGGCTGGCGCTTGGACCAACCAAGCTATCTTCAGCATCTAGGGCTGATGCTCGAACCAGTTGAGCCACTGGCTGTGAGAGGGAAAGGGGGGGGGGGGGAGAAGAAGAGAAGCAGATGGTTGCTTCTCCTGTGAGCCCTGACCAAGGATCGAACCCGGGGTATCCCTATGCCGTGCTGATTCTCTATCTACTGAGCCAGCTGGCCAGGGCCAAAAGAAATTTATTTTTAAACTGTTACACTTCCTTCAATAGTAATTTGAATTATTTAAGTGAACTTCTAATTTTCAAGTTTATTTGTTTGAGAAGTTTTTACTGACTCTACTTTCTGCCAGGCATGTAGTTGGGTGTGGGGGATAAACTGTGAATAAGAATTCCCATTTGTAATAAACTTACATTTGGGATCAGACTAGTGAGGAATAAGACAACTACAGTTTGGAACAACAATGATCAGTCTGAGAGCCTGGGGAAAATTTCCCAAAGGAATTGACATCTAGATGGGGTCTTGCATGATGAATGGGAATCATCCTGAGGGGGCATTCTAGGAAGTAAGGACAAAAGTTACAATGCCATAAAGGAAGAGAAAGCAGTATGTTGAAATGGGTAGGTAGATCCCTGTGGGTGGCTTGGAACATGTGAAATGGGGGAGTGGACCTGGAAAGTGCCAAGTGGGGCCAGGACAGCCATATTAGGAAGGGTCTTTAGGTCAGAACAAGACAGTTTTTACTATTATTTAAATATACTTGGTTACAAGTAACAGAAATTGACTCTGACAAATATAAGCTAGAAGGGAATTTATTGGAAAGAGAGTAGGTGGCTCACAGAACTGACAACAGGGCTTAACTACAGGTCTCTGAGAGGATGTACAACTAGAGCAACTCCTAGCATCTCAGCAGAACTTAACAAGTTTCTCTGGAGGGCGAGACCATTAGCTGACAGAGTATTAGTCTCTTACGGTAGCTCCTCCTCATTTGTGGAAGATATGTTCCAAGACTACAGTGGATACAGGTAGTACAAAATCCTATATATACTATGTTTTTTTCTTAAACATATGATAGTTTAATATATAAATTAGGCTTGGTAAGAGGTTAACAACAATAAATTAAGGACAATTAGAACAGTATACTTTAATAAAAGTTATGTGAGTGTTCTCTCTCATAACTGATCTGCTAACTGAAACACCTACTAAGTGACTAATGGGAGGGCAGCATAAACAACATGGCTGTTCTGGACAAAAGGATGACTCACATCCTAGGCTGGATGGAATGGAATGGTGTTCATATTTCAATGCTCTACTAAGAATGACTTGCAATTTAATGCTTATTTCTGTAATTTTCCATTTTATATTTTCTCACCACTGTTGACCATGAGTAACTGAAGCCATGGAAAGCAAAATTGGGAATAAGAGGGGACTGCTATTCAGATCTAATTATTGAGAAATAGAATCTGATTAGCTTAATTCAGGTCCAGTGCCAAACCAGGACCAGTCCCTGTGGCTGGGAATAGGAACGAAACTATGACAAGTCAGTCTGAGTAGGTACCTGTTACATGATCGGGAGAGCTAGATCTGAAACAGAGAGTGGAAGGAGGTGGGTTACTGTCCAGAAGGCAATGTTGCAGTGGTTCTGAAAGGGAACAAGTTGAACAGTGATCAGGAAAGAATGAAAGTTCAAAGATCAGTTGGAAAGCTTGTTGCATTAATTCTAGAGAGAGGCCATAGTGCTAGAAATAAGTACTATCCACAGGAATAGAAAGAAGTGAATAGACTCAGATATTTAAAGGGCAAAAAGGAAAGGACTTTACAGTTGAACCTTGGGAGGTTTGTGAGAATATTTCAGCAGCTGATGATTCCCATGTTTCTGGCTTTGGCCACTGGGTGGATGGTAGTGCTTTGTGTGGAGAAGAAACTACTTTCAGTAGGGGATAGGGCTTTCTTGTAGTTTTGAAGTGTTGACTTGGCATTACCTAAGCAGACCATGTTTAACTCAACAGTTAGGATGAGCCACTGTTCCCCAGTAAATTTTTTCTGGGATTCAACTGCCTTCAGGGCTCTCTTTCTCCAACATGGCGTTATTCCTTTCCTGCCCTGTCCTTGGGCTACTAGAGTCTTCCTGCAGTAGTACCATGGGGATTTCCAAGCTGCAGCCCCTTCTGCTCCTTTCTTCTGCTCTCACACTCTGGAAAGTTTGGGTCAGAGTGGATATTGAGGATTATACCTTGCTCAAACTCAGACTTCCAGAGCAAAGAGCATTTAGGTCCAAAAAGAAATGCTCTCTCTTAGGTATTATTATGGTTAGAAGAGGCTTGCTGTTTTAAATGCTATTTTCTTGACATAATTTCATCTGAGCTTGAAAATACTTGCAAATTGAGGACTTCCTTTAATTAACAAAGTTATAGTTAGAATTTTTTGTTATAGTGGTTTAATTTTCATAGTATTTAATGTTGTATATTATTTCTTTTTTTATTTTAAGATTTTATTCATTTTAGAGTGAAGAGAGAGAGAGAGAGAAGTGGGGAGGAACAGGAAGCATCAACTCCCATAAGTGCCTTGACCAGGCAAGCCCAGGGTTTCAAACTGGCGACCTCAGTCACAGGTCAGGCCAATGTTGTATATTTAGTCAAATTTAGTGGGTCAGGTCAAACCCTGATAAGTGGTTCCTTCAGATACTAAATCAGTGCTTTTGCTGTTAGGTAGCATCATGGCCTCCAAAGTCTTTGAGTCATTAGTTCTAGTGGGACTAGGACTATTCCCTATGTAGCAGCTGGAAACTCGTGGGGCATTTTGTTTTTGTTACCTCAGTGGTTTGGGGCTAAGGGCAAATAGGCATTGAATTTGCTAAGGCCACGGATGTTGGATGTCATGGAGTTTATATCCACAGGACTTTGATAGAGGTTTTAAAAAACACCTTTATATAGTTATTTGAGTATAACACTGAATTCTATTTTAGATATAATCATGGAATACCTTTACATAGTTTCAATAAACTCCACATTTTTCTGGGACTGCCATGAAATATGTAAATTGAGTGAAGAATAAAGTTTCTTAGGATATTACTTTAAGTTTTACTGTCATAGGTGGTATTTCTTTTTTATCTTATTTAGGAGCTCAAAGCCTTTAAGACAATGATTAGGACATACTTAAAAAATTTTTGTTTATGGTTTTTTGCAACATTTATTTTTACTAACTTATTTTTAATTATATTGATGTAAAGTATTATATTAGTTTCAGATGTGCAACATGATTCAACATTTGTTTACCTTATAAAGTGATCACCATTATAATGAGGTTTTTTCCTTTTTATTGAGTTTATTAGGGTGACATTGAATAATAAAATTATACAAGTTTCAGGTGTACAGTTCTATAATACATCATCTGTATATTGTGTATTCACCACCCCAAATCTTCTCCCATCACCATTTATTCCCCCATATCCTTTGTTTTTTGTTTTTTTACAGAGAGAGGGATAGAGAGGGACAGACAGACAGGAATGTAGAGAGATGAGAAGCATCAATCATCAGTTTTTCATTGCAATACCTTAGTTGTTCATTGACTGCTTTCTAATATGTGCCTTGACTGTGGGGCTACAGCAGACCGAGTAACCCCTTGCTCAAGCCAGTGACCTTGGGTCTAAGCTAGTGAGCTTTGCTCAAACCAGATAAGCCCACGCTCAAGCTGGTGACCTCGGGATCTCGAACCTGGGTCCTCTGCATCCCAGTCCAATGCTCTGTCCACTGCGCCACCGCCTGGTCAGGCCCGTATTCTTTGTTTTTAAATGGGAGATGGTTGGTAAACTGATATTTTCTCCAGTGAGTTAGAACAGAAACCCTAGGGCAGTGGTCAGCAAACTCATTAGTCAGCAGAGCCAAATATCAATAGTACAACGATTGAAATTTTTTTTGAGAGCCAAATTTTTTAAACTTAAACTGTATAGGTAGGTACATTCCTTATCGAGGTAGCACCCGCATGTGGTATTTTGTGGAAGAGCCACACTAAAGGTGCCAAAGAGCCGCATGTGGCTCGCAAACCACAGTTTGCTGACCACTGCCCTAGGGGAAGCATGCGTACAGGGATGAATTTGATAAACTTGTTGGGTTATTAGTGTATTTCACAATAAGGACCTAAGAGGAGTCTGAAGATGGAGAAATTCAGTAGCACTTGACAGATTGGGTTAATCAAGTTGAGTTTTTAAAAGTCCAGAGAGGAAAAGATGTTCAAGGGTATTAATCAAGTTACCAAGTAGATTTATGTCCATTAAGAGAGTATTCTGTTGAAATTATTTATCCTGATTTTTTTTATGTCTGCTTGAGGCTTTTAAAAGAAAAAGGAGCATGGGAACAGATGGGTGAAAAGGCTGATTCACCTGACCAGGTGGTGGCGCAGTGGATACAGCGTCGGACTGGGATGCAGAGGACCCAGGTTCTAAACCCAGGTCGCCAGCTTGAGCAGGGGCTTATCTGGCTTGAGCACAGGCTCACCCAGTTGGAGCTCAGGGTCACTGGCTTGAGCGTGGGATCATTGACATGACCCCACGGTTGCTGGCTTGAGTCCAAAGGTCGCTGCCTTGAAATCCAAGGTCGCTGACTTGAGCCCAAGGTCCCTGACTTGAGCAAAGGTCACTTGGTCTGCTGTAGCCCCCTGGTCAAGGTACATATGAAAAAGCAAGCAATGAACAACTAAGATGCCTCAATGAAGAATTGATGCTTCTCATCTCTCTCCCTTCCTTTCTGTCCCTCTCTCTCTTTCTCT
This sequence comes from Saccopteryx leptura, assembly GCF_036850995.1. Lineage (NCBI taxonomy): Eukaryota > Metazoa > Chordata > Mammalia > Chiroptera > Emballonuridae > Saccopteryx > Saccopteryx leptura. The sequence goes on from NC_089505.1 coordinate 172,355,896, forward strand.
CTGTCACCAAAAAAAAAAAGACTTTGAATTGACTTTTGCATTTAAATTCTCTCCTTAGACTTTTCCTAGATGACTTGAAGAAAGTCATGTAACCTCTATCTGAGCATCATTTTTTTTATTTTTATCTTTAAGGTAAAATGACAGTGCCTCTTCTACAGGCTCGGTTTAGTTACACTTTATTAAATGCCTAATGTGTATACCAGGCATAGGCACACAGGGCATAAGATGAGTAGGAATCTAGTTCCTACCCTCAGAGAGGCTAGAAAAAGGAGCTCTTGCAATGTATGTGAGGCCTTACAGGAGCCCTAAGGAGGAGTGCTAGGACCAGAGAAAGGTTAGGACAGGTTTTCTGCAAACCTGATGCTTCACTTCAGTTGTACAGGACTGGTGGAGTTAGCAAGGGGGAGATGGAAGATCTGCAGGCTAGCAGTCAGTATAAGAAGCAACATTGAGATAGGGACAGCAGGGTGTGTGTTTCGCTGCTGGGTTGCATAAAGTGAATGGCAGGAAGTATTCAGAGATGAAGATGTGGGGAAATAGGTGGGCCAGGTGATGTAGGGTTTGTATGCTTCCTTAAGGGGCTTAATTTGTGCTCAGTGCAATGGAGAGTTTAAGTAAGTTCCTTAAAGACATACCAATTCCTTAGAAAATTTGCTGTCTGGGTCTCTTGGATTGATTGAAGGGGCTGGTAGCAGGGAGCCTCTTCAGAAGACTGCACCAGCATAATGAGTCATCAGGAGGGATGGGACTATGGCAGAGCTCAGAGCTGAGAGTGGGGTAGGGCAGAGGGACTGACTTACACTGCCAAGGAGTGAAAATTAGCAGAAGTGGATGCTTTGAAGATAAGAAAGCAAGGATGACTGGGAGATTTCTAGCTTGTGTAACTGGTTGAAGAATGTCAGTACTTGAGAGAGAACATATTAAGAGAAAAAGAACCAGATGTAGGGAAGGGATAAGTAGTTTGTTTAATCATAATGAGTTTGAGTTGCCTGTTAGGACATCTCTGTGGAAACAGCCAGCACACAATTTGATGTATGACTCTGAAGCTCAAGAGAAATTTTTGGCTGGTGTTGCTGACTTAGAGGAAGTAGTGGGGCTGTGAGATGTGCTGACATCATCAGGGAGAACATACAGGGAGCCAGGTCAGAGTTAAAGGAGCTGCCATACCTAAAAGGCAGGCAGAGGAGGTGGGATGATTAGAGAGATCTACGTTGAGGGTGAGGAAACCAAGGGAATGGAATTGAAAATTTCCAAGAGAACATGTTTATAAACATCAAATATAAGATATAGATAGAAAATGTCTTCTGGATTTGTTTTTAAAATGTTGATTGGGACCTTAATAACAGATGTTTCCAGATTTCATTGGGTTGAAGAGTAAATGGGAAGTAAGGCAGCACTCAGAAAAGCTGGTCTGAAAAAAGGAGGAGGGGAAACAAGATAGCGGTAGGAACTCGATAGACTTCTCCTGGCCATCCATCTAAGCATGTGTGCCCTTCTTTTTCTATCATAGTACCCTGTTTTCTTCACAGTGCTCGGTAGTCATTAAGAATTGGGACACACAGGCTGATCAGGCAGTGGCACAGTGGATAGAGAGTTTGACTGGTACGCGAAGGACCCAGGTTCAAAACCCCAAGGTCGCTGCTTTGAGCACAGGTTCATCCGGCTTAAGCACAGGCTCACCAGCTTGAGAGCGGGGTTGCTGCTTGAGCGTGGGATCATAGACATGATCCTATGGTCGCTGGCTTGAGCCCAAAGGTCACTGGCTTGAAGCCCAAGGTCGCTGGCTTGAGCCCAAGGTCACTGGCTTGAGTAAGGGGTCACTTGCTATGCTGTAGTCCTCCGTCAAGGCACATATGAGAAAGTAATCAATGAACAACTGAGTTGCTACAACGAAGAATTGATGCTTCTCATCTCTCTCCTTTCTTGTCTGTCTGTCCCTGTCTGTCCCTCTCTCTGATTCTCTCTCTCTGTCTCTGTCAAGAAAAAAAAAAGGAATTGGGACACACAAAAAAATGTCAAATATTTCCTTCTCTTGGGTTTTAATTGCAATAACATAAGGTACTTCCTAAGAGAATTTTAGCTTGAAAGACTTCCATTCTATTTTCCTTCTCCCAGGAGAGACCATGGGTGCTTTCCAGGGTTTCTGTCTATGTGTGGGATTGTCCCTGGTGGAAATGTCCTTGGTAGGAATGGGGTGGACAACCTGCTTCTCACCACAGACAGCATTTGCACTTTCCACTTCCTTCTATGTGCTGTTCCCACCTCCCAAAAGAAAGGAAATGAATCACAGCCAGAATGTGCTCTGGCTAGAAATTTGCAGTGTGGAGTGTTGTGTGAGGAGCCTGAAGCAGGTTCTGAAGGCTGGGTTTTAGAGTGCAACATGAAGTTGAAGCTGTGAGGTGTGCCTTCATTCGGGAGTGCTGGCGAGAGCCCTGAATTTCAGAACTGCTTCTGCCTGTGGCTTGTCTTAGAGGAGCTCTTTCACCTCTCTAGGCGCGAGACTCGTTCCCTGTAAAAGAGTTGACCTTTCCATTTTACTCTCTGTTCTTATGATCTCTAAATACTGCAGGTACCCAGTCTTTGGTGTTTGTTTTCTTGTTTTGTTTTGTTTTTAAGATTTTATTTATTCATTTTAGAGAAGGGGGAAGAGAGAGGAGGGGGAGGAGCAGGAAGCACCAACTCCCATATGTGCCTTGACTGGGCAAGCCCAGGGTTTCAAACCGGCGACCTCAGCATTCCAGGTCGATGCTTTATCCACTGTACCACCACAAGTCAGGCTGTTTTCTTGTTTTTAAGGATTCACCTCAGGTCCTATAACCTGTTATTGTCCTAAAAATGACTGCTGTATGATAAATTGCTTAAGGAACTTTTTTTTTTTTAATCAACTGAGAAGAGGAGGTGGAGAGACGGACCGGGATCCACCCGGCAAGCCCTGTCTGGTTGCTTGGCATCTGAGCAGTTTTAGTGCCTGAGGCCATGGAGCCATCCTCAGCATCCGGGGCCAACTTGCCCATTCAAGCCATGGCTACCGGCAGAGAAGGGGAGGGGGCAAATGGCTGCTTCTCCTGTGTGCCCTGACTAGGAATCGAACCTGGGACATCCACATGCTGGACTGACACTCTATTGCTGAGCCAACCAGCCAGGGCCTAAAGGAACTTTTTGTAGTATTATTGAGTCAGGACAAGAAGCCTCATTCATGGAAGAGGAAGGCTACATGAATTGTTCCCAAGTTCCTCCATTTCAACCAAAGGTCCCTTTAATATTCTTCCATGGGAACTTGATACTGAGGAGTTGTAGGAGGGACTGCGTGGGTGACTGAGACCTCAGCAGCACTGGCCTTGCTCTTTCTCTGAACTGGACTTGTCAGGGATATCTGGGACAGAAAGAACTGTCTCCACTGCTCAGCCAGAAGAGAGCTAGGCCGGTCTCTAAAGTGGGCAGTGCTACCAGGAAGTAAAATAAACACTGGCTGCTTGACATCACAGTGGTAAAGCACACTCAGAGGAGACTTACAAGCTCTGTTAATTCAAACATGGAGGTATTGTCAAGATCTAAGAGGGTGGAGGCTGTTTATGAAAGTTCAACTCTTTCTATGTGATGGGTTATTTTCATTTTTCTAAGTATTTTTCTGAGTATTACAAATACTTTCAATAAGTCTGTAGATGAATTTCTTAACTTAATAAAGTATATAAAACACCTCAACAGGATGTGACTTACGACATTTAGATGTGTTGTCTTATTGCTTCAAAACTGTGGGGTAATCATGTAACACACAAAGTCACATGATTTGACTGAATGCAGGGGGAAAACCCTCAGCTTGGTTTCATTGGCTTAAATATAGTTCAGGGGAACAAATGCAAAGTTAAGATAGGGATGTACTATATAGTGTAGGAAGCAGAAGCTTTTAAATTCACTGATATGAAACTAGTTTCCCAAGCCCTAATCAGGGAGTGAAAACAAGAGCTGAAATACCAGTAAGGAGATTCTTTTCTCTTGAGTTAAGAGGAAGGGAGCATGGAGGCACATCAGGTAAGTGCTATGAGTATCCACTTTAGCAGAGCTGGGTTTGTGTGTACTAAGTTATTAAGATGGAAAAGTGAAAGATTGAGAGAAGAAATGGATGTGATGGCCTAGACCAGCCAAACACACATATTATATTTCTGGATTTGTTTTTTTTATGAACTGTGTTTCTTAGTTATTGAAAAGAAATATAAAAGATACTTGTTTAAACTTGCATGTAGAATAACAGAAAAGGTCTTTGGTAAATTGCAGGTCAGGCCTGCCTACAGTCTTAAACAAATAATTATGTACTGCTCAACACTGTGGTTAGTGAACTTTTGTCTTGCTATAGTGGGGGTGGGGGGGTGGGGGAGGGGGGAGCAACTAATTGAGGAGTTATTATTTATTAACCTGTATAACTCTGTTTAAAAACCAGCCTTAATGTACCAAATCTACATTTGTAAAACATTAAGAAGTGATTATTGTCTGACCATTGGTGGCACAGTGGATAGAGCATCAACCCGGAATGCTAAGGTCCCTGGTTCGAAACCCTGAGGTCCCCAGCTTGAGCGCAGAATCATTGACATGATCCAGAGGTCTCTGGCTTGAGCATGGGGTCACTGGCTTGGCTTGAGCTTTCCCCCCCATCATCCTCCCCCCATCAAGGCATATATGAAAAGCAATCATTGAAAAACTAAAATGAAGCAACTATGAGTTGATGCTTCTTATCTCCTTTCTCTCTCTCTCTCAAATCAATAAAAAGAAATTTAAAAGAATTTTTTAAAGAAGTGATTATTCACCCCACAAGATATGTCTTCTACATGATTTGCCTTACGTGGTGAATTTTCTTAGACATTTAATGTATTTATAAAAAAATGTATTTGTTTTATAGTTAATGTCCAACAACATGATTACCTTGAGAGGAATATTACCTGTTACATAGAATGGGGTGATGTATAAGGAAGGCTTTTATTTTATATATATATACTGTGTATTTTATATGTGTTATATATATAAACATAATCGTGAAATATGGAATAGTTATAGTGATTAGGAGAACAGGTCTTTTTAACGGACAAGAAAGAAAAAGGTAAATAAATGCCTGGCCTGTGTTGGTGCAATGGATAAAGCATCGACCTGGAATGCTGAGGTCTCCCATTCAAAACCCAGGCTTGCCGAGTCAGGGCACATACGGGAAGCAGCTGCTGCAGGGTGATGCTTCCAGCTTCTCCTCTCTCCTCTCTATCTAAAAATCAATAAATAAAATTTTTTAAAAAAGAAAAAGTTAAAGAGTATGGCCACTTTAATTTGGTCTTTCAAATTAATAAAAAAAGTCAATGCTGTCAAGTTTTGGGGGATAACCAAAAAAAGGAATGCCTATAATTCTTAAGGTTGGTACCATTTTATTTATTTTTTAGTTGGATTTTGAAGAAAGTACATTTATTTTAATTTTAAAAATTACATTTAAGGGGTGACATTGATAAAAAAACACACATAGGTTTTAGATAAAACATTTCTATAGCATTTGCACTGTTAATTATGTTGTGTACCCATCACCCAAGTCAAATCATTTTCCATCACCGTATATTTGTACATTTCAATATAAAAAATGATGAGAGCCTGACCAGTGGTTACACAATGGATCGAGCATCGACTTGGGATGCTGAGGTCCAAGGTTTGAAACCCCAAGGTCACCAGCCTGAACGTGGCCTTATCAAGCATGAACATGGTGTTGCTGGCTTGAGCCTCTCCCTGCCCCCTGGTCAAGGCACGTATGACAAGCAATCAGTGAATAACTAAAGTGCCACAACTGCCTGATTACGTGGTGGCACAATAGATAAAGCATTGATCTGGGATGCAGAGGACCCAGGTTCCAAACCCCGAGGTTTCCGGCTTGAGCACAGGCTCACCAGCTTGACCATGAGGTCACTGGCTTGCGCATGGGATTATAGACATGACCCCATAGTTGCTGTCTTGAGCAAGGGGTCACTGGCTCTGCTGGAGCCTCCCGGTCAAGGCACATATGGGAAAGCAATCAATGAACAACTAAGGTGCTACAACTATGAGTTGATACTTCTCTCTCCCTTGCAAAAAAAAATTTTTAAATAGAAAATGATGAGAAAGGGTGTCCTAAGCAGTGTTAGTGACCGTTTGAGCAAAGTTTTGTAGGTGTTTTTTTTTTTTAAGTGAAAGAAGGGGAGACAGACAGACTCCTTCATGTGCCCTGCCTGGGATCCTCATGGCAAGTCCCCTACTGGTAATGTTCTGCCCATCTTAGGGTGTTTCTTGGCAACTGAGCTATTTTTAGCACCTGAGGCAAGGTGCCACTGAGCCATCCTCAGTGTCAGGGGCCAACTTGCTCAAATCAATTGAGCAATGACTGGGAGGAGGAGAGAGAGAAGGTGGAGAAGCAGATGGTCACTTCTCCTGTGTGCCCTGACTGGGAATTGAACCCAGGACATCCATACTCCAGGCCAATGCTCTACCACTGACCCAACCAGCCAGGGCCACAGTTTATAACCTATAACTTTCTCATTATTATCTTATTTGAGTATGCTTCCTAGCATAAGAATTTTAAAATTTGTTTCCTGCTTTACTGAGATATAATTGATATGTAACATTGTGTAATTTTAAGGTATACAGTGTGGTGATCTAAGACATGCATGTGTTGTCAGTCGCCTCACATAATTACCATTGTGTTATGGTGAGAACATTAAAACCCTATTGTTAAAGGAATTTTCAACTATACAATATGGTATTGTTAACTATAATCTCTATGCTATATACTATATTCCCCAAATTTATTCACTTTATTTCTAGAAGTTTATGCCCTTTGATCAGCATCTCCCCATTTTCACCACCCCTTGGCCCTTGGAAACCACCATTCTACTCTGTTTCTGAGGGTTTGATGTTTTTATTTTTTATTTCTTCTTGACAGAGACAGAGAGTCAGAGAGAGGGACAGATAAGGACAGACAGATAGGAGGAGAAAGAGATGAGAAGCATCAGTTTTTCGTTTCGCATCTTAGTTGTTTGTTGATTGCTTTCTCATATGTGCCTTGACCCAGGGGCTACAGTAGACCGAGTGACTCCTTGCTTAAGCTGGCGACTTTGGGCCCAAGCCAGCAACCTTTGGGCTCAAGCCAGTGACCATAGAGTCATGTCTATGATCCCGCGCTCAAGCCAGCGACCCCACGCTCAAGCTGGTGTGCCCCCACTCAAGCTGGATGAGCCCATGCTCAAGCTGGCGACTTTGGACTTTTGAACCTGGGTCTTCCACATCCCGGTCTGACATTCTATTCACTGCACCACCACCTGGTCAGGCCAGTTTGATGTTTTTAGATTCCACATGTAAATGAGATCATGTAGTTCTTGTCTTTTTCTGCCTGCCTAATCTCACTTAGCATAATGCCCTCAAGATTTGTTCATGTTGCAAATGATAGGATTCCTTTTCCATGGCCGAGTAATATTTGTGTGTGTGTGTGTGTGTGTGTGTGTGTGTGTGTGTGTGTGTGAGTGAGTGAAATTTTCTTTCTTTTTTTGTAGAGTCAGAGAGAGACAGATAGGGACAGACAGGAAGGGAGAGAGATGAGAAGCATCACTTCTTTGTTGCAGCACCTTAGTTGTTCATTAATTGCTTTCTCATATGTGCCTTGATGGAGGGGGGGGGGGCTATAGCAGAGCACGTGACCCCTTGCTCAAGCCAGCGACCATGGGATCATGTATAGGATACCACGCTCAAGCCAGTGACCCCGCACTCAAGCTGGTGAACCCATGCTCAAGATGGATGAGCCTGTGCTCAAGCCCATGACCTCAGGGTTTCGAACCTGGGTCCTCTGCGTCTTAGTCTGATGCTCTATTCATTGTGCCACTGCCTGGTTAGGCCATAAATTTTTTTCATATTAACTCCTTATCAAGTCTGTGGTTTGGAAATATTTTCTCCCATTCCATAGTTTGCCTTTTCATTTTGTTTCTTTTGCAGTACAGACTTGATTTCAGTTTGATGTTCCACTGTTGGTTTTTGCTTTTGTTGCCTGTGCTTTTAGTGTCATATCCCAAAACTCATTGGCAATAGTGATGTCAAGTTGCTCTGGAGATTGACAGTTTCAGGTCGTCTATGTAACTCCATTTTGAGTTGATTATTGTGAGTGGTGTAATAGACATCCATTTTCATTCTTTTGCACCTAATATAATGTTTTGTGTATTCTCTTTTATTAACTGTTCAGAAGTGGAAGATATGTTTTTAATATTGTATGAACTGGTGGCTGCTCAGGCTTTCACCATGAGTCTCATTCATGTGATAGTATACCTGAAAATTAGCTATGACTCCCTTTTTGAACTTTTATTTTTTGAAAATGTAATATCTTTAGGAGCCACTTTTATTTTTTGCTTGCATGTAATATCTTTAGGAGCCACATGATGGCAGAAACAGCCTTTGAAACTTACGGGCTTGCAAGCATGAAGAATGTCTGCTTTGTATCTTCATCCTTTTTTTTTTTAATGAAGGTATAGAGTTTAATAAAAGGAGCCTCCAAATATCCACCTTAAGAAATAAAACATTACAAATATAGTTGAAATCTCTTAGTACATGCTCCTGTTTTATTTTCTCCAAAATTTCCTCCATGGAAAGCCACTTTTCTGAATTTGATATGTAATATATCTGTGCATGACTTTATACTTTTATTACATGTTTGTGTATTCTCAACAGTGCATAAAGCTGTTTCTACAATTTTAGTTTACATAATGTATATACCATTTTGGGTTAATATACAAGTTGTGCTTTTCACTCAACATCAATTTTTCAATTTATTCATATGGATTTATGTAGCGTTAATGGATTATTCTTTTGTAGTTGCGTAGTATTTCATTGAAGAGTGATAAGAAAGTTGTGTGGGGTAGGTGATTTGGGAGTACTGAGGGTTTGAAGTGCCTTGTCTGGGACATGATCTGGCTAGGTACATGCAAAAGAATTTCCTGTTGGGTGTATGAGCTTTTCTTACTTGTTTTGTTTTTATTCTCAGCATACTTTTTATCTGATATAAAGGCTCTACCTCCACTCTGGAGTCCTCTCTCCCTTTCCTCCTATGGCACATTTTGCTACCTAGACTGTCTTCCCCAACTGGATGTCTCCAGGCTTGTAATCTTCTGTAGTATGAATCCAAATGATTTATGTCTTATTATTGTATGTCATATAAATTCCTTAGCCTGGAATTGACTGGTTTTTAAATTATGGCCCTAAACTGCCTTTGCTCACACTGTTTCCACAGAATGAGCCTGCCGTTGTTGTTAGGGTCGTTTTCACTTTTCCATAGCTTTATTCTATTTCTTTTTTCTTCACCTAGAACATTCTCTTCTCTCTCCCCATGTCCTGATTTCAAAATCTAACATATCTTTTCATCTGTTTTATGTAATTTTAGCTAAGTTATTTAACATCCCTCAGATGTTACATCCTTAGATTCCTCATTTAAAAAAGCACCCAGTAAACCTGGGATCTTGCCCCAGACCTTCTATTGTCCTGTCATGATATGTCCTGCTGTTGTTATACTGGCATGAGTGTATTTATTATGTTCTGACTTTAAGAAAGTCATGCTTTTTTTTTATCCCAATTTGTTGAAATTTTTTAAATTAATAATTTTTATTAGTAAGTTTTCTAATATAAAAATGGAAGAAATGAATCTCCACATACTCATTAGCCATAATTGTTTATTTTTTCTTTTTTTAGTTAAGGTATAATTGATATATGAGACTATATAAGTTTCAGCTGTGAAACATAATGATTCAGTATTTGTGTAATATGGGGAGATAATCACCACAGTAAGTCTAGTTCATGTCTATCTAGTTGACATCTATCCCTATACAGTCACAAAAAATTATTATTGTTATTATTATTATTACGTGAGAGGTGGGGAGGCACAGACAGACTCCCACATGCTCCCCAACTGGGATCTACCCAGCAATCCCCCTACAGGGCAATGCTCTGCCCATCTGGGGCCGCTGCTTTGTTGCTCAGCAACCGAGGCATTTTAGCACCTGAGGCAGAGGCCATGGAGCTATCCTCAGCTCCCAGGTTCAACTCACTCAAACCGCTTGAGCCATGGCTGCAAGAGGAGAAGAGAGAGAAAGAGAGAGAAGGGGGAGGGGTGGAGAAGCAGATGGGTGCTTCTCCTGTGTGCTCTGACCAGAAATCGAACCTGGGACTTCCACACGCCCTCCTGATGCTCTACCACTGAGCCAACTAGTCAGGGCAAAAAATTTTTTTTTGTAATGAGAACTTTTAAGATCTCTCAGCAATTTGCAGATATGCAATGCAGAATTGTTAGCTGTGGTTACCATACTGTGCATTACATCTCCATTACACTTATTTTATAGCTGGAAATTTGTACCTGTGACCTTCTTCACACATTTCATCCAGTCCCACCTCTGGCATCTCTGGCAACCTCCAGTCTGTCCTTTGTGGCTGTGAATCAATGAGTTTGATTTTATGTTTTGTTTTGTTTTTAGATTCCACATATAAGTGAGAAATATGGCATTTATCTTCTTCTGTCTGACTTATTTCACTTAGCACAGTGCCCCCAGAGCCATTCATGTTGTCACAAATGGCAAGATTTCTCTTTTCAGGGCTAAGTAATATTACATTGTATATCTGTGCACCACATTTTTTTTATCCATTCACTCATCAGTGGACACTTAGGTTGTTCCCATGTCTTGGGCTATTGTAAATAATTTGCAGTGAACATCTGGTTACATAATTTTTTTGTCTTAGTGTTTTCATTTTCTTCAGGTAAGTACCTGGAAGTGGAATTGCTGGATCATATACTAGTTATATTTTTAATTTCTTGAGGAACCTCCATACTGTTTTCCATAGTAACTGTACTCATTTACATTTGCACCAACAGTGCACAAGGGTTTCCTGTTCTCCACATGCTCGCCATCACTTACTATTTCTTATCTTTCCTGTGATAACCATTCTGACAAATGTGACATAGTATCTCTTTGTGGTTTTGATTTGCATTTCCCTGGTGATTAGTGATGTTTTGCACCCTTTCATGTACCTGTCTGCCATCTGTGTATCTTCTTTGGAAAAATGTCTATTCAGATTCTCCGCCCACATTTTAAATCAGATTTGAGGGGTTTTTGTTGTTGTATACTATTAAGTTGTATGAATTCTGTATTAACCCCTTAGCAGATAATTGATTTACAGATATTTTATTCCATTCAGTAGGTTTCCTTTTATCTTGATGGTTTCCTTTGCTGTGCAGAAGCTTTAGTTGTAGTCCCACTTGTCTCATTTTAATTTTGGTGCCTTCACTTTTAGAATCAAATCCAAAGAATCATCACCAAGACCCATATTCAGGAGTTTACCACCTATGTTTTCCTCTAGGAGCTTTTTATAGTTTCAGGTCTTAGATTCAGTCTTTAATCCATTTGGAGTTAGTTTTGTTTATGGTATAAGTCTAGTTTCATTCTTTTGCATGTGGCTTTCTCGTTTTCCCAATACTATTTACTGAAGAGACCATCATTACTCCATTGCATATTCTTGGCTCCTTTGTCATAAATTAATTGTCCATATATGTGTGTGGGTTACTTCTGGGCTCTCAATTCTTTTCCAGTGATGTCTGTTTTCATGCCAATATCATGCTGTTTGATTACTATAACTTGGTAATATAGTTTGAAATCGGGGCATGTGATTTATCATCTAACTTTTTTATTCTTTCTCAAAATTCCTTGGAATATTTGGGGTCTTTTTTCTCTCTTAATTTACTTAAGGATTTAAAAGTAAATCCCAGACATTAGGTCATTTTATCCCAATATACTTCAGAATTGGTCTTTAATAATGTGGACATTTTACTATATAACCACATGCTTTTATCTAACAGAATGAATGATCATTCTTTGGCATTATTTAATACTTAAGTCCATATCAGATTTCCTCTCGTTTCAAGAATATTATTTCATAGCTGGTTTGTTTGAACTGGAATCTGAACAAAGTTCACACATTTGATAGTGTCTCTTAAACCTCTTTTAATTTAGAGGAAAATCCCTTCCCTGTTTTTCTCTCCTGTCATTGCTTGTTGGAGATATCAATTCTGTTGTCTTGTGTAGTTATAGTTTTGAATTTTTAAATACACTTTATTTTGGGATAATACTGGGTTTATAGAAAAGTTGCAAAGTTACTTCAGTAAACCCCCATATGCCCCTCACCCATTTTCCTGTCTTGTTAACATCTTATATTACCTTTATAATGTCTTTTTCCAGGATACCACATTGTGTTTAGCGTTGGTTGAATTTTGAAATAATGTCTGATTATAAGACTAACCATTTTCTGATTAGGAGATGGTAGTGTAATGGTTAAAACCAAGCATAGTGCTAGATTTTAAATTCTCAGTCACATAACTGTATGATTTGGACAAATTACTTATACTACTCTATCAGTTTCCTCTTTAAAGTGGAAATAAAAATATTACTTCATTGGAGCATTGCAAAAAATAAATTTGATAAATGTGCAGCCGTGGCAGGTTGGCTCAGCGGTAAAGCGTCAACCCAGTGTGTGGATGTCCCAGATTCAGTTTCCGGTCCGCACACAGGAGAAGCGCACATCTGCTTCTCCATCCCTCCCCCTCTCACTTCTCTCTCTCTCTTTCTCCCTCTCTCTCTCTCTTTCCCTCTCTCTCTCTCTCTCTCTCTCCCTTCCCCTGCAGCCATGGCTCAGTTGGTGAGAGTTGGCCCTGGGCACTGAGGATGGCTCCATGGCCTATGCCTCACACTCTGAAAAATGGCTCTGGTTACAATGGAGCAAGGGCCCCGGATAGGCAGAGCATCACCCTCTAGTGGGCTTGCCAGTTGGGTCACATACAGGTGTCTGTCTGTACCTCCCTGTCTTCTCACTAAATTAAAAAATTTTTTTGATAAATGTATGCAAAGTGCTCAGAATTGTTCCTGGCACGTGGTGTTGTATTGGAACAGCGAGAAACAGACATCCTGCCTCACAATCAAGAAGCCAAATTAAGAAGTCTTTATTAACACTGGCTGCACAATCACATGGAGACCAAGGCTCCAAATAATGCGGCCTTGAACACAGTCTGAGACTGGCTTAAAGGCAAAATTACATACTGATTGAGGAATGGGGAGGAGAGGAAGCATAGCAGTAGGACAAAGCAGTGAAACAAGCTTTCTTACAATGATTATAGGATTAAATCAGGGAGAAACATTCTGAGAACACCTTCAACCTTGCAAAGCTAGCCCAAGGCCACAGTCCAGGAGACCAGTCTCAAGGCCAAGAATAGGGAGTCTTTTTAGAAAAGTAAGTCCTGCCAGAAGACTCTTTGTTTTACAGAAAATAAGTTCTGCTATGAGTTATTCATGCTAAGGGCCTTTCTTTTCTATATTTCAGTGGGAAGCACTTATTAAACCTAGCCCTCGACAAAGGTATTATTTCCTAAATCAATGAGCCTCAAGGAAGAAATAGGGTCTCCTGGTGAAAAGTAATGCGTATTTTCTTCCATTTGCCTTAGAAACAGTTTCTTTGCTTTGGTTCAATGATAGTGGTCTCATTAAGTTCTTAGGGACTATACTTCTATTTTGAGAATTTTTATTCAGCAAAACATGTTTCTCAAGTATGTTTAGGTCAGTCAGATATTGGTTTCAGAGTTAGTTTTATCCCTTCACAGTAATTCCTTAAGATCCAAATTGTAGGATAAAACTACAATACCTTTATTTTGCCCCTTTATTAGTCTCACACAGTGATTGGTTTGTTTTGATTTAGAATCACCATCTTTACCAGCCTTACTTTGCATAAGGTACTTATAAACATTTGGCTTTTTGTGTGGCTTAAACTCTAAAATTTGTGGTATGAAGTGTTCTCAAAGTAATTGAAATTGGGTTGGTCACATTTCAGTGCCTCTTTCTACACCCATGGATTCATGAAGTATGTGTGATCACAGTTGCTTCCAGTGCCTCCTGTTGCTCTTCAACGGCACACTTGATCTCAGCAAAGTTGGTATGATAAAAAAAACAAACCTATTTTCATTAGAATATTTGCCCCTCTTTCTCCCCCCCCCCCCCCCCCAGAACTCTTAGAAGCATGTGCTCTGACAGGAAATAAGACAGCATTGGTAATTTGGAATAGGAACTCAGTTAAATTGAATATCATCAATTTCACTTCTTTCTTTCACTAGCTGTTGCTTCCAGACCTGTAGGGCAGGGGTCCCCAAACTACGGCCCGTGGGCCGCATGCGGCCCCCTGAGGCCATTTATCCAGCCCCTGCCGCACTTTCGGAAGGGGCACCTCTTTCATTGGTAGTGAGAGGAGCATAGTTCCCATTGAAATACTGGTCAGTTTGTTGATTTAAATTTACTTGTTCTTTATTTTAAATATTGTATTTGTTCCCGTTTTGTTTTTTTACTTTAAAATAAGATATGTGCAGTGTGCATAAGGATTTGTTCATAGTTTTTTTTTTATAGTCCGGCCCTCCAATGGTCTGAGGGACAGTGAACTGGCCCCCTGTGTAAAAAGTTTGGGGACCCCTGCTGTAGGGGAAATTAGCTGAAGAGGAACGTCTGTACTAGTGGGAATTATACAAGAGCACTCCATGGGTCTCCTTCCAGAACCTCCAGTTGTTCATTCTCGCTCCAGTTATTCATTCTCAATACTCATCAACAACATGACTACTTCTGGTTCATTTTTAGGGAGGGAAAGTATGAGTTAGTCCCTGAGTTTCCCAGAAGCTTCTTGGGTTAGGTTTGTTAATGTTTAGAGGCAACTCTAGTTCAGGGTGGACCTTTTGATGATTTGTGGGGCAGAGTGCTTCAGGACCCAGAGACAGTGTAGTTAGTGGCTAAAACAGGAACATTTGAGTCAAAAGACCTGAGTTTAGACCTACACTTTCCCTTATTGGTTTTGTTGCTTGGCCGAGACATTTAACTGCTTTAAGATTCAAAATAGGGATGATAATGATACGTGCCTTGTTGCATTGAGATGAAAATTAAATGAGGTTGTATATATAACATGTTGGGTGGGCACTCAGGCCTCAGCAATTGTTGACAATGATTATATTAGATAAATAGTTCAGAGCCTTTAACTTCATAATAGTGTGACATGAATATTTTTGTGTCATAGCCTTTTCTTTTATATGTACATATTTTAAAAGGACTCAGCAAGCTTGAGGAGCTTAGAATATTCTTTATGACTCTCAAACTTTAGGGAACATATGAAATTTAGTGTGTATTAGGATCCTCAAAGGGCTTAACTTTAAAGGGACAAGTACTGATAGGTTTTGAGCCAGAGGGCATGAGAGAAGAGAAGATTCATAGGGGCTGGTAAAGGAGGTGCAGTCAGAGGCCAAGAAGCCAGGAGTGGGAGCAGGATGGTTTTGGAGATGGAGCTTGACACAAAGGAGTTGAGGGGAAAGGACAAGTGACACTAGAGGTGAAGAACATAAAGCAGGGGTCCCCAAACTTTTTACACAGGGGCCAGTTCACTGTCCCTCAGACCGTTGGAGGGCCGGACTATAAAAAAAACTATGAACAAATCCCTATGCACACTGCACATATCTTATTTTAAAGTAAAAAAACAAAACGGGAACAAATACAATATTTAAAATAAAAAACAAGTAAATTTAAATCAACAAACTGACCAGTATTTCAATGGGAACTATGGGCCTGCTTTTGGCTAATGAGATGGTCAATGTGCTCCTTTCATTGACCACCAATGAAAGAGATGCCCCTTCTGGAAGTGCAGCGGGGGCCGGATAAATGGCCTCAGGGGGCCGCATGTGGCCCGCGGGCCGTAGTTTGGGGACCCCTGACATAAAGCTTCAGAAGCCCTATTATTTCCTTTAAAAGCTTAGTAGCCTCAGTTAATTCTAAAACTTTATTTTATAAAGAGGAAATGTCAGAGTCCTTGTAGTATTTGGAAGCCTCAAACACTACTCCAAATAGACATTCCACTCAGATTTGCCAATTTCAGAGGTATAGTTGTCCAATTTAGTGGGTTTTGTTTGTTTATTTGTTTGTTTTTGTGACAGAGACAGGGACAGACACGAAGTAAAAGAGATGAGAAGCATCAATTTTTCGTTGCAGCATCTTAGTTCATTGATTGCTTTCTCATACATGCCTTGATGGGGCGGGGGGCTATAGCAGAGTGAGTGACCCTTTGTTTAAGCCAGCGACCTTGGGCTTCAAGCCAGTGACCTTTGGGCTCAAGCTGGTGACCCCATGCTCAAGCCAGATGAGCCCCCACTCAAGCTGGCAACCTCGGGGTTTCAAACCTGGGTTCTCTGCGTCCCAGTCCAATGCTCTATCTATTGTGCCACTGCCTGGTCAGTCTGTCCAATTTAGTTTTATGAAATGTAAGTTTAAGAAAAGTTAACCCATAATGGCCATTGATGTTCTAAATTACTTTTGGTCAGATGAGTCAATTTAGTTTAAAATATACATGTAAAGGGACAACGTTTTCTAAACACCAATTTAGATAATTGAGATCCCATTGTTCAGAGGCTTTTCTTTAGAGAAAGGGCCCAGACAGTCTAAACTACTCAAATAGCTTAAGTAGCTTGAAGAGTTTAAACAGCCTACAGGCTTAATACCAGACAGTTCCACTGAGAACAGTCTGACCCAGAGGAGTTAGGCTGAGGGCTGAACTAGCACAAATTCAGAGAAGCAACTGGGACCCAGGGGAGTCAGGCCTTAGGCTGAAACAGCACAATGCTAATGGAGGGCATGGTTAGTATAGCCCCACTAGACTGAAAACTCCCTGAGGACAGGCAGTCTCTATCTAGTACTTAGAGCAGAGCCGACCATATTTTAGAAGCACACCAAAGGTGTGAGTGGAGCAATTGGAATGGGAAGGAATGCATTCTTTTGTACCCTGCTATAGTCCTACCAAACAGTCCTATTATGTCATCTATTATCTGGCCCCCTCCCCTTTCTCATGACAGCCCCAGCTGGACCCTCATCTTACTCTTGGTCAAGGAAAGACCTAATAGACATGACTTTGACTTTTTCATACCAACTTGAAAGCTTTGATCATGGCTTGGAAAGTCTTCATCCTTCCCTTCACAGATCTCTGTAAGTCATATCACACTGAGATTTTCTCCATTTGGAGGCCCTCCACTTTTCTCTTCCCTCTCTCTACCCAGATCCTTTGCCATATCCTACCCTGTCGGGGATACATCAATATTTGATTAAGTAGGTTTTGTAAGGTATCCTTTCTTCCTTATTAGATTGCAAATCCCTCAGACAATGGACTACATATCTTCATTTAATTTTTGTTCTTTTTATTATTTTACACACTTTAATTTTTATTTTATTATAGATCTGCATTTGTTCTTTGTAGACAAGTTAAAAATAATAGATAATGCAAAAGAAAAAGTCATTTTTAGTCCTGGCCAGTTGGCTCATCAGTAGAGCATCAGCCTGGCATGTGGAAGTCCCGTGTTCAATTCCCAGCCAGGGCACACAGGAGAAACACCCATCTGCTTCTTTCCCCTCCCCCCTCTCCTTTCTCTCTCTCTCTCTCTCTCTCTTCCCCTCCCGCAGCCAAGGCTCCATTGGAGAAAAATGTTGGCCCGGGCGCTGAGGATGGCTCCACAGCCTTTGCCTCAGGCACTAGAATGGTTCCAGTTGCAATGGAGCAACAGCCCAGATGGGCAGAGCATCGCCCCCTGGTGGGCATGCCAGGTGGATCCCAGTCGGCCGGTCGGGCGCATACAGGAGTCTCTCTTTCTGCCTCCCTGCTTCTCACTTCAGAAATATACAAAAAAAATATATCATTTTAAATCTTTTCCGATACTACCAAGCAGAGAAATTGTGAAGTGTATACTTAGCCCTGGCTGGTTTGCTCAGTGGTAGAGTGTCAGCCCAGTATGTGAATGTCCTAGGTTTGATTCCCGATCAGGGCAAACAGGAGAAGCAACCATTTGCTTCTCCACCCATCCCCCTCCCCTTCTCCCTCTCTCTCTTCCTCTCTCTCTCTTCCTTCCTCTCACAGCCATGGCTCAATTGGTTTGAGTGCATCAGCCCCAGACACTGAGGATGGTTCCATGGAGCCTCCACTTCAGCTGCTAAAAATAGCTCATTTGTGATCATGGCCCAAGATGGTCAGAGCATCAGCCACAGATGAGGCTTGCCGGGAGGATCCCAATCAGGGTGCATGTGGGAATCTGTCTCTCTATCTCCTCTCCTCTCACTTGGAAAAGAAGAGAAAAAAAAGTGTATATATACTCTTCCAGACTCGGGTGTGTGTGTGTACACACACATGGTATATAGATGTTTGGTGTTCCATGTAAAATGAACCCATATAGTGCATACTATCCTCCATTCTTATAGTCACTCAACAGTATATCATGAATACTTTTTCATGTCAAATGGGTATCTACATTATTATTTTCAATTGCCATCGATCACTCTAGAACAGTGGTCCCCAACCCCCAGGCCGCAGGCCAGTACTGGTCCGTGGGCCATTTGGTACCAGTCCGCAGAGAAAGAATAAATAACTTACATTATTTCCGTTTTATTTATATTTAAGTCTGAACGATGTTTTATTTTTTTTTAAATGACCAGATTTCCTGTTACATCCATCTAACATTCACTCTTGACGCTTGTCTCGTAAGTTCGACAATTATATTTTAAAATACCACCATTTTTACGCCGGTCGCATGATTTTATTTTGTACATTTATCCATCCCACCCTAAAGGCCAGTCCGTGAAAATATTTTCTGACATTAAACCAGTCCGTGGCCCAAAAAAGGTTGGGGACCACTGCTCTAGAACATTAAAACTTCACAGAAAAATGTTAATGTCCTTACTGAAATGCATTTAGAGCTTTAAAATTTTTAATCCTATTTTTATCATTAAATTGAACTTATATCTGAATTAGGCAGAAAAGAATAACTGAATTAAGGGGGTAGTATTGATATTAGAAGTGAGGCAACATAACTTTTATGTTGTTACCTTTAAGATTAGACTTTACACAGAACCTAGGGAATATTTTCATAACTCAGTGAAAATAGTTTTATAGTGAAAGTTCTAACAACAATAGTTAAACTGCTGGGCTGGGGCAGGCATTGTGGTTTATTATTACGGCATACCTCTTGAATTCCAGGGCAGGAAGATCTGTGTTTGCTCTCCCAAGTCCAGCAGATTAGAATTTCAGGCTTGTGGCCTATCTTGGAATGTGAAAATAACTGTTTCTTTACTACTCTTACGAAGAAATACTTCACCTGTTGGGTTTGTTGTTTTTTAAATAAGGGTTTAGTTTAGAAATATACTCAGCAGCTATAGATATGCTATAAGGTGGCAAGTAGAATTAATAGAAACAACACATATAGCAATGTTATATAAAAAGTGCTATGAAAACATGTTTTTTTCTGACGGGGGGAGGGACAGATAGACAGGAAAGGGAGAGAGATGAGAAACATCAATTCTTCGTTGTGGCATCCTCGCTGTTCATTGATGGCTTTCTCATATGTGCCTTGACCAGGGGGTGAAGGGGGGGTGCAGCAGAGCAAGAGACCCCTTGCTCAAGCCAGCGACTCTGGGCTTAAAGCCAGCAACCCCGCACCCAAGCTGGTGAGCCCACGCTCAAGCCAGTGACGTTTGGGTTTTCAACCTGGATCCTCTGCATCCCAGTACCACGCTCTGTTTCTATCCATTGTGCCACCTCCTGATCAGGCTGTGATCAGGAGGTGATCACAGCCTGATCACTTTTAAAAACTTATAAAGTAATTACCCTAGTAAGTCCTAGTACCCATCTGGTACCATACATAGTAACTATAATATTATTGACTGTTCCCTATGCTGTACTTTATATCCCCATGACTACTCTGTAACTACCAATTTATATTTCTTACTTTCTTCCCCTTTTTCGTCAATCCCCCACCCTTCGGCAACTGTCAAAATGTTCTCTGTATATCTCTGTATCTATGATTCTGTTTTAGTGTTGCTTGTCCATTTTGTTTTTCAGATTCCACATATAAGTGATATCATATGGCATTTGTCTTTGTCCTGCTTATTTCACTCAGCACAGTACCTCCATGTTCATCCATGTTGTTGGACACTTAGGTTGTTTCCACATTTTGGCTATTCTAAATAATGCTACAGTGGACATATGGATGCATATGTCTTTTCAGTTTAGTATTTTGGGTTTCTTCAGATAGATAACCAGAAGTGGAATTTGCTGGGTCCTTCTTTGTCTCTTGTTATAGCCCTGGTTTTAAAGTCTGTTTTGTCTGGTATAAATGTTGCTACTCCAGCTTTTTTTGTTTGTTTGTTTGTATTTTCATGAAATGTCTTTCTATCCCAGTACTTTCAGTCTGTGTAGGTCTTTCGATCGGAAATGAGTCTGTTATAGACAGCTTAGGGTAAGGGTCTTGTTTTGTTATTCATTCATCTACTGTATGGTTTTTGATTGGAGCATGTAAACCATTTGCATTTAAAGTAATTGTTGATATATATATGTGTTTATTGCCATTTTACTCTTCAGATTTTCTTTGCCTTCTTCTTAAAGAAGACCCTTTATCATTTCTTGTAACACTGGTCAGTGGTGATGAACTCTTTTAGTTTTTTCTTGTTTGGGAGGCTCTTTATCTGTCCTTCAGTTTTAATAAGTAGCTTATCTGGGTAGAGTAATCTTAGTTGTAGGTTGTTGATTTTCATCACTTTGAATATTTCTTGCCAATCCCTCCTGGCCTGCAAAGTCTCTGTTAAGAAATCAGCTGATAGTCTTATCGGAGCTCCCTTGTAGGTAACTAACTGCTTTTTCTCTCGCTCCTTTTTTTTTAAACATTTGTCTGAAGTTAGAAGCGGGAAGGCAGAGAGACAGACTCCTGCATGCGCCTGACTGTTTAACTGGGATCCACCCGGCATGCCCACCAGGGAGCGATGCTCTGCCCATCTGGACCGTTGCTCTGTTGCAACTGGAGCTATTCCAGCACCTGAGGCAGAGGCCATGGAGCCATCCTCAGTGCCCAGGCAAACTTTGCTCCAATGGAGCCTTGGCTGTGGAAGAGGAAGAGAGAGATAGAAAGAAAGGAGAGGGGGAAGGGTGGACAAGCAGATGGGCACCTCTCCTGTGTGCCCTGGCCGGGAATCAAACCCAGGACTTCCACATGCCAGTCTGATGCTCTACCACTGAGCCAGCCAGCCAGTACCTCTCTTGTTCCTTTTAAGATTCTGTCTTTGTCTTTAACTTTTTGCATTTTAATTATCAAGTGTTTTGGTATGGACCTCTTTGGCTTCATCTTGTTTGGGATTCTCTGTGCTTCCTGGACTTGTATGTCTATTTCCTTCACTAGGTTAGGAAAGTTTTCTGTCATTCTTTTTTTCAAATAGGTTTTCAATTTCTTGCTCTCTTTATTCTCCAACCAGCATCCTGGCTATGCAAAGGTTGGTACACTTGAAGCTGTCCCACAGGCTCCTTACATTAGCTTTATTTTTTTAAATTTTTTTTTTCATTTTGCTGTTCTGATTGGGTATTTTTGCTACCTTATTTTCCAAATCGTTGATTTGATCCTCTGCTTCATCTCATCTATTGTTGATTCCCTATAATATGGTCTTTATTTCAGTTACTGTGTTCATCATTTCTGACTGGTTCTTTTGTATGGTTTCTATGTCCTTTTTTTATGCTGTTGAAGTTCTAAGTTTCTTATAACCATGGATTTGAACTCTATCTGATAGTTTACCTCCATTTCATTTAGTTCTTTTTCTGGATATTTCTCATATTCTTTTATTTGGGACATGTTTCTTTGTCTCTGTATTTGGCTGCCTCCCTATGTTTGTTTCTATGTATTAGGTAGAGTTGCAACATCTCCTGGTCTTGGTAGAGTGGACTTATTTAGTCAGGCCCACTAGCACAGTCTCCTCAGTCACCTGAGCTGGGTGCTCCAGTTGCACCCCCCACGTGGGCTCTGTGCACCACACTGTTGTAATTGAGCTCGATATTTGTTGGTACATCAATGGGACAGGGAATTACCCCAGGATGATCAGCTTGTAAAGACAAGCTGTGATTTCCCTTGATGTGTCTGTCATGGAGGTAGTTGGTGAGTGGTGCTCTGGAGTGGTCTGGCCACCAGGCATACTGGCTCTGGGGCCTCCCACAAGGTACAGGTCAAGGTCAACCACTACCAGTGCCCTGGCTGGGGCAATGCAGCACGAGCTACAAAGCATTTTGTAGATGTCTGCTACTTGTGCTGGGGTTGGAGGTGTCCAGGAGAGGCAAAGCTATTAACCAAATTCGGCTGCCAGTAGCCCTGAGACTGGAACCACTAAGGAAGAGGTACAGGGCATTCTGAGTCCAGATGCTGCTTTTGGGGGGTTTGTGAACCTTTCAGCAATTTAGGGACATCCTGGGAATGGAATTTCTCACAACTATTAAGGAATGAAGTATGTAAACTAGATCAAGAGTGTAGTCAACTTTGACACATTAGGTTACATTGGACCATTTTTAAAATCAGGTTATTTTAATCTGAGGAAAAGACCATAGAAATGATCTCACTCAGCTGCTCCTGTTTTACAAATGGAAATATTGAGGACTTCCATAGTCAAGTGACTTTCTGTGTTTATATGCCAACCACAGTAAGTTGCTAAACATGGAACTGTCACTGGAATTTATGTTTTCTGAGTTTGCTCTTGGACCTCAAATCAACTTACCTTGTACACAGAAAACTGGACCATGTCAGGTATAGGTAAAGATCTAGGTTAATTTTTTTAATTCTTATCCCAGATGGAAAGTTTATACTTGTATAAGTTACTGTTCAACTCTACAAATCCAAAAAACTTTTGCATTTTTACAGTCTCACCAAGAAAGTTAATTTTTTCCAAAATTAGAATTGATGTGCCTTTTAAAAATCTCATTTAGATAATGTTAAGTGTTAATTTTCTTTTAAGTTTAAAAATTCTGGAGCTTTAATCTTCAACATAGCATTGTGAAGTGATTAGGCTCTCAAACAATTGTTTAACTAAACCAAGGAACTTGATGATTAAACAAATGTTAAGTGTCTGCCCAGTACCCAGCTTTGCAGACACAGTGGTAAATTAGATACGCTGCTTCCCTCAAATAGATGTTATTCCAAGAGGGGATTGGATACAGAAAGAACTCATCATGACTGGTTCCAGTGACAGAAGTAAGCACGGAGATTGCTGGGAGCACCCAGAAAGGGATTGTGGGTGCCTAGGGTCTAGGAGGGCTGCTTGTGAGGTGACACTTGTGTTGAGTCCTGGTAGAATGATTAGGAGCTGGTCCTGCCAGAGATCCTTCTTCAAGTCTTATGAGCTGCATGTGGAAGGGCCCAGAGATGAAAGGAAGCAAAGTCTGTCCTGGAACCACCTGGAGTTCACTACAGTGCAGATGGGGAGCAAGGCTCAGCTGGAACCAGATGGCAGGATCAATAAGTGATTAGCCTGACCAGGCAGTGGATAAAGTGTTAGACGAGGGCACAGAGGACCCAGGTTTGAAATCCGAGGTCACCAGCTTGAGTGCAGGTTTGCTGCCTTGAGCATGGGATCACAGACATGACCCCAAGGTTGCAGGCCTGAGCAAAGGGTCACTCGCTCTGCTGTAGCCCCCTAGTCAAGGCACATATGAGAAAGTAATCAATGAACAAATAAGGAGCCACAACGAAGAACTGATGCTTCTCATCTCTCTCCCTTCCTGTCTGTCCCTCTCTCTGTCTTTCTCTCTGTTTCTGTCACACAAAATAATAAATAAATAAATAAATAAGTGATTAAATTACATTTTAAAAAGAACACTTTGAGGCTCTGGCTAGGAAGCTCAGTGGGTTAGAATGTCATCCTGATATGCTAGGGTTGCAGTTTTGATCAGAGCACATACAAGAATCAACCAGTGAATGTATAAATAAGTGGTACAACAGAAAGATGTCTCTGTCTTTGTCTCTCCCCCACCCTTCCTATCTCTCCCTAAAATCAATTTTAAAAAAGAACATTTTGCATTTTGGAGGCTAGATGCGAAGAGGTTAAGATCAGTGACAAAAAGATCAGTTAGGAGGCTGAAAGAAAATACGGAAAGACAAAAGGAATTTCTGAAATGTCTAGATCAGTGCAGGGCATCAAGTAAATACAGGGGTCCTTAGGTTACAACAGTCTCAACATACAATATTTAGAGTTTACAATGTTCACCCCCATAAAAACTTTTAAAAATTGAGACTTGAGTGTTTCAGCTTATGCCATTAGCGTCATACTTACAGACTACATGGTCAAAGTAGTTCCAGAACTAGCCTGGAACAATTTTTTTTTTTTGCAATTTTCTGAAGTTGGAAACGGAGAGGCAGTCAGACAGACTCCCGCATGCGCCCAACCGGGATCCACCCGGCATGCCCACCAGGGGGTGATGCTCTGCCCATCTGGGGCGTTGCTCTGTTGCAATCAGGGCCATTCCAGCGCCTGAGGCAGAGGCCACAAAGCCATGCTCAGCGCCCGGGCCAACTTTGCTCCAATGGAGCCTCGGCTGCAGGAGGGGAAGAGAGAGACAGAGAGGAAGGAGAGGGGGAGGGGTGGAGAAGCAGATGGGCGCTTCTCCTGTGTGCCCTGGCCGGGAATCAAACCTGGGACTCCTGCACGCCAGGCTGATGCTCTACCACTGAGCCAAACGGCTAGGGCTAGCCTGGAACAATTATTTAAGAAGGTAGAGAGCACTGCAACAGATCCTGTCTCCTCTACATCAGCTTCTTGAGATGAAACACCTGTAGTACAGGTAGGATCATCTGTAGTGTCTCCTGCATGTTCCTTAGACAATCCTGATTCACCTGACCCAGTATCTCCAGCACCTTCTGCAGGTTCTCCTGTCTCTCCAGCTTCTTCCTCCCAGTAGGTCACTCTCCCACCTTGCAGTGCCCCTTCCAGTGTGCAAGCCAACCACAGGAATAAAGGGTAAGGAATTTTTTTTACACTCATTTTTTTGTCATTTTTCTGTTACTATAGTGCAGTGTATAGTACAGTATATTTATGTCCTTTTTCTTTTTCTGTGACCTAGTTGTGTTTTTATGTTCTAGATTATGATTTTACAACTGTGTTAGGATAGGTAAGTGACTTAGGCTAGGGTGTGTTTTGACTTACACTAAAATTAGGGTTACGTCACTGTCATAGGAATAGACCCCCTGTATTGTGAAATAGATAGGGGTGCTGTTTATTCATCTGGCTACTTCCTGCCGATTAAAGGCGTCGTGGGGAGGGAGAAATTGGCCGGTGGTGGCTTTGAAGGGTGTCAGGAGGAACATCTGTTTGGCCATGACTAAAACTTTGCAGATGCAGTTCTCTAAGGATTAAAAAAAAAGAGGAGTAATAGGGGGATTTATAGGGTCCAGCCTTTTGGTGAGCTGGAGATGGATGGAGTCCAGTGGTTCCGACTGCCAGTGGTCCTGTATGGAGGCAAGCTTGAGGCAAAACTGCATGTCAGGAGTGGCCTAAGAAGGGGAAAGGAAGGAGTCCCATCCATTCCCATAACCAAGACCTGTGAGGGAACTAGAGGTCCAGAGTGTGATGGCAAAACAGAGAAGGTAGCTCCCATGTCCACAAGAAATGACATGGACTTACCCACTAGCTGCAGAATACCCTGGGTTCTCTGAGTCCAGGCCGTGTGTCAGCCATTCATGATGTCTAGGAGTTTGAACGATTGGCCCATCTGGCTAGCTTGGCCTTGCCATTTGGGTGGCTTGTCCTCCATGTAGTGGCGCTGAGGAAAAGCCTGTTGCCCAAAGGGGCATTTGCTCCGCCAGTGACCTGACTTCTTGCAGTCAGGGCAGGGTTTAGTGGGCAGCTGCGGGCATGGGCCCTGCCGGGACCAGTGGTCCTGCTTGCCACACTTAAAGCAAGCTCCTGGTGGGGATTTTCTTTGTGTCTTGGACTTGGGTCAGGGACTTCCTGTGCCTTGCTGCTGTTGCTCTGCTGGTCTCAGGGCTGCCACAAGAGCCTGGGTTTGGAGCGTTACCTTCTGCTGCATGCGGGCCTGGCAAGCAGCCTTGGCCTGTTTCTACTAGTTGGGACCATTAAAAACTTTAAATGCCGTGTTTACAGGTCCCGGATAGGGGTTTGGGGGTTGGGAATAAGAGGAGGGGGGCTGATGGGGAGCCCGGCACCCAGATCCAGCAGGAAATGCTGGAGCCAGAGGCAGGACAGGGCCAGAACTTCCTGCAAGAAAATTGGGGTTGGACATCCTGAAAACTCGTGTAAGAGCCAATAGTAGGCGGAGAATGGCCTGATAGAGGAGGGACTTAAGAACGCAGTGGAGAAGGGAGGGGCCCCTGGCCAGCAGGGGAGGAGAAAGAGAGACTGGTAGTGGTGAGTAAGAAACAGGATTTTGCAAAGTGAGGGGAGGGTCTCTCGGCAGGAAGAGACCCGAGCAAAGAGGTCTGCAGAGGTACCAGAGAGAAGTCCCGAGAGAGGGGCTCCCTGGGAGTCAGGCAGGAGGGAAAGAGAGTTGGGAGTCTGCGGAGAAGGAAAGATCAGGAGTGGAGGTTTTAGGTGAGGTTTCTCTGGCCAGAAAAAGGGCCTGCGTGGAGGAACAGGTGGCACAGAGATTAAGGACAGGTGTGCGAATAACTAGAAGCTGTGAATGTAAGAGATCTCTAATCAGTTTCCAGCTTTTTTGGCGATAGTTAAATTGGTGAAGGTGTTAAAACCGAAAGTCCCTTCAGGAGGCTAATTCAGTGGGTTCTGTAGCCTGGCCACAGTGGAGAAGAACAGTTTCTTCTTCTTTAGGGAGGGAGATTCCTGTGCCCCCACGGCTGCCCTCAGTCCTTGGAGTGGTCAGAATTGAGGATTGGCATCCCAAAGCTCAAGCTCTGGCCATGAACGGATAAGGTAAAGTGGATGTGCTCAGGACATCTTCATGGTTACAAGCATTCAGAACGGAAAGACTTCCCTGACATAAATACGGTTTCCAGACAGGGAGTCTTGGCGGAAAGAACTCAAGGGTGGCTGGAGGCAGGGGACTTATGGCACCGTGCACCGAAGTGGGTGGAAGGTCGAAGATCCTGGTTCTTTCTCGGAGGGGGAGGGAAGAGGAGCGGTCCTTGCAGACTTCAACTCCTCCCAGGTTTCGGCACCAAAATGTAAGGTATTTTTCCCCACTGAGAAGGAAGAAAGGGGCCAGAGCCACGAAGTATGGAATAATAAAAGGCTTTATTGAGTACAGAGTGCTTCCCGCCTGACGAGATTCCCTGGCCCCGAGAAAAGATGGAGGCCAGGGAAGTCACAAGGTGTGACCCGCGTGAAAGATATTTAAAGGGTCCCTAGGGTGGTCACGCTAATATGATGTAGTGAAATCTCACTGGCTGACGGAGGTGTCGCTCTTTTCCAAAGGGCTCCTGGGAAGTTTCTTTTGGCGTACTTGATTGTGGGCGGTCCTAGCCAAAGTTCCCGGGAGGGTCTGAATTCCCCACATGACCATTCCCCATTATCCACCAACCTTACACTCACCTTAACAATTTTGTTCCTTAACAGCCGTTAAGCATAGGGGAGAGAGGAGAACCCCAGAAGTCCTATGAGGTATCAAGTGCTTCACTGGAATTGTCTAAGAACCAGCAGAATCGTAGGTCAGAGATAGAGAACAGGAGTGAGGCCATGTGGAGAATCCTGTACTAAATGGAAGGCTAGAACTGGCCTTCAAAGATTGTTTAGAGTGCTAACAAAAAATTTCCTGTATGATGGACAGCATCTTAAGACAGTTGTTTGAAATTTAAAACTCATTTTAGATAGTCCTGATCTGATAATCAGCCACATTGATAACTCTGTTTCTGTAGAAAAATAGAAAAGGAAAGAAAATGAAGACTCAAAACCACCTTTGCCTGTGGTGGCCCCACCTGTGTATTAGGGTCCCCCTCCCTAGCTGCTGACAGTGCAAGAGCACTGTGCTACAGGGGCAGTGGTAGTCAGGCTGCCGCATCAGCCAGTCAAGGTTGTGTTTGGGGCATTTCTGATTTTTTCTTTCAAAAATTGTGTGGGTGCCCTGTGTTTTTTCTCTAG
Organism: Saccopteryx leptura; assembly: GCF_036850995.1. Classification (NCBI taxonomy): domain Eukaryota; kingdom Metazoa; phylum Chordata; class Mammalia; order Chiroptera; family Emballonuridae; genus Saccopteryx; species Saccopteryx leptura. Next base: position 172,383,867 of record NC_089505.1, read on the forward strand.
TTCTACCTACAGCACAGCAAAATTTCAAGGCACCTCTAAAGGGCTGCTAAAGAAAATGAGGAAGCCTCTTTTTCTCTCTTTGTGTTTTCGATGAGAAGACAGTGTTTAAAAGAGCTTTTCACTAAGCCCCTGAATTTTATTTTATTCAGTTGTAACAATTTTATTAGAATGAAAGCATTGATTTACTGAAATTCCTATTTTGTCAGTACAGACATTTTAAGAGTTAGAGGGCAAGAATTGTTTTGGTTTGTTGTTCTATAGCTTAGGAACTTTTCTTCTGTTCACAGTCTTTTAACCTTAGACTCATCAAATGCAGGATTTGTCCTACATTCATCCTACAGTAGGTATTTCCTGTCTTGTTAACCTTCAGTAGTTACCAAGCTCTTTTTCCTTATCAGCATGATGCTTTTTTAAAACCTCTTTTAAAAAAGAGCTCTTTTACTTACATTTTTGCATAAAAACAAGTGCTATTTAATGTTGAGGTTTCTGTGTTTGGAATGAATACAAATTTGTGTTTTATTCATCAGGCATCTCTTCTGTTTTGATACTTGAAGTAAAAAAACCCAAAAAAAACAAAAAACTAAAAATTGGTTATTTCTCTTGGTTTGTTTTTCACCCGTCTTGACAAAAATGTGAGAATTAGACATCTTAGGGATCTAATATTATATGTTTTTATTATAGTATACGTTAAACTTTTCTGTATTTTAGACCTTTGTAGGCTCCTACGGCTCTATACGGAAGACTTATAAATCTTTTAGATTATTTCTGCTTTTTTTTGAGTAAGCAGCATAGTCAAAATTCAGAAGGTATGAAGTATATAGTGGAAAGGCTTTCTTGTGCTGCTCCTCCACAGGCACCCTATATTATCTCTCAGTTTTTGTGCCTCCTTCCAGTGAAAGAATGGGATACATTTGTCATATACTTTTTAAAATGTCTTTTATTACTAATTAAATCTAGTGTAGTAACAAAATAGTAATTGTTATTCCTGCATCTTTAAAAACATACATTATAGCCTGACCTGTGGTGGCGCAGTGGATAAAGCGTCAACCTGGGAATGCTGAGGTCGCCGGTTCGAAACCCTGGGCTTGCCTGGTCAAGGCACATATGGGAGTTGATGCTTCCAGCTCCTCCCCCCTTCTCTCTCTCTGTTTCTCTCTCTCCCTCTCTCCTCTCTAAAAATGAATAAATAAAATTTAAAGAAAGTATTTAAAAAAAAAGAAATATAGAAAAAAAAAACAAAAAAACATACATTATAGCAGGGGTCCCCAAACTACGGCCCGCAGGCCGCATGCGGCCCCCTGAGGCCATTTATCCGGCCCCTGCTGCACTTCCGGAAGGGGCATCTCTTTCATTGGTGGTCAGTGAGAGGAGCATAGTTCCCATTGAAATTACTGGTCAGTTTGTTGATTTAAATTTACTTGTTCTTTATTTTAAATATTGTATTTGTTCCCGTTTTGTTTTTTTACTTTAAAATAAGATATGTGCAGTGTGCATAGGGATTTGTTCATAGTTTTTTTTTATAGTCCGGCCCTCCAATGATCTGAGGGACAGTAAACTGGCCCCCTGTGTAAAAAGTTTGGGGACCCCTGCATTATAGCCTGACCTGTGGTGGTTGCCAGTTTGAAACCCTGGGCTTTCTCCATCAAGGCACAAGCAATCAATTAACAACTAACAATCAATTAAAGTGAAGCAACTACTATCTCTCTCTCCCTGCCCTTCACTCCCTCTTTCTCTAAAATAATAATAATAAAATAAAAACACGGACCTATGGTGGCGCAGTGGGATAAAGCATTGACCTGGAATGCTGAGGTCGCCGGTTCGAAACCCTGGGCTTGCCAGGTCAAGGCACATATGGGAGTTGATGCTTCCTGCTCCCCCCCCTTCTCTCTCTCTCTCTCTCTCTCTCTCTCTCTTTCTCTGTCTCCTCTAAAAAATGAATAAATAAAAATAAAAACATACATTATATTTTGATGGCAGCTATAGAAAGTTGTCTGTTGTTCATTGGGACCATGGAACCAGGGTGACAAGTGGCATCCCTAGGTAGCATCTGCATGTTCTAAGCGAAGGAGTAAGATATACACTCTGTATTTTTATGGTGTGCCTTAATTCTTGCATTTATAATACAGATACACTTTGAGAGACAAATAGATTCTTTTTTTTTTCTTTCTCTTTTTTTTTTTTTTTGTATTGTTTTGAAGTTGGAAACAGGGAGACAGTCAGACAGACTCCCACATGCGCCCGACCGGGATCCACCCAGCATGCCCACCAGGGGGCGATGCTCTGCCCATCTGGGGCGTTGCTCTGTTGCGACCAGAGCCATTCTAGTGCCTGAGGCAGAGGCCACAGAGCCATCCTCAGCGCCCGGGCCAACTTTGCTCCAATGGAGCCTTGGCTGCGGGAGGGGAAGAGAGAGAGAGAGAGGAAGGAAGGAGAGGGGGAGGGATGGAGAAGCAGATGGGTGCTTCTCCTGTGTGCCCTGGCTGGGAATTGAACCCGGGACTCCTGCACTCCAGGCCGACGCTCTACCGCTGAGCCAACCAGCCAGGGCTTTTTTTTTTTTTTTTTTAAGGGGAAGAACCTTTTTCTTCCACCACTTTTATTTTATTTGTTTATTTTTTTTACAGAGAGAGAGAAAGAGACAGAGAGACAGACAGGGACAGACAGACAGGAACGGAGAGATGAGAAGCTTCAATCATTAGTTTTTCGTTGCACATTGCGACACCTTAGTTGTTCATTGATTGCTTTCTCATATGTGCCTTGACTGCGGGCCTTCAGCAGACCGAGTAACCCCTTGCTCGAGCCAGCAACTTTGGGTCCAAGCTGGAGAGCTTTTGCTCAAACCAGATGAGCCCGCGTTCAAGCTAGCGACTTCAGGGTCTCGAACCTGTGTCCTCGGCATCCCAGTCCAACGCTCTATCCACTGCACCACCGCCTGGTCAGGCAGATTAATGTTTTATTTCTTGGTGTAAAAGAAAGTTTCAGACCCGATTTCCCTGTGCTCTTGTTGGGGGGATTTTAGAACGAAAGAAGCTGATACAAATTAGCGAAAGAGAAATTATAGGAACCATAAAGTCAAACTGTTGGCTAAGAACTTGCCAAAATCCTAGCCTGTGTTTGATATACTACTGTGTATTCAGTGGGATTCAACCAGATTGGAGGCCAGACCCCTGCCTGCTCTTGCACTAATATCATTTGGAGTTGACTGATAAAAGAGGGGAAGGGCGATGGGAGGGCTGGGTGAAAAGGTGAAGGGGTTAGCAGTATAAATTGGTAGCTGCAGAATAGCTACAGAAATGTGGATTCAGCATTGAGAATATATTGTGGTACTATTTATGTGGCCAGGTGTTACTTGAAGCATCAGAGGACCACTCTGTAAAATACATGATTTTCTTGTTATTCTTTTTCTTTTTTTTAAGCGAGAGAGTGGAAAGAGGCACAGTCAGGGATAGACAGGAAGGAAGAGAGAAGAGAAGCATGATCTCATAGTGTTTGGCACCTTAGTTGTTCATTGATTGCTTTCTCACATGTGCCTTGACATGGGGGGGCATGCTCCAGCAGAGCCAGAGATCTTGGGCTCAAGCCAGCAACCTTTGAGCTAAAGCCAGTGACCCCAAGCTCAAGCTGGTGAGCCCACACTCAAGTCAGTGACCTCAGGGTTTCAAACCTGAGTCCTCCGCATCCCAGGCTAACATTCTATCCACTACACCACCACCTGGTCAGGCAAGTACACTATTTTCTAACCACTGTGCTGTACAACTGAAACTACAGGATAATATTGAGTGTTAACTGTAATTTAAAAAATATTAAAGAGGAAAAAACAAATTTACCCCATATTATCCAACCTCCGTTATTTACAAACCCCCTTGCAAACACTCACCTATACCCCACCCCCAAACCCAAAACCTCCTTTCTGACTTTGTCACTATCTAGGATCAAGTGCACAGATAAATACAAGACCTGCACAGGTACCGCAGTGGTGCTTACACTGAGGTGCACACTTTATGGCCAGTGGCGCATTCAGAATAGGTACTTACAGATTTAGAAAGTTATTGAATGGAATTTGGGAGAAGAAACCACCTTTCAGTTATGAATTTGTGAGTAATATTTAATGGGGTAAAGGCGCTTCCTTTCTAAAGAGGATTTAGAGCAGGGTAATCAGCCTTTTTATACCTACCGCCCACTTTTGTATCTGTTAGTAGTAAAATTTTCTAACCGCCCACCAGTTCCACAGTAATGGTGATTTATAAAGTAGGGAAGTAACTTTACTTTATAAAATTTATAAACCAGAGTTACAGCCAGTTAAAGCATATAATGATAATTACTTACTAAGTACTTTATGTTGGATTTTCGTTAAGTTTGGCAGAATAAATCTTTATAAAACAACTTACTATAGTTAAATCTATCTTTTATTTATACTTTGGTTGCTCCGCTACTGCCCACCATGAAAGCTGGAACGCCCACTACTAGAGGGTGGTAGGGACCAGGTTGACCAGCACTGATTTAGAGTATAGTGTGAGAAGGAGGGATTGGCCTGCTTCTCTTACAGTTCTTCTCCCCCTCCCCCCAACCACCACCACTGTTTTTAAAGAAAATGTCCCGAGGAGCTTATGATGACTAGGCACTTATTTTTTTTTTTTTTTTTTTTTTTTTTTTCTGAAGCTGGAAACGGGGAGGCAGTCAGACAGACTCCCGCATGCGCATGACCGAGATCCACCCGGCATGACCACCAAGGGGTGATGCTCTGCCCATCTGGGGCGTTGCTCTGTTGCGACCAGAGCCATTCTAGTGCCTGAGGCAGAGGCCACAGAGCCATCCTCAGCACCTGGGCCAACTTTGCTCCAATAGAGCCTTGGCTGCGGGAGGGGAAGATAGAGAGGAAGGAGAGGGGGAGGGGTGGAGAAGCAGATGGGTGCTTCTCCTGTGTGCCCTAGTCAGGAATCGAACCTGGGACTCCGGGACTCCTGCATGCTAGGCCGACGCTCTACCACTGAGCCAACCGGCCAGGGCTGACTAGGCACTTCTTTAAACTGACAACTGCTTGTGGAATGTTAATGGTTTCCTGACAAATAAAACAGGGCAGGGCCCTTCTTTAGTCATCACCTGACTGGAGCTTTTAGCCCAGTTTTAATGCAGACAGATGCTGGAAAGATTTATAAAGGAATTGGTGTAATTATTTATAACAATTAAATTTTGCTTATAAGTAAACAAGTGAGCAACCCAGATCACTTTTCTTCCCCCCTCCCAGACACACACACCCCCTCCAAGGTGAGGGGCCCAGAGATAAGGCAAGCTGGGCCTTGCAAAGGAGGGTGTGAACCAGCAGAGAAACAGGAAGCTGTGTGCTTCGGGGCCAACCTGCCTGAAGGTTTCTGACTCTGGTCAGGTGTGCTGAGGCTCCGCAGCAGGGACAGTCTTTCCGAGCCCTGGCAGCCACGCTGCTCAGCATAAGTGTGTTAAAGTGTCTGTAATTTATGTGTAGAGAGAATTATGACTACATTGCAGCTTAAAGAGCTTTCACATTCAGGTCTCTACAGGAGAAGACGAGATCGTCCTGATAGTTTGAGACTAAATGGGTTACCGAAGGCAGAGCTAAGGTGAGTGCAAAGTCATGGTTGGCTTAAAGTCAAGGCACCTAACAATTGCAGTGAGATTCTTACCAAAGTGGACACGTTGAAAGGATTCCACTAGGAACCTCTTAGTCTGTAATTAAAGATTGAACACAATCCCAGATTTTGCTTAATTGGAACTGTGTAAAACTAGAATTCTTTCTCCCATTTCTTTACAAATCCCATAAATTATTTTAGCTCTACTCTAAACCAGTACTATTTTTGTCTATAAAAAAATATTTAATTACCACAGTAACATTTAAAACTGGAGACAATTGATTTTACCCTCTTGGTTGATTACTTTGGTTTATTAGAACATGTTTTTGTGAGGAATTTTTCTTAAGTTTTGGTGGTGAGTATAGTTTGTGGTGTTTTGAGTGGGGGTCAGGGAGTGTTCATATAGGACTCTTTGTTATTGAAATGATTTAACAGAGGAATGCAGGGAAACTATTGCATGTAACCTAGGAAAGAAGGACATCAAAACTCTGGAGATCATTTTACCTAAAAAGGTTAGGGGTTTTGTTTTTAAACTTAATTTACCTCAAACAACACAATTTTGGGTTTTGTTACAATGATCAAATTATCTTTAGATTTTGGATCTGAAAAACCCGTGTGACTTAAAGCTATATGTTAAAATACAGTTACCTTGAAGCATTTAGATTTTCTGTCTCTGTAATGAAGTGTTCCTGTGTTAGTGCTGACAGAAAGCTCTAATAGAGGGAGACTTCCTTTTCCCTTTGTTCCCTGTGCTGGATGGATAATGTGTTCCTAATTTGTTCCTGGGCTCTCGGAGGCTTGACTGTTCCAGCTGGATGGTGGAGGGGTATTTATATGTATATGTATTATAGTGTTCTTTTTCCTATAAATTCATTTTTAGAGTTTAAGTTCTTTATTTGAATTTGACAGAGAAAAATGACAAGGAAGCTTTTATTTTTTTCCCCAACCCCCCATTATCTTCTCCTTTGTCAACCATCAGCTTCTTCTCTGTATCTGTGTCTAGATTTTAACCCTTTGAGTAGTAAGAACGTTCAAATACCTCCTAATGCCTCCTGACCATCCAGAGTATGATCAATTTATTTTAAAAATGTGTAAGGCAACATTAAAAAAAGGCAAATGTATGTTCTTCTTTCCATAAATTGGTTATCAAACAAACATTATTTTAAGTTAATAAAACTGGAACTAATTTCATTTTTTGAAGGAAAAAAAACTCACTCATGGGGGTTAGCAAGCATGAAATAAAACTCACTACTCAAAGGGTTAATCTCCCACAGGTAAGTAAAGTCATACAGTATTTGCCTGTCTCTGACTTATTTCAACATAGCCAGCTCTACTACAGGAACTATACTTTGAGGGGGAACATTTCTTTGGAAATTATCTACTCTTTTACTACCTTTGAAAGGAATAGTAACATTAAAGAACTATTATTGACACTAATATTATTAGCATTTTCCCCTACCATATCAGGTGTCTCTTAATTATATTCAATGTATCAAGTATGAATTGATTAGACTAAAAAGAACTTAAAAGTGTCAAAGTTTAAAATGTTATAAATTTTTAAGCATAAGTTCTACTGAAAATACTGCGCTTTCTCTTGCTAACCAGATAGGCTGTTTGCAGTGACCTCTAAAACTGATATTTGATTGTAGACCCCAGTCTACTTTTGATCCAAGAGTGGAAAGTTACCAAAAGCAGTTTTAATTTTAGCTTTGGGATCCTAAGAAATATTCTTTTAAAAATAATGTAGATATATAACATACCATTTGAGGCCAAGCATCCTTATTTTCAGACAGTAGGGAAAGTACCTGTGTCTGCCAGAGGGGTAGTCATTGGAGAGTTAGTGACATTTGAAGAACAGGATTTTTCTCTGTTGTCTGGAATTTAAATTAAAGGGGAAAGAGTAATTATTAAGAAGTATTGCTCATTTCTTTAGATTCAGAAGATATATTTTTCCACCCTTCTGGTGATTCGGTTTTTTGGTGGTAATGAGAGTTAAGTTTCTGTCTCTTCTTTGTCTCTTAATGCAGAGAGAATGACCATTTTTCTTATTTTAGTAGTGCAGTGCTAAGCTAGGAGAAGTAGACAATTGTCTGTTTTTCCATGGACTTTTTATCAATTAAGAGAGGCAGGGGGTTTTCTTTACTAGTATATTTTTAGTATTCAGTTCAGTTTTCTTAGCTAGTAGGAATTAGGGCCTAGGATTTTGAAATTGGGCACCCTTGTGCCACTCAGATAAGGGATGTCATCTTGTTGAACCTGTTTGTTTCTCTTTAAATGAGGATGAAAATAACTACTATTATCAAGCACCATTTATTTCATAAAATCCTCACCCGCACCTTAGTGAGGGATTATTATTATCTTATAAACAGTGCTGTAGGGCAATGCCTTTCCTGCATTGTTTGACTAATTCTTATCAAGTGCCTAACTGTGTGCTACCATGCAGTGTTGGGTCCCACGCAGTTATTCCCCTCAAGGAACACACTGAATGTGACCAACAGATACTCTTCCTAGGATCGTATTTAGTGTTGAATATATGTACTATCAAATTTCTTTCATGCCGTCTTCTCAAGTATTACACATGACCCATTCCTACTCACATTCCTTCTTTATCAGTAACGTTCATTTTCTTGGCTCGTCTGTGGACTCTAGCAGAGCAGAACAACAGTCAGACTAAAAAAGGCTGTGCTCGCTGTCAGAAAATACTTTTCTCTTAAGCTTAAGTAAAAAGAGTGTGCTTTGAAACATAATTCAAGTATTTAAAGAGCACTGTGATAAACATGAGAATAGTTCTGACGTTAAACAAGAAATGGTTTAAAACAAGCATGTAGAAGGCAGCATGAAAAACCCTGACTATATAGATTTTTGTTTTAAAGTATTAAGTATTGTATAATCTAAAACATATTATGCATGCATACTTCTGTACAATGGAATACTACCCACTGTATTTTGAGGGTTGTGTTATAGTGATTTATCTTATTTAAATAGTAATTGTCACTACTAGAGAAAGTGTCCTTTGGTCTTTTATCTTTAGTTCTAGAATACAGCCTTAATTTTGGCTAGAATCTGACATAGCTAAGAAGCAATTGGAAATGTTTTGCTTTATATAGCTAAATAATAAAGATTTGGATAAAGCATGTACATTTGTTTATACACAAGGATTCTACACATAAAACTGTGTCCGCACACAGGTAGTCCTTGAGCCTCTCTCCTCATGACCTGGGGAACTGATAAGACTTTAGGACCTTCCAGTTTAAGTGGTGGATTGAATCAAGGGAAGCATCTCACATTCCTGTTATTCCTGTTCCAATGGGCTCAGAAATTGAGCCTCACTTTTATAGGGCATTAACCCTTCCTTCCCTGAAATTTTTGTTGCCCAAAAGCATTTAAGATATATATGTGTGTGTGTGTGTGTGTGTGTGTGTGTGTGTGTGTGTATATATCCTAGCTGTTAAATTACATTGTCCCCACAGTACAAAAAACACTTTTTTTGAGAAACCTAAATGAAAAACACATCTGAACAATCCACAACCTCACCTTTATTTAAATTCTCAAAGTCACTTTGGCTCTGCCTCAAAGATAAAGGATCTGTAAATAACTGATTGGGGACAGCTGAAAATTCAAGTCTTTGCTGGTTGAATCCAAAACACTTTCATTCAGGAGTCAGCAAACTGTGACCCTCAGGCCCAATCTAGCTCACTTCCTAATTTTCATGGCCCACAAATTTAGGATGGATTTTTACAGACTTCAGATGTTGAGGGGAGGGGGATAAGAATATTTCACGACATAAAAATTACATGAAATTCAGATTTCAGTGTCCATTAATAAAGTTTTATTGGAACACACCCCTGTGCCTAAAAGGACAAAAGTCTTTCTTCTCTAGTCTCATGTTAAAAACAGGACTTTTGCTTTTTGCCTATTGTTCCCACTCTCTTCCTACTGTTGCGGTGACAGCTGGATCAAATCAGGGCTGTGTCAGCCTGTTGAGATGAATATGAATCAAGAAAATGTACTTAGAATTTGATCCCATGGAAAGATGACTGAATGAACATCTTTATGATTTCCTTTTCCATCCTTTTCCTCATGGAATGGCATAACTTGGAATGGGAGGAATTGCAGAGAAAAGTAACTTTACTTTCTGGTTGTTAAACCTTCTGTTGGGTGATGGGCACCCAGTGCAAAGTGCAGAGCACATGTCATGGAAATGTACACTTGAAACCTATTTAATCTCAGTAACCAATGTCACCCCAATAAAAATAAAAAGTAAGTGTAAATAAATCTTCTGAGTTCATATCTTTTAAGATATAGAATATAGTCGTTTTTAAGTAATGGGAATGTCCTTGACTTGGTTTGAGATTAGAAAACACAGATCACGCGTTCATGAATAATACATTACTCTTGATTGAGTCCATATTATGGGCCAAGAACTGTATTAAGAACCTCCATGTTTTTGTTTTTAACTCACAATTCTAAAAGGGAGGAGTAGGGAGCCCAAGGCTGTAAAAGGTGGTTATTGTTATAAGTAACTGGTTCCTGTCTTTGATTTAAATACGTTAGTACCTCAAGTTCAGCTAAGGTTAGAATTGGTCAGCCTAGGATGTGCATTTCTTGCATACCCATTTTGCAATCTGCTGATCATTTTCTGGCCTACCCATTAATTGAAAAAAACTATTTGTATTGAAATATAGTCTGTTGGATAACAAGATAAAGTTGCAACTTTGCCATTTTTGTCTGTTCTCATTATTTAATGGTTTAGTGAGAACACATTTAATTTTCCTAATCATGACTACATTGCACACTAATAACAGATATTTTGCTGTTTGGTACAGAGTAGTATTAGTTTGCCAATATTGCTTTTTAAAGGGTAGTAGTGCTTTCTTATATGTGTTTTAGAGTGTAATCCATAAATATACAGTGGAATATTATTCAGCCATGAAAAAGAAAGGAAATCCTTCCACTTGCGACAACATGGATGAACCCTGAGGGCATTATGATAGGTGAAATAAGTTAGTGAAATATAAATATTTTATGATCTCACTTATGTGTGGTATCTACAAAAACTGAACTTGTAAAAACAAGAGTAGCATGGTGGTGGCCAGGGGTAGGAGGTGTCGGGAAATTGGAGAGATTGTTTTAAGGGTACAAATTTGCAACTAGTTCAAGATATCTAGTGCACAACATAATGATTGTAGTCAACAGTACTGTATTAAAAACATCAATTGCTAAGAGACTTAAGTCTTCTTTATTGAATTTATTGGGTTGACATCGGTCCACAAAACCATTCAGGTTTCAAGTGTACAAATCAACAAAGCACCATCTTCACACTGCATTGTGTACCCATTGTTCCAAGCAAAGTCTAAAAAACTAAATCATAACTTTTCTCAACCCCCCCCCAAAATGGTAATTATATGACATGATAAAGGAGGTAGCTAATGCTACTGTAGTAGTCATATTGCAATATATAGTGTAAATGTATCATGCCAACACACTGTATACCTCTTATACAATGTTATATGTCAATTATATTTAAAAGTTTTTTGAAAGAATGTAATTCACAAGCATTGCAATATTGTAATAACTGGTTTTACCAGCAGGACTCCTTACCCTCCACCCCCCTGATGGAGAGAGGGCTCCCCCTGGCCAGAGAGGCCTTTGCTTTACTTCTGCATCTCTGGCATCCACCACAGTGCCTGCTAGGCACTCAATGTCCGGTAGCTCTTCCTCATTTAATGAATGAAGAGATAAGAAACTAAACTGGCTTAGAGGTACCTCTTTCATTCTCGATTAAATTCCTTTTACTCTGACTACTTCCCTAATCTTAATTATAAGTTATGTACAGTATCGCACTAAGAGAAGCCTAAAAAGGCATATGTCTGCCAAAGTACAGTTCATGATCCCCTTTTTCCTCCAGTAGTTTTGGAAAGCTTAGTTTCTGAAAGGAAATATATTTTTATCCACTATATATAGGATGAAATATTTCTATAGTTATGGAATATATGCTATAATTAAAAAGCAATGGTCATGCTTGACAACTGGGTGTTAAAGGAATAGTTGAAAGAGGCAGAAGGTCTTTAGATAAGGATTTCTCTTCGGTTTTTCTGTACTGCTGGGATACATTCAGAAATGGAATTCAACTGCAGCAGAGTCAATTTGTAAATGTGTTACCAATACACACAAAAAATTTTTAATAGCAATAAATGCCAAGATGTTAATCATTATAATTGCTTTTCTTAAAGTATCTGTTATAAATCACTTCTAAAACAAACAAAAAAAATAGGTGACTAAACTTGAGCTTTAATTATATTACTTTGGATAGATGCTATTAAATCAAAATAGTACTATTTGTTTTATATATTTTTATGTATCTTAGAAACATAGCCACTTAGTTGTGTATCTGTGTGACCTGGTGGCTGTTCTGTGATTAAAACAAATTTTTGATACAGATATTTTTAATAGAAATTCCACTTTTAGAAATAATTATTTTTTTTTAATATAAAGCTCCTTTATTTTTTTAATGGTTGTTAGTTTCTTAGAGCTGCTGCAACAAAGTACCTCAAACTGGATAGTCAAACCATAGAAATGTGTTCTCTCAAAGGGTCTGAGGGCCAGAGGTCAGAAATCATTGTCAGCAGGGTTGAATCCTTTTGAAACTAGAAGGGGAGATTCCTTCTTTGTCTCTTCTAGCTTCTAGTGTTGGCTCACAATGCTTCAAGTTTGGCTTCCAGGCGCACCATGCTGATCTCCACCTCTTTCATCATATGGCCACTTTCTCCGTATATGTCTGTCTTCTCATGGCATATTCTCTACATGTCTGTCTCCTGGCTTCTTTATATTAGTACACCAGTCATAGTGGATGAAGGGCCCTACTCCATCTTGTTCTTAATTATATCTACATAAACTTTTAAACAAATATTTTTTTTTATTCATTTTAGAGAGGAGAGGGAGAGAGAGAGAGAGGAGAGACAGAGAGAAGGGGGGAGGAGCAGGAAGCATCAACTCCCATATGTGCCTTGACCAAGGAAGCCCAGGGTTTCGAACCAGTGACCTCAGTATTTCCAGGTCGATGCTTTATCCACTGCGCCACCACAGGTCAAGCCTATCTACATAAACTTTTAAAATAAGGTCATATTCACAAGTAGCAGGGACAGAATTCAGCCCACAGCAGTGGTCTGTTTGTACAGTAATGTATAAGATTAAAGATCATTCCATTGTATAGTGGTTTTTGGGGGGTGTTTTTTGTTTTGTTTTGTTTTGACAGAGATAAGGACAGATAGGGACAGGCAGGAAGGGAGAGAGATGAGAAGCATCAATTCTTTGTTGTGGCACCTTAGTTGTTCATTGATTGCTTTCTTATATGTGCCTTGGCCAGGGGGCTACAGCAGAGTGAGTGATTCCTTGCTCAAGCCAGCGACCTTGGGCTCAAGCCAGCAACCTTTGGGCTTAAGCCAGCAACCATGGGGTCATGTCTATGATCCCACACTCAAGCCAATGACCCTGCACTCAAGCCGGGGACCTCAGGGTTTCAAACCTGGTCCTCTGTGTCCCAGTCCAGTGCTCTATCCACTGCACCATTGCCTGGTCAGGCCATTGTGTAGGTTTTGTTTTGTTTTTTGGTTGTTGTTTTTTTAAGAAAAAAGCTTTGTTGAACTTAAACTAACGGATCTCAATAAGGTGCATGATTTTAATGTCTAGTTTGTCATTGTGCACAGTCTTCCTCATACCAGTTTACAATCTTTCCTTCCCTCATTCTCTTCTCTGCATTTCTGGTCATATTCTTTTTGTGTGTGTGTGTATTTTTCCGAAGTTAGAAGCAGGGAGGTAGTCAGACAGACTCCCACATGTACCTGACCGGGATCCACCTGGCATGCCCATCAGGGGGCGATGCTCGGCCCATCTGGGTCGTTGCTCCATTGCAGACAGAACTGTTCTAGTATCTGAGGTGGAGCCCATGGAGCCATCCTCAGTGCCCGGGCCAACTTTGCTCCAGTGGAGCCTTGGCTGCCAGAGGGGAAGAGAGAGAAAGGAAGGAAATGAGGAAGGGTGGAGAAGCAGATGGGCGCTTCTCCTGTGTGCCCTGGCTGGGAATTGAACCTGGGACTTCCACACGCCTTGCGGATGCTCTACCACTGAGCCAACCAGCCAGGGCCTCTGGTCAACTTTTTATCTGCTTTTTGTCACTCTAGATTTATTTGCATTTTTTAGAATTTTATATAAATAGAATTCATTCAAGAATTTACCTTTTTTTTTTTTACTTCTTTAACTCATAATTATTTTGAGATTCATCCATGCCATATGTTCAATGAACATTGTATGTATGTTCAATGACATTGTATGTTCAATCATTAGATTGTTTGAATGGTAAAGTTTTTCAATTTTAGTTATTTGGAGGAATGTAGTGGTATTGCATTGTAGTTTTTATTTACATTTCCTGAATGATTTCATGAAGTTGTGTGTCATTTCATGTGCCTATTTGCAGTCCATATATCTTCTTTGGCAAAATGCTCTTCAGGTTTTTTACCAATATTTTATTGAGTTGTTTCATATAGTATTAAGTTACAACAGTGCTTTATGTATTTTAGATAAAAGTCTTTTGTCAGGTAATATTTTGCCAATGTCTCCTCATAGTTTGTGGTTTGTCTTCTCATTTTTATAAGTATCTTTTGAAAAGCAAAGGTTTTTTATTTTGAGAGTTTATTGATTTTTTAAATTTTATATAAAGTTTATGCTTTTTAGTATATGTGCTGGCAAAGTGAGCACAAGTTTGTGCTTTTGTATTTAGGAAACCTTTCCAAAACTCAGTCAGATTATTAATAAATGTGATCCATATAAACATAAGTTCATGAAATATTTTTTGCTTTATTTGGTTGTTGTACGGCTTCATAATCTTTGAGCCTTCACAGTAGCCCTGTGAGTTAGGCATATTTCCCCATCATAGAAAAGGGCAAAAACTCTTAGAGACACGATTAGAATTTGCACTCAGTGCCATACCCACTTGTGTCTTATAAGTATGAGCTCTTTTTTTTTTTTTTTTTTTTAACATACAAGGAGATCATTTATTTATTTATTTATTTATTTTTACAGAGGCAGAGATAGACAGGGACAGACAGACAGGAACGGAGAGAGATGAGAAGCATCAATCATCAGTTTCTCGTTGCGTGTTGCAACTTCTTAGTTTTTCATTGATTGCTTTCTCACATGTGCCTTGACCGTGGGCCTTCAGCAGACCGAGTAACCCCCTGCTGGAGCCAGCGACCTTGGGTCCAAGCTGGTGAGCTCTTTGCTCAAGCCAGATGAGCCCACGCTCAAGCTGGTGACCTCGGGGTCTCGAACCTGGGTCCTTCCACATCCCAGTCCGACGCTCTATTCACTGCGCCACCACCTGGTCAGGCAAGTGTGAGCTCTTAACCACAAAACTTAGTCTTCATTTTGGCTTTAGATTAAGATTTATTCCACTGAAGATCTGAATACACTTGATCATATCTTAAAAATTAAAAAATTACCATCAAACTTTTATGGACCTTTACCATAAAAGTAAAGGTCCTGTATTGGCTTGGGTAATAAAATTTTTCTGCTTCTTTTTAGATACATGCCAGAAAAAATAACTAGTTTTAAAAAGGTAGAAAATATTCCGTGTATGTGTTAAAATGAATATATTGCTTAAAATTCAACATTTTAGAAGAATATCCAGGTTTTAACTTGCCTAAAATATTGTCCTCTGACCCTCGTAATCAGTGTGAAGCTGCAGTGAACCACTGCATGTAGGATGTTTGCTTAGGTTTAACAACTTCTTATGCTAGCTTTATTTTTTAATCTAACTACAGAATTTGTTGGGACAAAACTGAAACTGCAGTGTTTAGGAAAGTTTCAGTAACATTTCCAGGTGTAAATTCCAGAAAATAAATTCTTTGTTTCGTAGTAAAAACTAATGACAGTAATGTTGGAAAAATCTTAGAGATTAAACGGTTGTTGCTGGTATTTGAACAGTGAAGTTTTCTGAATGGATGGCCAGTTTAAAAGATCAGAAGTTCTTCTGGATCTGGAATCGTCCTTCATGTGCCAATCAGAAAATGCCTTTAAATGGATTCCATTGTTTCTTTGGCACAAATTTTAGTTCTGTCTCTTCTTTTTTTTTTTTTTTTTTTTTTTGTATTTTTCTGAAGCTGGAAACGGGGAGAGACAGTCAGACAGACTCCCGCATGCGCTCGACCGGGATCCACCCGGCACGCCCACCAGGGGCGACACTCTGCCCACCAGGGGGGCGATGCTCTGCCCCTCCGGGGCGTCGCTCTGCCGCGACCAGAGCCACTCTAGCGCCTGGGGCAGAGGCCAAGGAGCCATCCCCAGCGCCCGGGCCATCTTTGCTCCAATGGAGCCTTGGCTGCGGGAGGGGAAGAGAGAGACAGAGAGGAAGGAGGAGGGGGGTGGAGAAGCAAATGGGCGCTTCTCCTATGTGCCCTCCTGGCCGGGAATCGAACCCGGGTCCCCCGCACGCCAGGCCGATGCTCTACCACTGAGCCAACTGGCCAGGGCCAGTTCTGTCTCTTCTTAATGTCGTACTTTATTTAAACTATATATTGTTAGTCTGTGAGTTTTCTGCATCAGTTGCATTTTTATACACCAATAATGATATATCAGAAAAGGAAACCAAGAAAACAATCCCATTCACAATTGCTTCAAAAAGAATAAAATACCTAGGAATAAATTTAACCAAGGATGAAAAGATCTGTACTCAGAAAATTATAAGACACTGAAAAGAAATGAAGAGCATACAAACAAATGGAAGCATATACCATGTTAATAGATTGGAGGAATTAACACCACATTAAATGTCCATACTACCCAAAGCAATCCATAGATTCATTGCAATTTCTATCAGGATACCAAGAGTGTATTTAACAGACTTAGAACAAATATTCCAAAAACTGATATAGAACCAAAAGGACCCCAAATACGTCAACAATCTTTAGAAAAAAGAACAAAGTTGGAGGTATTGTAATACCTGATATCAAACTATACTACAAAACCATTGTAGTCAAAACAGCATGATACTGCCTGACCAGGCGGTGGTGCAGTGGATAGAGTATTGGACTGGGATGAGGAGGACCCAGGTTCGAGACCTCGAGGTCACCGGCTTGAGCACGGGCTCATCTGGTTTGAGCAAAAAGCTCACCAGCTTAGACCCAAGGTCGCTGGCTTGAGCAAGGGGTTTCTTGGTCTGCAGTCTGCTGTAGCCCCCTGGTCAAGACACATAGGAGAAAGCAAAAAATGAACAACTAAAAGTGCCACAATGAAAAACTGATGATTGATGCTCCTCTTCTCTTTCCGTTTCTGTCTGTCTGTCCCTATCTATTCCTCTCTCTGACTCTCTCTCTCTGTCTCTGTAAAAATAACAAAACAAAAACAGCATGGTACTGACATAAGAACAGGTATATAGATGAATGGAGCAGAACACAGAGCCCAGAAATAAATTTATGCCTTTATGCTTACGCCTTTATGGTCCATTTATATTTGACAAAGGAGGCAAGAGCATACAATGGCATAAATACAATCTCTTCGGTAAACAGTGTTGGGAAAATTGGACAGTTATGTGTAAAAAAGAAAAAGAAACTAGTCCTCCAACGTAAACAATACACAAGAATAAACTCGCCTGACTGGTGGTGGTGTAGTGGATAGAGCATCAACCCAGAATGCTGAGGTTCCCTGTTGAAAACCCTGAGGTCACTGGCTTGACTGTGGGCTCATCAGCTTGAGCATGGGATCACTGGCTTGAGCAGGTGGTCATCCACACAATCCCTGTTCACTTGCTTGAGCCCAAGTTTGCTGGCTTGAGCAAGGAGTCACTGGCTTGGCTTGAGTTCACTGGTCAAGGCACATATGAGAAATCAATGAACAACTAAGGCAATGAAGAATTGATGTTTCTCATCTCTCTCCCTTCCTGTCTGTCTGTCCCTCTCTCTGACTCTCTCTGTCTCTGACACACACAAAAAAAGAAAATCCTCACTACAGGAAATACTAAAGGGGGTTATCTGACCAGATACAAAGAACAAAACAAAACAAAATTACAAGTAATAATTTTAACAAAACCACAATAAAAACAAGGGTAATCTGTGACAACAATAACATAAAATGGGAGAGGATAAAAATGAGCAGTAACAAAGGAGGGTGGAGTGCAAAAGCACTCATGAAATAATGGACTCCAATAAATATGATAATTTCTTTAATAACCTAATGGTAACCACCCCTGAAAATACCACTACTGAAACACATAGCTTCAAAAAAGAAGAAACAGAGAATAGAAGTATGGAATACCATCAAACAAAAATGACAGAGAAACAAAAAAGAAGAACCAAACAAGACATAAAGCTATCAGAAAACAGTGTATAAAATGGCAGTAGGAAATCCTCACATGTCAATAATTACACTAAATATAAATGGCTTGAACTTACCAATAAAGAGGCACAGAGCCCTGGCCGGTTGGCTCAGCAGTAGAGAGTCGGCCTGGTGTGCGGGGGACCCGGGTTCGATTCTCGGCCAGGGCACATAGGAGAAGCGCCCATTTGCTTCTCCACCGCCCCCCTCCTTCCTCTCTGTCTCTCTCTTCCCCTCCCGCTGGGGATGGCTCCTTGGCCTCTGCCCCAGGCGCTAGAGTGGCTCTGGTCGCGGCAGAGCGACGCCCCGGAGGGGCAGAGCGTCACCCCTGGTGGGCGTGCCGAGTGGATCCCGGTCGGGCGTGTGCGGGATACTGTCTGACTGTCTCTCCCCGTTTCCAGCTTCAGAAAAATACCAAAAAAAAAAAAGAGGCACAGAGTAGCAGATTAGATCAAGAAGCAAAACCCAACAGTATGCTGCCTTCAAGAGACACATCTAAGCTACAAGGATAGAAATAGATTCAAAGTGAAAGGTTGGAAAACGATTTTCCAAGCAAATAATATCCAAAGAAAAGCAGGTGTAGCCATACTCATATTTGACAATGCTGACTACAAGACAACAAAGGTACCAAGAGACAAAGATGGACATTTCATAATGATAAAGCTGACATTGTATCAAGAAGACACAACACTTAATATATATGCACCAAACCAGGGAGCACCAAAATATATAAGACATCTACTAACTGATCTAAAAGTACAAACTGAAAAAAATACCTTATTTGGAGACCTCAATACACCATTGATGGCTTTAGATTGCTCATACAAACAGAAAATCAGTAAAGAGATATTGGCCTTAAATGAAACACTAGAACAAATGGACATAATAGACATCTACAGGACATTTCATCCCAAAATGTCAGAGTATACATTTTTCTCCAGTGTACATGGCACATTCTCAAAAATAGACCATATGCTGGGCCACAAAACTAACATCAACAAATTCAGAAAAGCGAGACTAAGAGACATGAATAGGAGTGTGGTGGCTATGATGGGTGGGGGGAGGGAAGGAGGGGGAGGGGGAGGGGGAGGGGGAGGGGTACAGAGAGAACTGGATGGAGGGTGGCGGAGGACGATCTCTCTTCGGGTGATGGGTATGCAACATAACTAAATGACAAAATAACCTGGAAATGTTTTCTTTGAATGTATGTACCCTGATTTATTGATGTCACCCCATTAAAATAAAAATTTATAAAAAAATAAAAAATAAAAAAAAAAAAAACAAATTCAGAAAGATTGAAATTATACCAAGTGTATTCTCTGACCATAAGGCTTTGAAACTAGAATTCAACTGCAAAAAAGAAGTAAACACACCCACAAAAGTGTGGAAAGTAAACAACATACTTCAAAAAAAGAAAACTACAGACCAATATCTCTAATGAATACAGATGCAAAAATCCTAAACAAAATACTAGCAAATCAAATGCAACAACAACACATTAAAAAAAATTATTCATCATGATCAAGTGGAATTCATCCCAGAAACACCAGGATGGTGCAACGTACGTAAATTAATTAACGTAATACACCATATCAACAAAACAGAACAAAAACCACATGATCCTATCAATAAATGCAGAGAAGGCATTCAATAAAATACAACATTTTATGTTTAAAACACTCAACAAAATGGGTATGGAAGGAAAATATTTCATCATAATAAAGACCATTTCTTACAAACCATCAGCTAACATCATAATAAATTATAAAAAACTGAAAACTTTTCCTGTAAAATCAGGAACAAGACAAGGCTGCCCACTCTCTCCACTTCTATTCAACAGTGCTGGAAGTTCTAGCCAGAGCAATCAGACAAGAGAAAGAAATAAAAGGCATTCATATTGGGAAAGAAGAAGTAAAGGTTTCACTTTTTGCAGATGATATAATCCTATATACAGAAAACCGCAAACACTCCACAGAAAGGCTATTAGAAACAATAAACCAATACAGTAAGGTCACAGGATACAAAATTAATATACAGAAGTCTATTGCTTTCTTATATGCCAATAATGAAACTTCAGAAAAAGAACTCAAAACAACAATCCCTTTTACACTTGCAACAAAAAAATAAAATACCTAGGAATAAACATAACAAAGAATGTAAAGGACCTGTATAATGAAAACTACAAAACATTACTAAAGGAAATTGAAAAACACACGATGAAATGAAAAAATATTCCTTGTTCGTGTATAGTAAGAATATAGTTAAAATGGCCATATTACCCAAAGCAATATACATATTTAATGCAATTCCCATCAAAATTCCAATGTCATTTTTAAGAGAAATGGAACAAAAAATCATCAGGTTTATATGGAACCATAAAAAACCCCAAATAACCAAAGTAATTCTAAGGAAAAAAAACAAAGCTGGAGGCTTTACAATACTTGACTTCAAACTATACTACAGAGCCACGATCATCAAAACAGCATGGTATTGGCAGAAAAATAGACACGCAGACCAATGGAACAGAATAGAGAGCCCAGAAGTCAACTTTGACAAAGGAGCCAATGAAAGCCTCATCAATAAATAGTGCTGGGAAAACTGGAAAGTCATGCAAAAGAATGAAACTTGACTACCGTTTGTCTCCTTGCACAAAAATTAATTCAAAATGAACTAAAGACCTAAATATAAGATCTGAAATAATAAGTTACATAGAAGAAAACGTAGGTACTAAACTCATGGACCTTGGCAGTAGAAAACATTTTATGAGTTTGACCCCAAAGGCAAGGGAAGTAAAGGCAAAGGTAAATGAGTGGGACTACATCAAACTAAGAAGCTTCTGCACAGCAAAAGAAACTGTCAACAAAACAAATAGCCAACTAAATGGGAAATGGTATTTTCAAACAACAGCTCAGATTAAGGGGCTAATATCCAAAATATATGTATATAAAGAACTCGCAAAACTCAGCAACAAACAAACAATCCAATTTAAAAAATGGGAAGAAGACATGAACAGACACTTCTCCCAAGAAGAAATAGGAATGGCCAACAGATATATGAAAAAATGCTCATCTTGCCTGATCTGTGGTGGCGCAGTGGATAAAGCGTCAACCTAGAAATGCTGAGGTCGCCGGTTCGAAACCCTGGGCTTGCCTGGTCAAGGCACATATGGGAGTTGATGCTTCCAGCTCCTCCCCCCTGTCTCTCTCTTCTCTCTAAAATGAATAATAAAAAAAAAAACCAAAAAAAAAATGCTTATCTTCACTATTAGAGAAATGCAAATCAAAACTGCAATGAGGCCCTGGCTTGTTGGCTCAGTGGTAGAGCATCGGCCTGGCGTGCAGGAGTCCCAGGTTTGATTCCCGGCCAGGGCACACAGGAGAAGCGCCCATCTGCTTCTCTACTTCTCCCCCTCTCCTTCTTCTCTGTCTCTCTCTTCCCCTCCCGCAGCCAGACTCCACTGAAGCAAAGTTGGCCTGGGCACTGAAGACGGCTCCATGGCCTCTGCCTCAGGCACTAGAATGGCTCTAGTTGCAACAAAGCAACGACCCAAGATGGGCAGAGCATCGCCCCCTGGTGGGCATGCCGGGCGGATCCCAGTCCAGCGCATGCGGGAGTCTGACTGCCTCCCCGTTTCCAACTTCAGAAAGATACAAAACAAAAAAACCAAAAAAGTCTGCAATGAGATACCACCTCACACCTGTTAGATTAGCTATTATCAACAAGACAGGTAATAAATAACAAGTGCTGGAGAGGCTGTGTAGAAAAAGGAACCCTCATTCACTCGTTAGCAATGTAGATTAGTACAACCATTGTGGAAGAAAGTATGTTGGTTCTTCCAAAAATTAAGAATAGAACTACCATATGACCCAGCAATCCCTCTTCTGGGTATACACCCCCAAAACTTGAAAACATGGGTACGTAAAGACACATGCACCCCCATGTTCATCACAGCATTGTTCATGGTGGCCGAGACATGGAAACAGCAGTAATGCCCTTCAGTAGAGGATTGAATAAAGAAGATGTGGTACATATATACTATGGAACACTACTCAGCCATAAGAAATGATGACATAGTGTCATTTACAACACGGATGGACCTTGATAACATTATACTGAATGAAATAAATCAGAAAAAGCTAAGAACTGTATGATTCCATACATAGGTAGAACACAAAATTGAGACTCATGGACCTAGACAGGGGTGCAGTGGTTAGCAGATGAAGAGGAAGGGAATTGGGGGAAGGGGAGGGGCTTAAAGAGAAACAAAATATAGGGTGACAGAGGATGATTTGACTTTGGGTGATGGGTATACAGCATAATCAACTGTCCAAATGAAGTGGAGATGTTTTCTCTAAATCTATGTACTCTGGTTGACCAGTGTCACCCTGTTAAATTTAATTGTCTAAATAAATAAATAATTTTTTTAAAAATTAAATGCTAGAGCCACATAAAATGTAAGAAATATCTCAAGGTTTAGCAAAGAATGTTCTCAGAAAGTGTGATGAAATCAAGGAGAACCCAAGACAGCATGTACTGAGAATTCTTATCGTACTGGACAGTCTGTTCTTTGTCAGAAGGTGCCAGACTTTATGGCACAAGGTGATGTTTAGGGGCAGAATAGGTGGTAAATGAGCCGCAGAAAAGCCTCTGTACTTCTCTCTCTGCCTCTTCAGCTTTGAAAATGTGATGGAACGCAAACATTATTTAAGAACTGAAGCAGCTTCTGAGCTGTCTGTGCACCTCTGGGCTCTGGACTATTGACTGACCATGTCTACATGTACATGGAATGTTAAACAGTAAGGAAGGTGGACTGGCTTGTTCAAGTTTGTTTATATAATCAGTTTACCTTTAGACAATCTACCTGCATAGCAAGTGTACAAATTGATTTCTGGATGACAAAACACTGGCATTGTCTTATGAGCCATTTTTATGTTCTTTTCTGATTAAGTTTGTGCTCAGGGTAATAATCTGGGTGAATTTTAACAAATACTGGGGGTGAGGGTACTTCTTAATCCTTTTCCCTTCATTCCCAGAAGCACGTCGGCTTCAGTATGACCCCTAAATGTTTGTCTTGTCAGCAATTTTGTTTTGCACTTCTGAGCTGCTCTTGTTCTTCCTTCCCCTCACTTATTCTGGCATTTTAACTCTTAATTTACTTAGTGGGAACTTTTTTATTTGTCCTTTTAACACAGAATTATTTCCTTTATTGCAGAGTGATTTAATTTGAAATTATGAAACTGTCTCTTGACATAATCACATAGTCTTACATACACACAGTGGAATATTACTCAGCCATAAAATGTAAAATCTTACCATTTGCTACAACATGGATGGACCTAGAGCAGGTGTAGCCAACAGTTTTTGCCCCCAGGCCAGATTAGAAAGAAAATTTTATTCTTGGGCCAGATGAAATATTAAAATTAAAAAATGTTAAATACAAAAACAATTTAAGTAAACAAAATTTTATTATGAAATTTGTTTATGAATAAATGAGTGAAAAAATTTTAATATACATATTATTTTAATAAAAATATAATTATATACCGTATCAATATCCAAACTATATTGCAATCAGTCGAAACTATTTAATTAATAGAATGAGCTTGGCCTGACCAGGTGGTGGCGCAGTGGATAGAGCGTCGGACTGGAATGCAGAGGATCCAGGTTCGAAACCCCAAGGTCGCCAGCTTGAGCACAGGCTCATCTGGTTTGAGCAAAGCTCACCAGTTTGGACCCAAGGTCACTGGCTCGAGCAATGGGTTATTCGGTCTGCTGAAGGCCTACGGTCAAGGCACATATGAGAAAGCAATCAATGAACAACTAAAGTGTTGCAAAGAAAAACTAATGATTGATGCTTCTCATCTCTCCGTTCCTGTCTGTCTGTCCCTGTCTATCCCTCTCTCTGACTCTCTCTCTGTCTCTGAAAAAAAAAAAGAGCTTGAAGGGGTTATATCGCAAATAAAACAATTATTTCGTTTTACAAACAGCCTGAACACGTTTTCAGTTATCAACTACAGCTGTTGTCTATGTGCCACTTGATTCAGCACACTTGACTACAAAAATAACGAATTGTTTGACCTTGGGCACACTGGCAAACTCCACCTAAAAGAATGTGGGTTTCACATTGCTGCTAAACATCTAACAGTTCATATCGAGTACAGATGAGTACAAAAGTTGTAAATCTTTATAATGGAATTTTTTAAAAAAATAAAGAAGTATCGCGAATCCATTCGACCAATTATTGGAAGTTAACCCTAGATTAGTCACAGGCAGAATTCTTTTCCGCGTATCACTATCTTCTTAAATATCTCAATTTCCAATAATCAGAGACGCTTCTGCTTCTCAGTAGCTGAGATTTTAAAGTAGTGGAGAATATTAAAAATTTAATTGCGGGGCCCTGGCTGGTTGGCTCAGCGGTAGAGCGTCAGCCTGGCGTGCGGGGGTCCCGGGTTCGATTCCCGGCCAGGGCACATAGGAGAAGCGCCCATTTGCTTCTCCACCCCCCCCCCCTTCCTCTCTGTCTCTCTCTTCCCCTCCTGCAGCCAAGGCTCCATTGGAGCAAAGATGGCCCAGGCGCTGGGGATGGCTCCTTGGCCTCTGCCCCAGGCGCTAGAGTGGCTCTGGTCACGGCAGAGCGACGCCCTTGGTGGGCGTGCCGGGTGGATCCCGGTCTGGCGCATGCGGGAGTCTGTCTGACTATCTCTCCCCGTTTCCAGCTTCAGAAAAATACAAAAAAATAAAAGATTTTAGTGATTTGAGAGAGAGAGGTGAGGGGCAGGGAGCGGGAGCAGAAAGAGTCAACTCATAGTAGTTGCTTCTCGTATGTGCCTTGACCGGGCAAGCCCAAGCTTTTAAACCAGCGATCTCAACATTCAGGTCAACACTTTATCCACTGTGCCACCGCAGGCCAGGCTCATTTCATATTATTTAAGTAATTAAATATTACAACACACACATGTACATATACCTCAGTTACAAAAAGCAACTGAGGCCTGGCCTGCGGTGGTGCAGTGAATAAAGCATCAACCTGGAATCCTAAGGCCACCAGTTTGAAACCCTGTGCTTGCCTGGTCAAGGCACATGTGGTAATTTTTGCTTCCTGCTTTTTCCTCCCTCCTCTCTCTCTCTTTCTCCTCTCTAAAGTGAACAAAAAGCAACTGAGTCCCCCTCAGTTCCATGCTGTTCTCTCCCCCAGACTTTTTCTTGATTTTTTTCTTCCACATTCTTTTTTGGAAATAATATTTCTTAAAGGTTTATGGTTCAGGTGGGAACTAGATGGTGTGGCACAGTAGAGGCAAAGCACCAGGAGGATAGGGAGGAAGAGATGTGCTCAAGGAGTCCTGAAAGAATAGAGCCCTGTCGTAGAGATAGAATCTGTGAGGTCTACCACTGCCTGTTTTGGGTGACAGGCATCCTTCTCCGCGGGTATTGGTGAAGGGCAGGGGAAGACTGTCCAAAGGACTCGCTTCTGTTCTCTGTTACACAGCAGCTGCTGTCTTCCACACAGCACCCACTTTTCAGTGCCTTTCCTGTTCATCGTGCCCACTGTTCTGCTCCTGTAGAGGTGTGAGAACAGGTAGACGATGAGGGAAGAGAAAATACGGCAATGTATCTTCTCATAAAAGCTCATTTTTGTGATGGAAATTGTTCAGAATATTATTGCATTACATTTTAGATTTTGACTGATCCTCCTCAGAACATGCAGAGGCCCAAAGCTGTGAGGCAGGTCTTGGATTTCATGCAGAGCTAGCTTTCAGGCCCCTGGGAGTGGTGCTGTCAGGCTGGGGCATCTGTCGTACCACCCCTCTGGAGAGACACCACCCATGTCAGTGTTAAGTGGTACACGTGTTCCTTTTCACCACAAATATTCTGAAATTGAGGGACTGTTTAGAAAACAGGCTGCTTCTTTATTATATAGCAAGCAGGAGCAGTATGACAGGAAGGGACACACAGGACTGGCCACGACGAAGAAAACAAGAGTAGCTGTCATAGTGAAGTACGCAAAATTCCCCACAACCAGGTGTGTTGGTGCATAGTAAGTGCTCAAGAAGCTTACAATTCTTTCTTTTTTAAAATTTTTTTTACTGATTTGTTTTACAGAGAGAGAAGAGAGAGGGGGTAGCAATAACTATCAACTCATAGTTGCTTCACTTTAGTTGTTTATTGCTTACTTGTTATATGTGCCTTGACCAGGCAAGCCCAGGGTTTTTAACCAGCGACCTCAGTGTCCCAGTTGATGCTCTATCCACTGTGCCACCACAGACTAGCCAAAGCTTACAGTTCTTATCATCACCCTTTTATAATTGTAGAGAGGAGTGACCTTACCACAGGTTCCTGCATTCTCTTGTTTCTTGAGGATGAAAACAAAAGTGTATATTCATTTGCCTCTTTTCTGAGGCAACACTCATGTGAAAATATAATAAGAACCTAAATTGAGAGGCGCCCAGACATCTCTTCATACCACAGAGTGCTAACCGGAAGGGGTGCCTGGTGTGTACTTCAGGGTGTGGCTGCTCTATCCTCTGGCCCTGGGTGAACCATGAGTTCCTTCATGACTCCTGGCTCAGAGAAACAAAGAATGAGGTGGACTCACTGAGATTCTCATCTAACTGACCATTTTATTCCTAGTTTCAGAGGCAGATGCAATTGTTTTTAAGTTGCTAAGGGACACATGTGCTTCATATTGGATAAAGGACCCAGGAGGTTCTAAGAACAGAGTCCAGGTTCAATCAGGAGAAAACCACACAGTAATTTGAATGAGGACGGTTTAATATAAAGATAGAACTATTAACTCTCTAACAGGGGCTGAGGTCATAAGGGATTGGCTAGTAAGAAATAGAGACAATACTCAAGAATTTGGGAATAGCTGCTACAGGAACAGCCACTCTTACAGGGCTAAGATAGAGCCCCTAAGGGGAAGCTCACCCCCACACACACGACATACACTCTGCCAGGGCTCACAGAACAGCAGAGTTGTGGTGGTCCAGGCCAGTGAAACTTGCTGAAATCAGAACTTACAGGAGACCCTCCCTCCAGGGTGCCAAGGAAGGCTGTTCTTGTGAGGTGTCTCCCAGGAGGCACTCCACTACAGAAGTGCTGAGAATGGGGGAGGTGGGAAGAATAGGAATTGGGGGAGGGTGTCAGTGTGCCGCAGTCTGCCACGCACTTAAAAGCCAGAGGCCACCTGCTACAAAACCACCAGGGTCTTCTGCCAGGGAGGCTTCCTGCCCTGCCTGCCTCTGCCCACCATGCCCGTCATGCCTGCTTCTGCCTACCTCTGCCCGCCTCTGCCTTCCTGTGCCTGTTTCTGTCTGCTTCTGCCTGCCACGCCTGCAGGAGCTGGACACTGATCATGCATATGTGCCACAGGACACCAGTGCCGAAGAAAACCATATGCCCAGAAGCTGGCCAAGTGAGCACACAGGACCAGGATGCAAAGCCCTTTCCTCCAACAGGTCCCTTCAGCACCCTCTACATAAAATCCCTGGTGCCAGCTATCAAAGGAGGAAGACCACTTCCCCTGAGCAGAGTAACTCCTTAACCTGGCACATCAAAGATATTCCAGTACCATTCCATCAAAGAAATGAGGGGTCTGTCTGCAGTCATAATGACCATGCTTTTGATGTTACTACTAGATTTATAGAATATGTCTTGTTGAGAAAAGCTAATAGAATTGAACAAAGACCTTCCCATCAAACCCTATAAACTGCTTTCAAAAACTAAATTTCTGCCCTGGCTGGTGGCCCAGCGGATGTAGCATCAGCCCATATGGACATCCTGGCTTTGACTCCTGGGCAGGGCACACAGGAAAAGCAACCATCTGTTTCTTCACCTCTCTCTCTCTTCCCCTCTTGCAGCCAGTGGCTTGTTGGTTTGAATGTCAACCCTGGGCACTGAGGATATCTCTGTTGGAGCACATCAGCCTCAGGTGCTAAAAATGGCTCGATACTCAAGCATTGGCCCCAGATGGGGGTTGCCAGAGGATCCCCATCAGGATTCTGCCTCACTATATCCCCTCCTCTCACCTAAAAACAAACAAAAATGAATTTCATCCTATGACATAGAATTTCATCTACAGGGAGAGAGAAGGGCTGAGGACAGGAGCCACAGGGGAGGAGGAACATGAAAAGACATCTGGGAGAAACAGGCGCTGATTATGTGCTGGACATTGTTACAGTGGCAGCACAACAGGTCAAGCCTCCCAGGACCCTTCACTATTTCCACACCTTTTGGTCACACTTATAGGGAAATCTGTCATAGTGGCTAAAATAATTCCCTGACTTCCTATCTATATTTCACAAAATTTGAAGTTGCCAAAAGAGAAGAAACCTTTTTAAAGTTAGCATAAAATAAAAATAAAAATTTCAGTTCTGCTTAAACCTGTTCAATATTTTCACATGTTATTTAATGCAGTAAAATGTACATAAATACATGTTTTGTGTTTTAAAAAAACATACACACACACACAAAAAAAAAAACAGCCTGACCAGGTGGTGGCGCAGTGGATAGAGCACCAGACTGGGATGCAGAAGACCCAGGTTTGAAACCCCAAGGTCACCAGCTTGAGCACAGGCTCATCTGGTTTGAGCAAGGCTCACCAGCTTGAACCCAAGGTCGCTGGCTTGAGCAAGGGGTCACATGGTCTGCTGTGGTCCCCCTCCCTCGCCCCCGTCAAGGCACATATGAGAAAGCCATCAATGAACAACTAAGGAGCTGCAACAAAGAATTGATGTTTCTCCTCTCTCTCTTTCCCTTCTTGTCTGTCCTTATCTGTCCCTCTCTCTGACTCTCTCTCTGTCTCTGTCTCTGTCATACAACAAACAAAAAAAACCAACTGGGGATGAAATGTAGCTTTAAATTTGAAAGGATTGTTTTCACTTGACTTGAGTACATTGTTTTTTTCTGTCCTACCATACTGTAATTCTCATGGTTTTCATTAGCTTATCATTAAGTAAAGTAAACCTCATGTTAAGCTTAGTAACAAAATAAAAACTCCCATTGATTTCCTCAACAACATTAGTAAAGGTCGGTGTTCAGTGACACATTGTGAGCTGAATCAGAACTAAAATAAGAATGTACTTTAGAGCCAGAAAGTTTGGTGCTGATGGCCACCACAGCCATATAAGGAGCTCATGGGTATACTAGCAGGATTTCCCTGGGAAGCTGGGCATTCTCACAGGTCAACACTTAGCTAAAAGTACTGTTGTCTATTTGAAATACAGGTCTTTCTTAAGTGTGTCTGTTTGTTCAGAATACAATATATATTTTTGAAAAGATGTTTAAGGTTGAGAATAGGTGTTAGTGGTTCCCAATACAAATGCCAGAGAGAAATTATTTGAATAACGGAGGAACTACTACAGAGACTTTTTCCAGAAAAGATGTTTAAAACTTTAAGAGAAAAGTTGCACTAGCTAATTTTTTTCTTCTTTTCCAAATGAGAGGAGGGGAGATAGAGTGACAGACTCCCACATGCACCTCAACCAGGATCCACCCAGAACCAAGCCATATCTAGCACCTAAGGTGGGGAGTCTCCACAGAGCCATCGTCGATGCCTGGGAACAGATGTGCTTGAACCAATCGAGCTATGGCTGTGGGAGGAGAAGGAAGGGAAGGGTGGAGAAGCAGATAGGCACTTTTCCTGTGTGCCCTGACTGGCAATCGAACTGGGAACGTCCACACACCCGACTGATGCTCTATTGCTGTATCAACCAGCCCAAGCTGCACTAGATAATTTTAAGAATGTTTTTTTCAGTTGTCCAAATACTGCTTATTTGAGCAACCATGGGATAGGGATTCAGTGAGACAAAATTTATGAGCGAGCGTATAGAGTTCAAACTGCAGTGGTGTGATGATAGTTAAATGAGGTACATTTACGATGTGTTCGTAAAGTCATGGTGCACTTTTGACCGGTCACAGGAAAGCAACAAAAGATGATAGAAATGTGAAATCTGCACCAAATAAAAGGAAAACCCTCCCAGTTACTGTAGGATGATGTGGCAGCATGTGCGCATGCGCAGATGATGACGTAACACTGTATACAGCGGAGCAACCCACGGCCATGCCAGTCGAGATGTGGACGGTACAGAGGAAAGTTCAGTGTGTTCTGTGGCTCGCTAAATTCGAATCCGTGACCAAAGTGCAACATGAATATCGGCGCATTTATAATGAAGCACCACCACATAGGAATAACATTACTCGGTGGGATAAGCAGTTGAAGGAAACCGTCAGTTTGGTGGAGAAACCCCGTTCTGGTAGGCCATCAGTCAGTGACGAGTCTGTAGAGGCTATACGGGATAGCTACCTAAGGAGCCCTAAAAAATCTGTGCGTGAGCCCACATCGAACTTCACTGAATAGGTATGAAACTGGGAGAGTTTTCCTTTTATTTGGTGTAGATTTCACATTTCTATCATCTTTTGTTGCTTTCCTGTGACCGGTCAAAAGTGCACCATGACTTTATGGACACACTGTACTGAAAGGAAGTCGTACTGAAGTACATGAGCTCCATAGAGCTTGTCAGAGTTTCTGGCAAAGGAAGCAGCCCACCAGTTCTTTTCCAAATGTTCTTTTGGACATATCACCCAGTACTAGGAATGTTTGATTGTCATAATATTAAAGATAATATGGCCTAACTCGTGGTGGAGCAGTGGATAAAATGTCGACCTGGAACACTGAGGTTGCTGGTTCAAAACCCTGGGCTTGCCTGGTCAAGACACATATGGGAGTTGATGCTTCCTGCTTCTCTCTCTCACTCTCTCTCCCCTCCTAAAATGAATAAATAAAATCTTTTTCAATTAATTTTTTTTTTTTTACAGAGACAGAGAGTCAGAGAGAGGGATAGACGGACAGACAGACAGGAACGGAGAGAGATGAGAAGCATCAATCATTAGTTTTTCGTTGCACGTTGCAACACCTTACTTGTTCATTGATTGCTTTCTCATATATACCTTGACCGAGGGCCTTCAGCAGACTGAGTAACCCCTTGCTCGAGCCAGTGACCATGGGTCCAAGCTGGTGAGCTTTGTTCAAACCAGATGAGCCCGCATTCAAACTAGCGACCTCGGGGTCTCGAACCTGGGTCTTCCGCATCCCAGTCCGACGCTCTATCCACTGTGCCACCGCCTGGTTAGGCTAAAATCTTTTTTTAAAAAAAGATAATTCAAACAGTCACCTTGTAACAATCCTGTTTTTATTTAAAATCATATATTTTAAAAAGACTAGAGATCAAAAGTTAAGTCACATCTCTAGATTACCAAAATATCAGTGAGTCTTCTCTGCCTTTTATAAACTTTCTGTAATGAATTACTTTTGGGCTGGAAGAAGTGGGGAAATTAAACTTACCACACAAAATGATGCAGCTCAGAGGCCCTGTCCCAGAGTGCTCTCGGTTCACGTGAAATACATAAAACTGAGAGAAACTGGGGCTGCCCTACTGTTCAAATTGTGTGTTAGTCTTCTACTAGTAATGACTATGCCTTTTCTTGCTGCACATTCTGCTGCTTTCCCATTCTAGTTTTGTATCTTCCTGTGGTTGGTTCCTTTCTAATTTTTTTTATTTTTTGTGACGGACAGAGAGACAGGAAGGGAGAAAAATGAGAAGCATCAATTCTTCATTGCAGCACCTTAGTTGTGCATTGATTGCTTTCTCATATGTGCCTTGACATGGGGGTTACACCAGACCAAGTAACCCCTTGCTCAAGCCAGCGACCTTGGGCTCAAGTCAGTGACCATGGGGTCATGTCTATGATCCCACGCTCAAGCTTCTTAGCCAGTGCTCAAGCCAGCGACCTCAGAGTTTTGAATGTGGGTGCTCTGTGTCCCAGTTCAAGGCTCCGTCTACTGTGTTACTGCCTGGTCAGGCATGTGGTGGGTTTCTTCTTTGATGAGAATGTCTTCATTGTCGTAGAGACAGGATGGCCATTGTACGCAGAGTCGTATCTGTTGTGTGTGGGGCGGGGGTGAGGGGCACAAGTCTTGAACTGTGTGTTTTCTCTGCATGTAACTCTGAATATCTCTGGATAAGGAGAGTTGCATGGAGAATAGAAACTATTTTAATTGTCCATTTTATTTATTTATTTTTTTTTTACAGAGAGAGAATGAGAGAGAGAAGGATAGACAGGGACAGACAGACAGGAACGTAGAGAGATGAGAAGCATCAATCATTAATTTTTCGTGGCGCATTGTGACACCTTACTTGTTCATTGATTGCTTTCTCATATGTGCCTTGACCACGGGCCCTCAGCAGACCGAGTAACCCTTGCTCAAGCCAGTGACCTTGGGTCCAAGCTGGTGAGCTTTTGCTCAAACCAGATGAACCCGCACTCAAGCTGGTGACCTCGGGGTCTCAAACCTGGATCCTCCCCATCCCAGTCCGATGCTCTGTCCACTGCGCCACCGCCTGGTCAGGCTAATTGTCCGTTTTAGTACTAAAAGTGTGCCTTCTAGTTTACTTACTGAAACATTTCATCCTGAGATTGAATTGAACTTCACTCATTTCTTTATGAGGGATGTGAACACTCTTAAAATATCACAAAGTTTGGCCTGACCAGGCGGTGGTGCAGTGGATAGAGCGTCGGACTGAGATGTGGAGGACCAGGTTTGAGACCCTGAGGTCGCCAGCTTGAGCGCGGACTCATCTGGTTTGAGCAAAAGCTCACCAGCTTGGAACCGATGTCGCTGGCTTAAGCAAGGGGTTACTTGGTCTGCTGTAGCCCCATGGTTAAGGCACATATGAGAAAGCAATCAATGCTTCTCATCTCTTTCCCTTCCTATCTGTCTGTCCCTATTTGTTCCTCTTTCTGTCTGTCTCTGTCTCTGTCACAAAAATAAAATCACAAAGTTTGGCCTGCTGTAAATCTTGTGTCTCCAACACCCAAGTCTAACTTCAGGTGAGTTTCCTTTGAAAAGGTGTTAATTGTATGCAGATCACCTTCTCTGGTTATAGCCTGCTTGCTGCTGCTGGATTGGCCTGAAAATTTGGGACAAGTTGGAGGCCCTGGAAAGAACTGTTGCTGGTATGTAGGGAGATGATTACAGTCTCTTCTCACTTTGTTAGGTGATCAAGCTTTCCACTGCTTCCGCTTGGTCTCTTCAGTTAACCAGTTCTTATTCTTGGCGGGGGGGGGGATATTTTTTCGAAGTTAGAAGTGGGAAGGCAGTCAGATTCCCGCATGCGCCTGACCGGGATCCACCCAGCATGCCCACTAGGGGGCGATGCTCTGCCCATCTGGAGCGTTGCTCAGTTGCAGAGGGAGCCATTCTAGCTCCTGAGGCAGAGGCCATGGAGCCATCCTCAGCACCTGGCCAACTTTGCTCCAATGGAGCCTTGGCTGCAGGAGGGGGAGAGAGAGAGAGAGAGAGGAAGGAGAGGGGGAGGGGTGGAGAAGCAGATGGGTGCTTCTCCTGTGTGCCCTGGCCGGGAATCGAACCCAGGATTTCACACGCTAGGCCGATGCTCTACCACTGAGCCAACCAGCCAGGGCCAGTTAATCAGTTCTAACATACACTGTCAGGGCCACGGAGTCTGTTCCCTGCTATGATCTGGGTTCAGAAAAGCAGCGTGGGTGCAAGCAGGTAACAAATGTGCAGTTTTCTTCATTTTAAATTTGGAATGTGCACCTATTTCTCATTCTCTCACCCCTATTGTCATGAGTAATTTCTTGCTTGTGCAATCAGAAAAAAGGAAACAGTTTGAACAGGCAGGGCAAAATAGCATATTAATTGCAGTCTATATCCTTTGCTGGCAGCCTTTGTCTCTTTTCTCAGGTTCTATTGAGAGAAAATATAGAGCATGTGTTTGTCCAGGCAGCTGCGAAATGAGAAAGAACTTTCCAGCTCCGTTATCTTTATTTTCATGCTAGGACTGTTTTGTTTTTAGTAGTAGGGGGAAATTAGATTACGTGTTCCATTTGAGTAGGATTGAGAATCATGGTGAAAATAATATATTTTACCATGTGGTAATTTAACCAGACCATATGAGCAATCTGAATGCCCCAACATTCATGGAAGCCTTTGACTGACATTGGAAGAACTTCTTTCTGTTAGTTCTTACCAAGTGTTGGATGTAGCCTTCCACACATGTGAATCTCTCTGGAATGGCGTACAACATGAAATAGCCTCATTTCTGTATTAGAGACCCATGTTTCAATGGCTGTCGGTCAAAATATTCAGCTTGGGTTTTAAAAAACCACACAAATATTTGATACTGATATACATAATTTAGTAGTTGCTATTTCAGAAACTTTTAATATAGAAATATCAGTTATTCAAAAGTTGATTTTTTTTTTTTAATACAGAGACAGAGAGTGAGTCATAGAGAGGGATAGACAGGGACAGACCGACAGGAACAGAGAGAGATGAGAAGCATCAATCATCAGTTTTTCGTTGCGACACCTTAGTTGTTCATTGATTGCTTTCTCATATGTGCCTTGACCGCGGGCCTTCAGCAGACCGAGTAGCCCCTTGCTGGAGCCGGCAACCTTGAGTTCAAGCTGGTGGGCTTTTGCTCAAACCAGATGAGCCCGCGCTCAAGCTGGCGACGTCAGGATCTCGAACCTGGGTCCTCTGCATCCCAGTCCAATGCTCTGTCCACTGTGCCACCGCCTAGTCAGGCGAAAAGTTGATATTTAGTTTTGGCCATCACACTAGGCTTAGTATTTGAGCTCCTGCGTAGGCTCATCTGGCTTGAGCACAAGCTCACCATCTTGAGCGCAGGGTCATGGGCTTGAGCGTGGGATCATAGGCATGATCCCATGGTTGCTGGCTTGAGCCCAAGGTCGCTATTTTGAGCAAGGGGTCACTTGCTCTGCCGTAGCCACCTGGTCAAGGTACATATAAGAAAGCAATCCTTAAACAACTTAAGGAGCTGCAACGAAGAATTGATGCTTCTTATCTTTCTCCCTTCCTGTCTGGCCCTAACTGTTCCTCTCTCTGACTTTCTGTCTCTGTGCCAAAAAAAAAAGTATTTGAGCTCCTGGAAGTAGCTGCAGTTTATTTTTGTGTGGTAGCTCTAAGCAGGTTTTTTATCTCTCTCTGTGTTCTGTCAGGGGTGGGTTGTTTCAGCTGAAATCATGGAGTTAGAACTGGTGGAGCTCGAGGCTCTGTACTCTCTCTGGGTCCTAGAATGGTCAACTGAGCATCCAATATGCTGTTTGTGTTGTGGCATCTAACAGGCCATTAGGTGCACTCAGCAAGGGTCCCATGCCCTGCCTGCTGTGGTCTAAATGTTTGTGTCCTTCCAAAACTCCTATGTTGAAATCCTACCCCCCAAAACTGATAGTATTAGGAGTTCAGGCTTTGGGGGGGTACTTGGGTTATGAGGTTGGAACCCTCATGAATGGGATTAGTGCCCTACTAAAAATGGTATCACAGAGCTCCCCAGTCCCTTCCAGCATATGAAGATATACAGTGAGAGGTGCTAACTGTAAACCAAGAAGAGGGGAAGAGAGCCCTCACCAGAATCTTACCATGCTGCTGCCTTGATTGTGGACTTCCAGCCTCTAGAACTGTGACGAATATATTTCTATTTATAAGCCACCTAGGTTGTTTGTGGTGTTTTGTTATAGCAGCCTGAGTGGACTAAGGCACTGCACAGTAGATAATGAGAAAGTGGGCACTTCACTACCTGATAGAATTTAGCACACAGTAGATGATGAGAAAATGTCACGTTTATGAAATATAAATTTCTCTACTCTGGATGGATTTAAGGGATGTTTGGGGTTCAGAGCAGTCCTGTGGGATC
This sequence comes from Saccopteryx leptura, assembly GCF_036850995.1. NCBI lineage: Eukaryota > Metazoa > Chordata > Mammalia > Chiroptera > Emballonuridae > Saccopteryx > Saccopteryx leptura. The sequence goes on from NC_089505.1 coordinate 172,419,574, forward strand.
TTCCAGAGACCCAAATTAGCAATGGTGATGAGGAGAGCTTTCAGATTATATAAGCTTTGGAAGAATCATTAAGGAACCATAGGCCTCAGGAAACTCTAGTTCTTCAACAAAAACCACCTAACAGGCCCGATGTTCAGACAAAAATGTCTTTGGTATTTTTTAAAAACAGCATCTCATCTACTTCAAGAGCTGTTCTAGTGACACTGTCATGGAAGTAGTAACTTCAGTCAAGGGAGTTCAGGTAACTGTTTTTCTATGGTTACTTTCACAGTCTAAAAGGATTGTGTTTGCATTTCTTAGAGTAATATTAGTGCCAGAAATAGTTTAAAGGTAACAAAATTCTTGGATATAAAACTTGAGCTATGGCCTGACTAGGCGGTAGCGCAGTGGGTAGAGTGTCAGACTGGGACGCGGAGGACCCAGGTTTGAAACCCCAAGGTCACTGGCTTAAGCGTGGGCTCATCTGGCTTGTGCATGGGCTCACCGGCTTGAGCATGGGCTCATCTATCTCGCTTGAGCATGGGCTCACTGGTTTGAGCGCAGGGTTGCTGGCTTGAGTGTGGGATCATAAACATGACCCCACGGTTTGATCCCAATGGTCACTGACTTGAATCCCTAGGTTGCTGGCTTGAGCAAGGGGTCACTCGCTCTAGTGGAGCCCCCTGGTCAAGGCACAAATAAGAAAGCAATCAATGAACAACTAAGGTGCCACAATGAAGAATTAATGCTTGGCCCTGGTCGGTTTGCTCAGCGGTAGTGTGTGGCCCGACGTGTGGAAATCCCAGGTTCGATTCCCAGCCAGGGCACACAGGAGAAGCGCCCATCTCCTTCTCCACCCTTCCCCCTCTCCTTTCTCTCTATCTCTCTCTTCCCCTCCTACAGCCAAGGCTCCACTGGAGCAAAGTTGGCCCAGGTGCTGAGAATGGCTGCATGGCTTCCGCCTCAGGTGCTAGAATGGCTCTGGTTGCAGCCGAGCAACGCCCCAAATGGGCATAGCGTCGCCCCCTGGTGAGCATGCCGGGTGGATCCCAGTAGGGTGCATGCAGAAGTTTGTCTGTCTGCCTCCACCCCCTGCTTCTCACTTTGGAAAAATACAAGAAAGAAAAAAATACTTAATGCTTCTCATCTCTCTCCCTTTCTGTCTGTATATCCCTGTCTGTCCCTCTTTCTGCTTCTCTTTCTGTCTGTCAAAAACAGAAAAAGAAAAAAGAAAGGAAAGAATGAGACCTGGCAAAACAGATTCAGTCACAAATCTGTCTTAATAGTCATATAAATGCTGTTATGTTGATTAGATTAAATTATTTAGAGCTGTTTACTGAGTATATGGTATTTTTTAAGTCACAAAACTGAATCATGTTAAGGTGACTTCTGTTGAAGAGTTTTATCTAAGGTCACTGTATACAAGCACTTTCATTAATATAGTCCCAGCCAGAAACAGAGGAAACTAGGGGAAAAAGAAGGAAAGTCTCCTGCATGCTTCCTCTTAACGTAATATTCCTTAAATAAATAGAAGAATGAGAGAATTTTATTAAATTCCCAGCACTAATAAGATTAAGCAGAAAGACAGGTGTGGAGTAATAGTGGCTGATGGAGAAGGGGTTAGGTTGTACATCTTGTTCAAGCACAGATTCCTGGTGGCACTGTTAGTAGTAAGAACCATGGGCCTGTCTGTGCTCAGGACACTGGGGGAAACAAAACACTGAATAAAACTAGATGTGCTTTAATTTCAACTTGGTGTCTTGTTGGTGTTCAAAGTTCAAATCATTTAGTTTTATCAAAGAGACAGTTAAGATTAGTAGAATGCATGTGTGTGTACACACAAAATTAAGAGACTTTATTTTATACCTCTTTGTAGTATTTGCTTTTTTTTCCACATGCAAGAAGTATTACTCCTTTTTTTCTTGTCAATACAATTATGTGGTGAAGTGAAATTTCTGACTTGTTTTTTGTATTTATCTTCACATATATATATACTTAATATATGTATACAATAAAAATTGGGACTACATATTTATTAGAACAGCTAAAATAAAAACTAATGATAACACCAAATGCTGGCAAGGATGTGGAGAAATTGAATCTTTCAGACATTGCTGGTGGCAATGTATAGTGGTACAACTACTCTAGAAAATAATTTGGGAGTTTCTTTAAAAAACTAAACGTAGCCTGACCAGGCAGTGGCGCAGTGGATAGAGCATCGGACTGGGATGCAGAGGACCCAGGTTCGAGACCCCGAGGTCGCCAGCTTGAGCACGGGTTCATCTGGTTTGAGCAAAAGCCCACCAGCTTGAACCCAAGATCGCTGGCTCCAGCAAAGGGTTACTCAGTCTGCTGAAGGCCCGCAGTCAAGGCACATTTGAGAAGGCAGTCAATGAACAACTAAGGTGTTGCAACGCGCAATGAAAAACTAATGATTGATGTTTCTCATCTCTCTCCGTTCCTGTCTGTCTGTCCCTGTCTTTCCCTCTCCCTGACTCACTCTCTGTCTCTGTAAAAAAAAAATAAATAAATAAAAATTTTAAAAAAAAACAAAAAACTAAACGTAGACTTATCATACAACTCGGCAGTTTCATTCTTGGACATTTATCTCAGAGAAATGAAAACAAATACTCATGCAGAAATAATAGCCCCAAAATGTAAACTACTAAAATGTCCTTCAGTTGATAAATGTTCAATAAACTATGGTAAGTTCATACCATGACATAACTGTTCAGCAATAGAAGGAGCGAGCTATTTATAGATAAATAAAACAACTTGTCTATATCTTAAGGGTATTATGATAGTCCTTCCAAAGTCACATACTGTATGATTCCATTGATGTAATATCTCAGTCAGTTTTGGCTACAATAATAAAAACATTATAGACTGTATGGCTTAAACAGCAAGTATTTGTTTCTCAAGGTTTGGGAGACTGGACCTCTAAGACCAAGGCTCCAGAGGGTCCACTTGGATGAAGGTCTACTTCCTAGTTTGTGGACAGCTGCTCTGGCTGCATTGTCTCATGCTTCACAGACCGACAGAGAGTGACCTATGTCTCTTCCTCTTCTTTTAAGTGTATTAATCCCTTATTAATGGTGGGGGATTAATGTCCCACTCTTATGACCTCATCTCACCCTGATCACCTCCCTAAGGCCTCACCACCAAATACCATCACACTGAGGATTAGGCTTTTAGTATATGAATTTTAGAGAGACACGTTCAGTCTATAGCAATAAGGCTACTCAGATTAGTGGTGGCCAGGGGTTAGGGAAGGCAAGGTGGGGCGAGGACTCTCAGAACTAACACAATAAAGATCTTTGTAGTGACGGACCAGTTTTATGTCATAATTGGGGTGGTGTTTACATGTGTCTGCCCTGTACACACCTCGCACCAGTGTCAGGGTCGTGATTCTGATGTAGTGCTGTACTTACACAAGATGTGACCACTGGAGAAAGCTGGGCCTCTCTGTACAGTCTTTGAAGTTTCCTGTGACTATCATTATTTCAAAATAAAAAGTTAAAAATTTGATTGTACATCTTTCAGAATATTTTTTAGTTCCTTGGCAGATAAGAGACTTCACTGTGTCTTATATTCATGAACCATTAGCTTTTAATAATTCAACTGCTCTGTCTAGTAGAAATAAGACTAGTTATTATGAAGCAAATATGATAATTAGTTACATTTTTTTATAATTTTTTTAGTTGTGTTTTTAGATCTCTTGCTGATTCAAAGTGCTTAGCAGACTGGTAGCTAATTTGCTCTTTTGTTGTTTCCATGGTTTGTCAGATAAAGTAGATGGATCATTAACCCCAACAAGTAATTACTGCATTATGCTAAGGGGCAGGCTCTATTCATGATGTGAGAACAGTCATGAATAAGACAAAGTTCCCACCCTCCCAGAGGTTACAGTTTTGGCATGTGAAGTGGGGCTAAAAGAAGGCAGAAATCTTTTCCCCCAGCCTCCTGGCTACTGTTTGAGCTGAAAGGAAAGGGAAGTCTTCCAGTATCTACTTCAGTGTTCTGTCCTCTGGGGTGGTGTCTCTTCGTAGCATTACATCAGTGTCAGCAGAATATTTTGGATCTGATGTTTCTGGCAGGAAAAAAAACATGATTTGGAATCATTGGACCTAATACATATTAAGAACTGTAAAGAATATTGTAAAGAAAACAAACAAATAGAACCTGACAGTACTACATCATCATCACCCTCACTGCTGACACTATAATATGGTATAATAAGGCATGCCAGTGGCATCCTTAGTCATCATAAAGACCAAGAAATATTGGCTCACCTAAGTTACAGGAATAGCTGGGGGGTCAGATTCAAGAGTTCTAACTAAACTCTGGCTCTTTCCTATTACCTCTCGCATCCATTCATTGAACACATTGAACTCTTAGTATGTGCTAAGTGTGAGGACAGATAAGCCAAACATTGCTCTTCATTGCACCGACTCCCAGATTCAGGGAAGGCAGCCACAGCACATCTGGCAAGCATACCCTGGGCATCATGATGCTCCTCAGAGTGTCCAGCAGTGCCAGCCTCACCTGAGCTTATTAGAAACAGAATATCTGGGGGGCGGGAGTGTTACATGTTCTCCAAGAGATTCTTTTGTTTGTTTGTTTGTTTGTTTGTTTGTTTTGTTTTGTTTTTTTAGAGAGTCAGAGAGAGGGATAGATAGGGATAGACAGACGGGAACGGAGAGAAATGAGAAGCATCAATCATTAGTTTTTCGTTGCGACACCTTAGTTGTTCATTGACTGCTTTCTCATATGTGCCTTGACCACAGGTCTTCAGCAGACCGAGTAACCCCTTGCTCAAGCCAGCGACCTTGGGTCCAAGCTGGCGAGTTTTTTGCTCAAGCCAGATGAGCCCGCGCTCAAACTGGCAACCTCGGGGTCTCCAACCTGGGTCCTCTGCATCCCAGTCTGATGCTCTATCCACTGCGCCACCGCCTGGTCAGGCCCAAGAGATTCTTATGCTCACCGAAGGTGAAGGGTAAGAGGCACCGTGTTAGTGCTGCAAAAGCCCAGTAGCAGACGGGAGGGTGCATGGCTCCTATGTCCGTTAGAGGCTTACCCAGCAGCTCTCTATTCCTTTAGGAGTGATTACAGAAACAGTCCACCGGGAAGGCTGCTTGGCAAAGACTGAGTCATTACTTAGTGGAATGTTTTCTAGAACTTCCAAAGTGCCTCAGTAAATCAGGACTGTCAGACCAACTCACTGATTTGCTGCTGGAACTCTTAATGTGAAAGTCGGGAGTGACCCTGGCAAGCCTAGGGCTGACGTGTGTGGTGACAGTGGGAGTGATCCTGGCAGGGAAGCGGGGGAGGCCTGGACATTGTTTCTTCAGTCTCCTGTCCTGCTGCTCCCTGCCCTGGGCTCCACGCTTGAAAGCTCCAACAATGGCATTCCCAAGTAGGGCGCACCACCCCTCTGTTATCCCAAAGAATGAGGAGATTTCCCAGGCAGCCCTGAGCAGTGTCCACCAGGCTAATGGCGATGAAGACGAGAGGGCTGTGTCCAAACTGCAACGCAGGCACAGTGACATCAAAGTCTACAAGGAGTTCTGTGACTTTTATGCAAAATTGTGAGTGTTTTTTCCTCACGTTCCCCTCTTCCACATCTAGCCTTCCTGGGCTTTCAATTCAGTAGCCATTGGCGGTGTTATTTCCTGGACTTTGTGCAGGGGCTTTCCAGACTCTGCTGTGGGTTCCGGCAGACAGGTCAGTTGCCTGGCCTTGTAAACTTGTGTAGGTGAAATGCAGATGTGAAGGAAAGTGCTGCCTTTAACGTAGAGAAGTAATGTCTTTGTCTTTAGCAGCTTCCTGTTAATAAACAGTATATTTCACTGTGTCGTCCAAGAGGAGGCAGGGTTAGTGTTTATATTGTTAGGATCATAATAGGTCATTTCTATACCCTGAAACTGTCCACAGATAAGTGCTGGTTAGGGGAAACTGAAAAATGAATTACAGCCTGCTGATAAAAATACAGATTTTTGTTATGTCTAACAATCAGCAGTTTTAAGTATGCTAACTGGGTTTCTTAATGTTGCCTCTAGGGGATTGAATGAGTTAAAAAGGATGTTGTATAACTAGCAAATATATATATATATCATACACTTAACCCTAAAAATTCATGTAATTTATAGAATTAAATGTGTTTTAGCAAACAGTTGTGTTTTTTTTAATAGTGCAGAGGAGTATTTAGACCAACTCATGTAATATTGTTGACCTTATAGAAGGTTGTAAGCTTGAAATTATTGCAAATCCTCACTTCATCAGTTGAGGGTTAAGAATAATTTAACTAGCCTGATTATCTGTTTCCATGAATTCATTCATTGTGGTTTTGCAACAGATGTCTTTTTTTTTTGACAACTTATAAAGAGCTCTTTTTAAGAATTATTAGGCAATTATAATTACATTATAACTAAAATATCTGGTGAATTCTCAAGATGCTTTTTGGACTTATACATTTTTTTTATATTAATGCCAAAATATTTGTTTCACATACTTTCCTACATGAGGTGTTTGAATAATGGAGGATGGCAAGCTTTCTGTGTGTACCTGGTTTTTGAAAGTAGATCAGCTAAAACAATTATGACTGGCTAGTCAGGAAGAGTCTATACTAAATGTATACGCATGTGTGTCTGTGTGTGTGTCCTGCATAAAATGTATCTAGAGATATACCCCAATGTATATATTCATTACCATCATAATTCTGTTGAAAATTTTAGTGAAAAATCTTTTCTGAGAAATTAGCTAATTTATTATTATAACTAACCAAATGATATCTGTAACTAATCATTCGTGACTTTTAAAAAATCACTTTTACCATGTGTATTAAATATAAAAGTCAGCTGTAAAAAAAAAAACACACATATGTCAGTATAGATTTACCTATGATAACAAATGTGCCACTTGAGTGGGGAGGTTGCTAACGGGGGGCTGTGCATGTGTGGGGAGCATGAGAAATCTGTTCTCTCCACTCAGTTTTTCCTGTGAACCTAAAACCAATCTACAAAACAGTCCATTAAAAGTAAAATATACATACACACACACACACACACACACACCACACACACACATGTATGTCAGTATACACACAGTGCTAGAGGGTCAAAGTGGGCAAGGAAAGGGAAAGGGAGAGTTTAGTAGGTTGGTGATATTATTGGTATTTTTTTCCTGAAAGTTTTCTCTAATGTTCTCTTCCTATTCTTTTCCTGCCTGTTATGAAAAGGAATACTTCAAAAATATGTTTTACATTATCTCTAAAACTAGTTCATTATTTTTCCTGTGATGGAAAAAAGCTGTATATTTCTATTTTCTAATTCTAACTATTGAGTATTTGAACTTGAATGTAAACAGTCAATAGCAGCGGTTTTCAACCTTTTTCATCCCGTGGCACACATAAACTACTAAAATTATTCAACACACCAAAAAATATATTTTTTGCTAATCTAACCAAAAAAAAAAAAAAGTATAATTTTAATTTATTCACACCAGACTGCTATTGTTGCATTGGCTGCTGTCATTTTTTTATTTTGACAGTCTAGGGCAGTGGTTCTCAAAGTGTGCCCGAGAAGATTTCCAGGTGCACCCAATGGTATTCCAGAGAAATATGTGCCTGTTGGGGACCAAAAAACCAGCAGGGTTTTTGGAATATAGATTTTTGGGGGACAGAGGTGTGGGGAATTGGCTGTAAGCTGACAGTCTGCCCAACCCCCCACCTCACTTCCCTGATTAGGTTGCAAAAGGCTGTTAAGCTGTGGTGCTGGATTGTTTACACTACCCCCCATGTTCCCCAGAAAGACTGGAGGCAAGTTTCTTCTATCCTTTGTTTGGTGTAAAGTTAAGATGATATGTATGATAGGGTTTTGGATTGATGATTAAACATAAGAGATTGTCTCTTGAAGCCTTTTGGATTTCTATAAAAGAAGAATATGTGGCAATATCTAAAAAAGCTTTGAACATTTTACTACAATTTTCTGTTTATATGAATTAGGATTTTCTACCCTCAACACAATTAAGAGTAAAAAGAGAGGAATTCTTCAATATATTGACGAGGAGATGAGAGTTTGCCTTTCAAATATATGCTCAAACATTGAAGAAATCGCTAGGACACATCAGGCTCGTGTTTCTCATAAACACAAGAATGAAAACACAATACATTCATGCCAGGACCTGCCAAATTTACTAAATCTTACTAAGAATCTGTGTGTATGTGTGTGTGTGTGATTACCATAAAAGCACGCTTGGACTTTATATATTTTTTATTTAATATTTGACTTAGTTATTGTAACATTTCTCAGAAATTTGCATATAGTGCGTCTACAATTATTTATAGGATTTTAAATGCACCCCGACTTAAAAAATTTGAGAGCCATGGTCTAGGGAAACAAGGTCAGGGACCCTGACTGCATAGTCAGATATTGCATGTTTTAAAAAGTTTTGGGGCACACCAGCTGAACATTGCTGGTCTATAATATAAAGGTCAGGCCCTTGCCGGTTGTCTCAGTGGTAGAGCGTCGGCCTGGCGTGCAGGAGTCCCGGGTTTGATTCCTCGCCAGGGCACACAGGAGAAGTGCCCATCTGCTTCTCCACTCCTCTCCCTCTCCTTCCTCTCTGTCTCTCTCTTCCCCTCCCACAGCCAAATCTCTATTGGAGCAAAGTTGGCCCGGGCCCTGAGAATGGCTCCATGGCCTCTGCCTCAGGCGCTAGAATGGCTCTGGTTGCAACAGAGCGACGCCCCTTGGTGGGCATGCTGGGTGGATCCCAGTCAGGTGCATATGGGAGTCTGTCTGACTGCCTCCCTGTTTCCAACTTCAGAAAAATACAAAAAAAAAAAAAAAAAAGGTCAGTGATAAACATTTTGATCCTAGGAACCCTTTAGACTTAAAAATTATTGACCTCCCAAAGAGTTTTTGTTTTATCAATACTTACTATATCAGAAAATAAACCAGGCCCTTGCTGGACAGCTCAGTTGATTGGAGCAACTTCCTGAAGCAGAAAGGTTGTCTCTCTCTCTCTCTCTCTCTCGTCTCTCTCTTCCTCCCTCTGTCTTTTCTCCCTTCCTCTCTAAAATGAACAAATAAAATTTTTTTTAAAAAGAGAACATTTTAAGTATTAGTTCATTTAAAATAATCTCCATTATGCAATAATATTAATAAATATTAATAAATTTTTAATGAAAAATAAGTGTTTCTAAAACAACAAACACTTTGTGGGAAGTGTAGCATTGTGTTATAGTTAACCTCTGTCTTAATAAAAGACAGTTTCTCTTAATTGTTCTGCATTCATCCTGTTGTTTTAGATAAAATTTCTAAGGAAAATATGGCCTTCCATAGAGAACTAGTTAGAAAAGGGAGGACCTTTGGAACCTCTGAAAGGGTCACAAGTGGTTCCTACATTTTGAGAACCACTGATGAATAAGGACATTCCAGGATGGTCTTTTCTAGCTTATTTGGAGTTCCATTAAAATCATTAAGGATTTGGTGATTCTTGTAAGAAGGTTTTTTGTTTGTTTTTTTGTGACAGAGACAGAGGGACAGATTGGGACAGACAGAGAGAGAGATGAGAAGCATCAATTCTTTGTTGCGTCACCTTAGTTGCTCATTAATTGCTTTCTCATATGTGCCTTGACCATGGGGGCTACAGCAGACTTAGTGACCCCTTGCTCAAGTCAGTGACCTTGGGCTCAAGCTGGTGAGCCTTGCTCGAACCAGATGAGCTCATGCTCAAGCCGGCGACCCCGGGGTTTTGAACCTGGGTCCTCTGCGTCCCAGTCAGACGCTCTATTCACTGCACCACTGGTCAGGCGAGAAGGTTTATAATTATAATAATGCTTAATATTTGAGTAGCATCTTCTGATTTCCAAAGTGGTTTTATATACTTTTTTTTATTTTGTCCTCAAACCAGTACTAGGAATTATGAGGGCAGGTGTGGGTTTACCATACTTCACCAAGGGACACCTGTGGTTCTTGGCTAGGACCAAGGAGGAAGCAAGCCTTCCTGGTGCTCTACAGACACTTTCGTGGTTCACCTGGACATGGTGAAGCCAGGAGAAGAAGGGAACTTGACAGGTTTTTCTTCCTAATGCACAGTAATTTTAAAATTTATTTTAATGTGAGATTTAGGCAATGTTTGCCAAATAATGGGACTGCCCCCCTTCTTCCCTTCTGCCCTTTCTCCTTTTTTGGTGATGTTTTAATTCCATATAAGCCTAATAAGTAAACTGAGTGGACTGGTGTGGGGGTATAAAGTGAGGTACCAAGTGAGGAATGGCAAAGCTACAAAGTATGACTGCTGTCCTATGAAACATTTGGGGGAAGGCAGAGCTGCCATCTTTTGGGAAGGGGTTGAGGTGAAACAAGTTGTATGAAGACCTTTGCTAAAGAAGCAGCAAACTTAGACACTGACAGGCAAGTCAGTTCATCTGCCTGCAATATGGATATTCTTTCCCATCTGCCTCACAGGGTAGTGTAGTAAGACGCAGGAGAATGTTGGCAGTGACTTTACAAGTGGATTAACTGTGCGAGGTGGTCAGAAGCTGCACCAGTGTTCTCTACACAGAGGTGGAGCTTGTGCTTTGGGTGTCTAGAAATACACTTAACAAATTACAAAGGGTGGCTGAGTCTGTGACTATTCTGCTTTAGGGGACCTTCTCCACTTGGAGGCCTTTCAGAAACAAAACAGTTCTTTCTGTGAAAGTTAGGTGCCCAACCAGGCGGTGGCGCAGTGGATAGGGCGTCGGACTGAGATGCCAAGGACCCTGGTTTGAGACCCCGAGGTCACCAGCTTGAGCGCAGGGTCATCTGGTTTGAGAAAAAGCTCACCAACTTGGACCCAGGGTCACTGGCTCGATCAAGGGGTCACTCAGTCTGCTGAAGACCCACGGTCAAGGCACATATGAGAAGGCAGTCAATGAACAACTAAGGTGTCTCAATGAAAAACTACTGATTGATGCTTCTCAACCCTCTCTGTTCCTGTCTGTTCCTATCTATACCTCTCTCTCTCTGTCTCTGTGAAAGAAAAAAAGAAAGTTAAGGAATCCATTTGGGGAAAACTAATTAACTGATAATATGCCTTATTATAGGCTTTTCTTGCAAACTGCACAGTGGTTAGGTGGAACTTGGGACCATTTATTGAATGCCTCCTGTGTGTTTGCAGGTATAATGCAAGGATTGGCAAGGGAATCACAGAAGCATTGGGCTCATCATCAGTGGTCACTTGACTGCCTGGTTTTACTTTCCTCATCTATAAGGTGGGGTAGTGTCCCTATCATGTCCTCATGTCCTCTCAAGTGTTTGGAACTGATATTGTCATCTCATTGATTTTATAAGCAGAAGACCTGGTTCTAGTCCTCTGTCTTCCATTAGCTAATTAGCTCTGTAGGGTTGGGTTAGTCACTACACCTCTCCAGACCCCCCATTTGATCTTCTGTAAAGTGATCTTTATAATGTAAAATTCTGTGACTTTTTTTTTTCTACAGAGACAGTCAGAGAGAGGGATAGATAGGGACAGACGGACAGGAACGGAGAGAGATGAGAAGCATCAATATCAGTTTTCGTTACAACACCTTAGTTGTTCATTGATTGCTTTCTCATATGTGCCTTGACCACAGGCCTTCAGCAGACCGAGTAACCCCTTGCTCGAGCCAGCGACCTTTAGTCCAAGCTAGTGAGCTTTTGTACAAACCAGATGAGCCTGCGCTCAAGCTGGAGACCTTGTGGTCTCGAACCTGGGTCCTCCGCATCCCAGTCCTATGCTTTATCCACTGCGCCACTGCCTGGTCAGGCAAATTCTGTGACTTTAAGGTATATTTTCTAACATTGGTATTTAATATTTGTCTTACCAATTAGATTGTAGGACTAAGGAATTTTGACTGGTTTTTAGAGTTGCTTGAGCAGTTGCTTTCAACAGGGTCTAACCCAGGGGTCCCCAAACTTTTTACACAGGGGGCCAGTTCACTGTTCCTCAGACCGTTGGAGGGCCGGACGATAAAAAAAAATTATGAACAAATCCCTATGCACACTGCACATATCTTATTTTAAAGTAAAAAAACAAAACGGGAACAAATACAATATTTAAAATAAAGAACAAGTAAATTTAAATCAACAAACTGACCAGTATTTCAATGGGAACTATGCTCCTCTCACTGACCACCAATGAAAGAGGTGCCCCTTCCGGAAGTGGGGCGGGGGCCGGATAAATGGCCTCAGGGGGCCGCATGTTGCCCACGGGCCGTAGGTCTAACCAATGGATAATCTGTGCTGAAATGACATGGCGTTCAGTTGACATGAAGTTTAGATTCTGTTCTCTGAAGGGAGAGATTGGATCTGAGATGCTGACCTGTGGTTATTATAATCAAGCTATAAACTCAAGCTCCATGGTGGCAACTCTTAACTTTCATCTCTACCCATAGTGCCTAACAGGTAGTAGGCATTCACTCGTGATATATTTATCAAGAGGTATGTCAAAATGTTAAAGAAAATCAGCTTCCAAGCAGGAGAAGCTTTCAGAACCTGAAATGCTAGCGCAAAGAGGCATGGGCAGTGTGAGTTGAGTACTGAAGACACAAGCAAAAATTGGGCTTTATAGATAAAATACGTTTTTTGTGATCAGATAGAATGTGTGCTCATTCGTTCTTTCTGTTTTTTTATCTTAAATCTAAGGGAAGGTCAGTAATTTGTGACTTCCTGTTCTTTGTTGCAGTAACATGGCTAATGCCCTTGCAAACGCCACCTGTGAGCGCTGCAGGGGGGGCTTTGCCCCTGCTGAGAAGATCGTGAACAGCAATGGCGAGCTGTACCATGAACAGTGCTTTGTGTGTGCCCAGTGCTTCCAGCAGTTCCCAGAAGGGCTCTTCTATGAGGTGAGTCCACGGGAGAATTATACAAAACCCGTTCTCCTCCCCATCCTCCCCTGCCCTCCCCTTCTTTTCCTAAGGCAGCCTTCTGCCCTTTAAATTTTAATGTAAAGAGCCCTGGCCGGTTGGCTCAGCGGTAGAGCGTCGGCCTGGCATGCGGGGGACCCGGGTTCGATTCCCGGCCAGGGCACATAGGAGAAGCGCCCATTTGCTTCTCCACCCCCCCTCCTTCCTCTCTGTCTCTCTCTTCCCCTCCCGCAGCCAAGGCTCCACTGGAGCAAAGATTGCCCGGGCGCTGGGAATGGCTCCTTGGCCTCTGTCCCAGGCGCTAGAGTGGCTCTGGGACACTAGCGATGCCCCAGAGGGGCAGAGCATCGCCCCCTGGTGGGCAGAGCGTCGCCCCTGGTGGGCGTGCCGGGTGGATCCCCCTCGGGCGCATGCGGGAGTCTGTCTGACTGTCTCTCCCCGTTTCCAGCTTCAGAAAAATACAAAAAAAAAAAAATTTTTAATGTAAAGATTATACTGCAGTGCCAGATATTTGGTACCTGTCAGGTTAGTGGTGGCTTGTATTATGGGATGCCCTGACAGACCCCTCCCCATTTATACTTGTCATTTCATTCTCCTATTTCAGAGCCCACAGAGCCTGTGGCTTTATATGTGAGCACTTGAGCTCAGCAGACAAAATTCTTCCATAAATGTCAGTTGTAGTTTTCCTGACTTCACCACTCAGGTCCCCACTTGCTTGCCCCTACATATGCCTTCCTGACTCCTGTCTCTGTCTTTGCTCCTCCTCAGAAAACCATGGGGTATTCTCCTGGAAGCAGGGTGTTTGCTACCTACACCAAGACTTTCTGGGATCCAGTGGGCCCTTCCGTGCGTTTACATTCTAAAGAGGATCTTTGGAAACAAGGATTTTAGGAGGGTACCCTATCCATATTTAGTTCTTCTGTGTGTCTTATATTCTTTCCTAGATACTTGGGGTTTTTTTGATTCTCTGGTGTTACCATGTGGTCTGTACTAACATTGGGTTTATTCTTACTATGATTGAAATCTCCTTCTCACAGTAAGTGTCTACTTTTGGGACTAGTCTAGGGAGGCTGACCTTATGCTCTTAATGAAGATAAGAATGGGGTGTGTGTGTGTGTGTAAGAGAGAGATCAATTAATTTACTTTTACCAGCTTACTCCTTACATATTTGTATATATGTGCTTCATATGTATATTTTTATTTGATTATAATATACATAGAATTATGTTCTAGCTAGAGATGATGGCTGCTGTTTGATTTTTCCTTTTGCCTAACAGATTTTTAAATTTCTCTGTTTTACATACCATCCCTGAGGAAGGAAAGGTAGTTGTTAAATGCCATTAGTAACTGTATTGCAACTCAGACAGCATTTCCCCATAAAAACAATGCCCCTTGAGAGTGGGTCTCCTAGCCCTTGCTTGGCAAACTGCGGCTCGCAAGCCACATGCAGCTCTTTGGCTCCTTGAGTGTTTAGCAGAGGCCAGCTTAGGAGTACCCTAATTAAGTTAATAACAATGTACCTCCCTATATCGTTTAAGTTTAAAAAATTTGGCTCTCAAAAGAAATTTCAATTGTTGTACTGTTGATATTTGTCTCTGTTGACTAATGAGTTTGCCAACCACTGTCCTAGGCCAGCTTACAGGAAGCTGTTCCCCTGTCTGTTAGGGTCACATGAACTACAGAATGATCATATGTTTAGTAAGTTCATTCTGGGAAACAGCTTTTAGAGTTTTGATTAGGGAATACTGTTTTTATTCACATTTTGAACTCGCAGTGTGTCCCAGAAACACACATTTACTACAGCAGCGATAGGAACAGGAATTCTTTTTCTCTGTCCTTTCAGGTCTTCCTAACTCCTTTCTTGGATAATGGGCATGTTTTTCCTGTCAAGGGTGATGGCTTTTGGTGGCAATGGCAAGTGACCATTGGGGTGCACCTGAGCAGAAAAGACACAATGTCCAACAGCAGTAGGGGAGACACAGAGTTGGAAGGGCGAGGGCATGGTTAGAGATTCCAAGGTTGTCTGTGGTTGCTGTTGGCAATGAGGAGGATGGCAGCTGGGTTCAAGAAGAACAGGAACCTGACCAGGCGGTGGCGCAGTGGATAGAGCGTCAGACTGGGCTGCGGAGGACCCAGGTTCGAGACCCCAAGGTCACCAGCTTGAGCGTGGGCTCATGTAATTTGAGCAAAAGCTCACCAGCTTGAGCCCAGGGTCGCTGACTCGAGCAAGGGGTTGCTCAGTCTGCTGAAGGCCCACGGTCAAGGCACATATGAGAAAGCAATCAATGAACAACTAAGGTGTTGCAACGCGCAATGAAAAACTAATGATTGATGCTTCTCATCTCTCCGTTCCTGTCTGTCTGTCCCTGTCTATCCTTCTCTCTGACTGTAAAAAAAAAAAAAAAAAGAAGAAGAAGAAGAACAGGAAATCATTATAGACTATGGCAGTGGGGACAGGAGCGAGGGCGACACTCCATTTGTGTAAAAACACCTAAGGACCTGCTTCTGTAGTCTTGACAGAAACACTCTCAGGTCTGAGGAAGCACAGTTGAGGCAGACCAGGACCAGCCTGGAAGGAGGTAAGACCCCAAAGTACATTTAGGTGCATTTTAGGCATCTGCCTCCAGGGGAAACATTAGTCCTCATACTTTGTAAACTCCTTTCTTATCCCTACTTTTATTTTTTCATGAGGCCCGAAGAGGTTGAAATGTCCTTGACCACAGCACGATTGTAACAGGACTGAATTAGAATTTAGTTTGGTATCCTAGTATTTGATATGGTATTCTTTCCCTTATATAGTCTCTTTAAATCTAAGATATTTTTATTGAAATGAATAATTATGTCAAAGGCCTTACAAGAAATTCCAGAGGTGCGGACAGAAGAACTCAAAAGAAAAAGGCAGGATCTGTTTTTTTCAAATATTTTTCTTATTTCCTGGGTTTGCTATTCCCTCTCTGTCACTTCCTTCTTCCTGTATTGTCCATTTGCTTGCCATTTTGAATTTCATATTGTAAAGTACTGTGACTTCCTGAGCTCCTGGGTCCCCTATTTGGATACGGTCAGCTGCCAAGTCCCTTGTGCTTAGTTAGAGGCAAGGCCGTGTAAGAGCCTGGAATGGAATGGGTTTAAAGCGTGACTCATACTTGTCCTTCTGCCCACCTCAGTCCTCTTCACTTCTGGGTTATAAATAGCCTCCCTGGGCTTGTCTGATAGCGTTCCAGAAGATGTTATCAACAGCCACAACATCTATTAATGGGCTGTTGCCCAGCTTAAACACCCTTGGGTCCTGAGGAAGATTGCTATTTTAGCTACGTTCACCATCAAAATGTCTTGTTCAGGCCAGAACACACCTTTCCTTTTTTTTTTTTTTTTTTTTCTGAAGCTGGAATCCGGGAGAGACAGTCAGACAGACTCCCGCATGCGCCCAACCGGGAACCACCGAGCACAACGCTCTGCCCACCAGGGGGCGATGCTCTGCCCCTCCGGGCGTCACTCTGCCGTGACCAGAGCCACTCTAGCGCCCGGGGCAGAGGCCAAGGAGCCATCCCCAGCGCCCGGGCCATCTTTGCTCCAATGGAGCCTTGGCTGCGGGAGGGGAAGAGAGAGACAGAGAGGAAGGAGGGGGGTGGCGTGGAGTAGCAAGTGGGCGCTTCTCCTGTGTGCCCTGGCCGGGAATCGAACCCGGGTCCCCCGCATGCCAGGCCGACGCTCTACCGCTGAGCCAACTGGCCAGGGCCCACACCTTTCCTTTTGGTTGAATTATATTAGACAAAAAGCCATCAAAAACTTCCAAGAAATAATCTGCATGTTTAGTTCTATCCAGCAATAAATTGTTTTCCAGAAAAGGAAGCATGGAAACTTATCTGGCTCACATTCCATCTGAGACACAGCTCTGTGCTACAGTCCTGGTAGGAATGGTGACCCAGTCATTTCCCCTCTGTGCTTCTGCTGTGGCAGTGCTTTATCAGCAGAACACCATCCTTCCCTCGTTCCCACAGTCCCTGTCTTGCCTCTAGACAGCTGGCTAGTGATGAATGATGACATAGAAGTGGGTTCTCTACACTCACTTTCCCTTGAAAATGGGATTCACTTTTTGCTGTGGAATGTCCTATCAAATAGCCAGGACATTCTTCCCTGTCATCAGCAGGCAGGTCTAGTGTGAGATTTGTCCCCTACCAGTCTCTGGGACCTATATCTGGGAATAAGCAGACCAGGCTCAGATACAATGTTTCTAGCTCAACTGCAGTTCTTCTTCAAGTGACTTAACATCAGCCAGGATTATTACCGGAGTTGGCTCCTTACTCGAGATGAATTTGAATCCCACAGGGTTATGTGGTTTAAAAAGTGAGCTACAGTTGTCTACTGAAATGGAAACCCATCACCACTAAAGATAGTGTGGTGGGCTCAGCTTCCATTGTCAGTAAGGGCTACTGTCTTCACTCAGCGTTTTTTGTTACGACATCATCAGTGGTGTTCTCAACCTACTTCCATCTGTTCTATTCCAGTTATCTTCTCCACACAGCACTTCTTTTATGCCTGTAGTGTGTAGAGCATGTGCACATTTCGTTCAGCTACTTATGTATGTGCTTATTTCTTGCCGTCTAACTTGGAATGCCTTGGGTACGGGATTGTCCTGATTCTGTTTCTCTGTCACTTGTTTTATGATATTTGATGACTGTTGGGTACTTAGTAAGTGAAATAATATATGTACAGTAGTCGAATGGTATAGATTGCAAGATAAAATGCTGAGATCCAGGATGGCTGCCCCAGAGGTGGAAGCTACACTCCCCTCCTCCCAGCACCACACTGTGTACAACTAAATTATACAACAGTCAACATGAATAACCAGTTGAAGCCTAGCTGAACATAAGTTTTATAACCGAGGACTTACAGAAGAAGCCAAATTGAGACTGGTAAGAACGGTAGAGATGCAGAAGGCACTGGCCCTGCTTGAGAATCCAGAGGGATATCTCAACTGCAGAGCCCCCCACACACACACTCAGGAGTGAGGGATGGGGATACCCCGTCCAAAGCACCAGAGCTGGGAAGAGGAGCCCACATAATATCTGGATGTGAAAATTGGCCTGACCTGTGGTGGGGCAGTGGATAAAGCGTCAACCTGGAAATGCTGAGGTTGCCGGTTCGAAACCCTGGGCTTGCCTGGTCAAGGCACATATGGGAGTTGATGCTTCCAGCTCCTCCCCCCTGTCTCTCTCTCCTCCTCTCTCTCCTCTCTAAAATGAATAAATAAAATAAAATTAAAAAAAAATTGGCAGGGATTCAGTCTGCAAGTAATCCAGGTGCTCTCTTAAAGTGCCAGTGCATAAAATTTTGTTCTCAACCACTCACCTAGGGCTCCAGTGGAGGGAACGCAGCTCAGAGCAAACTGGAGTCATACAGAGAAAGTCACAGTTGTATGGCCCTGAGAAGAGATCTGGAGGATCAGCTGCCGAGGTTTCTGTGCTGAGTCCCTATCCCACACCACCTAAAGCACCGTCTTCCCTGGGTTGAACACCCCTATCCTTACAGCACCAGCCTGGGGAGTGCGTTAACCCAGTCCTGAGTCCCTGTGGCCCCACACTTTTGCAGAAAAGTCTGGTGGCTACACCTAACCCAGACCTGCAGTGTACTTTTTCTTGGCGAATGCTGGTCTGAGACTCAGGCAGAGACTGAGTGGTGTATGGAATAGGGGCCACTTTCCCTTCACTGAGTACCTGACTAGCGCCATCCCCAAACAGGAACTCCACTAGCCCTGTCCTTCCGACCATGGTTGCCTGCCCTGCTGACCTTGTGCCTTGTGGAAGAGACTGCTCAAAAGGCTCTCAAGAAAGTCCAGGCAGCCTCAGAGGATGGCAGAGCAGCCATCAGGTAGAGGCATATCTTTGTGTACCTTTGGTCTTTTACTGATCTTCCTCTGGGCTCAGAGCTGTTGAAAGCCAAGCTTTATACATAGCTTGAACCCTCCCCATGCACATCCATACCAGTAGAGTCAACCACACACTGTGAAAGATTGGCAACTTCAGCCAGGTAGCATAAGGCCAATTACAGACAGCATCTGACATTGACCTGCAGTGGGGTCCTACTCAAGTGGACCCAAAATCAACACACCCAGTGGTGGGCTTCAGAGCACAACCCAATTAGTCATACCAGTGGCACACCCAAAGGGAGGTGCTGGTAGGCACCAGACCATCTTGAGGCCAGCTCTGCTTTGAGTGACAGGCCACTACAACGGTTCATACACTGTTTCACATTGATCTTCAGGGTCAGTCAACCTGAGGGTTAATCCTCCTCACAAATGAGCCAATAGTAATTAATGTTGAACTACAAGAGGACTCACAAACCCACACAAGAGACATTTCCTGGAGCACCTCGGTCATGTGATCAGTAATATTATACCACCAGGCCCCACAAAATACCTACACTATGAGGCCACCATGCCAAAATTGGGAGACATAGTAGATCTATCTAATACACAGAGAGGATCACAAAAAAGCAGACAAAATGAAGAGACAAAGAAACATGCCCCAAATGAAAGAACAGAAATCTCAGACTCTAACACCAATTATATATAGCCATCTAGTAGTTCCTAAATCTGACTTTATGACATCTGGGATTATCTCCAATAAAAGGATTACCTTACATTTTTCCTCTAAAAAACACTTTTGGAAGTGAAATTGAACCAGTAGTTATGGAAGTGTGTGTTACAAATCATGATGGGCTGAACCAAAAACTAGGGACTGGATGGGCAGCCTTTTCATCTTAGCATAGCATACAGTAGGGCTGGTTCTTGTGGTGATGCTGCAGATTCCTTTCTCTCGCCTTCTTAGTTTGAATTTCCCAAATGTATCCTGTCCTTTTGTCCCTACCACAAAATAGGGATCTTTCAGGAAAGATTATTTATTTATTTAATTTTTTTTAAGGAAAGATAATTTATGATGACAGATTTAGCATAAAGATTTTTTTTTTTTTTATTCATTTTTAGAGAGGAGAGAGAGAGAGAGACAGAGACAGAAAGAAGGGGGGAGGAGCTGGAAGCATCAACTGCCATATGTGCCTTGACCAGGCAAGCCCAGGGTTTCGAACCGGCGACCTCAGCATTTCCAGGTCGACGCTTTATCCACTGTGCCACCACAGGTCAGGCACGTAAAGATGTTTTACAAGAGATTTCTGCATTCGTTTTCTCTTACACTGAATCATGATTCCTCAGGAAGACTGACACCCAGTAGGGGAAGACTGGTTGAGAGGAAACTGCAACAATATGAGTTTCTTCCCTGCTGACTACTCACTTCAAAACAATTTATGACAGGCCCTGGCCGGTTGGCTCAGCGGTAGAGCATCGGTCTGGCGTGCGGGGGACCCGGGTTCGATTCCCGGCCAGGGCACACAGGAGAAGCGCCCATTTGCTTCTCCACCCCCCCCCCTTCCTCTCTGTCTCTCTCTTCCCCTCCCGCAGCCAAGGCTCCATTGGAGCAAAGATGGCCCGGGTGCTGGAAGTTTTCAACTTTAACCTCAAATGAGACCATTGGCTAAGTTTCCAATTCTGAGCTTTCATTAAAGCAGCACAATTCTTTTTTTCCCTCCTGAAAGAGAATCTTCCTAAAACTCCCAACCTGAAACCAGTTAAAGGCGGAGCTACTCTTGGCTAGAGGTCATCCTCGCCCATGCTGAACTACCCCTGTCCCTGCAGATGGTGGAACTGTGGCATTTCATTTAAACATTGCTAATTTGGAGCATTAATATTCTTAGTCTTATTGTATTTTAAACCAATTTGGGGTTGTAACATGTGATTATCTAGAAAGGAAATATTTATGGAAGTTTGATTCTTGCAAATTTATGACTTCTGAATTTTCTTCATCTTACATCCTGTAGTTTTACTTTGGATCACCTTCTGGCCATAGCTGTGTCTGATCCTTTGTACTCACTATAGAAAAGAGGCAGAAGCTCTGCTCCTGCATGTCCTCGTGCTGAGTGAGCACGCCCAGTATGCACAGGTTCACTGTGTGGATGGCTCCAAGGAACTCAACTTCTGGATTCTTCTTCCTCATGTTGATTTGCCGGCTTATATGTTCGTATTCACTATAGCACTTCCCCCACTTTAGAAAAGATAGGAACCTGAAATATTACTTTGATGAGTTGCTCCAGGACAGCAATCTGAAGGGCTTAGTCTTGGACTTTATAAACCCACAAGGCTCTCCAGTCTTTCCTCACCTCGTGTATTTTCTTGTTAAGGATAAAGCTTGGCTCTACAGACTATACTGGATATTCTGTATTCAGATGTGTGGCAGATTTGAAGAGAGAGGAGTAGTCATGACAATTTGCCATGTAGGACTTGGCTTTTTTGTTCCCTAATTTCAAAAGGACTCATCCTTTTAAAGACAGCAGTGGTAAGAAATTGTGAACACAATGAGTGTGTGTTATGAGCCAGAATAAACAGCCAAAACAGAATGCACTTGTGACTCGGACCAGGCACTGAAAGGTTAGACAGCTTACCCTAAGTCACACAGCCTGTGAGGGGTTCAACCAGGACCTACACCAGTCTGTGTCCATGGTTCATGTTTTGTTTTTGTTTTTTTTACAGAGACAGAGAGTCAGAGAGAGGGATAGATAGGGACAGACAGACAGGAATGAAGAGAGATGAGAAGCATCAGTCATCGGGTTTTTGTTGCGACACCTTAGTTGTTCATTGATTGCTTTCTCATATGTGCCTTGACCGTGGGCCTTCAGCAAGACCGAGTAACCCCTTGCTTAAGCCAGCGACCTTGGGTGATGAGCCCGCGCTCAAGCGGGTGACCTTGGGGTCTCCAACCTGGGTCCTTCCGCATCTCAGTCCGACGCTCTATCCACTGTGCCACCGCCTGGTCAGGCCATGCTTCATGTTCTTAACACAGATGTTACCCATTTGACTCATGTCTCAAAAGACTCAAGTTATAGCCAATGCTAATGTTTTCTACCTTCTCCTAACAAATATATTTGCTAACTGCTAGACTCACTTTTTGTTTTGTTTTATTTTTAAGATATATGTTGTATATTAAATACAGAGTAAAAGTTGATTATTTTTCATTAAACCTTGTTTTAATTGGTCTCAAAATTCTGTGACCGATTTCTAGTCAAATCGTTTCCATTAAAAAGTACTGATTTTAGCCAGACCACGTGGTGGCCCAGTGGATAGAGTGTCGGACTGGGACATGGGGGACCCAGGTTGGAGACCCTGAGGTCACCAGCTTGAGCCCAAGGTCGTTGGTTCAAGCAAGGGGTCACTCGGTCTGCTGTAGCCCCCTGTTCAAGGCACATATGAGAAAGCAATCAATGAGCAACTAAGGAACCGCAACGAAGAATTGATGTTTCTCATCTCTCTCCCTTCCTGTCTGTCTGTCCCTCTCTCTGCCACAATAAATAAATAAATAAATAAATAAATAAATAAATAAATAAATAAGGAAGTTTGTTTAAAAAAAAGTACTGATTTGAAAAACTAGTAACTTAAAACTGCCACACACAGAAAAAAAAACAAATAGTCCATAGAACATTCTCTCTTCCTTCTGGTTTTTGTTGCACCCCCATCATCAACCAGTCTTGACTATTAAACTGAAATAGCCAGTGGAGACAAACAGCTCTAAAACCATTCTCCCACCACTAAGGGGGAAAGTTGACCATTTTCTAACTAATTTAATGGGGTGATTTCTGAGTTCTTATATTTGATTTCTCTTTAAAATTACTAGTAAAGGGTAAATATCAGATTTCTATATATGTACATAATATATATTAATCAAAGGAACGTCTCACTTCCTAACTAACTTCTCCTTTGGGCTACACATGATAATGCATTACATTATAACAAAGTGTTGAGTAATAACGTGTTGATTTATTATCTTCTGTTTGTAACTTTTAAAAAGAGATTCATTAAATGTATTGGAGTTTATTAATTTGAATTTTAAAATGAAGTAATACTTTTTCTGGCACAAAATAAATCTGCTTTGGCTGGTTTGCCAATTAAGCTATTGTGGATATGTTCAATAAATTGAATTAGCTAAAACTGCAGACAACTCTCATAATTGAAGAAATTGGGTTGACAATTGATATATTATTAAAAGTAGATTTTGATAATCAAAGAGTGTGCTTTTTTTTTTTTTTTTGTATTTTTCTGAAGCTGGAAACCGGGAGAGACAGTCAGACAGACTCCCGCATGCGCCCGACCGGGATCCACCCGGCATGCCCACCAGGGGGCGACGCTCTGCCCACCAGGGGGCGATGCTCTGCCGCGACCAGAGCCACTCTAGCGCCTGGGGCAGAAGCCAAGGAGCCATCCCCAGCGCTCGGGCCATCTTTGCTCCAATGGAGCCTTGACTGCGGGAGGGGAAGAGAGAGACAGAGAGGAAGGAGGGGGTGGGGTGGAGAAGCAAATGGGCGCTTCTCCTATGTGCCCTGGCCGGGAATCGAACCCGGGTCCCCCGCACGCCAGGCCAACGCTCTACCGCTGAGCCAACCGGCCAGGGCCAAGAGTGTGCTTTTTAATATACAAATTATAAGGTGCTCAAAGATTCAAAAGAAGACATTTTGACAACATTTTTATGTGGAAAGGGTAAAAGCAACCTTCAAAATAGAAAATTAATCTAGAATTAATGGCTCTTTTAGTGGTAAGTCATATTTATCTATGGATGCATGAAAAGTAAAATTTAAACTTTGTAACTTATGTTTTGCTAATAATCATTACAATGAAAACTTACTCCAGAAACATGTTAACTTTAGAGCCTTAGGGATTCAGAAAGTAAAACATATTAATTACAAAGTATAGTAGGGGGATTAAAGACTTAGTATAAAAAATATACTAAGAGAAAACTTTGGGAGAATTAAATGGAAACAGTTTAAGGAGAGACATGAAGGATATAAATTTTCCAACTGTTAATAAAGACATTTTAATTTTTTAAAGGGTTTTGATCCCATTTTAAAATATTTAAATTTAAAATATGCTAGAATATTTACCCTTTGTAAATATTTAAGTATAGAGTAAAATATTTTATATATCAACCTTAAAACAGAGGGGAAAGGGTTTGTATGTGTGTGCATATTTTCCGGGGAGTAGGGCCTGTAGCTTTCGTCAGATTTTTTTTAAAAGAGGGTGGGGGGGACAGACAGGAAGGAAAAGAGAGAAGCATCAATTCTTCATTGTAGCACCTTAGTTGTCCATTGATTTCTTTCTCATATGTGCCTTGACCTGGGGGCTACAGCTGAGCCAAGCAACCTTTGGGCTCAAGCCAGCGACCATGAGGTCATTTCTATGATCCCATGCTCAAGCCAGCAACCTAAGGGTGTCGAATCTGGGTACTCAGCACCCCAGGCCAATGCTCTATCCACTGTACAACCGCCTGGTCAGGCAGCTTTTGTCAGATCTTAAGGGTGAAGTAGGTGAGCCAGGAAACAGTTAAGCGTAGTTAGAGGCAAGGTCACCATATACTGAAGGCAGAGTGTTAGTTCTAGTCTCAACTTATCATTGTATCTTTCCTGAGCCCACATGCAGGTGAATGGAAGGTACAAAAGTATATCTGCTTTTTAAATCTCAGTAGAATTATAAATTCTTAGGGCTGAGCTCTTAGTTCACAGACATTCTTCCTGTTGTCTACATGGAATAGTAGTATTCATCCTCTGATGGTTTGTCTTGACAAGCACCTTCTCTTTCAGTTTGAAGGAAGGAAGTACTGTGAACACGACTTCCAGATGCTCTTTGCACCATGCTGTCATCAGTGTGGTAAGTGTTGCTGCTGCATGTAAAATAAGCACTAATTTTCCAAGTTACTTATGTCACTTAACACAACTAAATGTCAGTGGTAAACATGAGTGTTGGTGCTCATTATAAATAGCATTTAGAGCCCTGGCCAGTTGGCTCAGTGGTAGAGCGTCGGCCTGGCGTGCAGGAGTCCCGGGTTTGATTCCCGGCCAGGGCACACAGGAGAAGCACCCATCTGCTTCTCCACCCCTCCCCCTCTCCTTCCTCTCTGTCTCTATCTTCCCCTCCCTTAGCCAAGGCTCCATTGGAGCAAAGTTGGCCCAGGCGCTGAGGATGGCTCTATGGCTTCTGCCTCAGGCGCTAGAATGGCTCTGGTTGCAACAGAGCAATGACCCAGATGGGCAGAGCATCGCCCCCTGGTGGGCATGCCAGGTGGATCCCAGTTGGGCGCATGCGGGAGTCTGTCTGACTGCCTCCCCCTTTCCAACTTCAGAAAAATACAAAAAAAAAAATAGCATTTAGGTACTTGACCAGTCCTGTCTTTTTTTTCTTTAAGAAAGAGAAGGTAGTGAGACAGACTCCTGCGTGTACCCCAACTGGGATCCACCCAGCATCACCCGTCTGTGGCCGATGCTCAAAACAACAGCTATTTTTAGTGCCTAAGTCTGATGCTCCAACCAACTGAGCTATCCTCAGCACCCAGGGCCAACTCTTCAACGAGTGGAGCTACTGGCTGTGAAAGGGGAAGAGGGAGAGATGGGGGGAAGGAGGAGAAGAGAAGCAGATAGTCACTTCTCCTGTGTGCCCTGACCAGGGATTGAACCCAGGGTGTCGAAATGCCAGGTTAATGCTCTATCCACTGAGCCCCGGCCTGAGCCTTTTCTATTATTAATATAAAATAAACTGGACCTGACCAGGCAGTGGCACAGTGGATAGAACATCAGACTGGGACACAGAGGACCCAGATTCAAAACCCCGAGGTCACCAGCTTGAGCACGGGCTCATCTGCTTTGAGCAAGGCTCACCAGCTTGAGCCCAAGGTCACTGGCTGGAGCAAGGGGTCAGTTGGTCTGCTGTAGCACCCCGGTCAAGGCACAGGAGAAAACAAACAAACTCTAGCGCCTTGGCCTCTGCCTCAGGCGCTAGAATGGCTCTGGTCGGAACAGAGCGACGCACCGGAGGGGCAGAGCATCACCCCCTGGTGGGCAGAGCTTCGCCCCTGGTGGGCGTGCCGGGTGGATCCCGGTCGGGCGCATGCAGGAGTCTTGTCTGACTGTCTCTCCCCGTTTCCAGCCTCAGAAAAATACAAAAAAAAAAAAATTGAAGGAGAACAACTAAGGTGCTGCAACAAAGAATTGATGCTTCTCATCTCTCTCCCTTCCTGTCTGTCTGTTCCTATCTGTTCCCCTCTCTGTCACAAAAATAAATAAATAAATAAACTAGAAGAGTATCAGAACCCAAGAGAATTGAGTTTTAAGGACATGTGATATAAAAGTATTTCAGAACTAACTAGTAGGACTTCTGGTAGATGATCTTTTGGAATGTTCATTTTTCCTGTTAATGCAAACTTCACCTACTTGCTTTTGGGTTTGCCAGCAGAGACAGAGAGCTATCAGTACATACATGGCACCCAGAGATGGGTTGTGGGCTTCACAATCCTGGCTTGTCTGCGCCTGTACCCTTCCCTGGCTGCTCACAGCACGGCTCTCTGGGAGATCTCCAGAGATCGGAGAGACTGAGTAGGATGTTGTAAAGGTTTAATGAAAGAAGAAATTTGGCCTGACCTGTGGTGGCGCAGTGGATAAAGCGTCGACCTGGAAACGCTGAGGTCGCCAGTTCGAAACCTTGGGCTTGCCTGGTTAAGGCACATATGGGAGTTGATGCTTCCTGCTCCTCCACCCCTTCTCTCTCTCTCTGTCTCTCCTCTCTCTCTTTCTCTCTCTCTCTCTCTGTGTCTCTCCCTCTCCTCTCTACAATGAATAAAATAAATAAATAATAAAAAGAAAAGAAAAGAAATTTGGCACAAGTTACAAGAGAATATGCCGTGGATCTCAGTTTTCTGTGTCAAAGATGACCTGATTCAGAGATGTGATAGGACACAGCTACAGAATCAAAAACAAGGTCTCAGATGAAATAGACCATAGTCTTCTGATATAATGTCGACCTGTGGTAAACGCATACATAAAATTCCCTGTTTGTGGCCAGACCTGTGGTGGCGCAGTGGATAAAGCATCAACCTGGAATACTGAGGTCCCTGGTTTGAAACTCTGGGCTTGCCTGGTCAAGGCACATATGGGAGTTGATGCTTTCTGCTCCTCCCCCTTCTCTCTCTCTCTCTCTCTCTCTCTCTCCCTCTCCCTCTCCCTCTCCCACCCTCCCTCCCTCCCTCCCTAAAAATGAATGAATAAAATCTAAAAAAAAAAAAATTACTGTTTTAGAGAAAGGTTTGAATGTATTTTTTTCCTTGTGTTTTTTCCCCTATTGCTTTTGGCAATAAAATGCCACGATGGATATCCTCTGTTGTTACTTCCTCACAGGTGAATTCATCATTGGCCGAGTTATCAAAGCCATGAACAACAGCTGGCATCCTGAGTGTTTCCGCTGTGACCTTTGCCAGGAGGTTCTGGCAGATATTGGATTTGTCAAGAATGCTGGGAGGTAGGAGTTCTTTATCCTTGTCAGGTGTGGGTGGATACAGTGACTACAAGGTCATGCATATTTTCTCATGGGACTATATGGTGGTGCTTTAGGACTCAAAACTGGTGCCAGTTATAAGAGGGTCCTAGTATTTCTGTGCAGCTACATTTGTTCAGCTGCCACATGTGTGGGCTGACAAAAGTGAGGGGTATGTACTTAAAATGGAGTTTCTTAAATATCAGTCAGATTATTTGGATTGGAATAAATAATTATTCATATAAAAAGTAGTGTCTTGATTCTGCTCTATGAAGTCACCAGTGATTTATAAAAAATGGTTTCTTTAATTTATTTTGACAGACATGGGAAGCATATTTCTTTTTTATTTTTTTTTTCTGAAGTTGGAAACGGGAGGCAGTCAGACAGACTCACACATGCGCCTGACCGGGATCCACCCGGCATGCCCACCAGGGGGTGATGCTCTGCCCATCTGGGGTGTTGCTTTGTTGTGACCAGAGCCATTCTAGCGCCTGAGGCAGAAGCCATGGAGCCGTCCTCAGTGCCCCGGCCAACTTTGCTCCAATGGAGCCCTGGTTGCAGGAAGGGAAGTGAGATACAGAGAGGAAGAAGAGGGGGAGGGGTGGAGAAGCAGATCAGCGCTTCTCCTGTGTGCCCTGGCCAGGAATCGAACCTAGGACTCCTGCATGCCAGGCCGACGCTCTACCACTGAGCCAACCGGCCAGGGCCTATTTCTTTTTAATTGTTAGGAAGAACCTTTGATTTTAAATTTAAGTTTCTAAAAAAGTTTTGACTCTGTTTAGACATCTGTGTCGCCCCTGTCATAATCGTGAGAAAGCCAGGGGCCTTGGGAAGTACATCTGCCAGAAATGCCACGCCATCATCGATGAGCAGCCACTAATATTCAAGAATGACCCTTACCATCCAGACCATTTCAACTGTGCCAACTGCGGGTATTGTGATTTCCTTGTTACTGCACAAGTAGTAGAAATAAAATACTAGATCACATTTATCTGTATTTCTGTTACTCCAGCAAACAAAATTTGTTTTTCTTCAACTTTTAATCCAGAAAATTTTAAAACTATAGTAAAGTCAAGAGAATAATATAAAGAATACCTACATTTCCTTCATTTAGTTTCTTCAGCTAACGTTTTGCCACATTTGACTATGTGCAACACTGTGTGTGTGTGTGTGTGTGTGTGTGTGTGTGTGTGCGCGCGCACGCACGTGTGCGCACACACACACACATGTATATACCTTGAAATATTCAGACCATATTAAAATTCCCCAATCATCCCAAAAACTGTTTTGCCAATACAGGATTTTAAAATCAAAAGTTTTATCTTTCTACATCTATAACTTTTACAGTTTTAATTATTAGGGTGTTATCTCTAAGTATCTTAAATTACAAGTACAGGAAATTGTTTTTCTTCAAAAACTCAAGATAACTTTTAGGCTATGATTTTCTGAATTTATTATGTAGTATAAAAATTTAAAAGAAAAAATGCCTGACCAGGTAGTGGCACAGGGTATAGAGCGTCAGACTGGGATGCAGAGGACCCAGGTTCGAAATCCTGGGGTCGCTGGCTTGAGTGTGGCATCATAGACATGGCTCCATGGTCACTGGTTTGAGCTCAAGGTCTCTGGCTTGAGCAAGGGGTCACTTGCTCTGCTGTAGCCTCCCCCAACCCCCACCCCACCCACGTCAAGGTCACAAGAACAGCTATGTGGTGTAACTGCAGCCATATCATCCCTTTTGTGACTATCAGTTTGTGCCTAACCTAGTTTCCTTGCCTATCCTCCCTCTGGTGGGATATTTCTTATTTTTCGTAAGCACTTTCAAAGAATTATTTGAACAGGTGAAATTGAAGTAAGTCCATCTGGTTAATTGGAGCTGTCCAGCATGTTTATTGACAGAGGAGTCTAAAAATAAAGGCATACTCAAACGTTTGGAAATGGAATAATAATAACAAGGAAATGGTAGATGTGACCAGTGTGGGCGCATGTGTCTGACTTATTGGTACATTTTATCATTACTGTATGATTTTTATGTTTGTTTCTTTTTTTTTTTTTTTTCTAAAGAGACAGAGAGAGGGATAGACAGGGACAGACAGAGAGGAACGGAGAGATGAGAAGCCTCAATCATTAGTTTTTCGTTGCACATTGCGACACTTTAGTTGTTCATTGATTGCTTTCTCATATATCCCTTGACTGCGGGCCTTCAGCAGATCGAGTAGCCCCTTGCTTGAGCCAGCGACCTTGGGTCCAAGCTTGTGAGCTTTTTGCTCAAACCAGATGAGCCTGTGCTCAAGCTGGCAACCTCTGGGTCTCGAACCTGGGTCCTCCGCATCCCAGTCTGACGCTCTATCTACTGCGCCACTGCCTGGTCAGGCCAATTTTGATGTTTCAATAGGAATGTAAAACATATCCAAGCCTATTAATCTATTCATTGGGGTTGCTCTGGTCACGAGGAGGGCACAGCTGTTACAGGGATGGCTACAGTGACATCTTCAAAACCTTCTAAAAAGTGTTAGCCACATTGTGGTCTGTTTTTTGTTGTTGTTTTTGTTTATATACTTTGTTTTTAATTAAATTCAATGGGCTGACATTAATCACCAAGAGTACATAGGTTTCAGGTTAAACATCTCTATAGCAACTGAACTATTGATTGTGTTATGTGCCCACTACCCAATGTCCAATCAGTCATGTGTCTTCCTTGTGGCAGGAAGGAGCTGACTGCTGATGCTCGGGAGCTGAAAGGAGAGCTATACTGCTTGCCGTGCCACGATAAAATGGGGGTCCCCATCTGTGGTGCCTGTCGACGGCCCATTGAAGGGCGTGTGGTAAATGCCATGGGCAAGCAGTGGCATGTGGAGGTGAGTTCTACATGATTAAGGCGCAACAGTACTTTTTAATTTTCTTGGTTCAGATGTGTTAGCAGGATTGGGAGATTTTAAAGATTAAATACGAACATTTTAAAGACAACTGACTTTGAAGAAAATTAGGACTACAGAACATACACGGCTTTCGTGAGCTCAGGGTAATGATGTAGGATGTGCTCTTCTGTGCTTAAATCTTCTTGAGGCTATAAGTGTCAGAGTCCGTCTGTGGTGGCCTTGTTTACAGGTGCTGCTCAGACACTCACCTTCTGCCGTCTATGCTTTTTGATCAGCTGGGTCTTGGAGTAACTTATCTGGGATGCCTGAGTTAAAACAGAAAGTGCGCTGGGCATGCCTGTGGCCAGACAGAGCCACTGCCTCAAACTTTCATGAATCTTCTCCAAGGATAGTTTAACTTTGGGGTTTGACTTCATTAAATAAGTAAAATATGGCAATTCAGAAATGACTTGTGACATTTGTTTTCAGCATTTTGTTTGTGCCAAGTGTGAAAAACCATTTCTTGGACATCGCCATTATGAACGGAAGGGCCTGGCATATTGTGAAACCCACTATAACCAGGTACTGTTCATCCTCACTGGGTACTAGATGCACATCTATGACTTTAAGATTATCAGTGTTTTAGCTACAAAGAAATCTCTGGGAAAATTTTTTTCCACTCTTATTTGGACCTAGTCTCGGCGATCATATTCCTTCAGCTTCCTCAAATCTGGAACGTCCCCAGAGCCTTTTTGTTTCTGATAGTGATGAAAAGTGCATTATTTCCATCATAACAAGTAACATTAGTCGAGCTGCTGCTCACTGTCTGCTGTGATGGATGAGTCTGGATGAGGGAGTCAGCTACTCATGTTTATGTGGTAGAAAGAACTGGAATTATAAGAAATGTTTGGTGTCTTAAAACCTAGTTCTTACACATCTTGAATTTTGCTACCTTTTCATTTTTCAGCTATTTGGTGATGTTTGTTTCCACTGCAACCGCGTTATTGAAGGGGATGGTAAGTAACTAGGAACTTTATGTGGCACCATTTTCACACAAAAATATTTTGGAAATGTGGACATCGAGAGATTGCTATTTGTTTAGAATGTGATTATTATCATTTACTTTTTCTCTTTCTTTGGCATATTTCCCAAGATTTATAGCAGTAAGATGATAACAGCCTACAAGTCATATTTGTTACTCATTTATGATAATACTTTAGGCCAGTATACATGGTTGTTAAACTAGGAAATGTAGAAAGCATTTAGAAAGCATTGATGGCCAGGCCTAGAACCTATTTCTGTCCTTTCCCTGGAATTATATAATTTGGAATCTGTAAAGCAGTGTTTATTAAGAACAGTTCAACCTGACCTGTGGTGGCGCAGTGGATAAAGCGTCAACCTGGAAACGCTGAGGTTGCCTGTTCGAAACCCTGGGCTTGCCTGGTCAAGGCACATATGGGAGTTGATGCTTCCTGCTCCTCCCCCCTTCTCTCTCTCTCTCTCTCTCTCTCCCCTCTCTATAATGAATAAATAAAATCTAAAAAAAAAAAAAAAAAAAAAAAAAGAACAGTTCAATCTGCCATAGTGGTCAGGCAGTCACTTTAATCTTGCCGATTCTGGAACCTGGCAGTTACTAGTAGGTATTTCCAGATCTTGGCACCCTTGCTCTGGGGTGATTAGGCAGCTAATTGACTGGAGCAGAACACAGCTGTGTTTGCTAATAGTCACTCACTCAGTTCTGCCAGAAACTTCCTGTCAAAGTTTAAACATTTCTGTTTTCAGCATGCTTCATGGTTCTCTGCAGAGAACCTAACTTGGGTAATACTTGAAATAATGCCCACATGTAGTTTACAAAAGAATTAATTCAAGAAAGCCATCTTTAGTTCCATTGAAAAGACAGTGTCTTCCTACATGGGACAGTTACCAGATGAGAGCAGCTGTCACAAGACGTTCTCAGCTTTGAAAGAAAGACTCCTATAGCCTGACTGGGCGGTGGCGCAGTGGATAGAGCGTCGGACTGGGATGCGGAAGACCCAGGTTCGAGACCCCGAGGTCGCCAGCTTGAGCGAGGGCTCATCTGGTTTGAGCAAAAGCTCACCAGCTTGAGCCCAAGGTTGCTGGCTCGAGCAAGGGGTTACTCGGTCTGCTGAAGGCCCGCAGTCAAGGCACGTATGAGAAAGCAATCAATGAACAACTAAGGTGTTGCAACATGCAATGAAAAACTAATGATTGATGCTTCTCATCTCTACATTCCTGTCTGTCTGTCCCTGTCTATCCCTCTCTCTGACTCTCTCTCTGTAAAAAAAAAAAAAAGAAAGACTCCTATAGGTGAATACGTTAATGTCTGGATTTTTTTTTTTAATTACTTCTATATTCCATATTTCTTTGTTGGACCAGTGGCAGTAGGGACAGGAAAGCAGTGGAAAGTGTGCTGGAAGGTAAGCACTGTGCCAAGAAAACTATCTGACAGACATATGCCTCTTACACAGGCACCACATTGTCCACAAGAGTGAGAGGACAGGAGCTTTGGTGTGAAGGCCTGTTGTATACCATTTATATGCCTCATAGGATACTCAAAGGAAAGAAAAAGATTTTAACTATTAGTAAAGGTTGATGTGCCATTTCCTAAATTCACACCTTCAATGAATAGTTTGCTGATAAGTGAAGTTCAGTCAGGCATTTTCAAGAAACATAGAGCAGTAATACCTAATAAAGTTTTAAATGCAAGAAGAATGAAAGTTGATTTTTATATATATCTTAAAAAAAATAAAGGTTGTGGCCTGACCGGTGGTGGCACAATGGAAAAAGCGTCAACCTAGAATGCTGAGGTCGCTGGTTGGAAGGCCTGCTCTTGGCACATCAGCCCCAGGCACTAGGATGGTTCCATGTAGCCTCCGCCTCAGGCACTAAAAGTAGCTTGGTTGTGAGCATGGGCCCACCTAGGCAGAGCATCATCCCCAGATGGGGGTTGTCAAGTGGATCCTGGTTGGGGTGCATGTAGGAGTCTGTTTCTGTATTCCTCCTCCTTTCACTTTGAATGAATAAATGAATGAATGAATGAATAATCTTTCCTGAGATGAAGCCTATACTTATGGAAGATATTAATTGTCCAGTTTATACTTTTTTTTTTTTTTTTGCATTTTTCTGAAGCTGGAAACAGGGAGAGACAGTCAGACAGACTCCCGCATGCGCCCGACCGGGATCCACCTGGCATGCCCACCAGGGGCGATGCTCTGCCCACTAGGGGGCGATGCTCTGCCCATCCTGGGCGTCGCCATGTTGCGACCAGAGCCACTCTAGCGTTGGGGCAGAGGCCACAGAGCCATCCCCAGCGCCCGGGCCATCTTTGCTCCAATGGAGCCTTGGCTGCGGGAGGGGAAGAGAGAGAGAGGAAGGTGCGGCGGAGGGGTGGAGAAGCAAATGGGCGCTTCTCCTGTGTGCCCTGGCCGGGAATCGAACCCAGGTCCTCCGCACACTAGGCCGACGCTCTTCCGCTGAGCCAACCGGCCAGGGCCAGTTTATACATTTTTAATGTGAAAAAATGATTGGTTTAATAAACATTAATGATATAAGGTTTACCTCTTTTTTTAAAGATTTTATTTATTGATTTTACAGGGGGGTGACAGGGAATGAGTGGTAGTTGCTTCACTCTAGCTGTTCATTGGTTGCTTGTTACATGTGCCTGACCAGGCCAGCCCAGGGTTTTGAACTGGGACCTCAGCATTCCAGGTCTGCACTCTATCCACTGCACTGCCACAGGCCAGGCGTGAGCAAACCTCTTGGTAACCTCTTCCAAGTGTCTTGGAAGCAACCGTACTTCTGTTTTAGAGTTGGGAATTTAACCCCTACATACCAGTGTCTGTGCCCAGATGTCTGTCCTCTTTCTCCAGTGGTCTCTGCTCTGAACAAGGCCTGGTGCGTGAACTGTTTTGCCTGTTCTACCTGCAACACAAAATTAACACTCAAGTAAGTAGACAGTTTGGTCCAGTGTGAATCCCAACACTGAAAACTTTGTGGTAACATTTTTTAAAACACAGAGTTTTTAAAAAGAGAATTATTTGATTCCTTTTTTCTTCTTTCTACTCAGGCCTTCTGAAAGTAAAAGTTCCTCCTTTAATTGTTCCCTGTTATTTCTTGTGTTCCTTCTCTGTCCTGCTCAAAGGGATAAGTTTGTTGAAATTGACCTAAAACCAGTCTGCAAACACTGTTATGAGAAAATGCCAGAAGAATTTAAGAGGCGACTTGCCAAACGGGAGAAAGAAGCAAAGGATAAAGACAAGCAGAAAAAGAAAAAACCTGTCTGTTTGTAAACTTTTCTATCCCTCTGTCATGTTCACTACATTTTTCTTTGGTTAGTCCTTTAGAATATGTTTTTGTTCTGTTTTTGTCTTTTACTTTTTAACTTGCTTTTTTGGTGTGTATGTGTAACCTTTAGAGAGAAATACAAGCATTTGTCCTGTGTAGAGCTGGTCCTTTCACATAATTATTAAAATTATAGAGGTTAAATGAATAAGGTTCACACTTAATACCAGCTTGTACTTCACTCAGTTCCTTAATCTGTAGATTCCATTATCTCTTTTCTTAAATCACAATATGAAATAGATTTCTCTCTTTCTCTTTTTTAATAGATTCAAAGGGAAGAATTTCAGTCACTTTATAGTGGGAAAAGTTTTAAAGTATTTTTGTCTGATAATTGCAATTTTTGTAATCCTGGTTTTTGGTTTTTTAATTAATTTAATTGATAAATTTCAGTGTCACACAAGAATATAAATTGTTTCACATACTCATGACTGTGAGCCTACTGTTGCCCACCTTGTATTTGTGTGTTTCTGTAGAGCCCAATGCTACTGTTAATGAATTTATTTTCTTGATGTTTTCAAACTGTATTTATGAAAAATGTTTTAGTCTTTGAAATTCTGTTGAATTATTAGCATGATTATCTTGTTTTTCCTTTATTGTTACCATTGTGTTCTGAGCTCTAAAAGGTTTTTTATTTTTTCAGTTTTCATGTTTCTTTCTATAAAGAGGAATTAAAAATTCAAATATGAAACTAAAACAGTAGAAGGTTTGCTTAGCACTTTCCAAAAGCAGAGATAATTTATTTCCTTCCTTTAAAAAATAGCAGTGTTGATAGCTTCTGTTACAGGAAGACTTCGGGAAGAATTTTTAACTCAATATTTTAAATCAAACTGATAA
The DNA here is from genome assembly GCF_036850995.1 of Saccopteryx leptura. Taxonomy (NCBI): domain Eukaryota; kingdom Metazoa; phylum Chordata; class Mammalia; order Chiroptera; family Emballonuridae; genus Saccopteryx; species Saccopteryx leptura. The sequence goes on from NC_089505.1 coordinate 172,454,888, forward strand.
TTTAAGTATAACATCATTTGAGTTACTTGTAGCATTAGGATCTCTGAAAACCAGCTAGAAAATAATTGCCATATGGTGGTGTAAAATAAGAGGTTTTAGCAGATTTAATCATTTGCCATAGATGACAGTGGACTACCAGACTTAAGTGCTTCCTAAATATAATTTCACAGAAGATGAACAAGTTATAGAGTTTGAATTTACTCAATTCACAGTTAAGGATTGTAGATTTCAATAGTAATAAGCTATTATAATTACAAATTAGAAAACTGTTACAAATAGGAGGGCATCTGAAAACTTGTCCTCTTCAGAACCTGTTTACAACTAAATTGACAATGTGCATTGCTCTAAGAATTGAGTTCTCCATACAGCCATCATTCACAAAGCTCAACCACAGGTATTCCGATTCATTTGCATTAATTGAATATGATTAAGCCTGACCAGTCAGTGGCACAGTGAATAGAGCATTGGACTAGGATGTAGAGGACTCAGGTTTGAGACCCTAAGGTCGCTAGCTTGAGTGCGGGCTCATCTAGTTTGAGCAAAGCTCAGCAGCTTGAGCCCAAGGTCGCTGGCTAGAGCAAGGGGTCACTCGGTCTGCTGTAGTCCCCTGGTCAAGGCATATATGAGAAAGCAATCACTGAGAAACTAAGGTGCCGCAACAACGAATTGATGCTTCTCATCTCTCTCCCTTCCAGTCTGTCTGTCTGTCTTTGTCACACTTTCCTATATCTCCCTTACCAACCTTTCTGGGAAACAACCAACCATAATAACACATTCTGATTTGAGATTTTTTCAGATGATTTTTTTAAGGTGATTTTTTTTTTTGAGGGGTGGGGGTGGGAGGAAACTATTTTGTCAGGAAAGACAGAAACTCATAGCTGCCAATAAGGAGGGTCATTCAATCACAGAAATACAATTCTTTGCTTTAAGTAACTTTTTATAAATGTTCTCTTATGGCACTTAAAATGTGACTGACTTGACTTACCTAAATTGTATTTACATCAGATTTCGTGTATGCTTAGCATTGACTACAATGTATTACACATTCTATATCACAAAGATAGATGTATAGGGTCAATTTATAGGACAATATTTTCAAATATTATTAATTTTTTACATCTACCACAACAGGAATTGGGATTAGAATTATATTGTAGTTGTTTGCTAGCATGTCATCATATAGTATCTTCATTTAGTTCAATAAAATTATTTTATATTATATACATGTCTGTTAAATATATTTCCACTAATTGTTTTTATTATTATCTTTAGGAATAAATTTGTGGAGTTTGATATGAAGCCAGTCTGTAAGAAGTGTTATGAGAAGTTTCCATTGGAGCTGAAGAAAAGACTTAAGAAACTAGCTGAAACCTTAGGAAGGAAATAACTTCCTTTTTTATTTTTCTCTGTAAGAATCTTTACAGAGAAGAGGAAAGGATTACAACATCATTGACCTGACCCCCCCCCCCTTATTTAAACCTGTCTTTCAAAATAGTTGAGTGCAGAAGACCTAGATGAATGGTTTTTCATTAAAAAATAAAATACCATATTTAAGACATGATGAAATCAAGATTTACCTATGTTAATAACCTTTATTGATTTATTAAAATGTAGACTATACCAAATAGCATTAAAAAATACATGGTTAAATGTTAAATTTTAATTACGGTCCAAAAACTTAAATACAGCTTTTTTTTTTTAAGGTTTTATTTATTCATTTTAGAAAGGCAGGGGGAACAGGAAGCATCAACTCCCATATGTGCCTTGGCCAGGCAAGCCCAGAGTTTCAAACCAGCGACCTTAGCATTCCAGGTCGATGCTTTAGCCACTGTGCCACCACAGGTCAGGCTAAATACAACTTTTAAAAATAAAAGAAGTCACCTTTTACATGATTCATTAAAAACAAGACAGCCTGACCAGGCGGTGGCGCAGTGGATAGAGCGTTGGACTGGGATGCAGAGGACCCAGGTTTGAGACCCTGAGGTCACCAGTTTAAGCGTGGGCTCATCTGGTTTGAGCAAAGCTCACCAGTTTGGACCCAAGGTCACTAGCTTGAGCAAGGAGTTACTCGGTCTGCTGTAGCCCCACGGTCAAGACACATATGAGAAAGCAATCAATGAATAACTAAGGTGTCGCAACAAAAAACTAATGATTGATGCTTCTCATCTCTCTCATTTCTGTCTGTCTGTCCCTATCTGTCCCTCTCTCTGACTCTCTCTGTCTCTATGAAAAAAACAAACAAACAAACAAAAACTACATTATTTTACTTTGTAATCAAAAGAAAATTAATTCCAACTGCTATTGGGGAGGATATAGGGGAGATCCAGAAAAATAAATCTTACGGAATTTCAGTATGTTTATCAAACTGGTAGTAATCTAATGAATGTACACATTACTAACACAAAACAATTATATTCAGAACTACTAGTTTTGGGGGGGGTTTTTATTAAATGCAATAATTATACTTAGTTTTTAAAATTATACTTAGTTTTATATTTTATTCTCCTTGTGAACTTCCCCCCTTATACAGTTTATACAGTTATAGCTAATAGTTTGCCTTTTTAAATTTTGTGCAGCCCTGGGCAGATAGCCCAGTTTGGTTAGAAGAGCATCCTGATATGCTGAGGTTTCAGGTTGGATATCCTGTCAGGGCACATCTAGGAACAGATCAATGTTTTTTCTCTCTCTCTCTCCCCCCACATCTCACTAATAAAAAAATCAATAAATAAATTTTTTCCTTTTCTTTTCCAAGTGAAAGGAGGGGAAATAGAAAGATAGACTCCTACATGCACCTGGACGAGGATTCATCTGGCAACCCCCAATTAGGGCCCTTGCTCACAACTGAGCTATTTTTAGCACCTGAGGCAGAGGTTTCATGGAGCTATCCTCAGCACCCTTGTCCAATGTGCTCAAACCAATCAAGCCATGGCTGCAGGAGGGGAAGAAAGAGAGAGAGGAGGGGCAAGGGTAGAGAAGTAGATGGTTACTTCTCCTGTATGCCCTGACCAGGAATCTAACTCGGGACATCCATATACTGGGCCAATGCTCTCTACCACTGAGCCAACTGGCGAGAAACAATAAATTAAAAAAAAAAATAGATAGGCCCTGGCCGGTTGGCTCAGCTGTAGAGCGTCGGCCTGGCGTGCAGGGGACCCAGGTTCGATTCCCGGCCAGGGCACATAGGAGAAGCGCCCATTTGCTTCTCCACCCCCCCCCTCCTTCCTCTCTGTCTCTCTCTTCCCCTCCTGCAGCCAAGGCTCCATTGGAGCAAAGATGGCCTGGGTGCTGGGGATGGCTCCTTGGCCTCTGCCCCAGGCACTAGAGTGGCTCTTGTCGTGGCAGAGCGACGCCTCGGAGGGGCGGAGCATCGCCCCTGGTGGGCGTGCCGGGTGGATCCCGGTTGGGCGCAAGCGGGAGTCTGTCTGACTGTCTCTCCCTGTTTCCAGCTTCAGAAAAATACAAAAAAAAAAAAAATAGATAAATAGCCTACTAGGTAGTGGTGCAGTAGATAGAGCGTTGACCGAGGATGCTGAGGACCCAGGCTTGAGCGCAGGGTCACTGGCTCAGCTGAAGCCCCCTGGTCAAGGCACGTATGAGAAAACAATCAATGAACAACTAAAGTGCTGCAACAAGTTGATGCTTCTCATCTCTCTCCCTGCCTGCCTCTCTCTTTCTCTCTCACTTAAATAAATAAAATCTCACCTTTCTTTAAAAATATTTTTCGTGCAAAAAAATGTATTCTATTATTTGAAAATGTACTTTGCAGTATTGGAAAAATGAAAGTTTTTCATGTATTACAGCAATTATGCTTCTAAGCTTAACATCAAAGATATAGTCTTAGAATAGGACCTGAAATTAAATTTTACGTAGCTTGGAATGTATCACTTAAAAAAAAACCTGAATGTATATGTTTTAATCATATTGCCTTTATAACCTATGCTTTATACATAAACTTGCCTTGCCTTAAAAAAAAATACATACTTTAATCAGGAATTCTAGCTGTTCCATACAATACCTACCAACTAAAAATAGGTGTATTGGTTGAGATTTATAAACTCAGATTTATTTACCACAGCTGTGATTATATTTTTAAATATTCTTCTCTCTCATTAGGAGACATTAAAATTAATTTCTGCCCTTTAATTAGAAGAGAATGATGTTCATGTGTGTGTCAAGTGTTTCATTTCAAATCTCATAATTGGATTTTATTTGCTATGAGTAAAATGTATAAATGACATTTAAATTGGAAGAGGGATGTTTAAGTGTCAATTTCAGGTCAAAAATTGTGACTCGTACTTCATAAAAAGTTTAATTCTGAAGTTTCTGGACTATTCTCTCTTGATAAACTTGTATGTGAAACATTTCGTTGTGAACATTATTTAAATTTGTGCTCTTGCTTTGTTATAATCTAAATGAAAGTTGCCACATGGACTTCGAAGGGTAAAATTATGTTTTCTCCAAAAATTGCTAAAATACTGTTTTGCTATTAAAAATATCATCTCAGGATGCTACCACTCAGCCATTAAAATATGCATGTTTTATAAAGGTGTACGTGCACATGACAGGGTAAATCCTATTTCAGATTTCAGGTAACTTAGCCAATAACTTACTTACAGTGTTCTTTTTTAGAGTTCAAAGAATGACAGATGATTGAAAATAATTAAATATGTAGTTTAAGACAGCAAGTGTTCAGACGTTTGAAACAGTCTTCGCATTTACAGCAGGAATTAAAATCTCATCGGCGTGCCTTCATCAGCTAAGTTATGACCAGCAATGAAAACCTGGGAAGTATTTATTAAATATTATACTGTGGAGATAGGCAAAATAGTACAGGCTTTGCAGTGTAGGATCTTGACGCTAAATTCTAAACTACACCTATACCAGAAGTAGGGCGCGGAAAATTCTAGTTCTTCCTCTGCATTGCTCTGTGCTGCCTGGCAGAATGCGCTGCTCTGCGAGCACCTCACAGCCAGGCCTCCCTGACAGCCGGAGGCTCTTGCCTCACTACTCTCCTAAAACATGAATTAGCATTTCCTGGGAGTACAACTGGTTAGGGCTTTTATCTAGATATAATACTTTCTTCCATATAGGGCTATCATTGGAGCCCCCACATGTGGGAAAGGAGGAAAAAGTGGAATAAAAAGCTTGGTTTAGTTCATAGTATTTTTCGTGGGGCTTTCTCGGGCTGTGAAAAATCTCAGGTCAGGAAACTTGTCTTTGTTGAACAAGTCCAACAAGGCAGTATTAAATAACTCACTATTCTTACTGAATTTCTAAGTGTTCTTTTTCCTACCAAGCCTAATAGACTTGAGAAAAATGTCTGGATGCAAATAAAACATTCTTTCGATAATATTCAAAGCCTTATTAACATTGTACCTGAAATGATAGGTCATTTTGCCTCACTTATTTGCCAAAATAGCCATTTCTAAGTTAAGGAATTTTCAAGGTAGGCTTACAGCATTCTTATTGTATTTTATTTTAGATTGTAAGCTCAATGGCAGGGACACTATTGCTAATTATGTTTTTATATAGCAACCTTTGCAGTATACTCTTCACACTTAATAAATGTTCATAATTATTAATCTGTTGTGTATTGTTTAATTTGAATGACTTTGAGACATAGAAGTATGAAAAGATAGGGCTAATGTTTAATAAAGCCCTTTGGGAAGCAACCTAGTCCAGTGATGGATGAATGGGTAAAGAAAGCATGGTGTGTATTTGTACGCTGGACTATTCCCCAGCCATAAGTAAAGGAAATCTTGCCATTTGCAACAACATGGATGCATCTTGAAGGTATGATGTGAAGTGAAATAAGTCAGATAAAAAAAGACAAATACCATAAGATTTAACTTACATGTGAAAATAAAAGCTTACAGATACAGAGAAGAGATAGTGGGGGCAGAGTATGGGTGAAATGAGTAAAAGGGTCAAAACTTTGGTACAGGCCCTGGCCGGTTGGCTCAATGGTAGAACGTTGGCATGGTGTGTCGGAGTCCCGGGTTCGATTTCCGGCCAGGGCACACAGGAGAAGTACCCATCTGCTCCACCCCTCCCCCTCTCCTTCCTCTCTGTCTCTCTCTTCCAATCCTGCAGCCAAGGCTCCATTGGAGCTAAGTTTGCCCGGGCGCTGAGGATGGCTCTGTGGCCTCTGCCTCAGGCCCTAGAATGGCTCTGATTGCAGCAAAGCGACACCCTCTGGTGGGCATGCCGGGTGGACCCAAGTCCGGCGCAAGTGGGAGGCTGTCTCTGACTGCCTCCCCATTTCCAACCTCAGAAAAAATTTAAAAAAAACAACAAACTTTGGTACAAACTTCCAGCTATAAAATAATCTGAGTTCTGGGATGTAATGCAAAGCGTGGCGACCGGAATGAAAATTCTGTTTGCATATTTGAAGGTTGGTAACAGTAGATCTTAAAAGTTTTCATCACAAGAGGAAAAATAACTGTGGCAATGGATGTTAACTAGACTTTTATGACCATTTCACAATAGATACAAATATAAAATGTACATCTGAAATTATGTTTTAAGAGTTCCATATTTTAAGAAAGAAAGGCATTTTAAACTTTTACATGTAGTTTTTTTAGGAAAGTGTCAAATTAAACATATAAAATTCACAAAGCAGTTTCCAAATAGTCATTTTAATACTTACAACTGCATGAGTTTCTTAAAATTCTTCCCTTTTACATACAGCAGAGGATTTGCATAATGATGTTTGTTTCTCTTACTTGGCATGTGTATATAATGTGTGTTTATGTGTTTGTATGTGTGTGAAAATTCAAGTACTTTTATTTATTTATTTATTTATTTTTTTTAGAGAGGAGAGGGAGAGACGGAGAGAGAGAGAGAGGAGAGACAGAGAGAGAGAAGGGGGGAGGAGCTGGAAGCATCAACTCCCATATGTGCCTTGACCAGGCAAGGCCAGGGTTTCGAACCGGCGACCTCAGCATTTCCAGGTCGACGCTTTATCCACTGTGCCACCACAGGTCAGGCCATGTACTTTTGAATATATATTAGAAACATTCATATATAAGAATAAAAGAAAATTAGCTGGGTTTTGTTTTTTTTTTTTTTTTTTTTGTATTTTTCTGAAGCTGGAAACGGAGAGACAGTCAGACAGACTCCCGCATGTGCCCGACCAGGATCCACCCGGCACGCCCACCAGGGGCGATGCTCTGCCCCTCCTGGGCGTCGCTCTGCCGCTACCAGAGCCACTCTAGCGCCTGGGGCAGAGGCCAAGGAGCCATCCCCAGCGCCCGGACTATCTTTGCTCCAATGGAGCCTTGGCTGCGGAAGGGGAAGAGAGAGACAGAGAGGAAGGGGGGGTGGAGAAACAAATGGGCGCTTCTCCTATGTGCCCTGGCCGGGAATCGAACCCGGGTCCCCCACACGCTGGGCCGACGCTCTACCGCTGAGCCAACCGGCCAGGGCCTAGCTGGTTTTTATGTATAAGCCAATTCTTAGAAGTCTGTAGAATGGTGGTGGAGTCTTTCCACTATTCACCATAAATTGATAGTTTTCTATTCTTTTTTTTTTTTTAACCTTAAGTTTATTTAAACAAGACACTTGATGGGAAAACTAGGATTCATTTTTTGTATTAGAGAATTTATATCTACTTAAAGACAGATTGCCCTACATATAGCAGCTATGTACAAAAAAGTTACAAAATTGTCCTTGGTTTTACAATGGTAAATAGAAAACATTAAAGTTCTCCAATCAAACAAGATATGCAAGGATTTTTGTGTTCTTTTTTTGTTAAACAGTAAGAGCTAAATAACTTACTACAATATAATGGAAAAGGGGGTATTTTCACAGAACCAGTATTTTTCCCCATCCAATCTCCATTTGATGTTCATCAAAAAATACTACTGGCCATCTAGTTAAAAAATGAAAGTGCTTGTGCTTTATGTATAATAAAGGAGTGAGGAATGGGAAAAGGAAGGACTAGGGGAAACTATCAGGTAGTGGGTGTGATGGACCCAAACTGCTTTTCTCATTGAGTGTCTTCTTGGTCTGGAGGAAGAGCTCTGGAGTTAAGTAGCAGGTTTCCTTTTTAGTAGACACCTCCTGTCCACTGCTCCAACATAACAATTGTGTCTCTGTACTCCCTTTCCAACTGTGCAGTGTGTCTGTTTCATTGATTGGCTGCCCGTGAAATTGGAACCTGATCTGCCTCATTGATAAACCCTGCCATTCACAATAGGCTTTTATTAGTTTACCAAGTGGTGTTTCCTTCTAAATCTTAAACTGCAGCACAGAACCACCCTGCCCTGCCACCAGCAAATTAGTAACATCATTGTTCTCAGTCTGGACTCCTTCCTTGGGCTTTTCTTTGGCCATGGTGAGCACCTAGAGCCCCTCAGCCGCTGCTTCACAAAAGAATTGCCAGGTCCACACCAAACAAGCACACCAAGCATCACCAGGAGCAGTCAGTAGTTTTCTTTTTTTTTTTTTTTTTTTTTTTTTTCAGGGGAAGTAGTTTTCATTTCTTAGTGAAGGGAACACATGTCTTAACCCAGCATTCAGCATGCCTTGAGACACTGGCTGTGCTGTGTTGGGACGATGTTCACTGCCAGTGCTCTCAAGAGGCCCATTCCTCTGAAGGAGTGCTTCCTCCTTCCTGGCTCTTCATCCTCTTTGAGGAAAGGTCCTGAGGACTCTGTCTGATTTGAGTCTTGCACTCCTTTTCCTCCCCGGGGCACGGGCAGAGCTTTAATCTTCTGCCCTGATAGGAGAGATGGGTAATTACACAATGTGGCAAGTATTGTGTTGGAATGAACACAGGGTTTTTCAAGATTACAGCAGCATAACCCCCCCGCAGAGGTATAAGACCTGAAGACAGGCTGCTGGGGCCCTCTTCCATTTCCTATTTTCTCCATTTCCCATAATGGCATCATGGTGTATTGAGGCTTCCTACTTAATATTGAATTGACTTCTACTCTTCCATCCCCACATCCTCCTCCTGTTGCCGCATCTCAGTACTCCAGACTTCACCACTTGAACTATAAAAAGGTCTCAGAAATCTTTTGACTTGCAGCCCCTACCTGCCTCCATGCTATCTCACTTTGCTCTGACTTCCAAGCAACCATAAATCAACTCGACCATGTTTACTAACCTTGGCTTGGCTTAATGTTAACAAGCAGAATGTCCAAAAACTGTACTGTGATCACCTGAACCTTAAAACCTTACTTGGTAGATCATAAGTTTGCCCCAGATACACACCACTCCATCCTCACATGCTATAATTCCCAGTAAACACTAGTCAGCACAAGTGAGCTAGCTAACGTGTCCCGACCTGCCTCACCTGAGACTCAACTTCTCTACCAGGTGAGCCCAATATTTTAGAACAAGAAAAGAAAGTTAGTTTCACTCCATCTCTAAAACTTCAGGATTTTCTGCCTTACTTTCTAACCTTGCTGTCTTAGTAGAATTTTTGATGCCACAGAATCAAGTAGGAGATAGATGTTCCACTTAATGACTGTCACTAATCTTCAGTGCAAGGGCAAGGCTTCTCAAATCTAAAATTGTACCAGGCAAGCAATTATAAGTCACAGAAATGTAAATCATAGAAGTATAAGCCACAGCCCTGGCCGGTTGGCTCAGCGGTAGAACGTCGGCCTAGCGTGCAGAGGACCCGGGTTCGATTCCCGGCCAGGGCACACAGGAGAAGCGCCCATTTGCTTCTCCACCCCTCCACCGCGCCTTCCTCTCTGTCTCTCTCTCTTCCCCTCCCGCAGCCAAGGCTCCATTGGAGCAAAGATGGCCCGGGCGCTGGGGATGGCTCTGTGGCCTCTGCCTCAGGTGCTAGAGTGGCTCTGGTCGCAACATGGTGACACCCAGGATGGGCAGAGCATCTCCCCCTGGTGGGCAGAGCTTCGCCCGTGGTGGGCGTGCCGGGTGGATCCCGGTCGGGCGCATGCGGGAGTCTGTCTGACTGTCTCTCCCTGTTTCCAGCTTCAGAAAAATGCAAAAAAAAAAAAAAAAGAAGAAGAAGTATAAGCCACAGTTATACACTCCAAGAAGGGGATCTCACTCCCAGAGATATTGGAGACATACATGCATGAGGACAGGAGCAGTTTACTAAAATGGTAGGTAAACTTCTGATACATATTTCTCTGGGGGCTTCTACTTCTTGGACGTTTTCTGGGATCTGGTATTGTAAGGTATTTTCCCCACCGAGGAAGAAGGAAGGGGCCGTATCCACAGAGTGTGGAATAGTGAAGGCTTTATTATGTACAGAGCACTTCCCGCCCTATCAGGTTTCCTGGTCCCGGGGACATGGAGGCCAGGGAAGTCGCATGGAGTGACCCGCGTGGGAGATATTTAAAGGGTCCCATCTAGGGTGGTCGAGCTAATGTGACGTGGTGAAATCTCACTGGCTGACAGACGGTAGCCTTTTTTCCAAAGGGCTCCTGGGAAGTTTTTTTTTGGTGCGCCTGGATGTAGGGCAGTTCTAGCCAAAGTTCCCGGGTCTAGTGTCTCACGTGACCATCCCCCATTGCTGACCACCCCACAGGTATATCCATGTGACCCAATCTTCAGAGGTCCCAGGAGAAGAAGAAATTGGGTGCTGTTGAACACAACAAAGACTGAGAACTGAGCTGATTGATGTACCACTGTCAATGGTCTCCAGGTGGCCAGTAGGTGGTAAAGAACACAAGTGGTAAACAACTGAGGAGCCCCATCAACACTTTGGAAACTGAACTGTCTTTGGATCACAGATCATAGCAAAGTTAGGACTCATGCTTTGGACTTAATCAGATAGCTCATATGCCTTAGCAAAAAAATTCTACATTCTCCAGAGAATAAAACTTAATTCATCTCAGTGATTAAAAAAGAAGTACATTCACATGTTGTGCAGCCATCCCCATGGCTTATTCCCACACATTTCCCTCACCCCAGGGAGACCTGTAAGGCCAGTAGTACGGCCATCACAGCCAGGCATGTGCAGGTTCCCATTAGATTCGGACAGATGGTAAAGAAACTGTGGAGCCAAAAACTGGTGGGCCATTGCTTTATTCTAGCCTCGCACCTGGCAGGCTAGTAAAAACAAACACACAGGGCTCCAAAACTCACTCATTCAGAGCTCACAAAGCTACTGACACATCTGGGTTTTCCTAGAATCACAGGACCCCACCAATCTCAGTCACTTCTGGTTCCCCATCTGCCAACATGGCTTCTTACTCCTCTTTGCACAACTGGCTTCTCCTTCAGCATCCTGTCTTCTTGGCTTTCTTTCTCTTCTCTGCAAAAATGGCCTTCTTCCTCTCCTTTCTCCTTCTCCTTCTCCTTCTTCTTCTCCTTCTCCTTCTCAAAACTTTTTGGCATGAAAACTCCTCCTCCACCAACATTAGCATAACAATGGCCCTTCCTGAGCAGGAAGGTAATTAGCAGTTTCCGTTTGGCAGCACCATTCACGTAGGCAGCAGCCATTTTTTTTTTTTTTTTAATTTTTTTACAGGAACAGAGAGAGAGTCAGAGAGAGGGATAGATAGGGACAGACAGACAGGAACGGAGAGAGATAAGAAGCATCAATTATCAGTTTTTCGTTGCAACACCATAGTTGTTCATTGATTGCTTTCTCATATTTGCCATGACCGCAGGCCTTCAGCATTCTGAGTAAACCCCCGCTCGAGCCAGTGACCCTGGGTCCATGCTAGTGAGCTTTTTGCTCAAGCCAGATAGGCCCGTGCTCAAGCTGGCACCCCGGGGTCTTGAACCTGGTTCCTTCCGCATCCCAGTCCAACGCTCTATCCACTGCGCCACCGCCTGGTCAGGCAGCAGCGGCCATTTTTAACAATAAAAGTGAGCAAACATAAAAAATCATATTTTACAAACTTATTTGACCAACAAGACACCATACATGTTAGCAGTAATAATTCTCGATTCCCTCCCCTCTTCTTATTCCCTGAAACCACTATGTGTGTCTATGAATTTACTTAGTCTGGGCATTTCATATAAGTGGAATTACATAAAATGTAGTCTTTGTAACTGGTTTCTTTCACTTAGCATGTTTTCAAGGTTCATTCAGTACTTTATTCCTCTTTAACCACATAGTATTCTATTGTATGGATATGCCACATTTTGTTTATAAATTTACAGTTGATGGACATTTGAGTGTTGCCACTTTTAGCTGTTATGAATAGTGCTGCTGTAAACAGTCATGTACAACTTTTGTGTGGATGTACGTTTTCATCTAATTCATCAGCACAGTTGTTTTTTTCTTTTTGAAAAGATTTTATTTATTCATTTTAGAGAGGAGAGAGAGAGAGAACATGCCGTGAGCCAGCGCAGCTAGTATTTCTAGTTCCTGAGTGGGAACGGCGTGGAATTAAGAAAACAGCGTTAAAGAAATGAAGTATGGGGTCAGGAGGGCTCTGCAATTTTGCTGATGGCAAGAACAGAGTGTGCTCAAAAACCACTTTCTCATTTATTTATCGAGCAAAGTGGGCCATTAGCAAATCAATGAGATCTCTGATCATATCTCCAAGGCAACCTAAGAATCTTACCAAGTGCAGAAAACCCTCACCATATATAACATCTTAACTTCACACGAAACAGATAGAAGAAACTTGCCTCCAGTCTTTCCGGGGGACATGGAGGGTAGGTTGAGTATAAACAACCCAGCACCACAGCTTAACAGTCTTTTGCAACCTAATCAGGCAAGTGAAGTGGGGGATGGGCAGACTGTCAGCTTACAGCCAGTTACCCCACATCTCTGTGCCCCAAAAATCTAAACTGCAAAAACCCTGTTGGCTTTACGATCCCCAACAAGAAAGAGAGAGAAAGAAGGGAAAAAGAAGGAGGGAGGAGCAAAAAGCATCAACTCTCATATGTACCTTGACCAGGCAAGCCCAGGGTTTTGAACTGGCAACCTCAGGTCAACACTTTATCCACTGCGCCACCACAGGCCAGGCTGTTTTTGTTTTGTTTTGTTTTTATAATTATAACTTTTTTTTAGATGTTATTTATTCATTTTGAGAGAGAGAGAGAGAGAGAGAGAGAGAAAATGGAGGAGGAGCTGGAAGCATCAACTCCCACGTGTGCCTTGACCAGGCAAGCCAGGGTTTTGAACTGGCAACCTCAGCGTTCCGGTGCGACGCTTATCCACTGTGCCACCACAGGTCAGGCCAGGCTGTCTTTCTTTTATCTGTCTTGTTTAATTCCCTTCAAAAATGTTGTATAGTTTTCAGGCTACAAATTTAACCACTTCTTTGGTTAAATTCATAAGAATTTTATTCTTTCTGATGCTATTCTAAATGGTTTCCTTAATTTTATTTTATTTTACTTTATTTTTATTTATTTTTTTACAGAGAGAGAGTCAGAGAGAGGAATAGACAGGGACAGACAGACAGGAACAGAGAGATGAGAAGCATCAATCATTAGTTTTTCGTTGTGTGTTGCAACACCTTAGTTGTTCATTGATTGCTTTCTCATATGTGCCTTGACCACGGGCCTTCAGCAGACCGAGTAACCCCTTGCTCGAGCCAGCGACCTTGGGCTCAAGCTGGTGAACTTTTGCTCAAACCAGATGAGCCCTCGCTCAAGCTGGCGACCTCGGGGTCTCGAACCTGGGTCTTCCACATCCCAGTCTGACGCGCTATTCACTGCGCCACCGCCCGGTCAGGCCTTAATTTTATTTTTGATTCTTCATTGCCAGTCTGTAGTAGAAGAAAACTGATTTTTGTTTGACCTTGTGTTATGCAACCTTGCTGAACTGGCTTATTAGCACTAATATGTTTTCTTTGAGAATACTTTATGGTTTCTACATATAACATAATGTAATCAGTGGAAGAGATATTTTTATTTTTTCTAATCCTATGTGGATAGTTTTTATTTGTTTTCTTTGAACAGAAGTAGTAAAAGAGGACATCCTTGTCTTCTTCCTGATTATAGAGGAAAAGCTTTCAGTCTTTTGTCATCAGTATGCTATCAGCTGTGGTTTTCCACAGACACCCTTTACCAAGTGAGAAAATGCCCTTCTATTTCTAGTTTGATGAGTGTTTCTGTCATGAAAAAGAATTGGGGTTTGTTAAATGCTTTTGCTAAAACTAATGAAATCAGCATGTGGTTTTGTCTATTCTATTAATATTTCATAATACACTGATTTTTGTATGGAAGCCATATTCCTGGAATAAATCCCACTCAGTCATGGTGTTTAATCTATTTTATATGCTGCTGGAATTGATTTGCTAGCATTTGTACTGAAGACTTTTGCATACATATTCATAAAGGATATTGGCCAGTAGTTTTCTTTTATTGTCTTTTTATGGCTTTGGAATCAGAAATACTTCAGTTACAGGATGCATTGGACAGTGTTCTATCCTCTTCTAATTTTTCAAAGTTTTAAAAGAGTTGGCATTTAGTCCTCTTTTTAAAAATGGTAGCCTGACCAGGCGGTGGCGCAGTGGATAGAGCATCAGACTGGGACGCAGAGGACCCAGGTTTCAAACCAAGAGGTCCCTGGCTTGAGCAAAGGCTCATCAGCTTGAGCACAGGGTCCCTGGTTTGAGTGTGGGATCATAGACATGACCCCATGGTCACTGGATTGAGCCCAAACATTGCTAGTTTGAAGCCCAAAATCGCTGGCTTGAGCAAAGGGTCACTCAGTCTGCTGTAGCCCCCTGGTCAAGGCAAATATGAGAAAGCAATCAATGAACAACTAAAGTACTGCAACAAAGAATTGATGCTTCTCATCTCCCTCCCTTCCTGTCTATCTGTCCCTATTGTTAGGATATAGTTGCCGGTGGCTGGTCCACTGGGGAAGGCAAAAGCCTCCTTTCAATTTCTCTTGGCAACAGGCGGGTTAGTATAAACCCCCTACTAGGTGTGACCTGTAGAGAACTCCAGGTCTGGACTGCCTTATCTCATATGAGATAGCTGACAGGTTAAACCTCTTCCCAGTTTATGGGTGGACACCTGAGAGAGCTGAACTGAAAACACAAGGCTGATGTATTTCAAAAGGATTATGTAAAACACTGGGTGCAAGCATGCTGAGATGGACCCAAATGCCATGTTGGCCTAGGGGAGGGTTGCAGTAGGGTATTTATAGTTTAGTTAGCGATCTTGAAAAAAGCAACTGATGTCACTTCCTGTATAGGTACAAAATAATATTCTTCATATGTGGATTAGAGAGGTGCCACAGTTTCTTCAAATTGTTTATTCCCCAGCTCAACTGTCTAAAGGAGGCCTGTGCTAATTTAAAAGGTCCCAGGCCTGCCAGGCAGGCTGAGGCTTCATGCAAGCCAGAGCCCCCTCTTCCCACTGGTTTGCACTGCCCTTGGAATGGTGGTGGGGGGGAGGGGTTGTCCTGATCCCTTAGAAGGCTGCTATCAGAAGGCAGAGCCTCTGGGCCTTTTATTGTGATTTAAACTCCTCTAATTGTGAGGTCTCTTCCCAATGTAAGCTTTTCCTAACTTTTGCAAAGAATAACTTTTTGTTATATTTCAAAGTGAAGGCCAGGGAGCCTTTAAGCGAGAGAATAACAAGCCCATTAACCACAACCTCACTGTGAGGGTGGAAAATGTGCTGCTTTGAGCCTGGCTAAGAAATTACATGAGGGGAATTTTAGTTTTAAAGGGGGCTATGGTTTTTTTTAATTTTTTTTTTATTCCTTTTAGAGAGGAGAGGGAGAGACAGAGAGAGAGAGAGAGAAAGAGAGGAGAGGAGAGGAGAGACAGAGAGAGAGAAGGTGGGGAGGAGCTGGAAGCATCAACTCCCATATGTGCCTTGACCAGGCAAGCCCAGTGTTTCAAACCGGCGACCTCAGCATTTCCAGGTCAACGCTTTATCCACTGCGCCACCACAGGTCAGGCCAAAGGGGGCTATGGTTTTAAAAGCCGCCTTAAACAATCAATGTCCTTACACATATCTGTCCCTCTTTCTGTCTCTCTTGCAAAAAAAGAAAGAAAGAAAGAGAAAAAAAGAAAGAAAATTTGGAAATATGGGGAAAATATCCATAATAACAGCCTAAACTTTCAGTTAAAAATTTCAACATATTTCATTTGTTTATCCCATACAATTGAGTCTATGTATACACAAATGTGTTTTTTTGTTTTGTTTTCTGAGAGAAGCAGGGAGACAGGAACATCAAGCTGTTCTTTTATGTGCCCTCACTAAGTATCAAACTGCCAACCTCTGTACTTTGGGACAAAGCTCCAACCACCCAAGCTATCAGGCCAGCACTTTGCAAATGTAATCTTTTAAAACCTAAATATGTCTTCACCATTGGAAATATTTTATGAAGCTTGTTTCCAACTAAGATTCTAAAATTCAAATTCCAAAAGTAAACATTTTTAAAGATTTGGAAAATACAGATGACCCAGTATCTTAAGACAGTTACTGTTAACATTTTGGTGTATCCTGTTTTGCTATTTAAATATACATTGGGGGGGGCATTCATATAAATGGACATATTTATTTATTTTTATTTTTTTGTATTTTTCTGAAGTTGGAAATGGGGAGGCAGTCAGACAGACTCCCGCATGTGCCCGACCGGATCCACCCGGCACACCCACCAGGGGGCAATGCTCTGCCCATCTGCACGTTGCAACCAGAGCCATTCCAGCACCTGGTCAAGGTGCTGGACCAAGGAGGGCCTTTTATGGAAGTTTGCCAGGACTTTTAGGTTTGTGACATTAGACATTCCGTTGCAATTAGTCATTTGTTGCAAGCCTTGAAACAGACTTACTGGCAGGATTAAAGACATGAAACCTCCAACTTGGACTTGGTGGACAGGTTAAGGACACTACTCTTTTATGGATTCTTGCTGTATTGGCCAAGAGTTTGCTTAAAGGCTTTAATCACTGTAAAAAAAAAAAAATAGAAGACTGGATAAAGAAGATGTGGCACATATACACCATGGTATACTATTCAGCCATAAGAAATGATGACATCGGATCATTTACAACAAAATGGTGGGATCTTGATAACATTATACGGAGTGAACTAAGTAAATCAGAAAAAAACAAGAACTGCTGGATTCTATACATTGGTGGGACATAAAAACGAGACTAAGCCCTGGCCGGTTGGCTCAGCGGTAGAGCATCGGCCTAGCGTGCGGAGGACCCAGGTTCGATTCCCGGCCAGGGCACATAGGAGAAGCGCCCATTTGCTTCTCCACCCCTCCGCCGCGCTTTCCTCTCTGTCTCTCTCTTCCCCTCCCGCAGCCAAGGCTCCATTGGAGCAACGATGGCCCGGGCGCTGGGGTTGGCTCTGTGGCCTCTGCCTCAGGCGCTAGAGTGGCTCTGGTCGCAATATGGCGACGCCCAGGATGGGCAGAGCATCGCCCCCTGGGGGGCAGAGCACCGCCCATGGTGGGCGTGCCGGGTGGATCCCGGTCGGGCGCATGCGGGAGTCTGTCTGACTGTCTCTCCCTGTTTCCAGCTTCAGAAAAAGAAAAAAAAACAACAAAAAAAAACGAGACTAAGAGACATGGACAAGAGTGTGGTGGTTACGGGGGGTGGGGGGAGGGAAGGAGGGAGAGGGGCACAAAGAAAACTAGATAGAAGGTGACGGAGAACAATCTGACTTTGGGTGATGGGTATGCAACATAATTGAATGACAAGATAACCTGGACATGTTTTTTTTTTTTTTTGGACATGTTTTATTTGAATATATGTACCCTGATTTATTGATGTCATCCCATTAAAATTAATAAAAATTTATTTATAAAAAAAAAGACATGAGCCTGATCAGGCGGTGGCGCAGTGGATAGAGCGTCGGACTGGGATGCGGAGGACCCAGGTTCGAAACCCTGAGGTCACCAGCTTAAGCGTGGGCTCATCTGGTTTGAGCAAAGCTCACCAGCTTGGACTCAAGGTTGCTGGCTTGAGCAAAGGGTTACTCGGTCTGCTGTAGCCCCACGGTCAAGGCACATATGGGAAAGCAATCAATGAACAACTAAAGTGTCGCAATGAAAAACTAATGATTGATTCTTCTCACTTCTCCCCGTTCCTGTCTGTCTGTCCCTATCTATACCTCTCTCTGTAAGAAAAAAAACACACAAAAAAAACATGAAACCTAAGACTATCTTATAAAATTGTAAATGTTCGTTTGTTCAAAATCTTAAATCTCTGAAAGTTCTTCACCGATTGTTTTGAAATTTGGACACAACATTGCATTTGAATACGCATGTGTTTTTATATACCTTCTATTATATAGATGTCACACCTGTGACAGGTAAAAACATGCTTTTTTTGAAAAAACATCGCCTTCTGTTGGTCGTAAAAGCAACACACGCTATATTAAATATTTTATGATTCCATTTCAATGTTTCCAATTTACGATCCATTTACGATTTCCAAATTTCCAATTTTATGATTCCATTTCAAAGCTTTGCAATGGCACGAGCCTTGCAGTAAAAAAAAAAAATAATAATGAGCAATGTCGTAGAAGCAACAATCTCGACAGGACCTTGCAACG
This sequence comes from Saccopteryx leptura, assembly GCF_036850995.1. Lineage (NCBI taxonomy): Eukaryota > Metazoa > Chordata > Mammalia > Chiroptera > Emballonuridae > Saccopteryx > Saccopteryx leptura. The sequence goes on from NC_089505.1 coordinate 172,473,308, forward strand.
GTGAAGATGTCCTCATTCCTTGCATTCCTATGATTCCAATGGATATGCCATTTCCATTTAAGAGATTGCAATTCTCAATTCGATTGGCATTTGCAATCACCATCAACAAAGCTCAGGACCAATCTTTAGAATTGTGTGGTTTAGATCTAGACACGGATTGCTTCTCCCATGGACAATTAGATGTTGCATGTTCTAGAGTCAGCAAACCAGACAATCTCTATATCTGCACAGACAATGGAACAACAAAAAATATTGTATATCTACAAGCATTGTAAAATTAAACATATTAGAAACGTGTGCTTTCTCTTTTCTTTCTTTTCCATTTAACCAGACTGAGCCACAGCAACACGTGGCTGGGTACAGCTAGTATGATATATTTAACCAATCGCCTCCAAAGTGTTCCAATTGGAATATGCTCTAAACAGGCCTGAGTACTAAAAAGAACAAATGACCAAAACTTTTGAGGACCCATCAAGTAAAAACTTCATCTAGTGCAGCAATTTTTCAACCTTTTTCATCTCATGGCGCACGCATAAACTAATTACTAAAATTTTATTTTTATTTTATTTTTATTTTTATTATTATTATTTTTGTATTTTTCTGAAGCTGGAAACGGGGAGAGACAGTCAGACAGACTCCCGCATGCGCCCGACCGGGATCCACCCGGCACGCCCACCAGGGGCAAAGCTCTGCCCACCGGGGGCGATGCTCTGCCCCTCCAGGGGGTCGCTCTGTCGGGACCAGAGCCACTCTAGCGCCTGGGGCAGAGGCCAAGGAGCCATCCCCAGCACCTGGGCCATCTTTGCTCCAATGGAGCCTTGGCTGTGGGAGGGGAAGAGAGAGACAGAGAGGAAGGAGAGGGGGAGGGGTGGAGAAGCGGATGGGCGCTTCTCCTGTGTGCCCTGGCCGGGAATCGAACCCGGGACTTCTGCACGCCAGGCCAACGCTCTACCACTGAGCCAACCGGCCAGAGCTTATTATTTTTTTACAGGGACAGAGAGAGAGTCAGAGAGAAGGATAGATAGGGACAGACAGACAGGAATGGAGAGAGATGAGAAGCATCAATCATCAGTTTTTCATTGCAACACTTTAGTTGTTCATTGATTGCTTTCTCATATGTGCCCTGACTGTGGGGCCACAGCAGACCGAGTAACCCCTTACTTGAGCCAGCGACCTTGGGTCCAAGCTGGTGAGCTTTGCTCAAACCAGATGAGCCTGCGTTCAAGCTGGAGACCTCAGGGTCTCGATCCTGGGTCCTCCGCATCCCAGTCCGATGTTCCATCCACTGCGCCACCGCCTGGTCAGGCTAATTACTAAAATTTTATAGCACGCCAAAAAAGTAGATTTATTTTTTTGCCAAACAAAAAAAATTTGGTATGATTTTTGATTAATTCACACAACACTGCTATTACATTTTTTAATTTGACAACTTAAGGGAAAAGAGGTCAATGCTGTTGACTACCTAGTCGGGTGCTGCACCTTTTAATGTTATATCTGGACAGCGAGGAAACAAATGGTTTGCCACACAATTAAGTAGCCAAATTAAGGAGTCTTTATTTTAATGCCAGCGACCACATGAGAACTATAGCTACCAAAATCATGTGGCTCTGAACGAACTCAGGGGTTTGCTTTTAAAGGCATAAAAAAGTGAGGGGAGGGGGTGAACACCTAGCCAAAGCAGGTTTACAGAAGTGAAACAGGCTTTCGGTTATTGTTGGAACAATCTAGGGAGAGTCTTCAGCAAAGCAATTTACAAAAAGCAAAAGAATGTGTTCAGTTATCTCAGCTTTTTTTTTTTTTTTTTTTAACAGAGACAAAGAGTGAGTCAGAGAGAGAGGGATAGATGAGAAGCATCGATCATTAGTTTTCATTGCGTGTTGCAACACCTTAGTTGTTCATTGATTGCCCTCTCATGTGCCTTGACCATGGGTGGGCGAGTAGCCCCTTGCTGGGGCCAGCGACCTTGGGTTCAAGCTGGTGGGCCTTTGCTCAAACCAGATGAGGCTGCGCTCAAGCTGGCGAGCTCGGAGTCTTGAACCTGGGTCTTCTGTATCCCAGTCTGACGCTTTATCCACTGCGCCACCGCCTGGTCAGGCTAGCAGGGCTTTTTACAGAGGTTGTTATGGCAGCATCCTGATGGCTTTCCTGGAATTTAGACTCTAGAGAATATTTATGGACTTTACAGAACATTATGGCTTTACACAACTCTTTTCATTTACTCATCTGCAACTCTTGCAAAACTCATTCTATGGTCTGGGAAATGGTGTTTCTACATTTCATTAATAGTTCTCCCAGCACACTGCTGGAAAGTGCTGGACACCGCACTATCCTGACTTGTTTTCAGGCGGAGGGCTAGACCGTTTTAGCCCGCCCTTCCAGCTCGGCATGCCCAGAGCGGGGAGGGGCGGGGCCATGTACAGACCGGCGCGCGAAATCGGCATGTCGCACAGTGCTTACGCAGCACGCACACGGCCGGCAACGGCGCTGCGTCAAGGCTTTCCGGCGCTCGTCGGCTGAGACAGTGACTCCTCTGGGCCTCACTACTGGCGTCCTGCGACGTAGGAGCGAGGTCCCGGCGCCATGAGGCGCAGCAAGGCGGAGGTGGAGCGGTACATTGCCTCAGTGCAGGGCTTCGATCCGTCGCCCCGAGAGGTGAGCGGGCCCTGGGGGCAGCGGCTTCGGCCCAGGCCCGGCCGCGGTCTCGCGTGGCGCCCGCCAATCCCTGGCATGTTCTGTGGAGATGCCGGCCGGCTCTCGCTGTTCGATGGGCAGCGGCGCGTCCCCGAGTCCGAGTGGGACGAGAAGAGGGGTGAGAGCGGCGGGCGGCCGTCGGTGCCGGCTCTTCCTCTTCCTCCGGCCTCCGCCCGCCTACCTCCTCCCCCGCGGCCCACCCGGTACCGGGCCTCGCCCCGGGGCCTGGGCCCGCCATGTCGGGCGGGGTTTCCTTCGTATCCCGAACAGGCACTTCCGTGGCGGAGGCGGCGCCGGCCTGAGGGCTTTTGCTCCGGGTGTGCTTTGGCGGCTGTGACTCGGACCCTCGTAGGCGGCCCGGGGACCCCGACCGGGGCAGCCGCGTTCGCAGCTGCTTGTCTGACGGATTGCTAAGTGAAACTGGGGAACCCCTGTTTTGAGACGGGTCCTCCGCCCCCCCCCCCCGACTCCTACCACTCTTTGGAAACTTACTTTCCTTTTAAAAATATTAAAACGTAATTTTAGGAATTTTGAACGTCTTACGGGGCTTTGTTACCATGTCTTAAAATTTTTAACCTCTTCAAACCATATACTCAGGGCGTTTCTCCTCTGAAGATAAAGTGCTAGATACATGTTGCCTTCCCCGTGACTTGAACTAATGGTGTGTAGTGTGGGGAGGAGGGTCTGGAGCCGGCGCCTGTGGCTGCAGCAGCTCTGCGGTTTGTAAGCTGCAGGACTTGAGGCAAGTTCAACTTACTTCCTCAGTAGGATGGAGTTGTGGTATTGATAGAGCATGAAGGGAGATCGTGTTAAACATTTATGGCAATGTTTGGAAAAATGTAAGCACTAAAAAGACTTCCTGACCTGTTGTGGGCAAGGGCCTATTACAGTAAAGATAAATGTGGAAGTTTAAAAAAATCCCAAAACTCAGGGACAGTCAGAAACATAGTTTGTATCTTTTAGCATATACTAGGCATGATGTGTTATTTTTGTGCTCCCTACAGCTTTGTGGTTATTGACACCTGGAGAGAGTCAAGATTCTTGTCCAGAAGCCCTGGCAGGGTAGCTCTACCGTTAGAGCAAGGTTCTGATGCCAATGGTTTTGGGTTCAACCCTCAGTCCTGGCACCGACAGGAATCAACCAATGAATGCCTAATAAGTGGAACAACAAATTGATGTTCTGTTGTTCTCCCCCCCAATCAACACACTGAAATCCCGAGGTTTTTCTAAAATAAATGATTTTTCCTGATTACTATTATACTCTTGAAATGTAAGAAACAGTCATAATAACCAAACCTAAAATTTTGCCCCAACCTTCTTTATTTGATACAAAAGCTAGGTAGTTTAAAGAACATTTTAACTTCTGTCTAGATATGTGGTTATTTTAGGGAGCCATGGTCCCTACTAACATGCTTTTCAAAAAGTTGTAACAATTTCAGAGGTACAAAAACTTAATAAGATTCTGATTTAGTCTGACCAGGCGGTGGCGCAGTGGATAGTGTGTCGGACTGGGATGCGGAAGGACCCAGATTCAAGACCCCGAGGTCATCAGCTTGAGTGTGGGCTCATCTGGCTTGAGCAAAAAAACTCACCAGCTTGGACCCAAGGTCGCTGGCTCGAGCAAGGGGTTACTGGGTCTGCTGTAGCCCCACGGTCAAGGAACATATGAATAACTAAGGTGTGGCAACGAAAAACTAATGATTGATGCTTCTCCATTCCTTAGTTGTTCATTGATTGCTATCTCATTTGTTCATCTCTTTGCTTTGCCATGTTTTTTACTCCTTCACTCCAGCTTTTGCCCTTGTTGAAATGTCATTTGTGTTTCTTTAATTTTTATTTTTCCAGATGGCTTCTATTTAGTTTTTCTAGATTTCTGTCTAGTTGGCTTCTTGTTTCAGACCCCCCTGTTCCTACTTCTCAGAGGCAATTTGACAACTCTTAGTTATTTGTTCTACCTTTCACATCTAGTATACTTCATTCTTCTGAGTCACATACATGTATACTTTTATTTCTTGATCTCCTTTCCTCCATTTTAGACTTTTTTACTCTGTTCCTCTAGGACTCTGATCAGAGATGTTTTTATTTCCTCTTGTTCTTCCAGTACTATTATTGTAATTTTTAGTTAAATATTTTGTGTTCATATAATTATGGTAAGGTAAATATTTTTGCACTTGAGTAGTTTTGTAGTTTTATTTTGTAGTTTTATTTTTTCTGGAGTTAAATGCTTTATTTTATTTTTATTTTTGGTTCGGTTAGTTTTCTGTGATATATGACTAATTCTTTACACAAACTCAGTTTAAACTTTTTTTTTTTTTTTTAATTTTTTTTAAAATTTATTTATTTATTTTAGAGAGGAGAGGGAGAGACAGAGAGAGAGAGAGAGAGAGAGAGAGAGAGAGAGAGAAGGGGGGGAGGAGCTGGAAGCATCAACTCCCATATGTGCCTTGACCAGGCAAGCCCAGGGTTTTGAACCGGCGACCTCAGCATTTCCAGGTCGACGCTTTATCCACTGCGCCACCACAGATCAGGCTCAGTTTAAACTCTTAAGTGTGACAGAACAGTTCACATCATCTATCAATTTTAAATTAAAAAACATTTGTTTAAAATCTTTCTTTTGGAGTACACTTGTTTCACTGCTTTAACCTGGAGTGGTTTCTGTTTCTTTTTGCTAACCAGCTGTGCTCCTGGGACTTGCCTTCATCATCATTTTGAGAAATCACTTCACATTTCTGTGTTAGACTTTTGGTTTCTTGTAACTCTTGTCCTCTTGACTTATTTCCTCTGTTTTGGTGTAGCACAGTTTGCTTTGAAAAGGAATGATTTGGAAAAATTCTTTTTAGCATAGTAGGTCTGAAAAATGTCTACCTAACTTAATTGATAGTTTGGTTATCAAATTCTAGGTTTGAAATAATTGTTTCTTCAATTTTGAGAGCATTGCTTAATTTTCTGATCACTTGTATCGTTACTCGTCTGATGTACTTCTTGCTCTTTTTTTTTCTGTCATTTTTCTGATGTGTTCTTTATTTATGTTCAATTACAGTTAACACTCAATATTATTCTGTATTAGTTTCAGATGTACAGCAGAGTGGTTAGAAAATTATGTACTTTAGCCTGACCAGGTGGTGGCACAGTGGAAAGAGCCTTGAACTGGGATGCAGAGGACCCAGGTTCAAAACCCCTAGGTCGCCGTCTTGAGCTCAGGCTCATTCGGCTTGAGCACCGGGTCACTGGCTTGAGAGTGGGATCATAGACATGACCCCATGGTCTGTGGCCTCTCTCCTTTCCTGCTTGTCTGTCCTTATCTGTTTCTGTCATTTAAAAAAAAGAAAAGAAAAAGAAAATCATGTACTTGACAGATCCCTCTGATGCTTTACCAACTTCGCTCCATGCATAGTTATCATGATATTATTAACTTTATTCCCAATGCTGTACTTTATATGCCTGTTACTTTTCTGTAATAACCAATTTGCATTTCTTTTTTAATTTAGAAATTAAATTTAATTAATTTGTATTTCTTAATTTCTTTACCTTTTTTTAAAATCCAGCCCCCCAAGCTCCCTCCTGTCTATTCTCTGTATCTGTGCGTGTTTCTTTCTTTTTTTAAATTCATTTTAGAGAGGCGGGTGGGGGAGAGGAAGAGAGAGGGGAGGGCACGGGGAGGAGCAGGAAGCAGTAACTCCCATATGTGCCTTGACTCTGCAAGTTGGGGGTTTCGAACTGGTGACCTCAGCATTCCTGGACTATATCCACTCTATCACCACAGGTCAGGCCTTTATGAGTCTGTTTCTATTTTGTTTTGTTCTTTAGATTCCACATGTAAGTAAAAGCATAAGTTGGTTCAGGGTTGACCCTCCACATTTTTCTCTTATTTGTGTCATCTGTTCTGTTTTTTGAGAGATTTCCTTTAACCTTATTTTCTGGGAGAAGGGGATTAGGGAACTCACCGTTCAGTCTCTAGACTTTGCTTATCGTCCTCTATAAGCCTTACCCTCACCCTTGTCAGGTCTCCACAAGTGCAGAGCTTACCAGTTTATACTAAGAACAAGCTCATTTACTTCAGCTTTTTGCAGGGGGTTTGAGGTGAGGGGAGTCAGTTGTGGCATCTTTCAGGGTCTGAATGTTTCTATTTTTATAGCCTTCCGTCATTCTTGATATTTAGCAGCGTAGGTGAATTCAGGTATTTGCTTACAGTGACGTAGGTATCATGGAAAGAAGCACACTTAACTCCACCATAGATTGTCCTGTATAGGGTTGACTCTGCTGTTTCCTAGCGATGTTTGTATTCTCACACAAGGCACTTTCCCCCTGAGCTTCAGTTCCGTTGAGAAATGAACAGACTAGAGACAGAATATAAAGTTTTCCCCAAATTTTATGGTTCTGTATATTAGTCTTTAATAACTATAGTTCAGGGATAGTCCTCTTTTTTATACCTACCGCCCACTTTTGTATCTCTGTTAGTAGTAAAATTTTCTAACCGGCCTGACCAGGCGGTGGCGCAGTTGATAGAGCGTGGGACTGGGATGCAGAGGACCCCGGTTCAAGACCCCGAGGTCGCCAGCTTGAGTGTGGGCTCATCTGGTTTGAGGAAAAGCCTACCAGCTTGAACCCAAGGTTGCTGGCTCCAGCAAGGTGTTATTCGATCTGCTGAAGGCCCGCTGTCAAGGCACATCTGAGAAAGCAATCAATGAACAACTAAGGTGTTGCAACGCACAATGAAAAACTATTGATTGATGCTTCTCATCCCTCTCCGTCCCTGTCTATCCCTCTTTCTGATTCACTCTCTGTCTCTGTAAAAAAAAAAAAAAATTAAAAAAAAAATTTTCTAACCGCCCACCGGTTCCATAGTAATGATGATTTCTAAAGTAGGGCAGTAACTTTACTTTATAAAATTTATAAACCAGAGTTACAGCCAGTTAAAGCATATAGTAATAATTACTTACCAAGTACTTTATGTCGGATTTTCGCTAAGTTTGGCAGAATAAATCTTTATAAAACAACTTAACTACAGTTAAATCTTTTTATTTATACTTTGGTTGCTCTGCTACCGCCCACCATGAAAGCTGGCATGCCCACTAGTGGGCAGTAGGGACCAGGTTGACTATCGCTGCTATAGTTTACCTTATGACAGTCCTCATTAATGAGATAGTTGGCAGCGAAATAGGTAATGGGGTTGGTTTTTCTATCATGCATTGACATACCTTGTAGGAGTCTATTCACTTTACTTACTTACTTCTTAATTAATTAATTTTAGTGAGAGGAGGAGAGGCAAAGAGACAGATTCCCGCATACTCCCTGACTAGGATCCACTGGGCAAGCCCTCTATGGGGTGATACTCTGCCCATCTGGGGCCACTGTTCTGTTGCCCAGTAACCAAGCCTTTTTTTTCCAGTGCTTGAAGCAAAGGCCACATAGCCATTCTCAGCACCTGAGGCCATCTCACTTGAACTAATGGAGCCATTTCTAATGGAGCCATGACTGCAGGAGAAGATAGAAAGAAAGAAAGGGGTGGGGGAGAGGTGGAGAAGCAGATGGGCACTTCTCCTGTGTGCCCTGGCCGGGAATGGAACCCGGGACATCCACATGCTGGACTGACACTCTACCACTGAGCCAACTGGTCAGGGCTAATCTATACATTTTAAAAAGGGGTAAGAAAGTTTTGTTTCTTTGAGTGCCATCTTAACTGGTATGTATTGTTATTGTCATAAACTCCTTATCTTTTAAAATTTCTGAATTCATAGCTGAGGGTTAAGGGAGGAAGACTGTGACCCAATTTTGGTATATTCCTTTGGTTATTAATAATATTCTTGCTTTATCCTGGCTGGGTAGCTCTGTTTGTTAGAGCATCATCCCCATAGGCGAAGTTAAGGGTTTGATCCCCTGTCAGGGCACATATAAGAATCAACCAATGACTGGACCTGTGGTGGCGTAGTTGATAAAGGTGGTCCTGGAATGCTGAGGTTGCGGGTTTGAAACCCCAGGCTTGCTTGGTCAGGCACATATGGAAGTTGATGCTTCCTGCTTCTCCTTTCTTCTCTCTCTCTGTCTAAAACATGAATAAATAAAATCTAAAAAAAAATTTTTTTTTAAATTTTTTGATTTTAGAGAGGAAGAGGGAGAGAGAGAGAGAGAGAGAGAGAGAGAGAGAGAGACAGAGAGACAGGAACATCAATCTGTTCCAGTATGTGACCTGACTGGGAATCAAACCGGCAACCTCTGAGGTTTGGGACGATGCTCAAACCAACTGAGCTATCCAGCCAGGGCCAAGTTATTTATTTATTTATTTATTTATTTATTTATTTATTTATTTTGTGGCAGAGACAGAGTCAGAGGGACAGACAGGAAGAGAGAGAGATGAAAAACATCAATTCTTTGTTGAGGGTTCTTAGTTCATTGATTTCTCATATGTGCCTTGACTGTTTGGTTACAGCAACTTTGGGCTCAAGCTGGTGACCTCGGGGTCTCGAACCTGGATCCTCCACATCCCAGTCCGACGTTCTATCCACTGCGCCACTGCCTGGTTAGGCAGGGCCAAGTTATTTTTAAACACTTTTTTAGTTTGTAGGTTGGTTGGTAGGTAATGAAATTGTGATTTGACTATAAATACACTACCTCATTTTAGACTTCAAACTTTATAAAAAGATGCAGTTGATTTAAAAATTTATTTTAAAAGATTTTATTTGTTGATATGTAGACAGAAAGAATGGGGAGAGGGAGGAACGGGAAGCGTCAACTTAACTCATAGTTGCTTCTTATATGTGCCGTGACCTGGCAAGTCCAGGGTTTTGGGGTGGTGACCCCAGCATTGCAGTACTTACCTCATCCACTGTGCCACCACAGGTCAGGCATGATGCAATTGATTTAAATACCATATTTTCTCATGTATAAGACACACCCTAATTTTGGGGTCCGAAATTTGAAAAAAATGTATTACGTAAAGTTATTTAAACTCAGGTTTTTTTTTTTACGGAAACAGAGTGAGAGTCAGAGAGAGGGATAGATAGGGACAGACCGACAGGAACGGAGAGAGATAAGAAGCATCCATCATCAATTTAAAAAAATTTTTTTTAAATTTTTATTTATTCATTTTAGAGAGGAGAGGGAGAGACAGAGAGAGAGAGGAGAGACAGAGAGAGAGAAGGGGGGAGGAGCTGGAAGCATCAACTCCCATATGTGCCTTGACCAGTCAAGCCCAGGGTTTCGAACCAGCGACCTCAGCATTTCCAGGTCGACGCTTTATCCACTGTGCCACTACAGGCCAGGCTGCGGACATAAATTCTTAGTTTCTGATGTTGTCTTATGTTGCTGTACTTAAATTTGTTTTGTTTTATAATGAGAATGGTAAAATGTGGAACCATGGCTTTTAGAACATACATGTATTTCTACAGATAATTTCCTTTACCTTATCTGTGAACAAAAATAAAAATATATTAATATTAACCTCTTTTGGACAGATTTTTAGTTCTTGTGAAAATTTTTCAAAATTCAAAATACGAAAAATAACTTAATGTTTTTTAGAAGTCAATGAAAGGATTCTATTTTGCGAAGCTGTACTATGAAGCTAAAGAATACGATCTTGCTAAAAAGTAAGTACCAATCTAAACATGCTTTAGTTTCCTAAAATCAGTGCTTTTGCCTTAACTCATGTTCTTGAAAAAAAAAAAAATTTTTTTTTTAACAGTTCTCCTAAGTATGTTCTGGAAAGACTAGCCTAGAGTTAATGGAGATTGAGCCTAGAATGATTATTTTCTGTGTACCTACCTAAGGCAGAGCACTGGTTTAAAATACTTTGTCTTGGGTTAGAATAAAAGGCAGCCATGCTTATATCTTGACTAGAAAGCCCGGCGGTCATATGAAATGACTGCTGTTCTAGATATTATAAATTGTAATTAAAATGATTTGTGCAAAGGTGTCTGCTAATTCAAACTGAATTACCCAGGGCAGGCGGCGAGGACGCCCCTTTGCTTAGTGCCCCACGGGGTTTCCCCCTTCTACTTGCTTAATTGCTTAAAGTAGAGTGCAATGAAGGAAACCACTGGCAGTACATTTCTTTTCTTTTCTTTTTTTTAAAATTATTTTTATTTATTTGTTCATTTTTTTTTTTAGAGGGGGGAGAGAGAGAGGGGGGGGGAGGAGCAGGAAGCTTCAACTCCCATATGTGCCTTGACCAGGCAAGCCCAGGGTTTTGAACCAGCAACCTCAGCATTCAGGTCGATGCTTTATCCACTGCGCCACCACAGGTCAGGCGGTGGTACATTTCTTAAGAGCCACTGCTAGCTCAATAAATAAAGGTGATTTAAATAATAAAATGTTAATTCACATGTCAAAGATCTCTTTGTACACAACATTTCTAGTGTAGATCTTTCCATTATTTTTAAGCTCGCCTTGCAGAGGACCATCAATTATTTTTAATTTTACGTCCGTTCTTTCACGAACTCTTGAACAGGCAACATAAAGTTGACCGTGTCCAAATGCAGGCTCTGCGACTGAAGTAAGCCTTGTCTTTCTCTGCTCAGTGGTTTCTTTTTGTCGAGAAAGCCGTTTTTGTGCAGCTTTAGCTCCTTTTCTCTCCTCTTCAGTGCTGTATTTTCTAGGAGGCATTCTTAAAAGAAATTACGTTAAGACGTAGTTTTTATGTAAAACAGATGATTGCCAATGCAAACAAATGTTCACCTTCCCCCTGACCCGCTCAATTTGCGTTCAGCCATGGCAACTTCACCCCATTGGCTAGTACAGTTATGCAAGCAACCAATAAACTATCGGCGACAGACAGACACTTAAGCCGCATATAATAAAGATATCTTCCTGATTACATATCTGGTACACTAATCAGCTGGAAAATAGCAGTGAATGCAGAATTAAACTGTGCTTTCTGAACAGGAGGATAGTTTGTATAAAAGATTTTTAGTTTTCTCAAGTGATGCTGAGGCTTTGTTTCACTGATTTTCTGATTTGGAGTAGCCTAAAGCAGGAACTTAGGAGGGATGCAGGCTGTTTGTTAAAGGCATTGATGGGAAGATGACAGTGCTCATAGGAAAATGAGAGCACCTTTACTGAATACTAGCATTGGGGCTCTTAACCCTCCTTCCTTATTAATTTGACACTTTTTCCTTCATCATTGATCTGTGGTCTAATTTCTCTTATTGGTATCACTTACTGAGCTTAAAAGATGCTTACTTATTTTTAGTTGCTTGATCTAAGAAATGAAAATTATCTGTATTTGGTACTATATTTAGTAATTTTTTTCTCCCCTCTATTGTAGTTGGGCACACTACTGTTAGATACGATTTTCTTGTTTAAATGGTATATACATTCTCTCGGTTGTTATTTGGGAAATTGTTGCTCTTAGTATTTTGTATTATGATGACTTAAAGATATTTACTGCCATCACTTTCTCACTTCTATGCAAACTCTTCAGTGCTTTACCAAAATGTAATCAGGAAGAGAAGCAATTTATTCATTTATGTGTGGGTATCACTGGAAAAACTATTTGGTAAATTAGCATTTAGTAGTAAAATACTGGAATGTTGTCAACTTTGTATGTGTGTTTATGTTTAAGTTTTATCCATTTGTTTCTATGGGTACTTTTAGTTGTCTGCATATCTAGTTTAAATAGTGGTAGTCAATAATTAGAATAAAATATAAATTGAGTGGTTGCTTTGGTGTAAGATGTACTCTTCAGTTATTTAAATATAGTTCTGAGTGTGATTATTTAAAGATTACCTATTTTATATTATTGATTTCAAACAGATACATATCTACATATATTAATGTGCAAGAAAGGGATCCCAAAGCTCACAGGTTTCTCGGTCTTCTTTATGAAGTGGAGGAAAACATAGACAAAGCTGTCGAATGTTACAAGGTAAACTGTATAAGAGTAAAATTTATGCTTTGTGTAGCCAAACACACGATGCCCAAAGTAATTTATATAATAATTCAAATATTGTACATATTATGGATGTCATGAAAACAGGTATTCATATCACAGTACTATTAAGTGACATAGCTTGGAAATGATTTAAATTATTTGGCCCAAGGTACACTATATATTTTAAGGCATTAGCACTTTTAAAAGAAGAATAACACCTATAAATCTGAAGTCTAATATGGTCAGAAATGCTATTCTTAAGTGTGTGGTTTTTTTTTTTCTCCTTCCTGGCATTTACCTAATAAAAACAAAACTTTCATTTAATTCATCTTCAAAAATATTTTTAAGACACTTTAATTTTTTAACAACTTTGAAATAGTATTTTATCATTTAGGAATAGAGTTTTTCATGTTTATGTATGAGTGTATGTACTTTAGGAATCTTACTAATTTAGTATTTATTTCTTTATATCAGCGTTCAGTGGAATTAAACCCAACACAAAAAGATCTTGTGTTGAAGATTGCAGAATTGCTTTGTAAAAGTGATATTACTGATGGAAGAGCAAAATATTGGGTTGAAAGAGCAGCTAAACTTTTCCCAGGAAGTCCTGCAGTTTATAAACTAAAGGTAAAAAACTGAACATAAAATACAATAAAAACAGTTGGGGAAAATTTAAGACACAGCCATTTCTAATATTTGGAGTTTAAATGACTTTTCAGTGGCAAACTTATTAAACCAGTGTGTGTGTCCGTGGGAAGTTGTTGGGTAATGGGTGAAGGTGGTCAGAAGGTACAGACTTCCAGTTATAAGATATCATATTTCCCCATGTGTAAGATACTCCCATGTATAAGATGCACCTTAATTTTGGGGCCTGAAATTTGGGGAAAAATATGTATTGCATAAAGTTATTGAACTCAGTTTTACTCATCATAAAATTCATACAACTTCTCATCACTGTCAAAACTCCCATCCATTAGCTTGTCCTCATCTGTGTCTGATGACGAATCAGTCTTCAAAAATGAGCGTAAAAACAAGCAAGGAAAGCCTGACCTGTGGTGGCGCAGTGGGTAAAGCGTCAACCTGGAAATGCTGAGGTTGCCGGTTCAAAGCCCTGGGCTTGCCTGGTCAAGGCACATATGGGAGTTGATGCTTCCAGCTCCTCCCCCTTCTCTTTCTGTCTCTCTCTTCTCTCTAAAAATAAATAAATTAAAAAAAAAATGATGAAAAAAAAAAACCAAGCGAGGAAAAGCAGGGAATGCAAGCAAAATATCTATAACCACTATATAGGATGCATCCAGTTTTTAGACCCCAAATTTTTCTAAAAAGGGTGCGTCCTATGCATGGGGGAAACGTTAATTCTGGGGATGTCATGTACATCGTGGTGACTGGTTGACAATACTGCAGTGTATATTTGAAAGTTGATAAGGGGAGAGAGCTTAAGACTTTTCATCGCGAGGAAAAGTAATTTGTAATTCTGTGAGGTGATGTCGTTAACTAAACTTACTGTAAATCGTTATGCAGTATATACATAGAGTATATCAAATTATTGTGTTAAATTAATAAAATGTCAAAATTATGTTTGTAAAAAAATAGGAGACAAAAATTTTTCTTTTTTTTTTTTAATTAAGTGAGAGGAAGGGAGGCACAGACAGCCTCCGGCATGCGCCCTGACCAGGATCCACAGGCAAACCCACTAGTGGGTGATGCTATGCTCATCTGGGGTGTTGCTCTGTTGCTTAGCAACCAAGCTCTTAGTGCTGGAGGCAGAGGCCATGGAGCTATCATCAGCAATGGCCAGCTCTTTCCAACCAAGCCATGGCTACAGGAGGGAAAGAGAGTGAGAGAAAGGAGAGGGGGAAGGCTGGAGAAGCAAATGGGTGCTTCTCCTGTGTGCCCTGGCTGGGATTCGAACCCGGGACTTCCACACACTGGGCTGATGCTCTACCACTGAGCCATCTGGCCAGAGCCTAAATGTTTATTGTTTTAAACTACTTTCTATCCCCATTTTACATGTTTCTGATAGAATTTTAAAATTTTATTTTGAGATAATTACAGGTTTTTCACAGGGAGTTGCAAAGATTGTACAGAGGAGTCCTGTGTATTACTCATCCAATTTTACTGAGTGGGTACATCTTGTGTAAATATAGTACAGTATCAAAACCAGAAATTGGACATTGGTACAATGTGTATGTATAGTTCTTTATAATTTCATTATATGTATAGCTTCGTGTAACTACCACTGCAGTCCAAGATACAGCCCAATTCCATCATCACAAAGCTCTCCCTCTTGCAACCCTCTGTGATAGTAATATCTGTTCCCTCCTTCCTGTCATCCTTAAGCTCTGGCAACTGCTAATTTGTTCTCTATTTTATAAGTTTTTAATTTCAGCCTTACGTGAGGTTGCTTTTTGCATCCAGCGTAATGCCCTTGAGATCCATCTAAGGTGTGTGTACTTACAGTTTATTTCCTTTATTACTCAGTAGTATTTTGTGGTATGTATGTGTTCTACAGTTTAAGCATTTACTTTTGAGGGATATATATTGGTTATTTTCTGTTTTGGCTATTACAAATCTAAATGAACAATTATGTACAGAATTTAAAATCTAAGTACTTTTAAAATCTCTAGAGATAAATACGAGTAACATTGTTTTTATATTCACTTAGGAGCAGCTGGGTTTTAAATATTAATCTAAAATGTTAGGTGTAAGTGTACAGGTTATTTTACTATCTTTGTGTTAAGCCTCAAACGTAATCCCTTACTGCCATTGCAGTTCAGTCCATTTGGTGACAGTGACATTAAGGAACATACATAATTATAGTACGGGGTTATGTTTTTCTTGCAGTATGACAAAAGTTAGGTGCTTTTTTTTTTTTTTTTTCTGAAGCTGGAAACGGGGAGAGACAGTCAGACAGACTCCCGCATGCGCCCGACCGGGATCCACCCGGCATGCCCACCAGGGGGCTACGCTCTGCCCCTCTGGGGCGTCTCTCTTTTGCTACCAGAGCCACTCTAGCGCCTGGGGCAGAGGGCAAGGAGCCATCCCCAGCTCCTGGGCCATCTTTGCTCCAATGGAGCCTCGGCTGCGGGAGGGGAAGAGAGAGACAGAGAGGAAGGAGAGGGGGAAGGGTGGAGAAGCAGATGGGCGCTTCTCCTGTGTGCCCTGGCCGGGAATTGAACCCGGGACTTCTGCACGCCAGGCCAACGACGCTCTACCACTGAGCCAACCGGCCAGGGCTTTTTTTTTTTTTAAGTGTGAGAAGGGGAGATAGACTCCTCGCATGTGCTCCAACTGGGATCTACCCAACAACCCACATCTGGGGCTGATGCTCAAGTCAGTTGAGCTATTTGAAAGGGGAAGAGAGAGAGAAGGGGATGAGGGAAGGGAAGAGAAGTAGATGGTCGCTTCTCATGTGTGCTCTGACTGGGGATTGGACCTGGGACATCCACATGCTGGGCCAATACTCTGTCCACTGAGCAAACCAGCGAGGACCCCTTGTATGTCTTTGAATCCGTTGGTAGTACCACTGACAGTTAAGGATGAAGGAAGACTGTTCTATTCCAGTTGCTAATGAGGAGGAATGGATGGAGTATCTGGATAGTATGTATTTTAGAGAGTAAGGTTATAAACAAATGTGGGGAGATAAGAAATGGCATTGAGAATGAGTAGGTCATAAACCCCACTTCCTCTACTTGTATGTATGTTAGCAGAGAAAAAGCTACCATGGCAGCGATAACCGTGGGGCTATCTCAAGTTATACTCCATTCAGTTAAGACCACAGGATGAAGACACTGAGAAAATAGTGAAACAGTAGGAGCTCCAGTGTAGAAGCATAGTGGGTAAGGGATTGAGTCAGATTTAGAAAGATCCAGAACGGTTTGAGGATAAGAATGCTGGTATGAGGATTGATGGGAGGCCTAGTCTTATGGTGATGACTGGGTGTCCAAGGATGTAGAGTAGAAGTCTTGCCAGTCTCTGAGGTGATATGGGCAACCACTGCTTATATAATTCTAGATGTTTACACATAAATTTCTTAAAGTTAGGTTCAACTCTGAAGGGGGTAATGAAGTATGCAGTACAGTATCTTTGGTAATGTACCAGAGCTAGGTACAGAGGAATGGTGCTGATAGGCACCATGATGTGTTTAAAATTGCACTGGTGTTTTTCTTTCTTTTTTCTTTTTTTTTTTTCACAGAGAGAGAGAGTCAGAGAGAGAGGGATAGATAGGGACAGACAGACAGGAACAGAGAGAGATGAGAAGCATCAATTATCAGTTTTTCGTTGCGACACCTTAGTTGTTCATTGATTGCTTTCTCATATGTGCCTTGACCGTGGGGCTGTAGTAGACTGAGTAACCCCTTGCTTAAGCCAGTGACCTTGGGTCCAAGCTGGTGAGCTTTGCTCAAACCAGATGAGCCTGCGCTCAAGCTGGTGACCTCGAGGTCTCGAACCTGGGTCCTCCACATCCCAGTCCGATGCTCTATCCCAGTGGTAGTCAACCTGGTCCCTATCGCCCACTTGTGTGCTTTCCAGCTTTCATGGTGGACTGTAGTGGAGCAACCAAAGTATAAATAAATAGATAGATTTAACTATTGTAAGTTATTTTATAAAGAAATTTTTATAAATATTCTGCTAAACTTAGCGAAAATCCTACATAAAGTACTTGGTAGGTAATTATTATTACTATATGCTTTAACTTGCTGTAACTCTGGTTTATAAATTTTATAAAGTAAAGTGACCTCTCTATGTTAGAAATCACCATTACTGCCTGAGCAGGCGGTGGCACAGTGGATAGAGCGTCAGACTGGGATGCGGAGGACCCGGTTCGAGACCCTGAGGTCACCAGCTTGAGCACGGGCTCATTTGGTTTGAGCAAAGCTCACCAGCTTGGACCCAAGGTCGCTAGCTTGAGCAAGGGGTTACTCAGTCTGCTGAAGGCCCACGGTCAAGGCACATAAGAGAAAGCAATCAATGAACAACTAAGGTGTCGCAATGAAAAACTGATGATTGATGCTTCTCATGTCTGTCTGTCCCTGTCTGTCCCTCTCTCTGTCTCTGTAAAAAAAAAAAAAAAAGAAATCACCATTACGGTGGAACTGGTGGGCGGTTAGAAAATTTTACTACTAACAGAGATATAAAAGTGGGCGGTAGGTATAAAAAGGTTGACTACCCTGCTCTATCCACTGCGCCACTGCCTGGTCGGGCTGCATGATGTTTTTCTAAATTAACAATTTTTTTTTTTTAATAGGAACAGCTTTTAGATTGTAAAAGTGAAGATGACTGGAATAAACTTTTTGACTTGATTCAGTCAGAACTTTATGCAAGACCTGATGATGTCTATGTGAATGTTCGACTGGTAGAGCTCTATCGCTCACATAAGAGACTGAAGGATGCGGTGGCCCACTGTCATGAGGCAGAGAGAAACATAGCTTTGCATTCAAGTTTAGAATGGAACTCATGTGTTGTACAGACCCTTAAGGTAGGTGAAAACTGTTGGGTCTCTACACTTCTATATAGGTAATTACCATATGTCCCGTATATCATATTTAAGCAGTCCCCCCAGACTTAAATTTTATCTATGTACAGCAACTATGAAATGAAATTTTTACTAGGATGACTTCAGTTTTTTTATTTATAATTTGTATTATTTTTTTTATTTTTCTTTAGAGAGAGGGAGGAAAGGAGAAACATTGATTTTTTTGTTCCATTTATTTATGTATTTCTTGATTCTTATATGTGCCCTGACCAGGGATTTAATCCACAACTTTGGCAGGTTGAGACAACGCTCTAACCAACTGAATTATTGGGCCAGGGGTTTAGAGTGATTTTAATTTATAATTGGTAGTTTGGAGAAATAAAATTGGTTGTTTTTATGGGCTGATGTAAAAATAACAATTTTACAATTACTAGGAAGGGTAAAGAAATTTGTAGACATGAACTGATAAATTTTTGTTTGTTTGTTTGTTGTTTTTTTTGTATTTTTCCAAAGCTGGAAACGGGGAGGCGGTCAGACAGACAGACTCCCCCATGCGCCGGACCGGGATCCACCCGGCATGCCCACCAGGGGGTGTCGCTCTGCACCCCAGTATAATTGGGTTCAATTAAATTATTCAGAGCCATTCTAGCGCCTGAGGCAGAGGCCACAGAGCCATCCTCAGCGCCCGGGCAAACTGCTCCAGTGGAGCCTTGGCTCCGGGAGGGGAAGAGAGAGACAGAGAGGAAGGAGGGGGGGGGTGCAGAAGCAGATGGGCGCTTCTCCAGTGTGCCCTGGCCAGGAATCGTACCCGGGACTCCTGCACACCAGGCCGACGTTCTACCACTGAGCCAACCGGCCAGGGCCTAAACTGATAAATTTTATAACACTTGATAAATTTTGTAACTTAATGTCTTTCTATGAAATAGGAATATCTGGAATCTTTACAGTGTTTGGAGTTAGATAAAAGTAACTGGCAAGCAACCAATAAAGACTTACTTCTGGCCTATGCTAACCTTATGCTGCTTACACTCTCCACTAGAGACATGCAAGAAAGCAGAGAATTATTCAAAAGGTATGTGGACTTTAGGAGAGTACTGTAAATTATAGGTTTCATTTTTGTAATAATTCAGTTCATTGGTCTAGACATATTTATCACATTAGACATATTTATCACTTTTTTTTTTTATGTTGTACTCATGGGTAATAGTTAATACAATGGACCACTTAGAAGAAATCTTCTTGTGTTGTGATAATTGGTTTTATATGACTTTGATTTTTAGAGAATGGTATAATTGGGTTCAATTAAATTATTCTTATTGTTTAGTTTTGACATGCTTAATAAAGAGTCAAGCCTGAAAGTGAATATTTTAAGTACTATTTTATATTTTATTTCCAAAAATAATACAATCTTGAGAGAAAAATGAGAAAATAAACTTCATTTGCCAGATGTTCTAATATAAGCAGTTAACATGACTAATATTTCAGAAAACAATGTTTTAGCTTAGAAACAAGATAACTAAAATATAATGTATGATTTTTCTGTTGTCCTAAAGTTTGATTTTGAGGACCAGTATCTCTTTTCTTAAAATAAGTGCCATTGAACAAAAATAGTCACTTGAATTTACATAATAGTGTTAGTTTAGAGCAGGGTTTGACCAGGGTTTGTGGGCCAGATATGGCTCACTGCTTGATTTTGTAGTTAAAGTTTCACTGGAATACAGCCATGCCTCTTTGTTATATATTGTTTATGGCTGCTTGTACTACAGTGGTGAACTTGAGCAGTTGTGACCGATTATATGCCTGCAAAGTCAAATTAGTATGTGGCCCTTTATAGAAAAAGGTTGCCAATCCCTAGTTGAGACTGTTTATTTGCAATGAAATTATTTTTCCCCATCTTGCATGTGGAAAGAAACTCTTCTCACTGGAGTGTAGGGGGTAGGTAGTTTTCTTTTGTATGGCTTATTTACTCAGAAATTTTTGCTTACATGAGAAATGTGGATAAAAATGACAAATAGTTTCTTAGTAATACTATAAAAATAATTTTAACTTTATGGATTCTCTGCAGGGGTCTTGCGAACCTCTAAGGGTCCCTGGAACTCACCTGAGGAAATACCTATTGATCAGATTTCTTATTATAATCTACTTTAAAATCATGTTTCACATTTTTATTATTTGCAGTTGCTTTTGTTACAAAATGAAGATTCTGAGGACCGTTTAGATTTAGAAGCACTAATTAGTACATAGATTACAAATGATAGGAATAGTGTATTTAATTTTAGTTATCTATATGGTAAGATATATCAATTACTTATTTGTAATTTGAATAAGGCATGTCTAACTTGAGAAATTACAACTTTGAATTAAATAATAAAACCATATTGAGAAGAAAGTAGAAAATAGTTTTCTAGTTTTATTCTGGCATATTATGAAACATATACTATAATCAGTAATGTTATTTGATTGGAATCTTTTCCATGACTGAAGGGCTTGAACTGTTTTGTAATAAGACATTCTAGAGGGTAAGCTCACAGTACAGTGTGTATGTGGAATGAAAATAAGTACTAGATGATTCATAATTTATAAAAGAGAATGTATTATTAGGAGTTTGAATATGGAAGATGAAGCTTGAAATAATTTTGAGTTAAATAATGAAACCATGATTATTCACAATGCAAGAGATTTTATGCTTGTTTAATATTTTAATGTTACAGTTTTGACAGTGCTCTTCAGTCTGTGAAATCTTGTGTGGGTGGAAATGATGAACTCTCAGCTATTTTCTTAGAAATAAAAGGACATTTTTACATGCATGCTGGTTCTCTGCTTTTGAAGATGGGTCAGCACAGTGATACACAGTGGCGAGCTCTCTCGGAGCTGGCTGCATTGTGCTATCTCATAGCATTTCAGGTAAACCTTTTCCAGTTTTGGGTGCATTTGACATTTTACTAAGGCTTGTATTTCACACGGAAATGAGTCCTCTTATATAATGAATATATTAATCAGTAGAATTAAATTCGAAGTAGTTAATTTGGTGAATAAAAGGATTTAAGGCACTGGTGAGGCTGGTGAAACAGGTGCATTGGTGGCTTCCTGTTGGCAGTCTGTGTTGCTGTAACTTACTGGGAGATAAGTTTGAAGAGCTTGATTTTTTTACTGTGTCATTTTTAGGAATCATTAATAAGGAAATAATATCAAATATGGATACAGCTTAATTAAAAATGATATGCGTAACATGGACAAAAATTTTAAATTTTGGGGTGTGATTATGTAAACCATGACAATAGAATGTGTTTACCATAGGCATTTAACATGTTAATTGAAAAAAACGTGTGTGTTACACTGAGTACATTATAATATATAGCAGTATATTCATTTATCTTTGGAAATAAAACTTTGCTTTATCTATAGAATATGACACGAAGGAAATATATCAAAATGGTAACCATTATTTTGATGAGATGCTGGATATTATCTCTTCCCAAACCTTGTTTTTTTTTTTTTGTTTTTTTTTATTTTAAATTATTTATTTATTTATTTATTTTTACAGAGACAGAGTCAGAGAGATGGATAGATAGGACAGACAGGAACGGAGAGAGATGAGAAAGATTAGTCATCAGTTTTTCGTTGCGACACCTTAGTTGTTCATTGATTGCTTTCTCATATGTGCCTTGACCGCGGGCCTTCAGCAGCCCGAGTAACCCCTTCCTCAAGCCAGCGACCTTGGGTCCCAGCTGGTGAGCTTTTGCTCAAACCAGATGAGCCCGCGCTCAAGCTGGTGACCTCGGGGTCTCGAACCTGGGACCTCTGCATCCCAGTCCGACACTCTGTCCATTGCGCCACCGCCTGGTTAGGCCCAAACCTTGTTGTTTTTTTTTGTTTGTCTGTTTTTCATTTTTCTGAAACTGGAAACAGGGAGAGACAGTCAGACAGACTCCCGCATGCGCCGGACCGGGATCCACCCGGCACGCCCACCATGGGTTGACGCTCTGCCCACCAGGGGGCGATGCTCTGCCCATCCTGGGCGTCGCCATGTTGCGACCAGAGCCACTCTAGCGCCTGAGGCAGAGGCCACAGAGCCATCCCCAGCGCCCGGGCCATCTTTGCTCCAATGGAGCCTTGGCTGCGGGAGGGGAAGAGAGGAAAGCGCAGCGGAGGGGTGGAGAAGCAAATGGGCGCTTCTCCTGTGTGCCCTGGCCGGGAATCGAACCCGGGTCCTCCGCACGCTAGGCCGACGCTCTACCGCTGAGCCAACCTGCCAGGGCCCAAACCTTGTTTTTAATTTTAGTGTTTTCTTGTGTGAGTTTGCATTAATTCTGAAATCAACAGTATGCCCAAAAAATTGCATTGAACTCAGCTTATCAAAATTATTAGATTTAGCAGGTGTCTTTTGTTTGAGGGAAAGCAGGAGGGTTCACTACTGAGTGACTATTAAAGGAAGCCTCTCCTTGTAGATCATGTGATAGAGATCTTTAAAGAGTCACTGTTGATGTTTATTATCCCATGGTGTTTAAGTGCTACTGTTTCCTCTGCAGATGCATTTAAGTTCATAAGGAATATATTTATAATGAAAATGAATGAAGTTAATGAAGTTGGCTAATTTACATAAGCACTAAAAATTTCTTAGGATTATTAATATTTCTATAGATTCTCAAGTAGTTGACAGTTTTCCTGTTTTTAATGGGAACTAACATCTATTAAAGTTTTTAACTATGTATTTTTTAAAGTTTAATACACAATCAGCCCATTCACTCGGGTCTTCTTTCTTAGAAGACAACCACTGTGAACAGTTTATTGAGTATTGAGAATATTTTCTGCATAGACAAACATATAAGTCACCCTTTCTCATAGCAAAAAAAAAAAAAAAAGACACCCTTTCTCTGCCTTTAAAAACTGTTGCCTCAGTGGAGATGTGCTTTATCTCCTGTTGAAAACCATACTTTTTCTCTGTTTTTCTGTTGTTCCATTTCAGCACATAGACATTTACCTCATCTCTTTCTTTTTATCAACCACTTTTTCCTGCTGAATGGATATGTAATACAGCTTCTTAGATACTTGGATTTTACATTATCATATGTTGTAAAGCTAAATAATCTAGTGATTATAAGCATATAAGGGAAGTGTGTGGACGGACATCATATAAGAGAATGTGTGGGCTGAGATAGGGGTCCTCTTGGAATCATGTTAGGATAACTTTAATGGCAGGGTTTTCAGACTGTTGATCATAGGAGAGCTGAGGTTCCAGGAAGTGTGTCTGCATTTCAGCTAAGCTCAGTCTCTCTTGAAATCTTTTATTAAAGAACTAAAATTGCCTGACCAGGCAGTGGCAAAGTAGATAGAATGTCGGACTGGGATGCGGGAGACCCAGGTTCGAGACCCTGAGATCAACAGTTTGAGCGAGGGCTCATCTGGTGTGAGCAAAAAGCTCACCAGCTTGGACCCAAGGTCGTTGACTTGAGCAAGAGGTTACTTGGTCTGCTGAAGGCCCACGGTCAAGGCACATGAGAAAGCAGTCAGTGAACAACTAAGATGTCGCAATGAAAAACTGATGATTGATGCTTCTCATCTTTCTCCGTTTCCGTCTGTCTGACCCTGTGTATCCCTCTCTCTGACTCTCGCTGTCTCTGAAAAATAAAAGAACTAAAATTATAAATTTATGGTGAGTTCAAGAAAATTTATGCACAGACAAAATATACACACATGCACCCTCACCTGCACCCCTTAAAAAATACAGATAAAAATATTTTATATATTGTTTATGAAATATATCTTGGTGATACTTCCATATCAGTTTGGAAAGCATAGCATGATACAGCATCTTCATTTTTTGTTGTTTTTCCCTGAGAGAAAGACGGAGAGGGACAAATAGGGACAGACATTCAGGAGGGAGGAGAGAGATGAGAAGCATCAGTTCTTGGTTGTGGCACCTTAGTTGTTCATTGATTGCTTCTCATATGTGCCTTGACTGGGGCATTACAGCACAGCTTGTGACCCCTTGCTCAAGCCAACTACCTTGGGCTCATGTCAACGACCATGGGGTTATATTTAAGATTCCAAGCTCAAACCAGCGACCCCGTGATCAAGCTGGTGAGCCCGCACTCAAGCCAGAGACCCTGGGGATTTGAACCTGGGTCCTCTGCATCCCAGTTCAACGCTCTATCCACTGTGCTGCTGCTTGGTCAGGCCTCATTTGTTTTGATGGTTGCGTGTCATTTCATTCTATGGATATAGTATAGTTTTGGCAGGAGTTTAAACCAGTGCCCTAAAACCAAGATTTTATTTTAAATTACTTTTGCCTTTTTGCTACTTGAAATAATTCTATAGTAAACTGTACCATTTAACATGTGAAAATTTATGGCTAGCCTACACTTCTGAAAGAAGAATTGCAGGATCAAAGTGTATCTATGCATTCATAACTTTTAGAGTTATTGCCAAAATTCTGATATCACAGGTGTATACCAAATTGTACTCCCACTACTAATTACAAAAGTCACTGGAAATGAGCAGCAGTTACCCCAGCTAAACATGGTTACTTGTAGGATATCTTCAGTAAGTGGTCATTGTCTGTGACTGAACATGTTCAGTGATGGACATTCACTACATTTCAAGATAGCCCTTTGCATTTTGGATACTTTGGTTCTTGGTGCTTTCTTATATGGAGTAAATGTTTTTCAAGCTGTTACTCTTTAGTGTTGTTTTTTCTTCTGATGCTATTAAAAAAAGTATAACTTCTTTTGCAAGGTAATTTTCTTAATATCTGAAGGCACCATACTGTGTTTTGTTTTTGTTATTTTTTCACCATTGTATTTTTCATCATTTTTTCAGCTCTTCATAGGATATGGTTTGGAGTCCTTTTACTCTCTGGGTTGTTCCTATTTATCCCATATTATCCACGCTTGAGCAAATGTGCTGTTCAGTGTGACATTCCCTAGTAGAAAGTAATTTTTCAGAAGTGCTTTTTTTAAAATTTTGTTTTATTCATTTTAGAGAGGGGGGAAAGAGAGAGGGAGACAGAGAGAGAGAGAAGTGAAGGAGGAAAAGGAAGGATCAACTCCCATATGTGCCTTGACTAGGCAAGCCCAGGGTTTCAAACTGGTGATCTCAGCATTCCAGGTTGACGATTTGTCCACTGTGCCACCACTGGTCAGGCTGCAGGCGTCTTTTGTAGAGTATTTAAATTGCTTGGTTCCTAGTTTTTTTGCAGTTTTCCAACTCAGTTTAACCATTGTATGGTTAACTGTTTAGCCATCATCAAAAAGCATAATGTAATCAAAAGGACCATCTTACTATTAGAAATATGGGTATCACTAAATAAAAAAATCTGATTATAAAATTACTAGGTTCCAAGACCAAAGATTAAATTAATAAAAGGAGAAGGTGGACAAAATCTACTGGAAACAATGGCCTATGATCGTCTGAGCCAATCAGGTAATAGTGACGTATAACTTTTTTTTTTTTTTTTTTGAGGGGAGGGGAGGCAGAGTCAGACTCCTGTATGTTCTCTGACCAGGATCCACCTGGCACACTCCCTTCAGGGAGATGCTCTGCCCATTTGGGGCGTTGCTTTGTTGTTCAGAACCTGACATGGAGGCCACAGAGCCATCTTCAGTACCTGGGGCCAACTCACTTAAGCCAATTGAGCCATGCCTGCAGGAGAGGAAAAAAGAGAGAGACTGAACTGTGTTTTAATGTCTTTGATTTGGGCATTTCTGGGCTTATTTCTGTAAACTTTTGGAGGAATGATAGTCTGGTGGTAACCAAAACTGACTGACCAGCAAAATTACCACAGAGTATATATTTTTATAAACACTTTGAGATAAAATTAACATACTATATAATTTACCTATTGGAAGTATACATTTTAGTTATTTCTAGTGTCTTCACAGAGTTGTGCAACCTTTACCACAAACATTTTCATCACCTCATAAAGAAACCTCAAATCCATTAGCAGTCATGCCCTGAAAAATTTCCCCCAAACCTTCTAGTCTTAGGTTACTGATTTTCTGTCTCTTTATGAGCATTTATATTTTTAGATAGAATTTATTGGGGTGACACTGGTCAACATAATTATATAGGTTTCAGGTGCTGAATTCTAGAGCACATCTCTGTACACGGTATTGTGTGTTCATTTATGAACATTTCTATGTGGACATTTTATATACATTGAATCATACAATATGTGGTCTTTTGTGACTCACTTTCACTTTAAATGGTATTTCAGGGTTCATCCATGTTGTAGCATGTCCTAGAACTTCAAGAAGTGTTTCTGAAAAAGATTACTCACCCCAAACCTATGGAATCAGAATCTCTCTGGGTGTAGGGCCTGGAAATCAATATATTTTAAAAGCTTTTTAAAGGAGAATTCTGCCCAGCCAGGATTAGAAATGAGTGGATCAGATTAGAGAATTTGAGCTTGGCCCTGTTCCAATGCCCACTATAAATCCCATACTTTTTCATTTAAAATGTAAATATTTTTGGTATTTTTCTCACACATTTCTATCTTTTTCTTTCCTTTTACTCTAGCATGTAGACAGTGATGCTATTAAACCTGTAATTTATATTGATTTTTTTCATAAGCATCCCTTTTATTGTCCAGATGTGGTTATTGGGTTGGATGGTATGTCTGAGGTTCTTATGTTATTTCCCCTTAGGGTATATAAAGAAAACTATTAAAAGATATGATTTTCTTAATGTATGTGTTTTTAATGATGCAAGTAATTTGTTTTTCAGGGCACATGCTGCTAAACTTAAGTTGTGACAAGCAAGATTTTTTAAAAGAGGTTGTAGAATCCTTTGCCAATAAAAGTGGGCAGTCGGCATTGTATGATGCTCTGTTTTCTAGTCAGTTTCCTAAGGATAGCTCTTTCCTTGGTACCGATGATATTGGAAACATTGATGTGCAAGCACCAGAACCTGATGATTTGGCTAGATATGATGTTGGTAAGTTTTTATCTCAATATATTTTGCATCTTTTTTTTTCCTTTTTTTAAGAGGAGTGGAGCTAGTGAGACAGACTGCTGTATATGCCCCAACTAGGATCCACCCTGTAACCCCTATCTGGGGTCAATGCTTGAATCAACCAAGCTGTCCTCAACCAAGCCAACGCTCAGACTAACCAAGTTACCCTCAGTGCCTGGGGCCACCACGTGAACCAGTCGCGCTACTGGCTGCAAGAAGGAAGAGGGAGAGAATGGGGAGAGAAGCAGATGGTCACTTCTCATGTATGCCCTGACTGGGGATTGAACCCAGGATGTCCACATGCTGGGCCAGTGCTCTCTCCACTGAATGAACTAGCCAGGGCAAATATTTTACAATCCTCCTTTTTTCCCCCTCCTTTTTTCAGTGAGAGGAGGGGAGGCAGAGACAGACTTCTGCATGCACCCTGACTAGGAACCACCCTGCAAGCCCACTAGAGGGTGATGCTCTGCCCTTCTGGGGTGTTGCTTTGTTGCTCCACAACTGAGCTCTTCTTAGCGCCTGAGGTGGAGGCCACGGAACAATTCTCAGCACCCAGGGCCAACTCACTTCAGTTGAGCCATGGCTGCAGGAGACAGAGGGAGAGAGAGAAATGAGAGGGGGATAGGTAGAGAAGCAAGTGGACACTTCTCCTGTGTGTTGTGACTGGGAATTAAACCCAGGACATCCATATGCTATGCTGACGCTCTGCCATTGAGCCAACCGGCCAGTGCCTGCATCTTAATCCTTTTATATATTTGTAAAGAAAAGCTGAAAGAAATGAATTGTCCATAACCTTAATATCCAGAAGTAATGACTTAAGATTTTCCTGTATTCCTTTCAGGTTGTTTTGCAGGGAGGGTTGGTTGTGGTATAAGAAATTGATATTTGGAAGAAAAAAAAATTGATATTTGGGAGTGGTGGCATATGTTTTGTTTATACTGTACGTATAATTTGTCTCCTTTCAGGAATTCTTTCTTATTGTGTGTGTCTCTGTAAATATCACTTTTTTGTGTGTGTGATAGAGACAGAGAGAGGGACAGATAGGGACAGACAGACAGGAAGGAGAGAGATGAGAAGCATCAGTTCTTTGTTGTGGCTCCTTAGTTCATTGGTTGCTTTTTCATATGTGCCTTGACCAGGGGGCTATAGCAGAGCTAGTGATTCCTTGCTCAAGCCAGCGACCTTGAGCTCAAGTGAGCGACCATGAGGTCATGTCTATGATCCCAGTGATCCTGTGCTCAAGCTGGTGAGCCCGCCTTCGAGCTGGATGAGCCTGTGCTCAAGCTGGCGACTTTGGAGTGTAGAACCTGGGTCCTCTGCATTCCCATCTGATGCTTTATCCACTGTGCCATCAGGCTGTAACTATCACTTTTACTAGCAGTATAATATCTATTTTCATGAATTAGTTTGCTTGCTGCTTTTTATTGTTGGATGTTCAAGTTATTTCCTGTTTTTTCACTATTAAAATAATACTGTGTTGAAAACTTTAATGTAAAATGTCTCCATTTCAAATCTTTCAATAGATTTCCAAAAACAGTTACTAGGACAAAGTTGAGGAACATGTTTAAGTCACTTAGCAAATTGCCATCTTACCGGAAAGGCTGTACCTCTCTATGCTCCAGAAACTCATAACTTTCTTAGTACTGAATGTCTTCTAGAAGACAAATTCTCTTTACCATTCTAATAGATTAATGTACTGGTGTCCCATTGTTTTTTTCTTTTTTTTTTTTTTTTTTTTCATTTTTCTGAAGCTGGAAACGGGGAGAGACAGTCAGACAGACTCCCGCATGCGCCCGACCGGGATCCACCCGGCACGCCCACCAGGGGCTATGCTCTGCCCACCAGGGGGCGATAATCTGCCCATCCTGGGCGTCGCCATGTTGCAACCAGAGCCACTCTAGCGCCTGAGGCAGAGGCCACAGAGCCATCCCCAGCGCCCGGGCCATCTTTGCTCCAATGGAGCCTTGGCTGCGGGAGGGGAAGAGAGAGACAGAGAGGAAAGCGCGGCGGAGGGGTGGAGAAGCAAATGGGCGCTTCTCCTGTGTGCCCTGGCTGGGAATCGAACCCGGGTCCTCTGCACGCTAGGCCGACGCTCTACCGCTGAGCCAACCGGCCAGGGCTGTCCCATTGTTTTAATGACTCTAGTGAAAGGAAAATCCACTATTTAAAGATTTCTTAGTGGGTGGCTGTTTTTTATTTTGCTCTTGTCAGATTTTTGTTTTATTGAGTTCTTGTGAGTTACTTTATTTTTCTCAGGTGGACTTGAGCTGTCTCCAACTATTTAAAAAATTCCTAAAGTGTGAACACCTTTAATAAAAATGAGACTTAGATTATCATAGATTTTCCTTCAGCTCTGATAGAGAAAATTAAGATACATTTAATATGAGTTAGTTACTGGCAAAAGTTATGGCACAGAAAACGTTTTCAGAGCCACTTTTTTCCCTTAATTTCAGGTGCCATTCGAGCGCATAATGGTAGCCTTCAGCACCTTACCTGGCTTGGCTTACAGTGGAATTTGTTACCTACCTTACCTGCAATTCGAAAATGGCTAAAACAGCTTTTTCATCATTTGCCCCAAGAAACCTCAAGACTTGAAACAAATGCACCTGAGTCAATATGTATTTTAGATCTCGAAGTAAGCAAAGATTTTTAGCAAATTTAGTATTTTGAGTTTTGTTTAATTTTTTCTAACAAGTTGGTATTTCTTTAAATAAAACAGGTATTTCTACTTGGAGTAATATATACCAGCCACTTACAATTGAAGGAAAAATGCAGTTCTCAGTACAACTTCTATCAGCCACTATGCTTGCCACTTCCTGTGTGTAAACAACTTTGTACAGAGAGACAGAAATCTTGGTGGGATGCAGTTTGTAATCTAATTCACAGAAAAGCAATGTAAGTAGTAAAACAAAAATATTCCTTTAACTCACCGAGTAGATTTTTTATTTAAAAACTTATTTAACTTAAAAACTTATTGCCTAAAAAAAAACAAAACAAAAAAAATCAAAAAAACTTATTGCCTAGGCATATAATTATTGTGTGATGAATAAACACATGTTGGAATGCATGTTTATCAATCAGTTTTATTAAATAAAACTGTTTTTAGCCCTGGAACCTCAGCAAAATTACGACTTCTAGTTCAACGTGACATAAATACTCTAAGGGGCCAGGAAAAACATGGCCTTCAACCTGCTCTGCTTGTACATTGGGCAAAATATCTTCAGAAAATGGTGAGTTTATTAAAGTATAAGTATTTTTAAAAACATTATCTTATTGTTTTAAAAAGTCTTTTGTTTGAAGTCATTTAGTTCTAAAACAGGAACTGCTTATTCATCCTGGTGAAGTGTATTTTTTTTATCTTGCCACATAATAGTTAATATAGTTAATATATAAGCACTTATAACAGTACTGGGCATGGTAAATGTTACATAACTATTAGCTGTTAATATTATTACTTAATAATAATTAAGGTATAAGTATTGTCTAGCTTGATATTTTTCCAACATTCAGGAGTAAGAAGCTCTTTAGGTAAGGGCATTATAGGTCATCTTAATTTTTGAGGTCTGTTCTGTGGCAAAATTAGGTGTAGATATTTAGCTCTTTGACCAAACTGTGACACAGTGGCAGACTTCGGCTATAAAAGTGACAGCTCTGGGCAGCCTCATTAGGTTAGTGTCATCAATGGTTATTTATTCGAGTATTTGGAGATTTGATCATGTGACTTGGGAATCTTTTTTGCCTTGATTTGAAATTAAATCAGTTGTGCAGGCTATTTATAAATGAATTTTTAGATCTGATTATCTGTTCCTTAGCTTGTATACTTCTAACTTTCTATTTTAGGGCAGTAGTCTTAATTCTTTTTATGATCAACGGGAATACATAGGCAGAAGTGTTCATTATTGGAAGACGGTTTTACCATTATTCAAGATAATAAAAAAAAAGAGCAGTGTTCCTGAGCCTGTTGACCCTCTGTTTAAACACTTTCATAGTGCAGACATCCAGGTAATGAAGGGTCACTTATTTAATTAACTGGGGTGTGGATTTCCAGTAGATAAGCAAAGAATACTTAAATTACTTGTCTGTTTAATGGTAGTCTTGTTTTTTAATGTACTAGCTGTTACAATTAAAATATGGCACAAAAGGGTACTGAAATGCTAATCTCATTAGATCATATAAAATCTTTGGGACATTGTTTGGGTTTGATGTCCTGGGTTGAGGCCATGTGACTAACAGTTACTAAATGTGTTCAGGCCTCTGAAATCTGTGAATATGAAGAAGAAGCACACATAACATTTGCCATATTAGATGCTGTGAATGGAAATATAGAAGATGCTATGACTGCTTTTGAATCTATAAAAAATGTTGTTTCTTATTGGAATCTTGCCCTGGTAAGTAGATGTACTTGAAGTTCTTTTTTGTTTTCTTTTTAAACCTAATTATTTGCTAAAAGCATTCTTTATATAGATTTTTCACAGAAAAGCAGAAGATGTTGAAAATGATGCCCTTTCTCCTGAAGAACAAGAAGAATGCAAAAATTACCTGAGAAAGACCAGGGACTACCTAATAAAGATTCTGGATGACAGTGATTCAGATCTCTCAGTAGTCAGAAAAGTAAGCTATATGTCTTGTGGAGTTTTTTTTGTTTTTGTTTTTTTACAGGGACA
The DNA here is from genome assembly GCF_036850995.1 of Saccopteryx leptura. Classification (NCBI taxonomy): domain Eukaryota; kingdom Metazoa; phylum Chordata; class Mammalia; order Chiroptera; family Emballonuridae; genus Saccopteryx; species Saccopteryx leptura. The sequence goes on from NC_089505.1 coordinate 172,504,956, forward strand.
GAGAGAGAGAGTCAGAGAGAGGGATAGATAGGGGCAGACAGACAGGAACGGAGAGAGATGAGAAGCATCAATCATCAGTTTTTTGTTGCAACACCTTAGTTGTTCATTGATTGCTTTCTCATATGTGCCTTGACCGTGGGCCTTCAGCAGACCAAGTGACCCCTTGCTCGAGCTAGCGACCTTGGGTCCAAGCTGGTGAGCTTTTTGCTCAATCCAAATGAGCCCGCACTCAAGCTGGTGACCTCGGAGTCTTGAACCTGGGTCCTCCGCATCCCAATCAGATGCTCTATCCACTGCGCCACCGCCTGGTCAGGCTGTTTTGTGTTCTTATTAGTGTCAATTGGGTGATAAGTGTTTCAGCCATGATTTTATATTTTGCTGTGTAATTTAAAAAATGCTCAGTAGTTCCTCATAATGCACAGAAGGTGTGAGTATTTAAATACGTATTTAATTAGCATTACTTTGTCTTAGCTTTGATGTTGCTTTTTAAAAAATAGAGAATCTAGTTTCATACTGTTAAAAAAATACTTTTGGGGGAATTAGAAAACATTTATAAGGCAAGACACTTAGATTTGTTATCTTAGCAATGTATTGCTACCTAAGACTAGTTCTTAATGAGTTTGACAAACTTTTTTTAAGTGTGGGGGCAGATAGGGAAAGACAGACAGAAAGGAGAGAGATGAGAAGCATCAATTCTTTGTTGTTACACCTTAGTTGTTCATTGATTGCTTTTTCATATGTGCCTTGACCTGGGGAGGGGGAGCTACAGCAGAGCTAGTGACCCCTTTCTCAAGCCATCTACCTTGGGCTTCAAATCTGGGTTCTCTGCATCCCAGTCTGTTGCTCTATCCACTGGACCACTGCCTGGTCAGGCTAAACATTTTGTTGAAACTAGCGGTAGGTGGCCGATAACATCAGAGCATTCCGTTTCGTCTTTATCATCTCCTGTGGACTATCTTTTCTCCAGTTCTCAGCAGTTTGAGACTGTTGTGATGGTATTAACTTCAGTTATATTCAATTTTTACAAATATTTGTCAATTAATTTGTATTGCTGCTCTCAGATTGGGATTTATGTTGTCTGGTGCATTCTGACATCTCTTTTTCTCTCCATTCAAAGTCAGTGAGAACATATTTTGCTCACATTGAAAAGTTTCCCAACTTAACATTCTTTTGCTATTATTATGGCTAACAGTAAAATAGAAACAGCATAGACTTTAGAGTTAGAGAACTTTAGGTTACATAAACAGTTTCATGTCTGTTATTAAAGTATAAAATGCTTGTTACACAAAAGTGGGAAAATGAACAAATTAGTAAAATACCTTATATTTTTATAATAATTTTTACTTTGATCTTTTTACTATATAAGGTCCTTGAATCATGCCTTTATTTTTAGTTGCCTGTGCCGCTGGAGTCTGTAAAAGAGATGTTTAACTCAGTCATGCAGGAGCTTGATGACTATAGTGAGGGAGGTCCTCTCTATAAAAATGGTTCTTTGCGTAATGCAGATTCAGAAATGAAACATTCTACACCTTCTCCCACCAAGTATTCTCTGTCACCAAGTAAAAGTTACAAGGTAAGTGGGAAAAAAACGGCTCTTTCTGTTGTGGAATATGCTTCTTTTGTAAATGTTGTAAATATGTTTTTTTGTTATTTTATAGTATTCTCCCAAAGCACCACCTCAGTGGGCAGAAGATCAGAATTCTTTACTAAAAATGATCTGCCAACAAGTAGAGGCTATTAAGGTAAATCACTTACTTTTTCTATCCTGTGCTTCCTTCATTCTGATATTCCTTTCCTGACCACCTCTCCATTCTAAAGCTGTTAAAAATGTCTTTTTGCCATTCTACTGTAGAGTCATACTATTATGTTTTACATAGCTCCAAAGTAATAGTTATGATATTTTTGAAATAACTTATGTCTGCATCCTCCACCAGATGTGAATACTTCAATGGTAGACTATTTTATCCCAAACATAGTGCTGTTATTGGCATAGAGGAGGTCTCCAAGTGATTGAATTAAACTAGTGAAAAAGCTGTACCTTGGTCTGAGAATTCATTTCTCAGACTGACTGTGGTCATGTGTGTCAAATTTGTAGATAGGAATGGAATTGACAGGTTGTCTTAACTTCAGAAAGCATCTTTGTGTGATACCTTCGCATGAGTTTAACTTAATTATGTAAGGACATAGTTATATGTACAAGATCTTATCTTAGTTATATGCAGATGATTTAACTATAAGTCTCAAAGTAACTTTTGGAATTGGAAGTACAGATGGTTTCGTGCTGATTGAGGAAGAACTAAGTCATACTTGTAAAGTTACATCAGGGAAATCTAACTTGTGTGATCATCACAGTGCTGTCAGTAGCGTGTTGGCATTAAACATGCAGTTGGGAGGGGAACAAGCTATGAACAAGCACAAATATTTGTGTGTTTTTTTTAAGATTTTATTTATCCATTTTTATTAGAGAGAGAGGAGGGAGGGAGAGAAAGAGAGAGAGAGAACAGGGGGAGGTGCTGGAAGCATCAACTCCCATATGTGCCTTGACCAGACAAGCCCAGGGTTTCAAACCGGTGACCTCAGCATTTCCAGGTCGATGCTTTAGCCACTGCGCCACCACAGGCCAGGCGCACAAAGGTTTTTATGTCAATTTTGTGTAATTGTGGCCTGGTGTGGTATTACATACAGTCTTGACTTCCCATGTAGGTTTCGAGCACGCAACATTGTACACTGCTCACAAAAATTAGGGGATATTTTATCACTTCATTTTGCAATATCCTCTAATTTTTGTGAGCAGTATATTTGTAGAAGGATAGTAGAACATTAAGTTCATGTGCCTAAAAAGCTGGGCTGTAGTGCTCACTGCCACTAATTAACCATCTTAGGCCAGGCATTTTCTTACCTTTCTTTCTGTCTGGCTTCTCATCTGTAAAGTAAGAATTGTTGAAAGTAGTTCTCGGCACATTTTCTAGTTGTTTGAATTTTCTTATTTATTTATTTATTTTTTTCTGAAGCTGGAAACGGGAAGAGACAGTCAGACAGACTCCTGCATGCGCCCGACCGGGATCCACCCGGCACGCCCACCAGGGGGGATGCCTCTCTTTTGCGACCAGAGCCACTCGAGCGCCTGGGGTAGAGGTCAAGGAGCCACCCCCAGCGCCTGGGCCATCTTTGCTCCAATGGAGCCTCAGCTGCGGGAGGGGAAGAGAGAGACAGAGAGGAAGGAGAGGGGGAGGGGTGGAGAAGCAGATGGGCTCTTCTCCTGTGTGCCCTGGCCAGGAATCAAACCCGGGACTTCTGCACGCCAGGCTGACGCTCTACCACTGAGCCAACCGGCCAGGGCCAGTTGTTTGAATTTTTAAAATTATGGTTATAGCACTAACTGCATGTTCAAAACTATGGTCTGGATAGCAGTAGTGATCAATGAAATTTTCCTTTTGATGACATTAGTTTCTTATATATGGATGTATAGCATCTGAACTAGACATAGTAGATGGATAAATGGGGAAATTTTAGTTAGCTTGAAAATTAGACTTTTACCTCATTGTTATGGCTTTTGGGAAATTTATATTTGAAAATACCTCTAGTAGAAGGTAGCAGACATGCTGAATCCATCTCTGACTTCACAGATCCCTGGCCCATACAGAGATGTTTGATATTGCCTTTAAAAGTGACCTGTTGTCTGATACCATAGGTTTGTTTTTTTTTTTCTTTTGAGAAGTAGTTTCTTGATAAATGCCTGTTTTGTAAGGGACATTTTGTAGGTCCTACTGTTGGGGAGGGTGTTGCCATTTAGTTGTCTATGAAATGACAGACATCTGGCCTGACCAGGTGGTGGCACAGTGGATAGAGTGTCAGACTGGGACGCAGAGGACCCAGGTTAAAAACCCCGAGGTTGCTGGCTTGAGCAAGAGGTCATTGTCTGCTGTAGCCACCCGATCAAGGCACATATGAGAAAAAGCAATCAATGAACAACTAAGGTGCTGCAACAAAGAATTGATGCTTCTCATCTCTCTCCTTCCTGTCTGTCCCTCTCTCTGTTCCCCTCAAAAAGAAAGAAAAGACAGAGATCTGATAGCTAGCTGCGTCGATACCATTAGAAGGCTGTGTAGCAGAATGGTATTAGGAAAATGGTTTTGGAGTAAGATCTGGTTTCAGTTCTAGCTTTTTTCTCATTTTAAGATACAAGTTACTATAAGGTGACCAATCGTCCCCCCTAGAGAGGACAGTCCTTCTTTTGTAAATTCCTTCCTCCCTCGAAAAGTGTCTTCCAACATGTCCTCCTTTTTGATATTGGAAGACTAATCTGTAAATGTCTGTATGCAATCAATGCAGAGTCGATCTATTGCATGTGTTGTGACGTATTTGTATCTAAATGACTACTTTTTTCTTACAATTATTAAAAATTAATAGGCACATAAGCATAATTACAATATAAAATATTACAAATGTCTTTATTATGCATTTATCATATTATAGTGTATTATTGCAATGAACAAAATGTTTTATTTACGATCTTGTTTTCTTCTATTTATTTTTGTCCTCTATTTCATTGTAAAACAGTTGGTCACCTTAGTTGCTATCTGTGTAAGGATTAAAAACTTTGGTAAAATGCTTGGAATATTTTATCTACATAATATAGGGTGGGGCAAAATTAAGTTTACAGTTCATATGGAAAATAATACGATAACTAACAAATAATACAGGAATAAACTGTTTTGTGTACTTATAGCTGTAAATCTACTTTTGCCACACCCCGTATATTCTGAGCAAATATTAGTTGTTTTTCTTTTTCTATTGAATCATCTGAGCATCCCCTTAAGGATAAGTAGTGTTTTTTTACATCAGGTGTGGGATGTGCAAAGCTGGTATGGGGAAATAATATGAAATGTTGAGTTGTCCACGTGGATTTAAGAGTGAAGCAGTGTTCTGGCAGAGGAGGTATGCTGGAAGGGTGTTTGGGATGTAATGTCAGAGAAAGAAATGTAATTAGTAGGTGCTTGTCTTGTATGGAGCCGAACTTTAGAAAGATAATAACTTAGGCAGATACAGAATGGAAATGGAGAAGAGGCCATTTGAGGGCTACTGAACTATTAGGTGAGAGCTAAATGTAGTGAGTAAATTAGGGTGTGGTACTGAGGAATGAAAGAATGGGAGCATGAGAGCTAACAGAATATCAAGATCATGTTCTTAAGTCAGCACCTGGTATTCTGATCTTATTGGAATGTAGAATCAAAAGGCATTAATTAGCAGGCATTTCAACTTAAAATATTTGTTTTATCACTGTTTCTGGTATTATATAATTGCCTAAAAATTTTTTTCTTCTTCTTCCAACAGAAAGAAATGCAGGAATTGAAACTAAATAGCAGTAACTCAGGGTCCCCTCGTCGTTGGCCTACAGAATCTTATGGACCAGATTCAGTGCCTGATGGATATCAGGGATCACAGAATTTTCATGGGGCTCCACTAACAGGTGAGTTGGCATTTGGATATGTTAGTAAATCCTGTACTTCCCCTTCATTTAAATAGGTAACTTTTAAATTCACCTGTGTATATACATTTGTTTATATATAGGTATAGATATGTCTGCTTGTGTATTAGGTAAGCTGTATTTGGTATTACTGAGATTTTTTTAACTCCAAGTAGAAACATAACAAGCTTTATCTGATACTTTGTAGATAAAGGCTTAAAGAATAACCCTTCAATGCACATGTTAGAGGACCTGACACTGAGTTGGAACTATTCCGTATAATTGAAATATATTACTGATATTGTAATGCATTAAGAGATGTGTAAATGAAAATTTAAACTTTGGCCTGGCCTATGGTGGTGCAGGGGATAAAGCATTGACTTGGAATGTTCAGGTTGCCAGTTTGAAACCTCTGGCTTGTCCGGTCAAGGCACATACGAAAAGGAAATTCTGTGAGTTGATGCTTTCTGCTTCTACCCGCTTTCTCTTTCTCTCTCTCCTGCTTCCAAAATTTAAATAAATAAATAAAAGACTATCATTATTCTTTAAAAAGAAAACAAAAACAAACTTCTCGGGAATTATTTTGGTGATATACTAAGAGGTATGACATTCACAGGGTATCTTGTTTTGAAATACCATGGTCATACATGAAAGGAAGGAGTTTGGAGCTAGACCATATTAGGTTTTGAAATTGTGTTGTATCACTTATTGACCTCTCTGAGCCGGTTTCTTTGTTTGAAGCATGGAAATAATAGTTGACTCACATGATAATTTTGAGCATTTATGTAAATGTGGGTGTGTATTCAGTGTTTACTTACAGAACACAGTAAACACTTAACCAAATGGTACCAATATTGCTTCCTTTGGGTTGTCTTTGTACAGAAGTGCTTTGTGTCAATGTAATGTTACTTAATCACAGTCATCCAGAGTGGTAGGCACTGTTACCAATCCTGATTTTATAGATGAAGAAATGGGTTTAGAAAGATTATCTATTATTGTAAAAGGTGATTATTGATAGAGCTGGGGTTCAGACTTCAGTGGTCTAACTTTAAAGCCATTTGCTGGTATAATACATTGCACTGAGGTACCCAGAAATAATGACAAAAATAGGTACTTTTTTATGAGATAGATTCCTGAAATAGTAGTAGTGCACATTTTCTATTAGTTTTAACTTAAGAAAGATTTAGAATGCTTTGGTATAGTTTAAATTAGTACACTTGTGTGATAGTCCTTGGGGGCCATATTTAAGGTTACCTTCCTATTTTCTTGTGACAGTTTCTTCTAAATGCAGGCAAAGTAATAGTAAGCCTCTGTAAAGTTAAACTTACTAAAGGTCTTAAGTCACAGACAAATATATACAATGTCAAGAGTTCAGACATTGCTTACTTACAGATTACAACCCTGTTTACTATCTAAAGCTTTTTTTTTGCTTGAAATATTAACTTTTAATGTTATTAAATATCAAAAAGCTTTAATAAATCATCAAATATTCAGTCAAGATTAAAATTTCCAATTCCATTTAAATCTCTGAGTCCTTGTAGATCTTATAACCTGGAATAAATTTCAAGCTTTGATGTTTTTCATACTTGTCACATACCATGCATACATTTTGAAAACTGGTACATCCAAATTCAAGAGGTGTTTCAAACTGGATTATGTTTGTAATTTTCTGTCTTTGAAGGCATTTTGGAACCCTCAGAAGGAACTGTCATACAAAGGTGAATTAGCAGACTACAGGGACAGACAAAAATTCTGAGTGACAATGGGTAGTGCAGACAGTGGTCAAGATGTCAAAAGAAGAGACAATAGGGAGGTGCTTTGGAGGAAGGTCAAAGGGTACTAAAGAGGTATGGCAGCTTTAAGAAAGTGAGTTTTATAATTGGAAAAAACAGCTTTTGGCTATTCATCTGTGGTATAATTTTTACTGTATCTTATAGACCAGGGGTTGAGAACCTTTTTGGCTGAGAGAGCCATGAACGCCACATATTTTAAAATGTAATTCCGTGAGAGCCATACAACAACCCGTGTACATTATGCATTATCCAATAAAAATTTGCTGTTGTCCCGAAGGACAGCTGTGATTGGCTCCAGCCACACGCAATCATGAACATGAACGGTAGGATGAATGGATTGTAATACATGAGATTTTTTTTTTTTAAATTGGTTACTTTATTTTTTTTATTTTTATTTTTTTTTTCTGTATTTTTCTGAAGCCGGAAACGGGAAGAGACAGTCAGACAGACTCCGCATGCGCCCGACCAGGATCCACCCGGCACGCCCACCAGGGGGCAACGCTCTGCCCACTAGGGGGCAATGCTCTGCCCCTCCGGGGCGTCGCTCTGTTGCGACCAGAGCCACTTTAGCGCCTGGGGCAGAGGCCGAGGAGCCATCCCCAGTGCCCGGCCATCTTTGCTCCAGTGGAGCCTCGGCTGCGGGAGGGGAAGAGAGAGACAGAGAGGAAGGAGGGGGGGGGGTGGAGAAGCAGATGGGCGCTTCTCCTGTGTTCCCTGGCCGGAAATGGAACCCGGGACTTCTGCACGCCAGGCCGACGCTCTACCACTGAGCAAACCGCCCAGGGCCTACATGAGAATGTTTTATATTTTTAATGTTATTATTTTTTTTATTAAATACTTGTCTGCGAGCCAGATGTAGCCATCAGGAGAGCCACATCTGGCTTGCGAGCCATAGGTTCCCGACCCGTTATAGACAGTGTCACTGGCCACAATCAGAAATTCCTGCATCATAATGTAATATGCAAATAGCAATTAAGATAAAATATGCATTTATCAGAAATGGTCTAAAAGCTTTATGAAAAGCAGATTAAATGACTTTAATAAAATAAACAACTTCTGTAGTTGAGGTAAGTTCAAACCTGTTATGAAAATAATGGGTATGTAAAGGAGAAATGATCAGGGCTGAGACTTACGAATACAGGCTCAAGGACTTAGCATGTATTTTATCAACAAGGCACATTTCCTCTGGGCTACCTCCACTACTGTTGGGAGCTCTTATGTGACTCAACATCAAGATGTCTGCAGGTGGTTGATAATTGAAATAATTTTTAAAAAATTTTTATTCACTTTTAATATATTGTGTTTACATGGATTCAAGTGTCCCACTGAATATATAACTCCCTCAACCCCGCCTGTGTCTCCCCCCTTTTTAAGATTTATTTATTTATTTTAGAGAGGGGATAGTGAGAGAGAAAGAGAGAGAGAAGGGAGGAGGAGCAGGAAGCATCAACTCCCATATGTGCCTTACCAGGCAAGCCCAGGGCTTCGAACCAGCCACCTCAGCATTCCAGTTCAACACTTGATCCACTGCACCACCACTGATCAGGCCCGTGTCCCCCCCCCCCTTTTTAAAAGATTTTATTTATTCATTATAGAGGGGGGGGGGAGAGAGAGAGAGAGAGAAGAGAGAAAGAGCAGAAAGCATCAACTCCCATATATGCCTTGACCAGGCAAGCCCAGGGTTTTGAACCGGCAACCTCAGCGTTTCCAGGTTGACGCTTTATCCACTGCCCCACCACAGGTCAGGCCCCGTGTCCCTTTTTATACCCCTTTTTCCCCCTCTCCCTAACTTGCTTCCTCCTTCCCTCTAGGATTTGCTGTCCTGTTATCTATATCTCTGTGTTATGTATATATATAGTTTCACTAATTTCTTTACCTTCTCTGATCCCATCGCCTCATCCCCCTTCCCTCAGACTGCTGTCCCTCTGGTCCCTATGACATTGTCTCTGCCTCTATTCTGTTCTTCAGTTCACTTTGTTCATTAGATTCCACATATAAGTGAGATCATATGATACTTTTCTTTTTCTACCTGGCTTATTTCACTTAGCATAATAATCTCCAGGTCTATCCATGCTGTCACAAAAGGTAAGGTTTCCTACTTTTTCACAGCTGCATAGTATTCCATTGTGTATATGTACTACAGCTCTTTTTTTTTTCTTCTTCCAGAGACAGAGAGAGGGATAGATAGGGACAGACAGATAGGAACAGAGAGAGATAAGAAGCATCAATTCTTCATTGTGGCTCCTTGGTTGTTCACTGATTGCTTTCTCATATGTGCCTTGAGGGAGGGGGAGGCTACAGCAGATCGAGTAACCCCTTGCTTGAGCCAGCGACCTTGGGTCCAAGCTGGTGAGCTTTTTGCTCAAACCAGATGAGCCCACGCTCAAGCTGGTGAACTCGGGGTCTTGAACCTGGGTCCTCCGCATCCCAGTCTGATGCTCTATTCACTGCGCCGCTGCCTGGTCAGGCTGTACCACAGCTTTTTAGTCCGCTTATCCACTGACAGACACGTGCTGTTTCCAGAACTTGACTATTGTAAACAATGCTGCAATAAACATGGGGGTGCACATCTTTTGAATCAGTGATTTGGTATTCTTAGGATATATTCCTAAAAGTGGGATGGCTGGGTCAAAAGGCAGTTCCATTTCTAATTTTTTGAGGAATCTCCATACTGTTTTCCACAGTGGCTGCACCAGTCTGCATTCCCACCAGCAGTGCAGGAGGGTTTCCTTTTCTCCACACCCTGGCCAGCACTTACTGTGTTTTTTGTTAATGAGTGCCATTCTGACTGGTGTGAGGTGGTATCTTATTGTGGTTTTAATTTGCATTTCTCTAATGATTAGTGATGTTGAACATTTTTTCATTTGTCTATTGTCTATTTGTATGTTCTCTCTGGAGAAGTGTCTCTTCAGTGTTTTTGCCCATTTTTTTTTTTTTTTTTTTTTTTTTCCTGAAGCTGGAAACGGGGAGAGACAGTCAGACAGACTCCCGCATGCGCCTGACCGGGATCCACCCGGCACGCCCACCAGGGGCGAAACTCTGCCCCTCCGGGGCATCGCTTTGCCATGACCAGAGCCACTCTAGCGCCTGGGGCAGAGGCCAAGGAGCCATCCCCAGCGCCCGGGCCATCTTTGCTCCAATGGAGCCTTGGCTGCGGGAGGGGAAGAGAGAGACAGAGAGGAAGGGGGGGGGGGTGGAGAAGCAAATGGGCGCTTCTCCTATGTGCCCTGGCCGGGAATCGAACCCGGGTCCCATGCACGCCAAGCCGACGCTCTACCGCTGAGCCAACCAGCCAGGGCCATTTTGCCCATTTTTTAATTGGTTTGTTTACCTTCCTGGTGTTGAGTTTTAGAAGTTCTTTATAAATTTTGGTTATTAACCCCTTATCAGACATATTGGTGAATATGTTCTTTCCCTGTGTGGGTTGTCTTTTATTTTGTTTATGGTGTCTTTTGCAGTACAAAAGCTGATATAGTCCCATTTGTTTATCCTGTCCTTTATTTCACTTGCCCGTGGAGAAAAATCAGCAAAAATACTGCTATGAGAGATATCAGAGAGTTTACTGTTTTCTTCCAAGATGTTTATGGTTTCACTACTTACATTTAAGTCTTTTATCCATTTTGAGTTTACTTTTGTGAATGGTGAAAGTTGGTGGTGTGGTTTCATTTCTTTTTTTCCATGTACCTGTCCAATTATCCCAACACCATTTGTTGAAGAGGCTGTCTTTACTCCATTGTATACTCTTACCTCCTTTGTCAAATATCAATCGACCATAAAGGCATGGGTTCTTTCTGGGTTCTCTGTTCTGTTCCATTGATTTGTATGCCTGTTCTTATGCCAGTACCAAGCTGTTTTGAGTACAATGGCCTTGTAGTATAACTTGATATCAGAAAGTGTGATACCACTCACTTTATTCTTTTTGAAGATTGCTGAGGCTATTCATGTACTTTTTTGGTTCCATATAAATTTTTGGAATATTTGTTCTATATCTTTGATATAGAATATATACCAAATCCATTGGTATTTGAATAGGAATTGCATTGAATTTTTAAATTGCTTTGGGTAATATAGACATTTCAATGATGTTTATTCTTCCTATCTATGAACATGGTATATGCTTCCACTTGTTTGTATCTTACTTGATTGCTTTTATCAGTGTTTTATAATTTTCCGAGTATAAGTCCTTTACCTCCTTGGTTAAATTTACTCCTAGGTACTTTATTTTTTTATTGTTGCAGTAGTGAAGGGGATTGTTTCCTTAATTTCTCTTTCAGACAGCTTATTGTTGGTGTATTAAAATGCCACTGATTTCTGAATATTAATTTTATATCCTGCCACCTTGCTGAATTCATTTATCAAGTCTAGTAGTTTTTTGACTGAAACTTTAGGGTGTTCTATGTCATTGGCAAATTATGATACTTTTACTTCTTTTCCAGTTTGGATGCCTTTTGTTTCTTCTTCTTGTCTGATTGCTGTGGCTAGGACTTCCAGAACTATGTTGAATAAGAGTGGTGACAGGGGGCACCCCTGCCTTGTTTCTGCTCTTAAAGGGATTGCTTTTAATGTTTGCCCATTGAGTCTGATGTTGGCTATGAGTTTGTCATAGATGGCCTTTATCATGTTGAGGTATGTTCCCTGTATTCCCACTTTGCTGAGAGTTTTGATCATAATGAGCGCTGGATTTTATCAAATACCTTTTCTGCATCTGTTGATATTATCATGTTATTTTTACCCTTTTGTTTATGTGATAAATAACATTGATTGATTTGCAAATATTGTACCAGCCTTACCAGTCTTGCCTCCCCAGAATAAATCCCACTTGACCATGATGTGTGATTTTTTTTCATGTATTGCTGAATCTGGTTTGCTAATACTTTGTTGAGAATTTTAACATCTAAGTTCATCAGGGATATTGGCCTATAGTTTTCTTTTTTTGTATTGTTTTTACTTGATTTTGGAATGAGGATTATGCTTGCCTCATAAAAGGAGCTTGCAAGTCTTCCCTCCTCTTGAATTTTTTGAAATAGCTTGAGAATATTTGGTAAAATTCACCTGTGAAGCCATTTGGTCCAGGACTTTTGTTTGTTGGGAGTTTTTAGATAACTTTTCAATTTCATTTGTTGTAATCGATCTCTTTAGGTTTTCTGATTCTTCCAGATTGAGTTTTGGAAGACAATACGTTTCTAGGAATTTATCCATTTTGCCTAGGTTGTCCAATTTTTGAACATACAGATCTTCATAGTATTTTATTACAATCCTTTGTATTTCTACTGTGTCAAGTTGTTACTTCTTCACTTTCATTTATTTGAGTCCTCTCTTTTTCTTGATGATTCTAGTTAAAGGTTCATCAGTCTTTTTACCTTTTCAAAAACCAGCTCTTGGTTTCATTGATCTCTATTTTTTTTAGACCCTTTGTCACTTATTTTTGCTCTGATCTTTATTATTTCCTTCCTTCTACTTCCTCTGGGCTTTATTTCTTTTTCTAGTTATCTTAGACACAGGGTTAAGTTCTTTATTTGAGCTTTTTCTTGCTCCTTAAGGTATCCCTGTAATGCTATGAACATCCCTTCCAGGACTGCTTTAGCTGTGTCCCATAAATTTTGAGTTCTTATATGTTCATTTTCATTGTTTCAAGGAATTTTTTTTTTTTTTTACTTTTTCAGACACACAGAGAGTCAGAGAGAGTGATAGACAAGGACAGACAGACAGGAACAGAGAGATGAGAAGCATCAATTATCAGTTTTTCGTTGTGACACCTTAATTGTTCATTGATTGCTTTCTCATGTGCCTTGACTGCGGGACTTCAGCAGACTGAGTAATCCCTTGCTCGAGCCAGCGACCTTGGGTTCAAGCTGGTGGGCTTTTGCTCAAACCAGATGAACCCGCGCTCAAGCTGGCAACCTCGGGGTCTCGAACCTGAGTCCTCTGCATCCCAGTCCAACGCTCTATCCACTGCGCCACCGCCTGGTCAGGCTCAAGGAAATTTTTTATTTCTTCCTTGATCTCATTATTAACCATTCATTATTTAATAACATGCTATTTAACCTCCAAGTGTTTAAATGTTTTTCTATTTTTCTATTGTAGTTGATTTCTAGTTTTATGCCATTGTGATCAGAGAAGACACTTGATATAATTTCAGTCTTATTAAATTTATTGAGACTTGTTTTGTGTCCTAACATGTAATGTATCCTAGAGAATGTACCATGAGCATTTGAAAATGTATGTTCTGCTGCTTTGGGGTGATAGGTTCTGAATATCTAGAGCTTTTTATAGAGAGGGTAAGTAGACTGGCTAGCTTTTTCTAGGGTGTTTTGAGTGCTGTGTGGAATTATTTGTCACCTTTTGGGTTTCAATTTCCACTGTTTCTGTGTACAAGCATAAAAGGTCTTTTGGTTTTTAAACAAACATAAATATAACTTTGAAATCATCTCATTTTAGCCCTGTATTACCCTATGAAATATGTAAAAGCAGCATATCCTCATTTTACAGTTGAGAATTACAAATGGCTAATTGACAAGGTAGTAACAAAGCAGCTTTGTGGCCCAAAAGGAGAGAGCTCAAGTCTCCTGATTCCCTTTCCTGTGTTCAGATAGTTTTTTTTTTTTTTTTTTTTTTTTTATTCATTTTAGAGAGGAGAGAGAAAGGGAGAGAGAGAGACAGAGAGGGAGAGAGAGAGGAGAGAGAGACAGAGAGAGAAGGGGGGAGGAGCTGGAAGCATCAACTCCCATATGTGCCTTGACCAGGCAAGCCCAGGGTTTCAAATCAGTGACCTCAGCATTTCCAGGTCGACGCTTTATCCACTGCGCCACCACAGGTCAGGCTTTTTTTTTTTTTTTTTTTAAACAGAATCATAGAGTCAGAGAGAGGTATAGATAGGGACAGACAGACAGGAACAGAGAGAGATGAGAAGCATCAATCATCAGTTTTTCATTGTGACACCTTAGTTGTTCATTGATTCTTCTCTCATATGTGCCTTGACTGTGGGCCTTCAGCAGACTGAGTAACCCCTTGCTCAAGCCAGCGACCTTGGGTTCAAGCTGGTGAGCTTTTGCTCAAACCAGATGAGCCCGCGCCCAAACTGGCAACCTCGTGGTCTCCAACCTGGGTCCTCGGCATTTCAGTTCGACGCTCTATTCACTGCGCCACCACTTAGGCTTATTTTCTTGATGAATGTAAAAATATACCAAGATGGTTCTTGTCTTTTTAAAATAACTTGATTAAACAATGATTAATAAATTGATAGGCAATATTAAGATGTACTGAACAGTATAAAGAAAACAAAGCTAACAATATCACAAAATACTGCTATTAACATTTTGGAGCATTTTCTTATGGTTTTTTCTTTTTGTATACATAAAGGATTTCTAATGAGATTTTAACCATATTATGTTATCTGTAGATGAGTAAGCAAGTGTTATTTATTTATTTTTTTACAGAGACAGAGAGAGAGTCAGAGAGAGGGATACATAGGGACAGACACAGGAACTGAGAGAGATGAGAAGCATCAATCATCGGTTTTTTGTTGCAACACCTTAGTTGTTCATTGATTACTTTATCATATGTGCCTTGACTGCAGGCCTTCAGCAGACCGAGTAACCCCTTCCTCAAGCCAGCGACCTTAGGTCCCAGCTGGTGAGCTTTTGCTCAAACCAGATGAGCCCGTGCTCAAGCTGGTTACCTGGGGTCTTGAACCTGGGTCCTCTGCATCCCAGTCCAACACTCTATCCACTGCGCCACCGCCTGGTCAGGCAGCATGTGTTTTTAAATACTACTTTAGTCCCTGACCTGTTTGCTCAGTGTATGTGTCAGCCCAGTGTGTGGATGTCCTGGGTCCAATCTCCTGTTAGGGCACACATGAGAAGTGACCATGTGCTTCTCTTTCCCTCCCTCTCTCCCTTCTCTCTCTCTTCCTCTCATCCAGTGGCTCCATTGATTCGAGTGTTGACCTTGGGTGCTGATGATAACTCGGTAGATTCGAGTATTGGCCCCAGTTCGGGGTTGCTGGGTGGATCCCAGTCTGGGCACATGTGGGGAGTGTGTCTCACTATCTTCCCTCCTCTCACTTTAAAAAGACTACTCTAAGTTCTGAGCATTTTCTTATTAAGTATTTTTTTAAAATACTGTTAATGAATACACCGTATTCCATCATGTAGAAGTACTGCAAATTTTATTCTCTTGTTTCTATTTTCAGTTTTTGCTATTATAAGTAATACTTTAAAAAAAGTAATGCTGTGGACACGTTCCCAGAATTATAGGATATTTTATAAATTATTTTGTGTTGGGAAATTGCTTTAATGAAAAGCTATGCCAGTTTACACTCAACACCAATATCCTATAGTGCCCATATTTTTGTACTCGTGCCTAGGGTTAACTATAACCAGTTTGCCAGTTTTTAAGAACTGAAGTGGTAGTTTGAAAGTTTTTAATATTAGGTATATTTAATAATTATATATTTATACTAGGTATTATTTACATTAGGTATGTTCAGTACAATAAGTTACTGAGTTACCTATTCATTTGATGCTTTTTATAGTAGGTTCTTTAAGTACTCTTTTTTTTTTCTTTTTTTCTTTTTTTTTACAGAGACAGAGAGGGAGGCAGAGAGAGGGATAGATAGGGACAGACAGGAACGGAGAGATGAGAAGCATCAATCATTAGTTTTTCGTTGTGCATTGCGACACCTTAGTTTTTCATCGATTGCTTTCTCATATGTGCCTTGACCGCGCGCCTTCAGCAGACCAAGTAACCCCTTGCTGGAACCAGCGACCTTGGGTCCAAGCTGGTGAGCTTTTGCTCAAACCAGATGAGCCCGTGCTCAATCTGGCAACCTCGGTGTTTCGAACCTGGGTCCTTGGCATCCCAGTCTGATGCTCTATCCACTGCGCCACTACCTGGTCAGGCTTAAGTACTCTCTTGAATTGTTTTTTTCCCCTCACTATTTAGCAGTCACTAGTTAAATTTCAGGCTTTATGATTCTTCGCTTATATTTATCAGCTTGTTCTATGCCTATTTTCTTCCCAGAATATTCCAAAATACAGTAACCATTTTCATCAGGAAGTTCTATTTGTTTTCCAGATTCAGACTTGGGCTTTTTTGGCAATGTTTTAGACTAGCTAGCCTTTTTTTTAGGTCTTTTTCAGTGCTTTCCAGAATTAATTGTTTCGTATGTTTTGGGTCACATTTTTTTTTCTTCTTTCATGTGAAGGCCTAAATAGGCTTGAAGTTGTATTGTTTTCTAGCAAAACTTTCATTAAACAGATCAAGCAAATGGTAGTTTTGCCGTCAACATGAGTGTCTTTGCTGCCAACATGAATGTCTTCTAGTTGTTGATTTTCTTGTAAAACTCACAGAAAACAGATGGAGGAAATAGTTTTGTTATTAGCATGAATGTCACTCACAATGTGTGTCACCCCTTATCCCTCTGGAATGCATTTTATGTCACTTGTGAGATTCTTTTCCATGGATTTGTCAGGTGATTTTTATTTTTATTTTTTTTATTTTTCTGAAGTTGGAAACGGGGAGGCAGTCAGACAGACTCCCACATGCGCCCGACTGGGATCCACCTGGCATGCCCACCAGGGAGCGATGCTCTGCCCATCTGGGGCGTCGCTCTGTTGCAACCAGAGCCATTCTAGTGCCTGAGGCAGAGGCCATAGAGCCATCCTCAGCGCCTGGGCCAGCTTTGCTCCAGTGGAGCCTTGGCTGTGCGAGAGGAAGAGAGAGACAGAGAGGAAGGAGAGGGGGAGGGGTGGAGAAGCAGATGGGCACTTCTCCTGTGTGCCCTGGCCGGGAATCGAACCTGAAACTCCTGCACGCCAGGCCGATGCTCTACCACTGAGCCAACCGGCCAGGGCCTGTCAGGTGATTTTTATTTGACCATTCTAAGCTTGAGTTTATGAAATGCAACCTTGTCACTGTGCAGATGTTTAGGGCTCACTTCCAAGACATGTCCCTGAGGCCAACACGTGCGTTTTGGTTCGTTACACCCGCTCCATGACTAGTGTGTTCCCAATGATTTTGATGTTGGAACATGGCTCTGCTGCTTACATAGTATCACTCTTTCTTGGAAAGTGGACAAACCACTTCCTTCTTGCTCTTTTGACGCTTGTTGTGAGGTGCTTGTTACTGTGGTGCTATATTTAGCAGTTTTTCCTAGCCATTTGATAATTTTCTTTATGGGTTATTTTGATAAAGAAATTTAAATAATCTAATAAATTTTAAATCTTTCCTTGATTTCTGTTGCTTTTGTATTTATAGTTCTTGCATAGATACTTTTAACTAGAGTATAGATTTTATTTTTTAAGTGTTTTTTTTTTTCCTTTTTAGTTGCAACCACTGGCCCTTCAGGATATTATAGTCAGTCACCAGCATATAATTCTCAGTATCTTCTCAGACCAGCAGCTAATGTTACTCCCACAAAGGTAACAAAGCAAAAATTTATGCATTTATAAATTTCTTCTTTTTAATTGTTTCATTATCCTTTATAGAAATTCAAGTAGTTCAGCATTAAAACTTGCATCCCACAAGATGTATTTAAAACTTTTTCTCCATATATAGAAATTAATGCTTAGTTATCTTATTTTTGTTTCACAATAAATGTGAACATTTAGAGTATTTTTAAATGGGAGCAGTGGCGGTGGTGGGCCCATCATCCTTCTGTTTTGGGAGAAATTGGACTAGAATATCTTTGCTGAACTGTAAGTGGTTTGTATTTCCAGGCCTGAAGTGGTTCAGATTCAATATCACAAAATAGTTGAATGTAGAGCTTAAAGACAGAGGACTTGTGTGCATTTAGGCCCTGGTTTTCTGCTCATTGTGACCTTGGGAAAGTGTCTAAATCTGTCTGGACATTAGTTCCATTAGTTCCTTGTATGTGGAATGAGGATAATAATGCCTTAATTCATAGGGTATTTGAGGATATTAAAATTAGATAATATATGTAAAGTACTTATTAGAACATTGCTCAGTTGGCACATTAGTAAATGTTTAATAAATGTTAGTCATCATCATCACTATTGTTAACATCATTTGACACATTGTTTAGGAGTGAGGAAGATACTAACCCTAATCATTTATTGTAGGAGAATTAAATTTTTAAGATGCTGTCATTAGCAATTTTTATTCTATGCCAAGAAGGAATAAGGTTTTAAGTATATTTGTAGTAATGCTGTCTTCTCTTAATGATGCACTGCATTACCTAATGATAGCTTTACCTTATAATGCCTGAGTTTGTGGTTTGTGATAATTGGTTTGCACAAAAATTTTAACCTTTTTTTTTCTCGTAGGGTCCAGTTTATGGCATGAATAGGCTTCCACCTCAACAGCATATATATGCATATTCACAACAAATGCACACACCACCAGTGCAGAGCACATCTGCTTGTGTGTTCTCTCAAGAGATGTACGGTCCTCCATTGCGTTTTGAGTCTCCTGCCACAGGAATTTTGTCACCCAGGGGTGATGAATACTTTAATTACAGTATTCAACAGACAAGTACAAACCCACCTTTGCCAGAACCAGGTTATTTCACAAAACCTCCAGTTACAGCTCATGTGTCAAGATCTGCAGAATCTAAGGTTATAGAATTTGGTAGAACGAATTTTGTTCAGCCAGTGCCAGGTGAAGGGATAAGGCCATCTTTGACAGCACCTGTACATACAACACAGCCAGCTCCTTTTAAATTTAATTCAAACTTCAAATCAAATGATGGTGATTTCACGTTTTCTTCTCCACAAATTGTGGCACCGCCCCCTTCCACAGCTTACAGTAACAGCGAAAGCCTTTTGGGTCTTTTGACTTCAGAAAAACCTTTACAAGGAGATGGTTACAGTGGAGGGAAAGCTGGTCATGCCATTGGACCTCGAAATACATTCAATTTTGGAAACAAAAGTGTGCCTGGAATTTCATTTACTGAAAACATAGGCCCAAATCAAAAGAATTCTGGTTTTCATCGAAGTGATGATATGTTTACTTTCCATGGTCCAGAGAAATCAGTGTTTGGAACACCTGCTCCAGAGCTCCCCAATAAGAATCTTGAAGCAGATGGAGGGAGTGCCCATGGTGATGACGATGATGATGGTCCTCATTTTGAGCCTGTGGTTCCTCTTCCTGATAAGATTGAAGTAAAAACTGGTGAGGAAGATGAAGAAGAATTCTTTTGCAATCGTGCAAAATTGTTCCGTTTTGATGCAGAATCCAAAGAATGGAAGGAACGTGGAATTGGTAATGTAAAACTACTAAGGCATAAAACATCTGGTAAAATTCGCCTTCTAATGAGACGAGAGCAAGTATTAAAAATCTGTGCAAATCATTACATCAGTCCAGATATGAAACTCACACCAAATGCTGGATCAGACAAGTCTTTTGTATGGCACGCTTTTGATTATGCAGATGAGTCGCCCAAACCAGAACAGCTTGCGGTTAGATTCAAAACTCCTGAGGAAGCAGCACTTTTTAAAGGCAAGTTTGAAGAGGCCCAGAATATTATAAAAGCCTCAGGAGCAAAGGTAGGCACAACAACAAATAAGGTTATGAGAATTGTAAAAGAACCTACAGGTCATGATAACAAGAATGTTTGGAAATCTGAAGCCAGAAACATGAATTTTCAATTTCAAGTAGCAAACAGAGAAGGGTCTTGGTGGCATTGTAACAGCTGCTCATTCAAGAATGCTGCAACTGCTAAGAAATGTGTTTCATGCCAGAATCTGAACCCAAGCAGTAAAGAGCTCCTTGGCCAATCATTAGTCGAAACTGTTTCTACTCTTAGAACTGGCCCAGAAAGTACTCCAAATAGGTTTGGATCAGTGGTTCCAAAGAAAGAAGGTCACTGGGATTGTAGTATTTGCTTAGTGAGAAATGAACCTACTGCATATAAATGCATTGCATGCCAGAACACCAAGTCTGCTAACAAGAATGGATCTTTATTTCTTCAGCAGCCTTCCTTTAAATTTGGCCAGGGAGATTTTCCAAAGTCTGTTAACAATGATTTCAGATCCGTTTTTTCGATAAAGGAAGGACAGTGGGATTGCAGTGTATGCTTGGTACGCAATGAAGGCAGCTCTACAAAGTGTGTTGCTTGTCAGAATTCAAGAAAACAGAGTGTACCTACTTCTATTTCAGCACCTGCTTTTAAGTTTGATGCTTCAGAGATGAGTAAAACTCCAAAGAGTGGCTTTGAAGACATGTTTGCTAAAAAGGACGGACAGTGGGATTGTAGTGAGTGCTTGGTACGAAATGAAGCAAATGCTACAAAATGTGCTGCTTGTCAGAATTCTGAAAAACTGAGTCTGTCTGCTTCTGCTGATCCAGCACCTGCCTCTTCTAAGTTTAGTACTTCAGAGACAAGCAAGGCCACAAAGAGTGGATTTGAAGGAATGATCACCAAGAAGGAAGGACAGTGGGATTGCAGTGTATGCTTGGTACAAAATGAAGCAGGTACTACCAACTGTGTTGCTTGTCAGAATCAAAGTCAGCCAACTTGTGTTCCAGCACCTGCCTCTTCAGAGACAAGCAAGACCACAAAGAGTGGTTTTGAAGAAATGTTCACCAAGAAGGAAGAACAGTGGGACTGTAGTGTTTGCTTTGTGCAAAATAAGAGTTCTTCCTTAAAATGTGTGACTTGTGATGCTTCTAAACCAACTCATAAACCTGCTGCAGAAACTCCCTCAGCTTTCACATTGGGCCCCAAAACTAAGTTAAATGACTCTTCTGGAAGTCAGGTGGTAACAGGATTTAAAAGTAATTTTTCAGAAAAGGCTTTTAAATTTGGTATCACAGAACAGGGATTTAAATTTGGGAATGTGGATCAAGAAAATACACCCTCTTTTGCATTTCAGAGTCCTTCTAATACAAATTCAAAGTCAACAGTAGAAGGATTTAATTTTTCTGTTCCTGTGCTTGACAGTACATTTAAATTTGGCATTCAGGAGCTGGAAAATCAAGAGAAGAAGAGTGAAAAGCCCCTTGAAAAAGACAATAGTCTTCAGGCTCAGAGTGTTAGCAGTCAGAAGAATGGTACTGGTGTGATTTTTGGTCAAACTGGAAGCACTTTTACCTTTGCAGATCTTGCAAAATCAACTTCAGGAGAAGGATTTCAGTTTGGCAAAAAAGACCCTAATTTCAAGGGATTTTCAGGTGCTGGAGAAAAATTATTCTCAGTGCAAAGTGGTAAAGTGGCTGATAAAGCTGACACTTCTACTGACCTTGAGAAAGATGATGACGCCTATAAGACTGAGGACAGTGACGATATCCATTTTGAACCAGTAGTTCAAATGCCTGAAAAAGTGGAGCTTGTTACAGGAGAAGAAGATGAAAAAGTTCTTTATTCACAGCGGGTAAAATTATTTAGATTTGATGCTGAGATAAGTCAGTGGAAAGAAAGGGGTTTGGGAAACTTAAAAATTCTCAAAAATGAAGTTAATGGCAAACTAAGAATGCTGATGCGAAGAGAACAAGTACTAAAAGTGTGCGCTAATCATTGGATAACCACTACAATGAACCTGAAGCCTTTGTCTGGATCAGACAGAGCATGGATGTGGTTAGCTAGTGATTTTTCTGATGGTGATGCCAAACTAGAACAGCTGGCAGCAAAATTTAAAACACCAGAGCTTGCTGAAGAATTCAAGCAGAAATTTGAGGAATGCCAGAGACTTCTATTAGATATACCACTTCAGACTCCTCATAAACTTGTGGATACAGGCAGAGCTGCCAAGTTAATACAGAGAGCTGAAGAAATGAAGAGCGGACTAAAAGACTTCAAAACATTTTTGACAAATGATCAAATAAAAGTCACTGAGGAAGAAAGTAAGACTTTAGACGCAGGTGCTGCCAGTGTTTCGGACATAAGCACCAAGCCAAATCCTGACACCACTGGGCCGACATTAGAGTGGGATAATTATGATTTAAGGGAAGATGCCTTGGATGATAGTGTGAGTAGTAGTTCGGTATATGCTTCTCCACTGGCAAGTAGCCCTGTGAGAAAGAATCTCTTCCGCTTTGGTGAATCAACAACAGGATTTAACTTTAGTTTTAAGTCTGCTTTGAGTCCATCTGAGTCTCCTGCCAAGTTGAATCACAGTGGGACCACAGTGGGCACTGATGAAGAATCTGATGTTACTCAAGAAGAAGAGAGAGATGGACAGTACTTTGAACCTGTTGTACCTTTGCCTGATCTAGTTGAAGTGTCCAGTGGTGAAGAAAATGAACAAGTTGTTTTTAGTCACAGAGCAAAACTCTATAGGTATGATAAAGATGTTGGTCAGTGGAAAGAAAGAGGCATTGGTGACATAAAGATTTTACAGAATTATGATAATAAGCAAGTTCGCATAGTGATGAGAAGGGACCAGGTATTAAAACTTTGTGCCAATCACAGAATAACTCCAGACATGTCTTTGCAAAATATGAAAGGGACAGAAAGAGTGTGGGTGTGGACTGCATGTGATTTTGCAGATGGCGAAAGAAAAGTAGAACATTTAGCTGTTCGTTTTAAATTACAGGATGTTGCAGACTTATTTAAGAAAATCTTTGATGAAGCAAAAATAGCCCAAGAAAAAGATTCTTTGATAACAACTCATGTTTCTCTTTCGACCACTCCCAGAGAGTCACCATGTGGCAGAATTGCTGTAGCTGTATTAGAAGAAACCACAAAAGATAGGACAGATTTACTTGAGGGTGACGATATAGCAGATGCAGCTTCAGAAGTTGGAGATGTGTCCAGCACATCTGAAACAGCAACAAAAGCAGTCGTTTCTCCTCCAAAGTTTGTATTTGGTTCAGAGTCTGTGAAAAGCATTTTCGGTAGTGAAAAATCAAAACCATTTACATTTGGCAACAGTTCAGCTACTGGGTCTTTGTTTGGATTTAGTTTTAATGCGCCTTTAAAAAATCAGAGTGAAGCTACTTCAGTTGTCCAGAGTGGGTCCGAAAGACAAGTGGAACCTGGTAATTGCGAAGAGGCAAAGGATTCTGATGTTAAACAATCTTCAGACAGCAAAGTCAAAAATCTCTTTGCTGCTTTTCCAAAGGAAGAGTTCTCAACTAATTACACATTTAAGGCACCAGAAAAGGGTAAGCACTTAATGAATTAAGCAGAATTTTAATTTTATATTTCTCTTTTTATTGTTTATCTTGATGCTAATTTTCATCTCTTTGTAGGATACTAACGTTTTACTAATAGCTGGGTCCTAAACACAGTGCTTTGTGAACAGTCAGACACATTTGTGCAGATTTTTTTTCTCTCAAAATTATTTTACCTGTGAATTTTCAAACAGTGACAGAGTATGTATGTAAGGTATTTAGGAGATGTTAATAACTGGAAGGTTTTTTGTTGTTTTTTTTTTGTTTTGTTTTTTTTTTTCATTTTTCTGAAGCTGGAAACGGGGAGAGACAGTCAGACAGACTCCCGCATGCGCCGGACCGGGATCCACCCGGCACGCCCACCATGGGGCGACGCTCTGCCCACCAGGGGGCGATAATCTGCCCATCCTGGGCGTCGCCATGTTGCGACCAGAGCCACTCTAGCGCCTGAGGCAGAGGCCACAGAGCCATCCCCAGCGCCCGTGCCATCTTTGCTCCAATGGAGCCTTGGCTGCGGGAGGGGAAGAGAGAGACAGAGAGGAAAGCGCGGCGGAGGGGTGGAGAAGCAAATGGGCGCTTCTCCTGTGTGCCCTGGCCGGGAATCGAACCCGGGTCCTCTGCACGCTAGGCCGACGCTCTACCGCTGAGCCAACCGGCCAGGGCCAATAACTGGAAGGTATTTATATCATGCTTATGGCAGAGCATACAAACCCAATGCAGTACTGCAGTTCAGTCATGTACTTGACTCATGAACATTAACTCGAGTCTGTTTCAGTTTTTTTTGTGTGACAGAGACAGAGAGAGACAAGTAGGGACAGATAGACAGGAAAGTAGAGAGACGAGAAGTATCAGTTCTTTGTTGCGGCCCTTAGTTGTTCACTGATTGCTTTCTCATATGTACCTTGACTGAGGGGCTACAGTAGACCGAGTGAGTGCTACCCTTGCTCGAGCCAGCGGCCTTGGGCTCAAGTTGGTGAGCCTTGCTCAAACCAGATGAGCCTGTGCTCAAGCCAGCAACCTCAGGGTTTCGAGCCTGGGTCTTCCGTGTCCCAGTCCAATGCTCTATCCACTGCGCCACCACCTGTTCAAGCTGTTTTAGTTTTTAAAGTGTTCATCTTTTATTGTTATTTTCTTGTCATTCCAAAAAACGAAACAAAACATGGTACTGAGATGTTCACATTTTATGTAAGGTAGTCTTGCCTCTATATTAAATGAGCAAAAATGAACTTCTTGGCTAAATGAATACAGTATGTAAAAGGCCAAGTTGGTAGATGTTGAGGGACTCTAGGTTTTTTTATTTTAAAATCATACTCACTTTGATTCTCAGAATGTTCAAAAATTAAATACTCTTTATTTTCTAGGATTTAATTTTAGTCTTTTTAGATCTAATCCAATGGCTTTTTGGACCAGCACTCCTTCCTCACAGCCTGAGAACAAAGGTATAGAGCGAGCATTCTCAGTATGAACTGACATCAGTTGCTTTTAGCAGTTGGTAGTCTTTAGCAAAGTAACTGGCTGTATGAAATTTAAGTATTTAACACTACAGTGTGCATGTTAAAGAATGCCAGTCTAAAAGCAAGTAACTTTTGACTGGTGGTGTAATGCCTTTTAATGCTATTTTTAAAAATGTACTTGGATTTTATGTTTTCTCACTATTGCATAACATTATTTTTGAGACAGATCTATGGGATCTTTACCTTTTGCTTCCTAGTACTTTGTTACTTAAGCCAGCAACCTTGGGCTCAAGCCAGCGACTATGAGGTCATGTATATGATCCCACACTCAAGCTGATGACCTCACACTCAAGCCAGCAATGTTGGGGTTTCAAACCTGGGTCCTCAGCATCCCAGGTTGATGCTCTTACCATTGTACCACCACTTGTCAGGCTAGAAATTCTTTTTTATAGACCAGAGCAGATTGTATGAAGAATTCCTTTTCTTTCCATTTTTTTGTCTTTTTTTTCTTAATTGTCCTTGTTGGTTTTTCAGCTGTAGAAATTATCTTAAATTCTTACAGTACCACTGACCTATAGGATAACAATTTTTATTAAATTTTACCTATTGTGATTGTAAATATACAAAACTGGATGTAACGCTAATCACCTGCCATCCTAGGTAATTGTTAACTTTTGTTGTGGGAACTAATCAAAGGAGGCCTTGCATTAATTTCATATTTACACTAGTTTTTACTTATGATTGCTTTAAAATTTTTTTAGTCGTTGAAAATGCATGCATATTTTGCAAAACTTCTTTAGTATGTCAAATATGGTTATGGCAGTGCTTTTTAAATTATAGCAATTAATAGTAATTTTTTTCAATAATCCGTAGGTAAGATCAGGATTTTTTTGAAAGATTCTGTGTTCACTAAGGGTTTCTGATAGAACATTAAATTCTATATCCCTAAATGCCTATTACTGATTCTAACTTATTATTATAGAGTTCTGTCCATATCAAAGTCTGTTTTTATCAGCATGCTATTTTTACCTAAAGATAAGTTCCATGATTTTTATTTTCAGTTAGAATACTGATGTTAATACTTTATCAATTTTTTGACTTGTGTTACAGCAAAAGAGAAGAAAAAACCTGAAGACCCTCCCTCAGATGATGATGTCCTCATTGTATATGAGCTAATCCCAACTCCTGAACACAGAGCTCTTGCAAACAAACTTAAACTTCCTCCAACTTTCTTCTGCTATAAGAATAGACCAGATTATGTTAGCGAAGAAGAGGAGGATGGTAAATCTTGTTATTTTAAAAGCCTTCTGTTTATGCTAATTTTAGTAATTGGGAGGTGTGGTTAAATTATATTAATAAAACCTCTTACAGCCTATCACTGCAGATATGTGTTTATCCTAAATGTATGTGTTAATAGTCAATGGATGTAATCATTGAAAGCTGCATTCATTTACTAAGTGGACAGTTTTTGGATGGCTACCATGAGCAGGGCAGGTATTTTGAGGGATTTGAAAACTGTCATTTCTTTGAAATCCTGGAGGGCTGCGAGAGCAGTGAGCCAGACAGGGGCTTGATTATGGAAATCTTTGTGTGCCATGCCAGAGTGTTCAAGCCTGAGAGCTAGAGCTACAGAAAAGGTTCAGTAGGACCAGTTGGATAGTGGTATAAAAGGTTGGGTTGTGGGATATGGAGATAGATAGATGAGTTAAAATGATGATAATGCATAGCTCAAACAAGAGGAAGAGAGCCTCGATGAGAGTTCTAGCAGCAGAAGAGGTGTTAGGGATAGAGAATTGGTAAAATCAGTTGCTCTTTGGAAATGGGGGATAAGGAAAAGTGAAGTTGAGATAATTTCTAGATTGCTGGTTAGGCAAACTTCTTACACTACTAGAAATTCTTTTATTTAATATCAATTATTGCTTTAAGATGAAGATTTTGAAACAGCTGTCAAGAAACTTAATGGAAAACTATATCTGGATGACACAGAAAAATATGAGCCCTTAGAAAAAAATCTAACAGGTATGTTAAGTTAAAATTACAAATTATGTTTTAAGAAAAATCTATTTGCGATGAACCAATCTGATTATTTTTATAATTACCAATTTTATTTATATAATATGCCTGTGGTTTTAAAAAATATTTTAAAATAACATGAAGTGAAAAATACTGTTCTGATAGCTCTTGTTTTCATAGATTTTGTTACCTGGGTCCGTAATGTGTACACTTCATTTAGGGCCATTGTTGTAGAATAGTTGAACTTCATCTACTTTTATTTTAACTGTCTTTTGCCTGTGTTCTGTGGGATTTTCAGAAAATGAGAAAGAATGTATTATTGTTTGGGAAAAGAAACCAACAGTTGAAGAGAAGGCAAAAGCGGATACATTAAAACTTCCACCTACATTTTTTTGTGGAGTCTGCAGTGATACTGATGAGGACAATGGAAATGGGGAAGACTTCCAGTCAGAGCTTCAAAAAGTTCAGGAAGCTCAAGTAAGAACTCCATTATTTTCCTTTTGGTTCAGTTTGCTTTGTTGATGCAATAAACTAGAATGTTAACAGATGGAATAATGGGTTGTGGCTAGCAAATGGATTAGGCATCTACCACTCAGCTATGTCCAGAGAAGGAGGAATTTTGTTCTACATAGATGACTTTAACAGATCATCCCTCTGTGTATGTTGGGCTTTAGGGAATAGGGTTAGCATGGACTATGCAGATATTTCTAAGAATGCCTGCCACAATACCAGGAATAGTATTAAGTGCTTCATTTTTCATGTGTTTTTTCTAGTGGGCAGAATGGATAGAAAATAGCATTTGAAACCTAGCTTCCTTGACTTATTTTATAGCTTGCTTTGTCAATAATTTTATGGTATGATTCCTTTCTTCTTCTTCTTCTTCTTCTTCTTCTTTCTTCTTTCTTCTTTCTTCTTTTTTCTTTCTTCTTTCTTCTTTCTTCTTCTTTTTTTAAGTGAGAGGAGGGGAGATACAGAGACAGACTATCACATGTGCCCCAACTGGAATCCACCTGGCAGTTCCTGTCTGGGGCCGATGCTTAAATCAGCCGAGCTATCCTCAGCGCCCAGGGCCATGCTCGAACCAATTGAGCCACTGGTTGTGAGAGGGGATGAGGGAGAGAGGAAGGAAGAGAGAAGCAGATAGTCGCTTCTCCTGTGTGCCTGGACCAGGGATCAAACCTGGGATATCTGCATGCTGGGCTGACGCTCTATCCACTGAGCTAACAGCTCAGGGCCTGATTCCTTTCTTAGCTCAAATGTAGTGATACTTTGAATAGCTTTCCACACCTTGGTGTTTTAATTTGTATTTCACAGAAAGTGGAAGACAAGGTCCCTGTCTAGTAATTTTTTGAGAGTCCTGGAGTTAGCTATGTATGCAGTGGTTTAATTAAAGGATCTGTGGCTAGAGAGTGTTGTGGTCCAATTCATGGTCTGTGTCTGGAAGAAATGTACTACCCTTCATAGTCTGTGACTGAGGAGTCTAGCAGGCCTCCTTTCTACAGTATCGTCTCACTCTAGGAATGCCAGCTACTCAGTAGGGTTAAACTTACTCATTCAGTGCACATGTGGGTAATTGGCCACCAGCTAGTGTAGTGACATCATTTCTCATTTATAACCAAATAGATTTATGGAAGTTTTATTGGAAGTTCTTGAATCAGTGTCTTCTCATGTTAAATCTAAAGAGTTTTTAAATCATCAACAGTTCCCCTCGACTTCCTAGAGGGGTACAATATGTAATTTCTGTTTATTTCCTTCTCTAATTGCTGGCTGCTAGAGGCTTTATCATGCAGTCACTCATTCAGCAAATAGAGTATTGTACTAATCTAAGTTTGGGTTTTGCACATTGAAGCAATAAGATTAAATGTGGCATCACTCTTATGTTCAAAACTTAAAAATAGTTTAACTTAAAGTGTATTTATTGTCTGACTGGTGGTGATGCAGTGGCTAGAGCATTGACCCAGAATACTGAGGTTTCCAGTTCAAAATCCCGAGGTCGCCAGCCTGAGCTCAAATGTTGATGGCTTGAGCGAGGGTTACTGGCTCAGCTTGAGTCACCCCCCCCCCCCAAGGCATATAAGAGAAGCGATCAATGAGCAACTAAAGTGAAGCATCGACAAGCTGATGTTTCTTATCTCTCTCCTTCATTTCTCCCTTCCGTTCTCTAAAATAAATTTTTTTTTCTTTTTATTTTGATGATTAAATTTAACAGGGTGACATTTTGGTCAAGTAGATAAAATAAAAATGTATTGTAAAACAAAAATAATTTCAGCACTGATGCACAAAATGAATTGTACATTATTCTTTCTCCACCTTGTGCTACTTTAACTGATACGCAAGGACATTGTATCTTTTGTCAATATTTTGTGAACCATGCTCTTCATATATGTTGAAATACCTTATTTGAGATGATTATTGTATTTTTTTAAAACGTTCATAATTTTTATAACTTAATAAAATATTGTATAACATTATCATGATGTTCATTATGTAGCAGTACTGGTGGTTGTTCAAAGATAGCTCTGGTGTAGACATTAAATGTGATAAATCATTGTAAAGATGGAAAAAAATGCCATAATATATTGTAAGTTTGCATGAGATAACAGCTATTTTCCACTTGGCATAAGGCCATGAGATTTGTCCCAAGTTATTGTGTATAGTGAAAGATTATTTCTTTATATAACTGCATATTTTTCCATTGTTGGAGGTACTAAATAGTTTATTAATCCAGTGAAGACAATATCCAGTTTATTTTGCTTTTCTCTAGTTTTATAAAGTGGAAGCTTACTGATTTAAGACCATTTTTTTTGTGTGTGTGTATGTGTGGCAGAGAGGGACAGATAGGGACAGACAGACAGGAAGGGAGAGAGATGAGAAACATCAATTCTTCGTTGCAGCTCCTTAGTTGTTCATTGATTGCTTTCTCATATATGCCTTGACCAAGGGCTACAGCAGACCGAGTGACTCCTTGCTCCAGCCAGCGACCTTGGGCTCAAGCTGGTGAGCTTTGCTCAAACCAGATGAGCCCGTGCTCAAACTGGTGACCTCAGGGTCTTGAACCTGAGTCCTCCACATCCCAGTCCGACACTCTATCCACTGCACCACTTCCTGGTCAGGCTAGACCATTCTTTATTTTTAATATAAATACTTAATGCCATAAGTCTCTTTTTTTCTTTCTTTTTTTTTAAAGTGAGGGGCGGGAGGCAGAGACAGACTCCTGCATGCGCCCAGACTAGGATCCACCTGGCAAGCCCCCTACTGGATGACGTTCTGCCAATCTGGAGCTGCTGCTCCATTTCTTGGCAGCCAAGCTATTTTAGTGCCTGAGACAAGGCCATGGAGCTATCCTCAGCCCCTGGTGCCAACTTGATAAAACAGTTTGAGTCATAGCTCTAGGAGAGGAGGAGAGAGAGATAAGGGAGAGAGGGAGAAGGGGGAGTAGTAGAGAAGCAGATGGTTGCTTTTACTGTGTGCCCTAGTTTGGAATCAAACCCAGGACTTCTACACGCCTAGCTGAGCCAGCCAGCCAGGGCCTGTTTTTTTCTTGAATGTTTGCTAGAAGTTGCCACTAAAACCATCTGGGCCTTATAAGGATTAATTGATATGATACGTTTAAAAAATATTAATTATAGGCCTGTTTAGATTATTTATTTCTTCTTTCTTTTGAACAGAGACAGAGAGAGTCAGAGGGACGGACAAACAGGGAGAGAGATGAGAAGCATCAATTCTTTGTTGTGGCACCTTAGTTGTTCATTGATTGCTTTTTTATATGTGCCTTGACTGGGGGACTACAGCAGAGTGAGTGACCCCTTGCTCAAGCCAGTGACCTTTGGGCTCAAGCCAGAGACCATAGGGTCACATCTGTGATCCCATGCTCAAGCCAGCAACCCTATGCTCAAGCTAGTGAGCTTGTGCTCAAGCCAGTGACCTTAGAGTTTCAAGCCTGGGTGCTCTGCGTCCCAGTCTTATGCTCCATCCACTGTGCCACTACCTGGTCAGGCTATATACATTTCTTCTTATGTGTTTTGGTAGATTGTGTCTTTCAGGGAATTGATCTATTTTTTTTTTTTAATTTTAATTTTTTAAAATTTTTTTCAGAGACAGAGAGAGAGTCAGAGAGTCAGAGAGAGGGATAGATAGGGACAGACAGGAACGGAGAGAGATGAGAAGCATCAATCATTAGTTTTTTGTTGCGACACCTTAGTTTATTGACTGCCCTCTCATATGTGCCTTGCCCGCGGGCCTTCAGCAGACCGAGTAACCCCTTGCTCGAGCCAGCGACCTTGGGTCCAAGCTGGTGAGCTTTTTGCTCAAGCCAGATGAGCCCCGTGCTCAAGCTGGCGACCTCGGGGTCTCAAACCTGGGTCCTCCGCATCCCAGTCCGATGCTCTATCCACTGCACCACTGCCTGGTCAGGCTATTTTTTTTTTCCAGGGACAGAGAGAGAGTCAGAGAGAGGGATAGACAGGGACAGACAGACAGGAATGGAGAGATGAGAAGCATCAATCATTAGTTTTCCGTTGCGCATTGCAACACCTTAGTTATTCATTGACTGCCCTCTCATATGTGCCTTGACTGGGGGCCTTCATCAGACCGAGTAACTCCTTGCTGAAGCCAGCGACCTTGGGTCCAAGCTGGTGAGCTTTTTTGCTCAAGCCAGATGAGCCCGTGCTCAAGCTGGCGACCTCGGGGTCTCGAACCTGGGTCCTTCCGCATCCCAGTCCGACACTCTATCCACTGCGCCACTGCCTGGTCAGGCTTGGTCTATTTCTTTATTTTATTTTTTTAAAGACAAAGGCTCTTTAAAAAATTTTTTTTCATTTATTATTTTTTTTACAGAGACAGAGTCTGAAAGAGGAATAGACAGGGACAGACAGACAGGAATGGAGAGATGAGAAGCATCAATCATTAGTTTTTTGTTGCGCATTGCTACGCTTTAGTTGTTCATTGATTGCTTTCTCATATGTGCCTTGACCACGGGCCTTCATCAGACCGAGTAACCCCTTGCTTGAGCCAGCAACCTTGAGTCCAAGCTGGTGAGCTTTTGCTCAAACCAGATGAACCCACACTCAAACTGGAGACCTCGGGGTCTTGAACCTGGGTCCTCGGCATCCCAGTCCAACGCTCTATCCACTGCACCACCACCTGGTCAGGCAGAATTGGTCTATTTCATCTGTTAACAAATTTGTGGGCATAACACTATTTGTGAAGTTATGAAGTTCATTAAAATTTAACACTTTTCCCCTGGACCATTGGCTCAATGCATAGAACGTCAGCCTGGTATGCAGACATTCCAGGTTCAATCCCTAGTCAGGTAACAACAGGAAAAGTGACCATCTGCTTCTTTCCCCCTTTCCCCGTTCTCTTTTCCTCTCTTGTAGCCAGTGGCTCAGGTGGTTCAAGCATCAGCCCCAAGCAGGGAGCATAGCTTAGTTGGTCCATGTGTTAGCCTTAGGTGCTAAACATAGCTCGGGTGATTTGAGCATTAGTGAGGGGGGGGGGTTTGCGAGTGGATCCCTGTTGGGATGCATGCAGGAGTCTGTTTATCTCCCTTCCTCTCAACTTAAAAAAAATTACCACTTTTTTAATGCCCATAGATCAGTAGAATGGTTTCTCTTTTTCTTTTTTCTTTGTTTAACTTGGTTTGAAGTTTATGAGTTTTATTGATTTTTTTCAAGGAATCAGCTTTTGAGTTTGTTGATTATTTTCCCCCTTTTAATTTCCTATTTTATTGATTTCTACACTACTTTTTATTATTTCTTATTCTTGCTTTCAGTTTACTCTTTCTCTAGTGTCCTATGGTGGAAATGTATACATTTTAAATCTTTTATACATTCGTTCCATTATACAAAGTTTCCCCTTTCTTGCCCTTGCTGGATTTTACATATATGATAAGTTACAGTTTAATTTTTATTTGGTTCATAATATTTTTAATTTTCTTGAGACTTTTTGACACATGTATGTGGACTCTAATAAACAAAATAGAAACACTTAGAGCAGTAGTTCTCAACCTTTCTAATGCCGTGACCCCGCAATACAGTTCCTCATGTTGCGGTGACCCCAAACCAAAAAATAATTTTGGTGGCTACTTCATAACTGTAATTTTGCTACAGTTATGATTCGGAGTGTAAATACCTGATATGCATTATGTATTTTCCGATGGCTTTAGGCAACCCTGCTGGGGTCGCGACCCACAGGTTGAGAACCACTGACTTAGATAGAGACTAGACAGCTGTCAGAGGGGAGTGTGGTTGGGGGGAGCTGGGTGAAAAAGGTAAGGGGATTAAGCAAAGAAAAAGATCATAGACACAGGCAAGAGGGGTGATTTCTAGAGGGAAAGGGGTGTGAGTTAGGTAGAAGGGGAAAGGAAAGATAAATGGTGATGGAAAGGGACAACTAGGTAGTAAATACACAGTGCAGTGTAAGACAGTGTGTTAGGAATTGTGCATCTGGAACTTATGTAATGTTATTAACCAGTGTCACCTCACTGAAGTCAGTTAAAAGAAATTAAAGTGTGCAGTTTAATCTTAAATTATTCTGGGATTTTTAAAAGCTATATTTCTGTTAATTTATAGTTAAATTTCATTGCTAATTGAGAGTATACTTTGTGTGATTTTTTTATTTTTTAATTTGTTGAGCTGTGTTTTATGGTCCAGAATCTGTTTTTTTCTCTGTAAATGTTCCATGTGAGCTTAGGAGAAATAAACAGAAGTGGGCAAAAGTAGGTATGAATTCTACCACCTCATGAAGCCATGGGGCTAACCTGAGCAGGCCACTGAAATTCAGGTTGATTTAGTGATTTTCAAAGACTATAGGAATGTGGAAATAACAAAGGTTGGCAGTTTGAGATCTTATAAAATTTTACCTTAAGTGTACTGTGACATTCTTTTGGGTTAATAAAGGTATTGAAACAATTATAAGCTGCATATCTTTTCCATTTGAACAACTGTAAACCTATTTTTGCCCTCCCTTATATTGCTAATTTAAAAAATACTTTTAAATTTTGTTTATTAGTTTTAGAGAAAGACAGAGATTGATTTATTCATTTAAGCATTCATTGATTGATTTTTATTAATTAAAAAAATTGTTTTTTAATTTTTCCACTGATAGAGAAAGGGAGGAGGGAGAGAAGCATCGACTTGTTTCATTTAATTGTATACTCACTGATTGCTTCTCATATGTGTCCTGACTCGGGATTGAACCAGCAACCTCAATGTGCCGGGGTGACGCTTTATCCACTGAGATAAATCAAACCTTACAGTGTTGGCATGTCGGGATAACACGCTAACCAGAAGAGTGAGCTACCTGGCCTGCTATAAATTTTTAAATTTCTGTTACTGTATTTTTCACTGTAAAATTCTCATTTGATTCTTTTTTTTTTTTTGTATTTTTCTGAAGCTGGAAACGGGGAGAGACAGTCAGACAGACTCCCGCATGCGCCCAACCGGGATCCACCCGGCACGCCCACCAGGGGCGATGCTCCGCCCACTAGGGGGCGACTCTCTGCCCCTCCGGGGCATCGCTCCGCCGCGACCAGAGCCACTCCAGCGCCTGGGGCAGAGGCCAAGGAGCCATCCCCAGCGCCCGGGCCATCCTTACCCCAATGGAGCCCTGGCTGCGGGAGGGGAAGAGAGAGACAGAGAGGAGGGAGGGGGGTGTGGAGAAGCAAATGGGAGCCTCTCCTATGTGCCCTGGCTGGGAATCGAACCCGCATCCCCCACCATGCCAGGCCGACGCTCTACCGCTGAGCCAACCGACCAGGGCCTGATTCTTTTTTTAATAGTATGTCTATTTCTTTGCTGAGATCCTCTTTCTTTTCATTTGTTTTATGAGTATTTGTTCTTACCTCTTGGAACTTTGTTATAATAGGTTTTTTAAAGTCTTATCATTCAACACATGGATCCTTTCACTCCCTGCCAGAGTTGGCTTTTTTGGGGACTTTTTCTATTTATGCCATCGATAGCTCCAATTTTCTGGGCTGCTTTATCACCCTGCTGCGATATGGGGTGAGGTGCTGAAAACCTCACCACCAGTTATCCCTGAGGGTTTGATTCTTAACCCTACTGCTTTCAGCCACCCTCTCAGAGGCTTCTTTTAGTTGCCTTTTCTTTGTAAGTTTAATTTGGTTGTAGGTACTGAGAGAGGATGAGTGGAATAGGAGAGATAGATTATGAAGATGAATTGTGCTACTCTATTTTGTCTAGAACTTCAAGTCCTCAATTCCTTTAAAATGGGATATATGATCCTTTTCTATCAGTCAGTATTTAATGGTAGTTCCTTATTACTTCCTTTTGCAGAAATCTCAGAGTGAGGAAATAACCAGCACAGCTGACAGTGTGTATGCAGATGAGACTAAATTGGCTGTACCTGTTTCATGTAAATCTGAAGAACCTTATTTTACTTCCCAATCTATTAGTTCACCATCTATTTTTTCTGGAACTGTGGAAAAACCTGTAGATTTGTCTACTAGAAAGGAAAATGATGCAGATTCTACAAGCCAAGGTAAAATTTGATATATATTTACAAAAACCTCCTAGATGTACATTATATAAAGTATACCTGTTATGTTTAAGAAGATAAGAATTTTTAAATGTAGATCCTGATATTCCTTTTCTTAAAACCAAGTTTGAAATATATAAAGGGGCATAAAATATTTGTCATAGATTAATACCTTGCTGACAGAAAATAAAAAAGTATTTTAATTGTTAGAATTGTAGCTATTAGGGGATACAAAGCCTTCTGACCCTGACCTATCTACCTGAGACTAAGTGACAGTTTGCTTACATAGAGATTCTCTTTGTAATGGTATGTTTATTTGTAGATGCCCCTTATTTGTGGGGGATATGTTTTAAGATTCCCCTCCAGGGGTTACCTAAAACTGCAGGTAGCACTGCACTGTGGATGTACTTTTTCTTTTTTTATTTATATACAGTCATTCCTTGGTTCAAGAATGGTTCTAGGACACCCCCGCCGCAACTCCCACCCCATGCGCAGATACTAAAACCTGTGGATGCTCAAGCCCCTTATATGAAATGTAATGATAGTATTTTCATCACAACCTGTGCACATCTTCTTGTATATTTTTAATCATCTATAGATTACTCATCATATTTACTATGAAGTGAAAGTTGTGTAAATAGTTGTACTGTATTGTTTAGGGGATAATGACAAGAAAACCGTCTGTATGGTAGGACTAAGTATATAGTATAGTAACAGTGTAACATTTTGTTGTTGCTGAGTTGTTTATGACCTGCAGTTGGTTGAGTTCAAGGATGGTGGGAGATTCTGTGGATAGAAGGAACTGACTATAAAGACATATAATAAAGTTTAATTTATAAATTAGGAATAGTATGAGATGAAAACAATCATAAAATAGAACAATTTTAACAGTATACTGGAATAAAAGTTTTGTGAGTGTAATCTCTATTTCTGAAAACCAAGAGAACTTAAATGACTAATGGACAGGTAGCCTAGAGCCTGTTTACACCATACAGAGGGATGGTTCACATCCCATATGCGATGGAGCATGATGGTGGGAGGTTGTGTCACTGTACTGAAAACAGAGCACAATTTAGAATTTATAAGTTGTTTATTTCTGAAATTTTCCATTTAATATTTTTGGACTGTGGTAGACTAGAAAGCAAAACTACATATAAAGGCATACTACTGTATTGCTTGAATTAAACTGTCACTCAGGTATATTAAAACTGTTTCAAGTATATACGAAGTAATTGTAGGAATATTATACTAGGGTTGTTAAATGTTTATGATACTACAGTTGACCCATGTGTTTGAATTGTGTGGGTCTACTTATGTGGATTCTTTTCAATAAATACTATAAATATATTTTCCTTATATAATTTTATTTTTTGTGACAGAGGGACAGATAGGGACAGACAGGAAGGAGAGAGATGAAAAGCATCAATTCTTTGTGGCACCTTAGTAGTTTATTTATTACTTTCTCACATGTGCCTTGAGGGGCGCTATAGCAGACCAAGTGACCCCTTGATCAAGCCAGTGACCTTGGACTCAAGCTGGTGAGCCTCGCTCAAGTCACATGAGCCAACGCTCAAGCTGGCGACCACGAGGTTTCAAACCTGGGTCCTCCATGTCCCAGTCTGACACTCTATCCACTGTGCCACTGTCGGGTCAAGCTTCCTTATAATTATTTTCTTAACATTTTCCTAGCTTACTTGATTGTAGGAATACAGTATATACGTGTAACATACAAAATATGTGTTCATAAACCTCTGGGCAGCAGTAGACTATTAGTAGTTAAGCTTTTGGGGAGTCAGATGTTATATTGGGGTTCTTTACTGTGTTGGGGGTTGGCACCCCAATCCCATAAATTATTTAAGGGTCAACTGTACTTAAATGTTTTTTCTTTTAACTACGTGCTTCATAAAATTGAGTATTTGGTTATAGTAAATAATATTTAATATGCTTTCCCCCTTTTTTATTTCAATTGATATTAGATGGGGAACCTTTTAAAATTGCATTCTGCATATTGTCTTTTACCCAATTTTTTTGAAAAGTAGTCATGAATAAGTCAACTATTACATATATAGGCACTTTAGTCTTAATATACTAGCAGAGGAAGGTCACTTCAGACCTAATACCACATTTTCAGATGAGGGAACTAAAGCATAGGACAAAGCATAGGCCTTCAAGGATCATGCAGCTGCACTTGGGCAGAATTAAGACAAGACCCTCCAGAACTTCTGATGACCAGTATAAATATACTTTGTGGGGTTTTTTTGTTGTTGTTTTTTTACACAGAGACAGAGTCAGAGGGATAGATAGGGACAGACAGACAGGAACGGAGAAAGATGAGAAGCATCAATCATCAGCTTTTCGTTGCGACACCTTAGTTGTTCATTGATTGCTTTCTCATATGTGCCTTGACCGTGGGCCTTCAGCAGACCGAGTAACCCCTTGCTCAAGCCAGCGACCTTGGGCTCAAACCAGATGAGTCCGCGCTCAAATCGGTGACCTCAGGGTCTTGAACCTGGGTCCTCTGCATCCCAGTCCAACGCTCTATCCACTGCACCACCGCCTGGCCAGGCTAAATACTTTGTTTTTATGAGCTTATCATTTATAATAGAGAACACAGAAAATCTTTATGAAAATGTTCCCTAAAATACTACTTTTGAATGAATGTTTTAGATTATAGAAGACAGCATAAAGTAGAAACTGTATATCTCTGTATTTGATGTAGTATAGATCTCCATATTATTTTTATAAAATTATATTTGGGAATTCCAAGATGGCAGCGGAGTAAGCAGACGCACAGACAGCCACCTCACCACCAAACTGGATTACAAATTAACTTAGGAACAATTGTGAAAAACCAACTGTAAAGCCAGTAGCCACAGCCACCATCATACCCGCAGGGCCATGCAGGTTTGCATTCAATTTGGACAGACGGTAATGAAACAACAGAGCCATGAACTGGTGGGCCATTCATTATCTTTAATCCTAGCTTGCACCCAGCAGGCAAGTAAAAACACACACTGGGCTCCAAAACCCACTCATTGAGTGCTCACAAAGCTACTGACTTATCCGAGTTTCCTAGAATCAAAGGGGTCTACCTCACCAGCCTCATTCTCCTTTGTTCCCCATCTCCTCCTCTCTGCACAAACTCTGCACTAACTGGCTTCTCCTTTAACACTCCGCCATCTTGGCTGCCACTCTCCTCCACGTGGCCTTTCTCTACTCTCTGCTCTAATGATAATCTCAGGAACCAAGAGCGCAAGCTCCCAGTCTGCCCCCATTTTATAGTGTAGAAATCAAAACTTTCAATCCAATATACAAACAAGGAAGTCTCTGATACAAAGTCACTTGTTTGAGGCATAATGGGATTCCTCATGAGAGTGCACCACTTTACATCAAAAAGGGTGAGAAAGGCTTTGTCCTAAAACCAAGCCCCAGGCTACAAAGATCCTGCCTGCCCACAGCCTGCCCCCAACACACATTAATATCACCTGGGCCATGGGCTTCCACGGGGGAACAGTGCCATCTTTAACAAAGTGAGCATAATATATTTTATCTGCCCAACACCACCTTTGGACTAAAAGAACAGGATTCAAAAACCAAGGAGCACAGAAGAGTCCACACTGATCCTGGTAGGGAGTGTAGGGGTGTGGTGGGGGCTCCCCTGTTCCCAGAAGCAAGGGGAGGCTGAGGCTGAGAGTCCAGAAGGGCTCTCATTACAAGGAGAGAGATCCCCAAGAGGAGGGAGCCCTCAGTCTCAGATCCGGAGACCTGACTTAGAAACCCAGGGACTGGAGGAGACAGCTGGTCAGCATTGAGTGGGGGAAGAGTGAAAGTTCCGTCTGTGGGAAATAGCTGGCAAGCCCTAAAGGGACAGAGCAGAAAATACCGCTCACAGCCACTTGCCTGGGGCTCCAGGGGTTAGGAGGGCTGAGAGGACTGACTGGTCTTGCATGAGGAAAGTGAGGAGAGCTAGACAAACAGTGACGAGGAGAAAAGTGCCTGGACTTACCTGAGCTGATCTGCTGACTCATTCTCCAGTGCGGAGGCGGCTATAGCTGGGATAGGGGTCGATCCCTCTGCCCAGCACAAGCCTAAAGTGGAAACAGGTGTGCCACCTTGATAAAGCTCTCCAGCTCCAACAGTGTGAAAGAAACTTTGGGAAGAAAGAAGTAAGGGGGAGGGGCACTGACTCAGGTTTCCAGGGAGAAGTGAGCTATACCTTCTCTTTCATAGGTAGAACGTGCCCCACCTGGGAGAATAACTGGCAGAACACACCTTCAGATTCTCAGAGGTCATACACACTGCATTCCTGGATACAGTTTCATCTAAGCCCCCTGCT
Organism: Saccopteryx leptura; assembly: GCF_036850995.1. Taxonomy (NCBI): domain Eukaryota; kingdom Metazoa; phylum Chordata; class Mammalia; order Chiroptera; family Emballonuridae; genus Saccopteryx; species Saccopteryx leptura. Next base: position 172,544,589 of record NC_089505.1, read on the forward strand.
GGGATCAGCAAACATAAGCTCCCTGCTGGGTTAAACAGAGATAGCAGGCAAATCAAGACCTTAAAGTGGCTCAACTAGTTAAGGAGAATTAAATTCAAGCAACCAGCAGAGACAGAGGAATAAAGGCCTGGAGGAGAAGCCAAATTAAATAAACTAACCTCAGACCCACAATTCTAACAAGCCTGCAAACCACACACAGAAATAATGGGAAGACAGAGGAACTTAAGCCATATGAATCAAAAAAATCTCCAGAAAAAGAACTGGATGAAATGGAAGTAATCAAATTACCAGGTGCAGAGTTAAAAATAATGATTGTTAGGATGCTTAAGGATCTCAAAGCTACAATGGATGGACTTAATGAGCACCTAAATATAGAAATTGTAAGCATCAAAAAGGATGCTGAAATCATAAAAAATAACCAGACAGAAATGACAAACACAATATCAGAAATGAAGACTACACTAGAAGGAATTAAAAGCAGGCTGGATGAAGCAGAGGATCGAATCAGCGATTTCGAGGACAAGATAAGCAAAAGCATGGAAGCAGAACAGCAAAAAGAAAAGAGGATCAAAAAGTCTGAGGAAACTCTTAAGGGAGAACTGTGACAAGATGAAGAGAAACAATTTCCGCAAAATAGGGATTCTTGAAGGAGAAGTGAAAGAACAAGGGATTAGAGAACCTGATTGAAGAAATCATAGCTGAATATTTCCCTAAATTGATGCAGGAAAGAGTCACACAGGTTCAAGAAGCACAGAGAACCCCATTAAAGAGGAACTCAGAGACCTACACCAAGAAACATCATAATCAAAATACCAAAGCTAAGAGATGAAGAAAGAATACTAAGAGCTGAAAGAGAAAAGAAATCACCTAATAAGGAGCCTCCATAAGGATGACATCCAACTTTTCAACAGAAACACTTGAGGCCAGAAGGGAATGGCAAGAAATAGTCAAAGTAGCGTGCGGAGGACCCGGGTTTGATTCCCGGCCAGGGCACACAGGAGAAGCGCCCATTTGCTTCTCCACCCCTCCGCCGCCCTTTCCTCTCTCTCTCTCTCTTCCCCTCCCGCAGCCGAGGCTCCATTGGAGCAAAGATGGCCCGGGCGCTGGGGATGGCTCTGTGGCCTCTGCCTCAGGCGCTAGAGTGGCTCTGGTTGCAACATGGCGACGCCCAGGATGGGCAGAGCATCGCCCCCTGGTGGGCAGAGCTTCGCCCCATGGTGGGCGTGCCGGGTGGATCCCGCCCGGTCGGGCGCATGCGGGAGTCTGTCTGACTGTCTCTCCCTGTTTCCAGCTTCAGAAAAATGAAAGAAAAAAAAAAAAAAAAAGAAATAGTCAAAGTAATGCAAAACAAGAGCCTACAACCAAGACTTCTTTATCCAGCAAGGCTATCGTTTAAAATTGAAGGAGAAATAAAAAGCTTCCCAGACCAAAAAAAAAAAAAACTCAAGGAGTTCATTACAACCAAACTAATGCTGCCAAGAAATGTTAAAGGGCCTGCTATAAACAGAACAAAGCAGGGAAAAAATCTAGTAAAAGAGGAATGCAGATTTAAAGAATAAAGTGGCAATAAACAACTACATAGCAATAATAACCGTAAATGTAAATGTATTAAGTGATCCAATTAAAAGAGATAGGGTAGCTGCATGGATAAGAAAACAGGACCCATACATATGCTGTCTACAAAAGACCCACCTTAAAACAAAAGATACACATAGACTGAAAGTAAAAGGATGAAAAATTTTTCATGCAAGTGGAAATGAAAAAAAAAAAAGCTGGGGTAGCAATACTTGTATCTGACAAAATAGACTTTAAAACAAAGACTAGTAAGGAATAAAGAAGGTCACTATGTAATGATAAAGGGAGCAATCCAACAGGAAGAGATAAAACCATTATAAATATCTATGCACGTAATATAGGAGCATGTAGATATATAAAGCAGACTTTGATGGACAGAAAGGACGAGATCAACAGCAATACTATGATAGTAGGGGATTTCAGTACCCCACTAACATCACTGGATAGATCCTCAAGAAAGAAAATGAAAGAAACAGCAGTCTTAATGGACACACTGGGTCAACTGGATTTACTAGATATCTTCAGAACCTTTCATCCTAAAGCAGAATATTCATTCTTTTCAAGTGCTCATGGTACATTCTCTAGGATAGATCACATTAGAACATGAAACGAGTCTCAACAAATTTCAGATTGAAATCATATCAAGCATCTTCTCAGATCATGACATGAAAGTAGAAATCAACTAAAACTGAAAAACACTCAAACACTTGGAAACTAAATAATGTTATTAAATAATGAATGGGTCAAAAATGAGATCAAGGAAGAAATAAAAAATTTTCTTGATACAAATGAAAATGAACATACTACAACTCAAAATTTTTGGGACACAGCAAAAACAGTCTCGAGAGGGAAGTTCATAGCATTACAGTCATAACTTAAGAAGCTAGAAAAAGCTCAAATAACCCTGCAACTAAAAGAACTAGAAAAAGAACAGCAAGTAAAGCCCAGAGGAAGTAGAAGGAAGAAAATAAAAAGATCAAAGCAGAAAGACATGACATAGAGGCTAAAAAAAAATTACAGAGGATCAATGAAACCAAGAGCTGGTTCTTTGAAAAGGTAAACAAGATCGATGAACCTTAACCAAACCCCCCAAGGAAAAAAAAAGAGAGGACTCAAATAAGTAAAATTAGAAATGAGAGTGGAGAAGTAACAGCTGACATAGCAGAAATACAAAGGATTGTAAGAAAATACTATGAAGAACTGTATGCCAAAAAATTAGACAACCTAGGCGAAATGGACAAATTCCTTGAAACTTATAATCTTTCAAAAATAAATCTGGAAGAATCAGAAAACCTAAACAGATCGATTACAACAAATGATATAGAAACAGTTATCAAAAAACTCCCAACAAACAAAAGCCCTGAGTCAGATGGCTTCACAGGCGAATTTTACCAAATAATTCAAAGAATAACTAACACCTATCCTTCTCGAACTATTTCAAAAAATTCAAGAGGAGGAAAGTCTTGCATGCTCCTTTTATGAGGCGAGCATAATTCTGATTCCAAAACCAGGCAAAGACAATACAAAGAAAGAAAACTATAGGCCAATATCCCTGATGAATTTAGATGCTAAAATTCTCAACAAAATATTAGCAAGCCAAATCCAGCAATACATGAAAAAAATCATACATCATGATCAAGTGGGAGTTATTCTGGGGAGGAAAGGCTGGTACATTTGCAAATTAGTTGATATGATTCATCACATAAAAGGAAGGAGAAAAACCACATGATAATATCAATATATGCAGAAAAAGTATTTGATACAATCCAGCACCCATTTATGATCAAAGCTCTAAGCAAAATGGGAATACAGGGGACATACCTCAACATGATAAAGGCCATCTATGACAAACCCATAGCCAACATCATACTCAATGGACAAAAATTAAAAGCAATTCTCTTAAGATCAGAAATAAGACAGGGTTGCCCCCTTTCACCACTCTTATACAACATAGTTGTGGAAGTCCTAGCCACAGCTATCAGACAAGAAGAAATAAAAGGCATCCAAATTGGAAAAGAAGAAGTAAAATTCTAATTACTTGCTGATGATATGATATTGAACATAGAAAACTCTAAAGTCTCATTCAAAAAGCTCCTGGGCCTGATAAATGAATTTAACAAGATGGCAGGATATAAAATTAATATTCAGAAATCAGAGGCATTTTTATACACCAACAATGAAGTGTCCAAGGAGAAATTATGAAAACGATCCCCTTCACTATTGCAAGAAAAATAACAAAGTACCCAGGAGTAAATTTTTTTTTTTTTTAAACAGAGACAGAGAGAGGGATAGGCAGGGACAAACAGGAATGGAGAGATGAGAAGCATCAATTGTTAGTTTTTCATTGCGCATTGTGACACCTTAGTTGTTTATTGGTTGCTTTCTCACATGTGCCTTGACTGCGGGCCTTCAGCAGACCAAGGAACCCCTTGCTCGAGCCAGCGACCTTGGGTCCAGCTGGTGAGCTTTTTGCTCAAACCAGATGAGCCTGCGCTCAAGCTGGCGACCTCGGGGTCTCGAACCAGGGTCCTCGGCATCCCAGTCTGACACTATCCTCTGCGCCACCGCCTGGTCAGACCCCAGGAGTAAATATAACTAAGGAGATTAAAGACTTGTACTTGGAAACTTATAAAACATTGATAAAAGAAATCAAGGATGATGCAAACAAGTGGAAGTGTATACTGTGTGTATGGATCGGAAGAATAAACATTAAAATGTCTATATTACCCAAAGCAATCTGTAAATTTAATGCAATTCCTATTAAAATACCAGTGACATACTTCAGAGATATAGAACAAATACTCCAAAAATTCATATGGAACCAAAAAACATGAAAGCCTCAGCAATCTTGAAAAAGAAGCATAAAGCAGGTGGTATCATACTTCTGATATCAAGTTATACTACTTGGCCATTGTACTCAAAACAGCTTGGCACTGCATAAGAACCAGGAAATTGATCAAAGGAACAGAGCAGAGAACCCAGAAATACACCTTTATTTACCATTGTGGACAATTGATATTTGTCAAAGGAGGTAATAGCATGCAATGGAGTAAAGACCGTCTCTTTAACAAATGGTGTTGGGGAAATTGGACAGCTACCTTAAAAAAGTGTAACTAGACCACCAACTTACACCATTTACAAAAATAAACTCAAAATGGATAAAAGACTTAAATGTAAGTTGTGAAACCGTAAGCATCTTAGAAGAAAATATAGTCAGTAAGCTCTCTGACATCTCTCATAACAATATATTTTCCGATTTATTTCCACGGGCAAGTGAAATAAAAGACAGGATAAACGAATGGGACTATATCAAACTAAAAAGATTTTGTACAGCTGAAGACAGTATGAACAAAAAAACCTGACAAAACACACAGTGGGAGAAATATTCGTCAATAAGTCTGATAAGGGGTTAGTAACTAAAACTTATAAAGAACTTGTAAAACTTAACACCAGGAAGATAAACAATCCAGTCAAGAGATGGGCAAAAGAAATGAATAGACACTTCCCCAAAGAGGACATCCAGGTGGCCTATAGGCAAATGAAAAAATGTACATCACTAATCATTAGAGAAATGCAAATTAAAACCATAGTGAGATATCACCTCACACCAGTCAGAATGACACGCATTAACAAAACAACACAGACTAAGTGCTGGTGAGGGTGTGGAAAAAAATGGAACTCTCCTGCACTGCTGGTGGGAATGCAGACTGGTGCAGCCACTGTGGAAAATAGTATTGGAGATTCCTCAAAAAATTAAAAATAGAACTACCTTTTGACCCAGGCATTTCACTTTTAGAAATATATCCCAAGAACAGCTCATCATTGATTCAAAAGAAGAAATGCACCCCCATGTTTATGGCAGCATTGTTCACAATAGCCAAGATCTGGAAACAGCCCAAGTGTCCGTCAGTGGACGAGTGGATTAAAAAGCGGTGCTACATATACACAGTGGATTACTATGTGGCCGTGAAAAAGAAGGAAATCTTACCTTTTGTAACAACATGGATGGACCTGGAAACTATTAAATGAAGTAAGCCAGGCAGAGAAAGAAAAATATCATATGACCTCACTCATTTTAGAAATCCAATGAACAATGTCAACTGAGGAATAGAATAGAGACAGAGGCAGGATCAAAGGGACCAGAGGGAAAACGGTCTGAGGGAAAGAGATGAGAGGATGGGATCAGAGAAGGGAAAGAGATTGGTGAAATTGTATACACATAACAGTTATAGAGAGCAGAAAAGCAAATCCTGGAGGAAAGGAGAGGGAGGGTGTTGTTGGCAGGGCGGCAAAGGGGATGTTGAAGGGAATGTGGGGGAGGTGCCGATGCTTTTGGGGGGACACTAGAATCTATGTAAACACAATAAATTTAAATTAAAAAAATAGGGCCTGGGCCTTGGCAGGGTACTTCAGTGGATCGAGTGTCCTCCCAGCATGTCACTCAGCGGTCGCGGGTTCCATTGTGGGTTCAATCCCTGGTCAGGGCACATATGAGAAGCAGCCAATAAGTGTACTACTAAATGGAACAATGAAATAAAATAAATTGGAAAAAAAGGAAAATTATATTTGGCATGCTTTTGGTATAGTTTTGAGAATAAATAGTACCTATAAAATTTGAAATACTGGCCCTAGCCGGTTGGCTCAGTGGTAGAGCGTCTGCCTGGCGTGCAGCATTCCTGGGTTTGAGTCCCACTAGGGCACACAGGAGAAGCGCCCATCTGCTTCTCCACCCTTCCCCCTCTCCTTCCTCTCTGTCTCTCTCTTCCCCTCCCGTAGCCAAGGCTCCATTGGAGCAAAGTTGGCCCAGGAACTGAGGATGGCTCTATGGCCTCTGCCTCAGGTGCTAGAATGGCTCTGGTTGCAACAGAGCGATGCCCCAGATGGGCAGAGCATCGCCCCTGCTGGGCATGCCGGGTAGATCCCAGTTGGGCGCATGCGGGAGTCTGTCTGACTGCCTCCCCGTTTCCAACTTCAGAAAAATACAAAAAAAAAAAAATAGAAATAGTGAAATAGCTCAGAATGGCTGCATTTTCCTCAGATAAACAGCCAGAAGATAACTGCATATCAACCCTCAAACCCCTCAGTAGCAAAGAAGGTTCTACCCCCATTGTTTCTAGATCCTCAGTAAAACTTTGATATTTAATGTATATTAAATGGAATTTAAAATTTTCTTTTCCTTTTGGCAGTGGAAAGCAAAACAATTTCATTTGGATTTGGGAGCAGTACAGGGCTGTCATTTGCAGACTTAGCTTCCAGTAATTCTGGGGATTTTGCCTTCGGTTCCAAAGGTAAGATCAGGCGGAGGGATTTTAATGGTCATGCTACAGAATTTAAGCACAACTCAAAGGCCACAGTGTTTTAAATAAGTTCGACATTTATTCCCCTGTCCCCATCCTCCAGTTCATTTAATGTTTTTGATAAGGAAGGGCTTCTGTACTTTATTTTTGACGTTTACTACTGTAATTATAAGAATTTCCTCTTAATGCTATATAAATGATGCTGATAGTTGTCCTCCTCCTGAAATATAAAACCCTCTTTCCAGTTTTGAATAACCATGATTTTGATACATTGTTTTTTTAGTTGCACAGTTAGATTTGATTTGTTAACATTTCAAGACTTGTGCATTTATATTTTTTAAGGAGCTGATTTTATAATTTTTATTTATAATATCTTTGATTAGATTTTAATTATCTATGCTAATTTATTGTGCTAAATGGTGAACTCTTTCATTTTTAGTGGTGTTCTTTCTGATGGGTTTTTTTGTCCCTTTTGGTATCTTTTATAGTAAAAAATCCATTTTCTTGATTGTTTCAAGTTTTTGGCATATTACATTTTTTTATTCTTATACTGTCATTCATGTATCTTATAGCGCCACTTAAATTGTCCTTGCACAAAGTATTTGGTTTGTGGAATAAATTACTAATCTAAATCAGAAATAGTTCTTTTGCCCTATCACATATTTACAATTGTTACACACCTCCTGGCCCTAAAAGGAACTACATATAAAACTTTTAGAAATTACCTTTAGATATTTTATGTTGGAATTTTTAAGTTCACTGATGTCACGTTGCCTTTTTTTATTTTATTTTAATTTATGAAGTAGCCTGAAGTCTCAAGGTAATAGGTCAACAAATACAGCAATATAGCGGGTATAGTTATCCACAAACAATAATGCCAAATAGAAATTGACATGTTAGTTTGCTTGTTATATAGTATCCTATCAATACTGTACAAAGTATAAAATAAGCAAGACCCAGATCTCATTATGGAGGCATACCTTAAGATGGGTCCCCAAACTACGGCCCGCGGGCCGCATGCGGCCCCCTGAGGCCATTTATCCAGCCCCCACCGCACTTCCAGGAGGGGCACCTCTTTCATTGGTGGTCAGTGAGAGGAGCATAGTTCCCATTGAAATACTGGTCAGTTTGTTGATTTAAATTTACTCGTTCTTTATTTTAAATATTGTATTTGTTCCCATTTTGTTTTTTACTTTAAAATAAGATATGTGCAATGTGCACAGGGATTTGTTCATATTTTTTTTATAGTCTGGCCCTCCAACAGTCTGAGGGACAGTGAACTGGCCCCCTGTGTAAAAAGTTTGGGACCCCTGCCTTAAGACTTACCCACTGACATACATTCCTCACCTACACTTTTCATTTTTCAGTGAGATCATTCACCAACCTTTTGTTTTAAACTACAATTCTTCCTTTATTTTATTCTTAGATCTGAAAGAAGTTTGTGCTTTGTCTTTTCAGAGAAGTAGCCTTTGGTTTTATCAGTTAATTTTTTGTTTGTGTTTTTATTTATCTTCCGATTTTGCCATTACTTTTTTAAAACTCTTGTTACTTTTCGTCTGTGGTGACTGCTTTAATCAGATTGTGCTATCAAGCACAAAATAGTATTTGAAACTGTAAATCACCTGGAATCAATTTTCTTTGTATCATCTAGGTTTTCATAGGGAATTGTCACACTTGTAAATTTCTTCATAATTTTGAATTTCAGTCTTGCTTTTCTCTTTCATTAAGAGCTTGTAGAATTTAATTTTTATTTTATTTTTATTAAGTGCTAGGAGGGGAGGCAGAGACAGACTGCTGGTAGCCCCCAATGGGGATCTACCTGGCAAGTCCCCTAACCGGGTGATTTTCTGTCCATCTGGGGCATTACGCCATTGCTCAGCAACTGAGCTCTTCTTAGCTCCTGCAGTGGAGGCCATGAGGCCATCCTTAGCACCGGGCCTCGCTCCAGTCGAGCCATAGCTGCGGGAGGGGAAGAGAAAGAGAAGTGAGAGGGAGAGGGGTGGAGAAGCAAATGGTCATTTCTCCTGTGTGCCCTGACTGGGAGGGAATTGAATCCAGGACATCCTCAGGCCTGGTGAACCCTCAATTGCTGAGCCAACTGGCCAGGTCTAGGACTTAATTTTTTTAATTTGTTAATTTTTTTTAACTTTTAAATTTATTTATACGAGGGAGAGAAGCATCAATTTGTTGCTCCCTTAGTTGTGCATTTGTTGGATGCTTCTTATATGTGTCGAACTGGTGGATTAAACCTATAATCCTGGCACATCAGGGTGATGCTTCAACCAAATTGAGCTACCCTGCCAGGGCCCTTTAATTTTTCTTTTTTTTTAAAGAGGTAATAAATTTCACTGGAATGTGAGTTGTTGTTTTTTTTAACTTGACATTGTGTGGACAATTTGGATCTTAAACCTTTTGTTTTTGTTTTTCTGGGGGTGGGTTGTTCTTCTCTTACCTATTATTTCTATGGTTATTACTTTTTCTTTATTCATTCTTTGTTCATTTCTTTTGTTTACTTTTGTTTAGTTCTGTTCCTGTTCCTACTAATTTTATTCTGAAAGTCCTATTCACACAAATCTATCAACCGTTTTTGTCATATTTTATATGGAAACTAAGAGAATAATAAGGAACCACCTGTTCAGCTACTGTTCACCTTTGTCAATGATTACCATTTTATCATATTTCCTTCAGATTTTTGTAGTGTTTTCATTGAACCCGGAAATGTATTGGAAGCCTCCTAGGTACTAGTAATTACCTAGACTGTTAGAAAATTGATATTATTGACATGATTATTTTTATACTTTTGCTGTATGAATTCTCCCTGATCCCAAGAGGAACAGTGGTTTTCAACTCTTGGCTTCCTATTAGAATTTCCTGGGAGCTTTAAAAAATCCTGAAAACTACATGATAGTTATATTGAGCTCCTTGGGAATGGTACTGCAGGTATTTGTACAATAGTTTACAAAAATTCTTGGTTTGATCCTAATATGTATTCAGTGTTAAGAACAATTGCTTTAGAGGAGTTTTAAAATGTTCTGCCACAGCATCCAAGGGTATATGTTTAGGCTTCTTTGGCTAATTTGGAACAGATTTGGCCTCTTTGAGGATATTTTCAGGTTCAAAGCTATTTTTCTCATGAGATAAAATATTTTATGATATAAACTGCCTTTAGATCTGAGCTTAGTTTTGAGAATTCCAAGGTATGTACACATAAGAGCTTCATTATTGAAAGCTCTTATGTGGTTTAGTATTAAGAAGTTTGTGTACAGGTCAGATTATCTTATCTTGTATCTCTAAGCATAAACAGTACTAAATATAATCTGTACTCACTATGTGAGTTGAATTTGACAGAATAATACAATTTTAGACATTTTTAAAAAAAAATTTTTATTTTATTTATTCATTTTTAGAGAGGAGAGAGAGACAGAGAGGGAGAGAAAGGAGAGAGAGACAGAAAGAGAGAAGGGGGGAGGAGCTGGAAGCATCAACTCCCATATGTGCCTTGACCAGGCAAGCCTGGGTTTTGAACCGGCGACGTCAGCATTCCAGGTCGACGCTTTATCCACTGTGCCACCACGGGTCAGGCCAATTTTAGACATTTTTTAACTAGAACTTTATGTTACATCATAGGAAATTTGATGCATTGATGAAGTAATTTAATTGGAGAATTAAAAGCTTATAAAAATAGCACTGTTGAAATATTGTGATTTATTCATCAGATAAAAATTTCCAGTGGGCAAATACTGGAGCAGCAGTGTTTGGAACACAGTCAACCAGTAAAATTAGCGAAGAAGAAGGTGGTAGTGATGAAGAAGTAGTTTATAATGAAGACGTCCATTTTGAACCAATAGTGTCATTGCCAGAGGTAAATATGAAAGGATGAAAATCTTACTAATAATTTACTTCATGTGTTAGGTTTAAAACTTGATTAGTAGGGTTAGCGTAGTTTGCATTTATTTTCAGAATATTTATAATTTCACATGGAAGCCCTTTGTTGTCAGAAGTTCAGCCTTTAAGTACATTTTACCTTCTTGGTCAGCATTTATATTTATATATAAATAGTGTTTGGAATATCATGAAATTTTTGGAAAGAGCTAATTTCTCATATGTTAGAATATCATGTTTCATAACAATTCTGGGGGCAAAATTATCTAATCTCATACTTGCTAAGGCCTTATCAATAATAAAAATAAACATTTTCTAGATAAGAATGTTGTTTTAGACAAATTAATTTGTCAGTTTTCAACTTCAACAGGAGTTAATATGTCTCTTGAAGAACTTTCTGACACCTCTCCTGTCCTATGAAATTATGTATTTGATTTTCATAAGGAGGAAGAAGACTGCATAAGAGAAAAGTAATAACAGATCATGTCTTAACTGCCTCATCTAAATCAGATGTATTTCCTAGTGCTAGGATATTACCATTTACTTTGATACTACAGTACAAATTCTGTTAATGTCATTACAAAGACAGTATTTTAAGGAATTTGTATCTTTGGATTGACTATAGAATATGTTATAAACATACCTTATTTTTTATCTGTCATAGGTAGAAGTAAAATCTGGAGAAGAAGATGAAGAAATTTTATTTAAAGAGAGAGCCAAACTTTACAGATGGGATCGAGATGCCAGTCAGTGGAAGGAGCGAGGTGTTGGAGATTTTAAGATTCTTTGGCATACACTGAAGAATTACTATCGGATTCTAATGAGAAGAGACCAAGTCTTTAAAGTGTGTGCAAACCATGTTATTACCAAAACAATGGAATTAAAACCCTTAAATGTTTCCAACAATGCTTTAGTTTGGACTGCCTCAGATTATGCTGGTACATTCAAATGCTACTTTTCATTCGTTGGACTTTGCTAAAATCCATAACAAATATTATAACAGTTATGTTGATATTGAGGTCATTGTGTTGTTTTGTTGTTGTTGTTTAATAGATGGGGAAGCCAAAGTGGAACAGCTTGCAGTGAGATTTAAAACTAAAGAAATGGCTGATTGTTTTAAGAAAAAATTTGAAGAATGTCAACAGAATTTATTGAAGCTTCAGGAGGGACAGGTATCACTGACAGCAGAATTATCAAAGGAGACAAATCCAGTGGTATTTTTTGATGTTTGTGCAGACAACAAACCTCTAGGACGTATAACCATGGAATTATTTTCAAGCATTGTTCCTATAACTGCTGAGAACTTCAGAGCACTGTGCACTGGAGAGAAGGGCTTTGGTTTCAAGAACTCCATTTTTCACAGAGTAATTCCAGGTTTTGTTTGCCAAGTAAGTACTGACTGTGTGTCAACAACTGAAGTCTAGAAAACTGTACCACCCTAATTGAGAAATTTGAGTCTTTCTCCTCACCTGCACTGTAATTTTTCTAAGATTTCCTTAGTTTTTCATACATTAGTTGGTATTACCACCCCAGCATCCTACCCCCACAAAATTTCAACCATTTTAGGTTGAAATTTCTCTCTCTTGTTTTAAGATGAACAGAGATAATGAGACAGATTCCCACATGTGCCCAAATGGGACCCACCCAGCAACCCCTGTGTTGGGCCGATGCTTGAATCAACCAAGCTATTTTTAGTTCCTGAGGCTGATGTGCTCAGACTGAGTTATCCTCAGTGCTTAGGGCTGATGCTCGAACCAGTCAAGCCACTGGCAACGGGAGGGAGAGAGTGGAGAGAGAAGCAAGTGTTTGCTTCTCGTGTGCCCTGATTGGGAATCAAACCTGGGATGTCCATATGCTGGACCAGTGTTCTATCCACTGAGCAACTGGCCAGGGCCTGAAATTTCTAGTACCTTTAAACCTGCTATAAAATTGAATGTGGGAAAAAGACCTCTTGTCATTTTTGTTAGCTTTCAAAAATGGATATTTACTAGTTTTCTTACCACATTTTCAAGCAGTCTCAGTGTTTAGGACTTACCCTCTAAGGCAGCGGTTCTTAACCTGTGGGTTGCGACCCCAGCGGGGTCACCTAAAGCCATCGGAAAATATATAATGCATATCAGGATTTACATTCCGAATCATAACTGTAGCAAAATTACAGTTATGAAGTAGCCACCAAAATTATTTTTTGGTTTGGGGTCACCGCAACATGAGGAACTGTATTGCAGGGTCACGGCATTAGAAAGGTTGAGAACCACTGCTCTAAGGGTTAGATAGTTGGTGTGTATTTTAATATTTTATTCAGGATTCCTATTAATCAAAACTTTTTTTTCAGGGTGGAGATATCACCAAACATGATGGAACAGGAGGACAGTCCATTTATGGAAATCAATTTGAAGATGAAAATTTTGATGTGAAACATACTGGTCCTGGTTTACTGTCAATGGCAAATCGAGGCCAGAATACCAATAACTCTCAATTTTTTATAACATTGAAGAAAGCAGAACATTTAGACTTTAAGCATGTAGTATTTGGGTTCGTTAAGGATGGCATGGATACTGTGAAGAAGATTGAGTCATTTGGTTCTCCTAATGGGTCTGTTAGTCAAAGAATTAGTATCACAGAATGTGGACAGATATAAAATCATTGTTTTTCATAGTAAATTTTACCTGTATAAACAGTTGAGTTGAAGCTTAGCTGTTATGACAGTATGGTGATTATGTTCAGCTTTTGAAAATGGACATTTCCAATGTATAAATGTAAAATTGCAGCTTATAGCTGTTGTCACTTTTTAATGTTATAATTGACATTGCATGGTGTGAAATAAAAGTTTAAACACTGGTTTATATCAGGTGTACTTGTGTTTATGTACTCCTGACATCTGTATTAAAATGGAATAATACTAATCTTGTTAAAAGCAATAAAAAATGACCTCATACTATTGAAGGAATATTATATAAGCAATTTATTTTTAGTTCCTTTTAAGATACTGGATTTTCTGCATGGATATACTTACCGTTTGAATAAAGGGACCAAACTTGGATAATTTTTATTTTATATTTAAAAATATATTTGGTAATTTTAACTGTTGGTGTGCTTATTTATGCATAGAGACTCACTTATGAATGGGTAGAGCCCAGAGGGCAGAGACTTAACCAAAGTGCTCTTCTATGACCCGTACTCCTGTATAGTTAGCTTCTAAGTAGTGTAACTTCTTTTCTTAAAATGATGCGTAGCTCTCTCTGTCCTTTCAGAGGTATTCATTTTTAAATTTTCAGCAAGTTGAGTATTTTAGGGTTTTTTTCTTTATCTTTTCTGTCATCTGTTTCTACTACCTCAAACTGCAGCTTGGTTCTAATAGAACTTGGATTTTTCTTTGCAGTTATTGTGATTAATTATGGATATTTTAAAAGGTCTATACCATGTTCTTTGGTAAGATTTGCTTTATACTAGATTTTTGCAGTACCTTTTTCTGGTGAATTCTGTAGCAAAAATAAAGTGACAATTGTTAACAGCCTTGACATTTAAAAAATTTATTATTTGTGCATCTAATTGTTTGTACATTCTAGAACCAAAATAAGGAGTTAAAGGTCTGTGAACTCAAACTGCCACATGATTTCCAGAGTTCCTAATGAAGTGACTTTTTTTCTTCTTTGTATTCTTCCAAAGCTAGAAGCAGGGAGGCAGTCAGACTCCCACACATGCCCAACCGGGACCCACCCAGCAAGCCCTCTGAGCGAGCTCTGTTGAGGCGGAGCCACCATGGAGCCCTCCCCAGCTCCTGGGCCAACCCTGCCTCAATGGAGCCCTGGCTGCGTAAGGAAGAGAGAGAGGAAGGAGAGGGGGAAGGGTGGAGAAGCAGACGGGTGTCTCCCCTATATGCCCCCACCGGGAATCGAACCCGGGACCCCCACATGCCAGGCCAACGCTCCACCGCTGAGCCAACCGGCCAGGGCTGGAAGTGACTTTTCAAGTTCGATACACACTGAACATTCATCTGGAAATGGCCAGTGTCAAGAGTTAGACTGCTAAAAAGGAAGATGTTCTCAGCTTAATGTACGTATAACTACAAAGAAGTTAGTTATAGCAGAAAATTTTGTATATTCCAAACATTCCAATCACTAACAGTGACTGCTTCCCACCCGCCTGTGTTCTTCCCGGTGAATTCACCTCATTTAGTAAAAATGGGTTTGTTTTGTTGTTTAGGGATTTGGAAATATGCTATCTTGTAATAATACCTGTTCACCAATTAAAAGAGGAGAGAGATGTCATTTGTGGTTAGTGTGATGAGTGATGGAATTCCATCACTAAATCCATTTGGCCAGGTAAATAAACCTACTGCAGTGTATCAGTTGTGAGCCTTAACGAGAACCATGGACTACATGTATGCACATTTAGCAGGAAGAATTGGCTTTGGAAACTAAATTGTCCAGAGTGAATTTTTCAGCTTTTGCCTTTGTCGTGATTTTAGAATAACATCTAAGTAAAGGCAAGTGCACTTTAAAGATTTTTAGAGGAAATCAGTGCTATCCTAAAGCATTCAAATTTTAAATTAAAAAGCTTTAAAAACTAATACTTTGACCAACAGTTTGATAATGATTAGTAAACTGACTTTTCTAGTATTAGACTTCCAAAGATGCTTAAAAGTGGCTTCAGACATTTTTAAGAAAGGTGGTCACATTTCAGGAAAGGATATTATTATGATTTCTCTTTGTTATTTAATTGCTTATGTGATATAAACCCATGTTATGTATTTTTTAAAAAAACTGGTTTAATTTATATTACCTTGTTATGCTTAAAGATAGAATATAAAGAAACTCATTGTATACTATAGTAATACTTTATGTCGAAAGGTTATTGGTTTAAGTAATTTTGAGATAACTATTAAAATGTTAATCATAAACTTTTGGCATTGGAGGTAATTTGAAGATAATCTTATTCTAGAGGCTCGAGGAATTGTCAGTCCAGACATGCTGATGAAGACAGTTTAGAAAGGTAACGGATTATACTAGTTACATCAATGAGAGAAATTGAGTGGTTATTTATTTAACTCAATTCGTCTGATTTAGGTATAGTTACTATGCCAGTAAGTGTTGAGCACCTAGTAAGTCACAGGCACTATTCTGGGCACTAGGGAAAGCCGTTTTAAAAAGTGCACGCTCTCTAGAAGCTTCCTTACATTCTGATGCTGCTGAATGCCGCATTGCCCAGCACAAGACACCAGCCAATAGCAGGAAAGTGTGGTGCTGGTTCTTGAAATCGCGATACATTCCTGACTCCTCTCCATTATCACAGTTAGATGTGCACACTGAATAATACGTCACACGGGCCCCCGGCCAGGGAGGGCCCTGCGGTCAGCTTAGGAGCGCCCCGGGGAGCCCGCCTCTGTGGGCGGACGGCGCAGTCCCGCGGGCGCATTGGGCGGGGGCCCCCGGTTGCTAAGTGCAACCTGAGTAGACAGCGGAAAGGTGAACCAACAAAAGGGTTGGAAACGTTCAGCACTATTTATTAGTCCAAACACGCTAAAAAAGGAATAGTCCCTAAACGTAACGTTGCCACGTTTCTAACAAGCAAGGCTCCCCGGGACAGGAGGGCCGGCTGTGCCTTGCGTCCTGACGCACTTCCCCCTCGCGAGCCCCGCCCCCTGCGGCTCTAACGCTGTTCCCCGGGAAACGGCGGCCTGGCGCCATGGATCCAAGGCTCGTCAAGCCGCCGGGGCAGGACTTCGCAGTGGAGCGCCTCAAAACCCGCTACGGGCTCGGGGGCAGCGGTCGTGCCGAGGTGAGGCCTCGTCCTAACTCCGGCCCTGTGCCGGGGTCGCGGCCCGGACCGCCAGGTGGACGCGGTGCGTGGGTGGATCCGCACGCGTGGGGAAACGAGCTTTCTGTGGGAGAAGTTCTTGCACTGGGAGGGAACCTGTGCACTGTGAACGTGTGCAGGGACACGTGCTACGGGTCGTACTGTCGTGGCGGAAAGCAGTTTTGAACTTTTATTAACAGACATGAATGGAGCGCATTTTTAATTCCTTTAAAAAGTTACTTTTGAAATAATTTCAAACTTTTAAAAAGTTGCAGGAATAATACCCTTGTACCCTTTGCTAGGATTCACTGTTGTTAAACATTTTGCCACATTTGCTTAACTATCCTCCCTGTATCCCCCCTTTAAAAATTTTTTATTTATTTATTTATTCGTTTATTTCTGAAGTGAAGTGGAGAGGCAGGCAGGCAGGCAGATTCCTGCATGCGCCCGACAGAGATCCACCCGGCATGCCCACGAGGGGGCGATGCTCTGCCCATCTGGGACATTGCTCTGCTGCAACCGAAGCTATTCTAGCGCCTGGGAGGCCGTGGAGCCAGCCTCAGCACCCGGACCAACTTTGCTCAAAAGAAGCCTTGGCTGCTGGAGGTGAAGAGAGACACAGAGAAAGGAGAGGGGGGAAAGACCAACTTTGCTCAAAAGAAGCCTTGGCTGCGGGAGGTGAAGAGAGACACAGAGAAAGGAGAGGGGGAAAGGTGGAGAAGCAGATGGGTGCTTCTCCTGTGTGCCCTGGCCGGGAATCGAACCGGGGACTTCCACACACGCAGCTGATGCTCTACCACTGCACCAACCGGCCAGGGTCCCCTTCTTTAAAAAAAAAAATGCATTTATTGATTTTGGAGAGAGAGAGAGAGAGAGAAGCATCAATCTGTTCCACGCATTCACACGTTCATCGATTGGTTCTCTCGTGTGCCCGGACTTGGATGGAACCGCAACCTTGGAGTGGCCGGGCCACAATCTAACCAACTGATGGAGCCAGGCGCTCGGTGTCTCCTCTTTCACTCCCTTTTCATACATGCATTTTTCCCTGAACTGTTTGAGGATGATGTGCAGCCATCATGACTCTTCACTGTCAAGGACAAATACTTCAGTGTGTTTTTCTGCAAATAAGAACACCATCTTCTATAACCAGGGTTATAAATTCAGAAGATTTACCATTGCTCAAATATTATGTATTTCAGTACAACAGTATTTATTACATATTTCATATTCAAGTTTTACCAGTTATCAGTCTCGTCCTTTGTAAACAATTTTTTTCCTGGTGCAGATAAATCTAAAAACAGGCATTTCACTGGGTTTTCTCTTTTGTTGCCTTCAATTTGGAACAGGTTTTGATGCCTGATATTTTTGAAGAGTATAGGACAATATTTATTAGAATGCCACTCAGTTTGGGTGTGTCCGATGATGCCTTATGGTTAGATACTGGCAATATATTTTTGGCAGGAATACGACATGAATGATGTGTGGTTTGTTCTGTTCTCAGGAGACACATGATATTGCTTTGTCCTCTTTATTGATGATGTTTTAAACTTTCATCACTTGGTTAAGGTGGTTTCCACTGGTCTTATTGAAGGCTAACCTTTGTGATTAATATATAATCTATAGGGAACTATTTTGAAACTGTAAGTTGATTCTTAGTATACACATTAAATGTTTGTTTGTTCTTTTCCAGTATGCTTTTTACAATTTTGATCAGTCTAAATCTAAGAGAAGGTCTTTGAACTCCTCAGGTAAGCCAATAGAGGATTGTGTGTATTTGGAGTTTTAACAAATTTAATTTGGAAAAACAGATTTTTTTCTTTTATTTTCTGAGAGGAGGGGAGATAGACAGACTCCCACATGTGCCCCAGCTGGGATCCGCCCAGCAACCCTCATCTGGGATGGATGCTCAAATCAACCAAGCTATTCTCAGTGCCTAAGGCCGACCCTCAGACCAACCAAGCCACTGGCTTCAGGAGGGGAAGAATGAGCAAAGGAAGAGAGGGAGGGGAAGAGAAGCACATGGTTACTTCTCCTGTGTGCCCTGACTGGGAATTGAACCTGGGATATCCATTCACTGGGTTGATGCTCTATAATGAGCCAACCGGCCAGGGCAAGAGAACAGAGTTTTAAAATGTTTAGACTTAATAGCTATTGCCAGTTGTCTTGTAATACTAAACTTTTCATGATTTTTGGGGTGAATGTGTAAGATGTTTTTAAAAATCAAATTTTGCCGGACCAGGTGGTGGTGCAGTGGATAGAGAGTTGGCCTGGGATGCAGAGGACCCAAGTTCAAAACCCGAGGTTGCTGACTTGAGCGCGGGCTCACCCAGCTTGAGCATGGGATCATAGACATGATCCTATCGTTGCTAGCTTGAACCAAGGTCTTTGGTTTGAGCAAGGGGTCACTTGGTTTGCTTTAGCACCCCGGTCAAGGCACATATGAGAAAGCAGTCAATGAACAACTAAGGTGCCACAACGAAGAATTGATTCTTCTCATCTCTCTCTCTTCCTGTCTGTCTGTCCCTCTCTGTCCTTCTCTCTGTCTCTCTTGCAAAAAAAAAAAAAATCAAAAGTTTTTGGTGTTTTCAATGACTATGTTTTTATATTAAAAATTAAACAAAAAAAAAACAAAAATAAAATTAAACAGGGCCCTTGGCTCAGCAGTAGAGCGTTGGCCTGGTGTGTGGAAGTCCGGGCACACAGGGACTTCCAGGCAGGGCACACAGGAGAAGTGCCCATCTGCTTCTTCACCCTTCCCCCTCTCCTTTCTCTCTATTTCTCTCTTCCCCTCCTGCAGCCAAGGCTCCATTGGAGCAAAGTTGGCCTGGGCACTGAGGATGGTTCTGTGGCCTCTGCCTCAGGCACTAGAATAGCTCCAGTTGCAATGGATTAACGCCCCTGATGGGCATAGCATCGCCCTCTATTGGGCGGCATGCTGGGTGGATCCTGGTCGGGTGCATGCGGGAGTCTGTCTCTCTACCTCGCCTCTTCTCACTTAAGAAAAAAAAAGAAAAATTAAACAGTATATTGAGTAAAGAAGAATTTTTTTACATACAAGGTTTTCCAAGTTATTAGTGTAATTATTTCATTGGAGTATTTTATCAAGTAAATGTACTTCATAAAGATAATTATATTCTAGGATTGAGTGTATTGGTATATCATCTGGTAATCAGTGACTAACACGTATAGTTAATTAACCATTAGAGTTTTTGATTGTTGATACTTTTTAGGCAGCATCCTTTTTGTTTGGTTTGGTCTTAAAAGCATTTTGTTTAGACAACTAAAAACAATTAGATGTTCAGAAGCAGTGTACAATGAATGAGAAATTGAACCAGTTACTTTATCATATATTCCCTCTTTTTCACAATGAAAGCAAAAAAAAAAAGGCTTTTTGCTTTAAGGGAAAAGTCAGAAAAATAGACTAGTATAGTTTTCTTCTCTGTAATAACATAAACACCTGCAAGAAGGCTAATTGTAATAAGAGACATTAGATGTTTGCTTGCATGTATTCATTAAAAAGACAATAGGCCACCATACTACAGGAGCACAACTCCACCTTCATTTGATATTCTTGCATTTCACTTACAAGTGTCACCCAATTAGTTCCAACACTGGACCTAATTCGTATTCCTCAGTTTCTCTTAAGCGGAGACTGACTCTGGAAGGTTGACGGTTTTCTTTGCTTCCTTATTTTAGCCCATATGTAGTGCACTGTTTGTGGCCTGTTATTTTTTTTTAAATTATTTTTATTTATTTATTCATTTTAGAGAAGAGAGACAGAGAGAGAGAGAAGGGGGGAGGAGCAGGAAGCATCAACTTCCATATGTGCCTTGACCAGGCAAGCCCAGGGTTTTGAACCGGTGACCTCAGCGTTCCAGGTTGACACTTGATGCACTGCGCCACCACAGGTCAGGCCTATGGCCTGTTATTGATAGTCAGGCCTTCACATCAGGAGCTGAACTATAAATAGAATCTGAATTCTCAGAAGCAGTGTCTTCTAGATCTTCCTCTGTTGTCTCTGGAAAGCTGATCTCTGGCTTTGCCAGCTCACAACAGTCTTCTTCAGGAAGCACACATTTCCAAAGGCCGTGTGTTTTTCCACTACAGTTTGCCAGAACCTCAAAGTTCCATCATCAGAACCACTGGTTCTCCATCAGGACTAAATCTCACACAGTGGATAGGACTAAAGTGTCCTTGGTAGGATTCTTATTTTTCTCCATTATTATCATCATAGTTGTAAAGTTTAAAATCTTCACCACCTGCAACAAGAAATTCTTTCTCAGGATGGAGAGGTGCAGAATTGATGGCTGCAAGAGCTTCAGTTTAAGTTTGTACCCAATTATCATATTTGGGTATAAACTTACTTCACTATGAACAGCAGTAGATCATCTATAAGTTATTACCAAGATCTCTCCCTCAGGAATATATTCCATACTGCTAACAGACATATTAAAATTTAGAGATTTCACTTTATGTCATAGCATGACCCCAAAGGTGACAGTTTCATCATCAGCTGAAAGAATCTGTTTATCCTCACTGTACCATAGAGCCTTTTTAATGCCAGATGTGTGACCACTGATTTCCTTAGGTTCTGCTTCAGGTTTGTTCAAGTCATATATGCATAACAGTTTAGCTTCTCCCCCAGTTAACAGGTAATTACCATCCTGTCTAAATACACTTGACTATGTGTTTATGAGCAGAGTCACCAGTTCATCTCCTGAGACAGCATCCCATGCTTTGGCTATGAAATCTGCACCTGTTCTGTTTGCTTTGCAGGGTTGCTAGGATCAAATAAGGTAATAGGTGAAAGAGCATTTTGTAACCAGTAAAGTGCTATAGTATAAATACAAGATTTGATACCCATTTTCTGGAGGTTTGCATTAGAGAGACATAGAGATAAGAAATCTCTTAAGTAATTTACTGTCTTATCTTTAGGAGCCTAGAGTAAAATCATTAGTATCGGCTCTTAATAAGTAATCTCTTCTATTTTCTTTTTTGTTAACAGATGACTTGGATATCTGCTCATCTGGAGATAAAGTTGGTTCCTCATTAATATGGTGTTCTGATGAAAGGAAGCATCCCATTGCACCTCTCTGTGGTTCATCCAAGCACTCCAGCACCAACTGGTAAAGTACCCTGAGTCCTCACTGGTGCTGTCCCCTCAGTAGCTCAAAAAACTGAGAAAGGGCCAAGGATGATTTATGTGTTTGCTTTTCTCTGAGAGGAAGTATAAGTAGTCTGGAGCCTACAGAACACCAGTGTATGTCTAATAGCATGGTAAACCGTGGATGTCAGATAGGTTGAGAGACAGAGGTTGGAGAAGTTAGTCTGGGAAATGGTAACTGCGCTATAGTCCCGGGCTGTAAGGGGTTAGCAGTTCTGTACAGGAGATTAGCCTGGGTAAAATAACTATAAAATCAGGGGAAGCTACGGTGAAATAAAGTCCTAAATTGAACCTTATTAACTAAACTATGTGGCAGAAGGAACTGCCATGGGCATCAAGGAGAAAACCATAAAGATATATGCAGATACAAACTGAAATGTTGAGATAATTAAGGAGAGAGAAAAGACAGTTGTACCTATAATATCATATATTATTCATATAATTGTTATTTGGGAGCTTGAATTTTTTATATAATTGCTTCCTCCTTTACGTAAACGAATTAATTGATATAAGGCACTTAGAAGAGTGTTCAGTATATAGAAAATCAAATATGCAGTTTTTATCGCCATTGTTGTTATTGCTCTTTGACACTCACAAAGTAACCTAGTTAATCTGGATTCAAGATTTGGATATGAGGTAGATGGAATACAGAGTAAGGAAAGTGAGAATTGCTTTAAAATAATTATGAGTTTATGGAAATTATTTTCTTATATTTAACTGATAGTTTTATAATTTTTTGTTTCAAATTTTAACTTGAAGCTTTTGGACTGTGAAAGTTTTGTAACATTGGACAGATTTTTCACCATTCCTAGTTATGATCTAGTCTGGAAGTATAGCTCCATGTGGCTACTGAGTACTTGAAATAGAGCTTGTCTGGATTGAGGTTGTTGGAAGTCTAGAATATACATCAGATTGAAGAAGATGAGTTAAAGAATGTGAAATACCCTAATTTTAAAATATTGATTACATGTTAAGATGATAATCTTTTAGATATACTGGATTAAATATAATATATTGTTAAAATTTCACATCTTTTTTTGTTTTTAATGTGTCTAATGTAGCCACTAGAAGATTTTAAATTCCCTTATGTGGCTTGCTTGCATTGTGTTCCTTTTGAATAGTTCTGCTTGAGGAATTTCAAGTTAGAGATCATCCATTTGGTGAGAATACTTGGGAGTCTAGTTCTCTCCCACCTTTTACTAATTATGTCACCTGTCATTTATTTAAGTTATTTAGGGTTCAGTTTTCTCATGTTAAGCAGTAATTCTTTTAGCTACACTGATAGAAAACAATACCAGTTATACTACCACACAGAAGCAGTAGGAATCGAAAGAAAGAATTTGTCAGTTGTAGAGCATTCTACAGGTAAATGCATATACTTGGAGTGCAGTTTTCAGGATCAATAACTGTTACTTTTTATATTTTTACTTTTTGCATTTTAAAAAATTGCCCTGGCCAGTTGGCTCAGTAGATACAACGTTGGCCCAGCATACAGATGTTCCAGGTTTGATCCCTGGTCAGGGCACACATTAGAAGTGACCATCTGCTTCTCTTCTCTTCCCTATCCCCCTTCTCTCTCTCTCTCCTCTCCTGCAGCCAGTGGCTTGATTGGTCTGAGCATCAGCCTCAGGTGCTGATGATAGCTCAGTTGATTCGAGCATTGGCCTCAGATGGGGGTTGCCCGGTGGATCCTGGTCAGGGTGCACGTGGGATTCTATCTCCCTTCCACTCACTTAAAAAAAAGAATGTTTACTTGTTACATTTTTCTCAGTTGTGGTACTGTTAATATTTGAGGAGCAGTTTTCTCTGTTTGAAATGCTACTATAGACTTCCAGAATGCTGTGATACAGTTCTTTTAAAGCCTAGATGATGAACTGAATCCTTTTCATAATCTGAAGCAACGGGAAACAGAAGAAGAGTTCATTGAGAATGACCATAGAGTTAGCTCCAAAATAACCAAGCAGTCTTTTAAAGAAATAGAAAAAGGTAAAAAAAATATTTATTGTAGAATAATTATTTAAATAGTAACTATGCAAAGTAATGTACATAAAGTTTATTCCCCATAGTGATAACACGTCCTCAGGTATGTGTAGACTATATCCATGTTCTAAAATTTTGTAAGCCATGAGATAGTTACTATGCTTATTATTAAACTAAAGGAAAAAAAAACTTCATTATTTTCCAATAGTATTCCTAAACTCTCAACACTTATGAAAATAAGTTAATCAGTTGCATATTTTTTATAATTTCTTTTCCATGTCAGTATTTGTTAGGAAGTGAGTAAAAGCTTATGGTAATGTTTGACTAATTCTTTAATATTTTAAGATAATACAGATTACTTAAGGTAGGGTTTCCTTAGGCACAGCACTAATAATTAATCTCTGTGTCCCTGGCTGAATATTTCTGCTAGAATTTTAAGGAAAGTCTCAGATACAATGCCTCCTCTTGATTGCCCAACTTTGGTAGCACAGTGTGCACGTCATTAGCCTCCATGCATCTCTTCTCCCAGCATATACAGATATAAGATAGGAGAAGGCAGTGAAGATAATTCTGGCTTTAAAGCAAGAATATATTCACCCTGGCTGGTTGACTCAGTGGTAGAGTCGGTAGGGCATGTGGATTTCCCAGGCTCGATTCCCGGCCAGGGCACCCAGGAGAAGCGACCATCTGCTTCTCCACCCCTACCCCTCTCACTTCTCTTTCTCCTCTTCTCTCCTCCTGCAGCCATGGTTCAATTTAAGCGAGTTGGCCCTGGGTGCTGAGGAAGGCTCCATGGCCTCTACCTTGGGCACTAAAAAATGGCTCCAGTTGCAATGGGGCAAGGGCCCCAGATGGGCAGAGCATCGCCCCCTAGTGGGTTTGCCGGGTGGATCCTGGTCAGGGCTCATGCTGGAGTCTGTCTATGCCTCCCCTCCTCTCACTAAAAAAAAAAAAAAAAAAAAAGCAAGAACATATTATTTAAAGTCGGAGGTTACAGAAATTACATAATTATACATTTATGTAATTGCAGAGATTGTATAAAGTTAAAAACAAGCAAAATAACCAAATAAGCCCTTTTAAAAAATACGGTATAAGTAGTAAAAATTTAAAAGAAGTGAAGCAATGATTAACACTATGTTTGGGTTAGTGGTTTATTTGCTTTAGGGGGGACTATATGATCGGGAGTTTCTGGGGAGATAACTACACGTCTTGGCCTAGACAGTTAATACATGAGTGTTTTTGTGCACTTTAAAATAATCTATTTTGAAACAATTTCAGACTTACTGAAAAGTTGCAAAAAGAGCACAAAGAATTCTGTAACACCTTCATCTAAATTTTCTAAATGTAACATTTTACTACCTTCCCTATATTACTTTCTTTTTGCATATATTACTTGAAACTTTTTAAGAACATTGTAATTCATACTTAAAGTAGTTCTTCCTGAAGATGACTTTATCTGTGAATATTTAAAACTGTAAGTTAATAAAATTTATAACTAAATTTTATTTTCTTAGCCATGGCCTGGCCAACAAATTTGGCCTCAAATTCAAAAAATTGGACTGAGTGTTGCAGTGATGCGAGTGACTCCCCTTTGAAGCACATCAGCCATCCAATACCTAAAGTGTCAAACAAGCCGAGTTTACTTCCACATCAAATCAGTCAGATATATGACGAATTACTCCAAATACATCAGAAACTGCAGGTGAGAACTACATACTGGATTGAGAATTCAGAAACATTTATGTCCTAAACACCAAACATTTACAAAATTGTAATACTACAAGGTATTTCATTTTGATTGTTTTTGATAAGTGTGTCAAAAACACACTCAGTTGTGATATTGTTAATATTTGAACAAGGTCTGGGGAAAAAACATAATTTATAAAAGCTATTGAAGGAGAATTAGCTGTCTAAGAAGACTCTTATCATTTTTGGTATATACAGTATAGAGAAAGAACTTAGTCTAAGAGAAAAATGTAAACAGGGCTGTTGTTTTGTTTTGTGACAGAAACAGAGACAGGGACAGACAGACAGGAAGGGAGAGACGAGAAGCATCATTTCTGTGTTGTGGCACCTTAGTTGTTCATTGATTGCTTTCTCATATGTGCCTTGACCGAGGGCTACAGCAGAGTGAGTAACCCCTTGCTCAAGCCAGCGACCTCGGGTCCAAGCCAGTGAGCTATACTCAAACCAGATGAGCCTGCACTGAAGCCAGTGACCTCGGGGTTTTGAATCTGGGTCCTCTGTGCCCCAGTCTGACACTCTATCCACTATGCCACTGCCTGGTCAGGCTAAACAGTGCTGTTTTTTATGTGTATGTGTATTTTTTAGATTTTGGACTATCTTATGTTTTATGTTTATTCCAATCCCAAACCATCCTTGCTTAAGAAGAAATAAAATCTGGCCTGACCAGGAGATGGTGCAGTGGATAGAGTGTTGGACTGGGACACGGAGAACCCAGGTTCAAAACCTTGAGGTTGCAAGCTTGAGTGTGGGATCATTGGCTTGAGTGTATCATAGACATGACCCCATGGTCACTGGCTTGAGCCCAAAGTTGCTGGCTTGAAGTCCAAGGTCGCTAGCTTGAGCCAAGGTCACTAACTCTGCTGTAGCCACCTGGTCAAAACACATATGAGAAAGCAGTCAATGAACAACTAAGGTACTCAAGGAGGAATTGATGCTTCTCATCTCTCTCCCTTCCTGTCTGTCTGTTCCTATAAGTCCCTCTTTCTGTCTCTCTGTCTCTGTCACATACAAGAAAAAGGAAATAAATAAAATCTGGTGAAAAGCATGCTTTTTGTGTGTGTGTGTATTTTTCCGAAGTTAGAAGTGGGAAGCAGTCAGACGGACACCTGCATGCACCCCACCGGTATCTACCCGGCATGCCCACCAGGGGGCGATGCTCTGCCCATCTGAGGTGTTGCTCTGTTGCGGCCAGAGCCATTCTAGTGCCTGAGGCAGAGGCCACGGAGCCGTCCTTAGTGCCCAGGCCAACTTTGTTCCAATGAAGCCTTGGCTGTGGGAGGGGAAGAGAGATAGAGAGAAAGTAGAGGGGGAAGGGTAGAGAAGCAGATGGGCACTTCTCCTGTGTGCCCTGACTGGGAATCGAACCTGGGGCTTCACATGCCGGGCTGACGCTCTACCGCTGAGCCAACCAGTCAGGGCCTAAAGCAGGTGTCCCCAAACTACGGCCCACGGGCCGCAATGCGGCCCCCTGAGGCCATTTATCCAGCCCCCACTGCACTTCTGGAAGGGGCACCTTTTTCATTGGTGGTCAGTGAGAGGACCACTGTATTTGGCAGCCCTCCAATGGTCTGAGGGACAGTGAACTGGACCCCTGTGTAAAAAGTTTGGAGACCCCTGGAAAGCATGCTTTTTGAAGGAGATGTTCTAGATTCATTGTTTTAAATACCTAGGTATAAGAAGTTCTCTTGTCAGCTTTCACCAAAATTCAGTTCAGAATATTGGCCTTTATCTTTGGGATTTTTTATTTCTAAAGTAGTTAATTCATGAATTTATCAAGTGTCCCCTAGGTAGGAGTACAGAAGGAAGCAAGGTATATGTAATACACAATTTCTGTTGAAATTCTAGTTGGAAATATGTTGTATTTTTATGCACATGAAATAATTAAACATTTTTAGAAAATGAGTATCTCATTTTGTCTAAATAATTCAGATTATAATTACCATAGCATTGAAAAAAACATTATTATAGCCTAAAGTCACTGGGGGAAGTTCAGGGAGATAACTTACCATGGTACTTGACCGAGAGGTAGCATTTAAAGAAGGGAGGGATGGGAAGGACATTCCAGGTGCGAGGAATTGGAGAGAAGGGAGTTTTAGAAAGGAATGATTTGTCAGATTTTGAATTTATTAGCCTGCTGGGGAAAGAAAATAGTGGAAAGTTAGGTATTACAGGTTTTTAAGCAAAAGAGGGACAGAATAAAAAAATAATGCATTGGGGAGCTTCCCATGCTAAATCTTACTTCATTCATTATTATATATTTGAGATTTATGTATTTGGAAAGTGTTGATCTAGTTTATTCATTTTATCTGCCAGATAGCATTCCAGCATATAGTAACTACAATTTATTTCCTTCTGTGTAAGTACACGACAGCATAGAGTCTGTCCTGCATAGACAGTTCTGTTTAAGCATCCTTAATTTACCAGAAGAAATAGTAGCAGGGCACCACCAAATTGTTCTTCAAAAGGGTTGTGCCTGTTTGTTTAATTTTTCATAAGCAACTATTCATATAGGTCTCCTTTCCCCATTATCTGATACATGTTTCACTGATGTTATAGTTTGCATATTCTGCCTTTGGGTGTTAAATTCATTAAGATAATTCTCTCTGAGTTCAGACACTAATGATAAAACCATATTTTTAAGCAAACAGGGGTAGTAGTAATCTGTGGGTGCGGATCCTAGACCTTGAGTAAAAAGACCAGCATCATTTATATCAAATCTGAATGCTGAAAGCAAATGAGACAACAACCCTGGGCACAGGAGTTAAAGTGCAGTTCTATAGAGTTCTGTGGTTCTTTGTTCAACAACATAAACACAATATTAGAATTTTTTTTGGCTTTCATCATAGGCTAAGATAAAGGATTCCAGCAAGTTTTCACCAGCAGTTGACCAGTTTGGCGGAGTCTTTTGATGATGGTATTGGAATCTATCTCTTTTGAGACTGAGTCCATCTGCCTCAGGGATTGCTGGAGCTGAGACAGGTCAAGTAAAAGTGGAGGCCTGCTCCCAGACAGAAAGCTGAGGCATCTGGCAATCAGAGGAAAGGCCTATTGAGTCTTGATGCATCTCACAGAAAGGGACTAGGAGATGTACCTGTACAGAGGCCTGCCAGGCCCCGCACGAAACAGTGAGCACACGTCAGATAGTTCCGGAGGCTGGACATCCATAGGCAGGGCTCTGGCATATTTGGTGTCTGGTGAGAGCCCCCTTTCTGGGTCATCGACAGCAATCTCTTTGCTGTGTCCTCACATGTTAGAGGGGTCTCTTTAATTTTTTCAAGGTGTACAGTTTAATTATTTTTAGTATATTCAAAAAGTTGTGCTATGATCATGACAGCCAATTTTAGAATATTTCCACTATATCAATAAGAAATCCCCTTCCTATTAGATATCTCTCCTCATTTCTGTCACAACTCTCCTCAGCCCTAGACAACTGCTAATTTACTTTCTGTCTCTGTAGGATTTCCTGTTCTAGACTTTTCATATAAATAGAATGATACAATAGTTAGTATGTATGATATAACTGGCTGCTTTAACATGATATCTTTAGGGTCCATTCATGTTGCAGTACGTGTCAGTGCTTTCTCTTTGTTGCTGAATAATACCCCATTATAGGGATAGTCCACATTTTTTTATCCATCAGTGCATAGACATTTGGGTTGTTACCACTTTTTAACTATTATGAGTAACGCTGCTGTGAACACTCATATTGAAGTTTTGTGTGGACACATGCTTTCATTGCTGTTGGGTATATACCTAGGATTGGAGGTGCGGGTCATATGGCAGCTTTATAGTTACTGTAGTTTTCGCTCCATAAGATGCACCTGACCATAAGACACACCTAGGATTTTAAGGAGGAAAATAAAAAATATTTTGAATGAAATGGTATGTTAAAATACTTAATAAAATACTGTATTTTGCACTCCATAAGATGCACGGGCATTTTCCTCCTTTTCCTCCTCCACTTTTTGGGGAAAGAATGTGCGTCTTATGGAGCGAAAAATACAGTAATTTTTTGAGGAATGGTCAGGACTGTTTTCCAAAGTGACTGCATCATTTTACATTTGTTGCTATGACAATGAACTACTTAGAGACCAGGGGAAATGCTCCGAGGGGCCGAGGGGAGGCAACAGCCCAGGTCAGCAGACTGAAGGACTGAAGCTCCATCCCCAGCCTTACTCAGATATGTACTAGCCAGTACAATTAACTCAAGGAAGCAGACAGCAGAAGTATTCAGGGGGTGAAGTAAAGGACAAGGAACATGCTGACTCCTAACCTCTGTTATAAGAGCCAAAACATTTTCTGTTACTGAGTTTCATCCTGCTGTTTTGCTGTTTCCAGCACAGGGTCAGAGAGGCCCCTAGACTCTAGTCAGCTCAGAGCTTCTGCCCTAGGGCGCCTTGCTGTCTCTGCTTGTTTTCCTAACTGCATGCCTTCACAGCATATTCCTATATACACTCTCACCAGTAGTGAACAAGGATTCCAGTTTCTCCTCATCCTTGACATCATTTGTTATTTTCTCTTTTTGATTATAGCCATTTTAGTGGCTGTGAAGTGGTATCTCACTGTTTGGTTTTTTTAATGAATGTTAAAGAATTTTTTTAATTGATTTTAGTGAGAGAGGAAGGAAGAATGAGAGAGAGGGAGACAGGAACATCGATCTATTACTGTATGTGCCCTGACTAGAGATCGAATCCGCAACATCTGTGCTTTGGGACAGTGGTCAGCAAACTGCAGTTTGTGAGCCACATGAGGCTCTTTGGCCCCTTGAGTGTGGTTCTTCCACAAAATACCACATGCAGAAGCTACCTCGATAAGGAATGTACCTACCTATATAGTTTAAGTTTAAAAAATTTGGCTCTCAAAAGAAATTTCAATCGTTGTACTGTTGATATTTGGTTCTGTTGACTAATGAGTTTGCCGACCACTGCTTAATCAACTGAACCATCTAGCCATGGCTAAAGTTTTGTGTTTTTTTTAATAATTTTATTTTTTTAATGGGGTGACATCAATAAATCAGGATACATATATTCAAAGAAAACATGTCCAGGTTATCTTGTCGTTCAATTATGTTGCATACCCATCACCCAAAGTCAGATTGTCCTCTGTCACCTTCTATCTAGTTTTCTTTGTGCCCCTCCCCCTCCCCTTTCCCTCTCCCTCTCCCCCCTCTCCTCGTAACCACCACACTCCTCTTATCAATATCTCTTAGTCTCACTTTTATGTCCCACCTACGTATGGAACATTATAACAGGTGTGAGGTGGTATCTCATTGCAGTTTTGATTTGCATTTCTCTAATAACTAAAGAAGATGAGCATCTTTTCATATATCTGTTGGCCATTTGTATTTCTTCCTGGGAGAAGTGTCTGTTCATGTCCTCTTCCCATTTTTTTTATTGGATTGTTTGTTTGTTGAGTTTTTATGAGTTCTTTGTATATTTTGGATATTAGGCCCTTATCTGAGCAGTTGTTTGAAAATATCATTTCCCATTTATTTGGCTGTCTGTTTATTTTGTTATCAGTTTCTCTTGCTGAGCAAAAACTTCTTAGTCTGATGTAGTCCCATGCATTAATTTTTGCCTTCACTTCTCTTGCCTGTGGAGTCAAATTCATAAAATGCTCTTTAAAACCCAGGTCCATGAGTTTAGTACTTATGTCTTCTTCTATGTACTTTATTGTTTCAGGTCTTATGTTTAGATCTTTGATCCATTTTGAGTTAATTTTAGTACAGGGGGACAAGCTGTAGTCCAGTTTCATTCTTTTGCATGCGGCTTTCCAGTTTTCCCAGCACCATTTGTTGAAGAGGCTTTCTTTTCTCCATTGTGTGTTATTGGCCCCTTTATCAAAAATTATTTGACTATGTATATGTGGTTTTATTTCTGGGTTTTCTATTCTATTCCATTGGTCTGAGTGTCTGTTTTTCTGCCAATACCATGCTGTTTTGATTGTCGTGGCCCTATAATATAGTTTGAAGTCAGGTATTGTAATGCCCCCAGCTTCATTCTTTTTCTTTAGGGTTGCTTTGGCTATTCAGGGTTTTTTATAGTTCCATATAAATCTGATGATTTTTTGCTCCATTTCTTTAAAAAATGTCATTGGAATTTTGATGGGAATTGCATTAAATTTGTATATTGCTTTGGGTAATATGGCCATCTTGATTATATTTATTTTTCCTAACCAAGAACAAGGAATATTCTTCCATCTCATTATATCTTTTTTGATTTCCTTTAACAATGGTTTATAGTTTTCATTATATAAGTCCTTTACATTCTTTGTTATGTTTATTCCTAGGTATTTTATTTTTTTTGTTGCAATCGTGAAAGGGATTATTCTTTTGAGTTCATTCTCAAATGTTTCATTGTTGGCATATAGAAAGGCTATTGACTTCTGTATGTTAATTTTGTATCCTGCAACCTTACTGTATTGGCTTATTGTTTCTAGTAGTCTTTTTGTGGATTCTTTGGGGTTTTCGATGTATAGGATCATATCATCTGCAAAAAGTGATACCTTTACTTCTTCTTTTCCGATATGGATGCCTTTTATTTCTTTGACTTGTCTGATTGCTCTGGCTAGAACCTCTCGTACCACATTAAATAAGAGTGGAGAGAGTGGACAATCCTGTCTTGTTCCTGATTTAAGGGGAAAAGCCTTCAGTTTTGTGCCATTTAATATGATGTTAGCTGATGGTTTATCATATATGGCCTTTTATCATGTTGAGATATTTTCCTTCTATACCCATTTTGTTGAGAGTCTTAAACATAAAATTGTGTTGTATTTTATAGAAAGCCTTTTCTGCTTCTATTGATAAGATCATGTGGTTTTTGTTCTTAGTTTTGTTGATATGGTGTATTACGTTAACCATTTTACGTATGTTGAACCATCCTTGGGATTCTGGGATGAATCCCACTTGATCATGATGTATTATTTTTTTAATATGTTGTTGTATTCTATTTGCTAGTATTTTGTTTAGTATTTTAGCATCTGTATTCATTAGAGATATTGGTCTGTAGTTTTCTTTTTTTGTGCCATCCTTGCCTGGTTTTGGTATGAGGGTTATGTTGGCCTCATAAAATGTGTTTGGAAGTATTGCTTCTTCTTCAATTTTTTGGAAAACTTTCAGTAGAATAGGAAACAAGTCTTCTCTGAATGATTGACAAAATTCGCTGGTATAGCCGTCTGGGCCTGGACTTTTATTTTTGGGGAGGTTTTCAATGGTTTTTTCTATTTCTTCTCTACTAATAGGTCTGTTTAGGCTTTCTGCTTCTTCTTGACTCAGTCTAGGAAGGTTGTATTGTTCTAAGAATTTATCCATTTCTTCTAGGTTGTTGAATTTAGTGGCATAAAGTTTTTCATAGTATTCTACCATAATTCTTTGTATATCTACGATGTTCGTGGTGATTTCTCCTCTTTCATTTTGGATTTTGTTTATATGAGTTCTTTCTCTTTTTTCCTTGGTAAGTCTTGCCAAGGGTTTATCAATTTTGTTGATCTTTTCAAAGAACCAGCTCCTTGTTCTATTCATTTTTTCTATAGTTTTTCTGTTCTCTATTTTATTTATTTCTGCTCTGATTTTTATTATCTCCTTTCTTCAACTGGTTTTGGGTTGTCTTTGTTCTTCTTTTTCCAGTTCCTTAAGGTGTGAAGTTAAGTGGTTTACTTGGGCTCTCTCTTGTTTGTTCATATATGCCTGAAGTGATATGAACTTCCCTCTTATCGCTGCTTTTGCTGCATCCCATAGATTCTGATATGTCATATTGTCATTTTCATTTGTCTGTATATATCTTTTGATTTCTGCACTTATTTCTTCTTTGACCCATTCATTTTTTAAAAGTATGTTGTTTAGTTTCCATATTTTTGTGGGATTTTTTCCCTCTTTTTTGCAGTTGAATTCTAGTTTCAAGGCTTTGTGATCAGAAAATATGCTTGGTACAACTTCGATTTTTCTGAATTTGCTGATGTTGTTTTTGTCGCCCAACATATGGTCAATTCTTGAGAATGATCCATGTACACTGGAGAAAAATGTATACTCTGTCACTTTGGGGTGAAATGTCCTGTAGATGTCTATCATATCCAGGTGCTGTAGTGTTTTGTTTAAGGCCACTATATCTTTGTTGATTCTCTGTTTGGATGACCGATCTAGAGCCATCAGCGGTGTATTGAGGTCTCCAAGTATGATTGTATTTTTGTCAGTTTTTGTTTTAAGGTCAATAAGTAGCTGTCTGATATATTTTGGTGCTCCTTGGTTTGATGTATATATATTAAGAATTGTTATGTCTTCTTGATTCAGTGTCCCCTTAGCCATTATGAAATGGCCATTTTTGTCTCTGAGTACTTTTGCTGTCTTGTAGTCAGCATTATCAGATATGAGTATGGCTATGCCTGCTTTTTTTTGGATGTTATTTGCTTGGAGTATTGTTTTCCAGCCTTTCACTTTGAATTTGTTTTTAACCTTGTTGCTTAGATGAGTTTCTTTTAGGCAGCATACAGTTGGATTTTCTTTTTTAATCCATTCTGGTACTCTGTGCCTTTTTATTGGTGAGTTTAATCCATTTACATTTAGTGTAATTGTTGACACTTGTGAGTTCCCTATTGCCATTTTATAGATTGCTTTCTGTTAGTTTTATGTCTTGTTTGATCCTTCTCTTTTGTTTTTCTATCTTTTGTTTTTATTTGGTTGTATTCCATACATCTTTTCTCTGTTGCTATCTTTTCTAAATCATGTGCTTCTGTGGTGGTTTTTTCAAGGGTGGTTACCATTAAGTAATGAAAAGGGTTCCTACCCTGTTCATTGTAGTGCACTATCTTTTTTTTTTTTTTTTTTTTTTTTATTTGTTCATTTTAGAGAGGAGAGAGAGAGAGAGAGAGAGACAGAGACAGAGAGAGAGAAGGGGGAGAGGAGCAGGAAGCATCAACTCCCATATGTGCCTTGACCAGGCAAGCCCAGGGTTTCGAACCGGCGACCTCAGCATTTCCAGGTCGACGCTTTATCCACTGCGCCACCACAGGTCAGGCTGTAGTGCACTATCTTGTGAGTACTTTTGCACTCCATGGTCCTTTGCTACTGTTAATCTCCATCCTCTCCCCCCCTTTCTTTTTGTTGTTGTCACAGTTCAAATTTGGTTTTATTGTGTTCTTCTTGGAGCTTTTACTTATGGCTTTGTTTTTTTTTGTTCTTTGTACCTTATTGGAGAACCAACCCCCTTTAGTAATTCCTGGAGTGGGGGTTTTCTGATGATAAATTCCCTCATCTTTTCTGTATCTGTGAATGTTTTTATTTCTCCTTCATATTTGAAGGATAGCTTTGATGGGTATAGTATTCATGGCTGAAAGTTCCTCTCTTTCAGGACTTTAAATATTGGGGTCCACTCTCTTCTAGCTTGTAGAGTTTCTGCTGAGAAATCGGATGATAATCTAATGGGCCTTCCTTTATATGTTGTATTCTTCTTTTCCCTGGCTGCCTTGAGAATTTTTTCTTTGCCGTTGGTTTGTGCCAATTTCATTATGATGTGCCTTGGAGTAGGTTTGTTGGGGTTAAGAAAACTCGGAGTTCTGTTTGCTTCTTGAATTTGAGGCTTTAGTTCTTTCCACAGGCTTGGGAAGTTCTCATCTATTATTTGTTTGGGTATGTTCTCCATTCCATTTTCTCTCTCTTCTCCCTCTGATATACCTATTATTCTTATGTTATTCTTTTTGATGGAGTCAGATAATTCCTGTAGGGCTATCTCATTTTTTTAAATTTTTGAGTCTCTTTCTTCTTCTCTCTGTTGTGCCTCAAGTTGCTTGTCTTCTATTTCACTAATCCTACCTTCTATCTGGCCTGTTCTATTAGCTAAACTTGTTACCTCGTTTTTCAGCTCGTGAATTGAGTTTTTAATCTCTGTTTGATTTGTTTTTATAGTTTCAATTTCCTTGGAAATGTATTCTTTGTGTTCATTGAGTTTTTTTCTGAGCTCCCTAAATTGCCTTTCTGTGTTTTCTTGTATATCTCTGAGTATTTTTAGGATTTCTATTTTAAATTCTCTGTCATTTAACTCCAAGGTTTCCAATATATTAAATTTTTTCTCCATAGATTTTTCCTCATCTATCTGTTACCTCTCTTTCTTTTGTATCCATGATATTCGATTTTCTCTTCCTTAATGACATCTGAGGGTGGTTTTGTTGATAGTATTAATGAGATTTAATAAAGAATGAAAAGTTAAAAAAATAAAAGTAAAAAATAGAAAAGTTTTTTTAAATTAAAAATTAAAAAAAAAAAAGTAAAATAAAAAGAAAAGGAAATTATTCCCCCCCTCCTTTTTTCCTCTCCTCTCCTC
Organism: Saccopteryx leptura; assembly: GCF_036850995.1. NCBI lineage: Eukaryota > Metazoa > Chordata > Mammalia > Chiroptera > Emballonuridae > Saccopteryx > Saccopteryx leptura. Next base: position 172,580,339 of record NC_089505.1, read on the forward strand.
TCCCCTCTTTCTTGAGAAAATGTTGTGGTGTACTGTGAATTATATTGTACTAAATAGAACAAACAATGTCTGTAATGGAGGGCCTGAATTGGGAGAAGTAATAAAGGGGCAAAAAAAGGGGGTATGGACCCACAAAAAGCAGATAAGGAAAAAATTTGGGTCAAGAATAAAATGATTTGCTTTTAGGTGTTGGTTGACTAAGAGATACGATGAGAGGAATAAGAGGGAAACAGGAAAATGGGGGGAAAAATTTAAAAATTACTATTGTATTTAGTGGAACAAGAACTAGATAAAATGGAGAGCCAGGGATGGGAGCACTGCTAGTGAGTTAAAAAAGTGAAGTAAAAACCCCCCAAAATGTCACAAACATAAGTTTGAGTCCCAGATAAGATAATTTGTTCATTATTGAGGATTGAATGAGAGGAGATGTAAAGGGGAAAAGAAGAAACTAATATAGAAAGGAAAAGAAAGAGGAAAAAAAAAAAAAGAGGGAACCACTAAAAGAAGTAAAAAGAGGAGAGAAGTAAAAAGAGGAGAGAGTTAAGGGTTTTGGAGTGCAACCCTCATAGAGAGAAAGGAAGAGGAAAGAAAAGATAATGGGAGATGCAACACTTATGGGTAGTATAGTTCACGGAGAAGAGAGAGTAAGACCGGCAGAGAATTAAACGACCAAATTGGAGGAGGAAAAAAAAAAAATCAATAATGAAGATAAGAGAAACAAACGAACAAATATAATAAAATGGGATAGGTTATAAAGTCTGTGGATTATTCTTGATTTTGAGAGGTTATCTTCTTGCTTTTTTTTTTCTCTCCCTCTTCCTGGTTGGTGACTCTGTACCCCGGATTCTGCCCCTGTGGCACGCTCAGGTAGAGGTTTGCAGTTGATAAGTCTCTATGGTGATGTCATGTATTGGGCTTCAGTCTCGTTGGCAGTCGAGGCTCATTACCATTTGTAGGCTCCGACAGTGAGAGAGTCCGTGTTCCTGGAGCCTCTCTCCTAGTCATTCCTTCTTCAATTAGTAGCCTGATAATCCAGCTATGGGGTTGCTGCTGCCTATACCTGGATAGTAAGAGGCTCAAAGAGCTGGCAACTCCCCACTCTATTCCCACTCAGCACAGGGCTCTGGGTAAGGCTCAGTCAGTCAGAGCTGCTAGCATAATCAGGCGGGGCTTCTGCCCACAGAAAGACCTCTGCCTCTGCCACTCTGTCCGGTAACACGAGTGGGCGTCCACTCCCGGGGCGCTCAGAGGAATCTCTCGCTCACTATCTGCGCGCGCAGACCAGGATATTAGGCTGGCTGCCCCACACTTTGAGTGAAACCTCCGCCCACATGGAAAAGTTCCAGCGTTGGAATTGGCTCTCGCTCCCTCCCCGTGCACGGCTTTTTCAGGCGCTGGGGTGGCCTGGAGATTCCGCTTTTGGCCCACACAAAGGCCCCTGACTCTGCCCCTCTGTGGGATAACACGGGCGCCCACTCCCGGGGCTTTCGAAGGAATCTCTCGCCCACTATCTGCGCGCGCCGACCAGGAGATTGTGGCGAATGGCTGCCCCACTTGTTTTTCTGGGTTTAGCGCAAGTGTTAGCTTGTATTGCCTGGGTTGCCACAGTCAATGTTTTTCCTCAGCTTGGATCTCCATGCCACAGCCTGGTTCGGCTGTTTGTGCCGCGGCCTGGATCTATTTGCCCCCTTTGCCCGCCTTAGTTTCTATACTCTCAGTTCCCAGTGAAAGCAGCCCTATTTAGGTTAGTGAGGAAGGCGGAGCATTTCTTACTCCCTATTTCCTTCGGGGTTTGATTATATATTTAGCCAATTTTTCGCTTGACCATACCTTCGGGTGTATTGCGGAACATCTGGAGGCTCCAAGGATAGATTTTTCTGTTTCTGGTTGAAGATCTTGTTGAGTTTTTGGGGAGATATATCGGTATCGCTTCCTACCGCGCCATTACTCTGACGTCATCTAAAGTTGTTTTTTTGTTTTGTTTTGTTTTGTTTTTGTTTTTGTTTTCTGAAGCTGGAAACGGGGAGAGATAGTAAGACAGACTCCCGCATGTGCCCGACCGGGATCCACCCGGCACGCCCACCCGGGGCAACGCTCTGCCCACCAGGGGGCGATGCTCTGCCCCCCCCCCCCCCCCCCGGTGCATCACTCTGCCGTGACCAGAGCCACTCTAGCGCCTGGGGCAGAGGCCAAGGAGCTATCCCCAGCGCCCGGGCCATCTTTGCTCCAATGGAGCCTTTGCTGTGGGAGGGGAAGAGAGAGACAGAAAGGAAGGAGGGGGGTGGGGGTGGAGAAGCAAATGGGCGCTCTCCTATGTGCCCTGGCCGGGAATCGAACCCGGGTTCCCCGCACGCCAGGCCGACGCTCTACCGCTGAGCCAATGGACCAGGGCCTAAAGTTTTTTTTTTTTTATTGTGGTATAGTTGGTGTATAATATTCTAGTACTCTCAGATGTACAACATAGTGAGTTGACATTTTTATATGCCATATGATGTGTTCACCACACTAAGTGTATTAGCCATCCATTACTATACGAAGTTGTCACACTGTTATTGATTGTACTCCCCTTCACCTTTTTCATGGTGTGTGCTTTTCTCCAGCAGCATTTATCAGTGGAGCCCTGGGGCAGGAAGACAGTTGGTGCTTTAGTTCTGCACTTAGGTCTTTTAGTCCATGGGGAGGGAGTGAAGAGTATAGTTAAAAGAGTAGACTATTAGGTTGAAGTAGAACATGGAATTTAAGCTGGATAGGGGATTGGTTTTGTGTAGGATCCATTTTGGACCCTAAATTCTCTTGAGTTACCATAGTACAACCTCACTATAATTTCATGTCATTTTGTAGCAAGATAGGATTTCTGTGCAAGGTCACTTGCTGTTTTAATACTCTGTTACTGTAATCCAGATTTCACTTGGTACTCATGTAGTCCTAAACCATTTGATTAAACTACAATTTTAATAAATAAAAATAGAATTTATAGAGTTTATGAATGTACTTTTTACTTAAGTCTGGTATTTTGATACAGTGTGAAACTGCAGCACAACAGGAATTTGCTGAAGAACTTCAAAGGCGAGAACGTTTTTTAGTTGAAAGAGAGCAGTTGCTGTTCAGACATGAAGCTGCCTTGAGTAAAATGAAAGGCGTGGAAGAGGACGTTCTCACAAGGTTTCAAGTGATCAAGGAGGTAACTCTGTAGCATTTGATTTCAGAGCTACTTTCCCCTTAATTTAGACTCACTGGTTATTAGCATTCTGCCACATGTAAGTCATTTCTTCTCCCCCCTTCGCGCGCGCATGCGCGCGTACACACACACACACACACACACACACACACACACACACACACGTCATTTTCCCCGGACCATTTGGAAGTAAGTACCTTACAACAATCACGACACAGCACCCTAAATACTTCCTTAGTATTTTGAATGCTTATTTTTAGGAGGATGTATGTCCTGAGAATAAGTACATTCTCCACACCATTATCATATTAGGAAATTAATGCTAACTAAATAATTTAACTTAATATACAGTTCACACTCAATTACCCACTTGATTCCCCAAGGGTCATTTATTATTGCTTTTTAAAATATCTTTTATTTTAAAAGAAATTTTGAAAATATGTACTAGACATAATTCATGCATCACATTTAATTTTTGTATCTTTTTGGTTTCTTTGAATTTAGAGCAGTCAACTTTACCATTACTGTTTTTTGTGAGACTTTTCTTTGAAGACTCTGGGCCAGGAGTCTTACAGAGTTTGTCATATTCTGAATTTGCCTTATTATTTCCTAACAATTCAGATTAAATATTATGTCAAGAATCTTATATAATTCAGTGTTTTTCAACTGTTGGGAACAGTCTACCAGAAATTTCATGTCTGTCCATGAAAGAGTTAACCACCCTGATGTTGTATGAAGACTATAGACCAATTATCTTTCTTTTGCTTAGAGAGAGAGAGACAGGAAGAGAGAGAGAGGTAGGACAGAGAGAAGCATCAACTTGTAGTTGCTTCACTTTAGTTGTTCATCAATTGCTATTCACACATGCCTTGACTGGAGGGCTCAAGCAGAGCTAGTGATCCCTTGCTCAAGCTGGCAAACTTGGGCTTCAAGTCAGCAACCTTGTGCTTAAGGCCGCAGCCATGGGATCCTGTCAGTGATCCTGCCCTCAAGTCTGCAACCCTGTGCTTAAGCTGGCAAGCCCTCACTCAAGTCAGTGATCTCTGGGTTTTGAACCATGAACCTCAGGTCGATGCTGTATCCACTGTGCCACCACTGGTCAGATAAACCCAGTGATCTTAGTCAAATTCACTTACACTCCAGGTTATCTCTGCCACAGTGGTCTCTGAAATAATTCTTCTATTTTCACTGGTCCTCAAGTGTAAAAGAAAAGTTGAAAAGCACTGATAGAGGGCCCTGTCTGAGTAGATCTGTTGGTTAGAGCAGTGGTCCCCAAACCCCGGGCCATGGACCGATACCGGTCTGTGGGCCATTTGGTACCGGTCTGTAGAGAAAGAATAAATAACTTACATTATTTCCATTTTATTTATATTTAAGTCTGAACGATGTTTTATTTTTTATTTATTTATTATTTATTTTTTTATTTAGGCAGAGATAGACAGGGACAGACAGACAGGAACGGAGAGAGAGATGAGAAGCATCAATCATTAGTTTTTTTGTTGCACGTTGCGACTTCTTAGTTGTTCATTGATTGCTTTCTCATATGTGCCTTGACCGCGGGCCTTCAGCAGACCAAGTAACCCCTTGCTGGAGCCAGCGACCTTGGGTCCAAGCTGGTGAGCTTTTTGCTCAAGCCAGATGAGCCCGCGCTCAAGCTGGTGACCTCGGGGTCTCGAACCTGGGTCCTTCCGCATCCCAGTCCGACGCTCTATCCACTGCGCCACCACCTGGTCAGGCCGATGTTTTATTTTTAAAAAATGACCAGATTCCCTCTGTTACATTCGTCTAAGACTCATTCTTGACTCTTGTCTCGTAAGTTCGACAATTATATTTAAAAATACCACAGTTTTTACGCTGGCCACATAATTTTATTTTGTACATTTTTCTGTCCCACCCCAAAGGCCAGTCCGTGAAAATATTTTCTGACATTAAACTGGTTCGTGGCCCAAAAAAGGTTGGGGACCACTGGGTTAGAGTGTCATCCTGATATACCAAGGTTTCGGGTTCCATCCCTGGTCGGGGCACATACAAGAATGCTTAGATGGGTGGAACAACAAATTGATATCTCTCTCTCTCTCAAATCAATTTAAAGAAATTATATGGATGGTATTGTATCCTTCTTTGTTTCATATCAAGAGATGTTACTGTATGTATAACTTACATAGAGTAAAATTCTGTTTTGAAAAATGCAGTATCTTGTAATCACCACCATAATCAATAATTCCAGTACCCAAAGTTGCCTTATCTTTGGTTTTAGTAGTAGTTCAATTATGCTGAATCTCTGCATGTTTTTCTTTGCGTTTATCCTGTCTGGGGTTCACTGAACATCCTGAATTTGCAAATTTATGTCTTTCACCAAATTTGGGAAGTTTTAAATCAATATTTCTTCAAATATTTTTTCTATTTCAAGTGCTTTCTCTTCTTTTGAATTTCAAGTTACTTATGTTAGGTCATTTACTGTTACCCCACATATTTTTGAGGCTTGTTCCCTTTTTCTCATTTTCTTCTGTGTTCTTCAAGTTTGCTATTTTGTCTATCTTTAAGGTCACCATTTCTTCTTTAATTCTATGTTGCTATTGAGCCCATCTAATGAATTAATTATTTCTGGTATGTTAATGTTCTGATATTTCCAACTACGTATGTTCTTTTTAAAACTTTAATATTTTTCTCATGAGAATTTTTGTCTTTCCCTTTGCATTTATTCACAGAAACCTCATGGAACATAGTTAAAAATCCAGACATCTGGATTATCTAAAGATTGGCATTATTCTTGAGAGACTTAGTCCCATTTTTCTGGTTCTTTGTATATCCAAGGACTTTTGGATTGTATCCAGGACTTTTCTGATATTATGTTGTGTAAATTCTGAGTCCTGTTAATATCCTCTGGAGAATGTTGGTTTTATTCATTTATTTCTTTTAAGCTGTCAGCCCAGTTGGATTTAGGCTGAGGTTCTTTCTTACTCTTTAGGCTGAGGTTCTTTCTTACTCTCTGTAGGCAATGGCCCAGTCTCAGTCAGTTTTTAAAACCTTTGTACTTTTGGTAGTGTTACTTTGGAGTTGTCTTGTGTGTGTGCTGCTTAGGGGTCAGCCTAAGACTCAGACAGCGGTTTAAATCTCGATCCAGTGTTCCAGGCCTTTGCTGTGCTACTGTGGGTCTTGTCCGTCCTCCCAGCATTGGTGGTACAGGAAGGACCTGACATGCAGGGGGATTCTAAATTGCACTCTGATCTCTCCACCTTGCCCTACAGCTCCTGGTCTGTGCTGTGCTTATACAGATCAGGGGTTCTCTACATTTGTGTGGTTTACATACAACAGGGGTCGGGAACCCATCGCTTGTGAGCCAGATGTGGCTCTTCTGATGGCTGCATCTGGCTCGCAGATAAATCTTTAATAAAAAAAATAATAACGTGCCTGACTGGGCGGTGACACAGTGGATAGAGCGTCGGACTGGCATGAGGAAGGACCCAGGTTCGAGACCCGAGGTTGGCAGCTTGAGCGTGTGCTCATCTGGCTTAAGCAAAAAAAAGCTCACCAGCTTGGACCCAAGGTCGCTGGCTCAAGCAAGGGGTTGCTCGATCTGCTGAAGGCCCGTGGTCATGGCACATATGAGAGAGCAATCAATGAACAACTAAGGTGTCACCACGAAAAACTGACGATTGATGCTTCTCATCTCTCTCCGTTCCTGTCTGTCTGTCCCTAGCTATCCCTCTCTTTGACTCTCTCTCTCTCTGTCCCTGTAAAAAAAAATAAAAATAATAATAATAACGTTAAAAATATAAAACATTTTTATGTATTACAATCCATTTCCTACTGCTCATGTTTATGGTTGTGGGTGGCTGGAGCCAATCACAGCTGTCATCCAGGACAACGCCAAATTTTTATTGGATAATGCGTAATGTACACGAGTTGTTGTATGGCTCTCATGGAATTACATTTTAAAATGTGTGGCATTCATGGCTCTCTCAACCAAAAAGGTTCCCGACCCCTGACATACACGAACGGGTCCTCTTTCTGATCTCTAGTCTCCAAGGTTCTTCCCACGTTCTTTGGCTCACAGGGAAAGGCAGAATGTCTCTCAGAGTTGAGCAGCCTACAAATAATATTTTTCAGTGACGGAGGCCTGCTTTGGGGCAAGACTGCAAGAGAAAAGGAGGAAAAAACCCAGGAAATAGTTTTTGTGTTTTGTCTAGGGTTTTTAGTTGTTATCAATACAAGAAGTAAGGTTAGTGGGCTTATCTTACCATACTGCAAATGATGTTTTTAATATATTTTGGATGTTGAAACTTTAGAAATGAGAATATTAACCTGATTTTAAAGTAAGTGTATTTTTTTAATTTTATTTTTTAATTATAGTTTACATTCAGTGTTATTTTGTATTCATTTTAGTTGTGCAGCGTAGTGGTTAGGGAATCATATACTTTACAAAGTGTTCCCCTTGATAGTTCCAGTGCCCAGCTGGCCCCATATGGAGCTATTACACTTTTATTGACCGTGTCCCTGTGCTGCACTTCTTTTTGTGTGTGTGTGTGTGACAGTGAAAGAGAGACAGAGAGAAGGACAGTTAGGGACAGACAGACCGGAAGGGAAAGAGATGAGAAGCATCAATTCTTCATTGTGGCTCCTTAGTTTCTCATTGATTGCTTTCTCATATGTGCCTTGACCAGGGGACAACAGCAGACCGAGTGACCCCTTGCTCGAGCCAGTGCTTGGGCTAAAGCCAGCGACCTTGGGTCCAAGCTGTTGGGCCTTGCTCAAACCAGATGAGCCTGCATTCAAGCTGGCAACCTCGGGGTTTCAAGCCTGAATTCTCCACATCCCAGTCCGGTGCTCTATCCACTGTGCAACTGTCTGGTCAGGCCCTGTGGTGTACTTCTTAACCCTTCCCCTTTGTCATCTAGCCCCAATTGCGCTCCCCATGAAGGCAGCAATTAGTCTGTTTGTTCTCTGTGTCTTAGTATGTTAGAGTTTTGTTTGTTTATTTTGTTCTTTATCATCCACATATAAGTGAGATTATATGATATTTGTCTTTTCTTGCCTGGCTTATTTCACTTAGAATAATTATCTCTAGGTCTATCCATGCTGTCACAAAAGGTAAAATTTCTATTTTTATGGCTGAGGAGTATTCCATTGTGTAAATGTATCACAGCTTTTTATCCACTCATCTACTGATGGGCACTTGCATTGCTTCCAAATCTTGCCTATTGTAAAAAATGCTGTGGTGAGCATAAGGGTGCATATATTCTTCTAAATTAGTGTTTGGGGGCCATGGCTGGTTGGCTCAGTGGTAGAGCATCGGCCTGGTGTGTGGAAGTCCCAGGTTCAATTCCTGGCCAGGGCACACAGGAGAAGTGCCCATCTGCTTCTTCATCCTTCCCTTTTTTCCTTCTCTCTAATCTCTCTCTTTCCCTCCCACAGCTGTTGTGAACCAGCATGACTCTAGTAATTCCAGGTCCTGAGTGGGAATGGCGCGAAATTAAGAAAATACGCTTAAAGAAATAAAAGGATTTGTTCAGGAGGGCTCTGCAAAGCTGCTAGCAAGAACAGAGTGTGCTCCATGCCTGTTTCTTCCTTTATTTATAGGGTAAAATGAGGTCATTAGCAAATCAGAGATCTCTGATCACGTTTCTAAGGCAACTCAAGAATTTTACCAAGTACAGAAAACCCCCACCATACATAACATATTAATTTTACACAAAACAAAGGATAGAAGAAATTTGCCTCCAGTCTTTTCAGGGGACATGGGGGCTAGGATGAGTATAAACCAGGGGCTGGGAACCTATGGCTCACGAACCAGATGTGGCTCTTTTGTTGGCTGCATCTGGCTCGCAGACAAATCTTTAATAAAAAATACAATAACGTTAAAAATATAAAATATTCTCATGTATTATAATCCATTCATTTATTACCGCTCATGTTCATGGTTGCGGGTAGCTGGAGCCAATCACAGCTGTCTTCTGGGACAACACCAAATTTTTATTGGATAATGCGTAACGTACATGGGTCGTTGTATGGCTCTCATGGAATTACATTTTAAAATATGTGGCGTTCATGGCTCTCTCAGTCAAAAAGGTTCCCGACCCCTGGTATAAACAATCCAGCACCACAGCTTAACAGCCTTTAGTAACTTCACAGAACAAGTGAGGTGGGGGTTGGGCATAATGTCAGCTTACAGCCAGTTCCCTGCTCCTCTGTCCCCAAAAATCTAAACTGCAAAAACCCTGTTGGCTTTTCGGTCCCCAACATGCAGCCAAGGCTCCATTGGAGCAAAGTTGTCCTGGGCGCTGAGGACAGCTTCATGGCCTCCGCCTCAGGGGCTAGAGTGGCTCCAGTTGCAATGGAGCAATGGCCTAGAAGAGCAGAGCATTGCCCCCTGGTGGACATGCCGGGTGGATCCTGGTTGGGCACATGTGGGAGTCTGCCTGCCTGCTTCACTGCTTCTCCAGAAAAGTACACACAAAAAAATTAGTGTTTGGGTATCCTTTGGAAAAATACCCAAAGTGGAATCTCTAGGTTAGATGGCAGTTCCATTTTTAGTTTTTTGAGGTAATTCCACACTTTTCCACAGTGGCTGCACTAATCTGCATTCCCACCAACAGTGCACAAGGGTTCCCTTTTCTCCACATCCTTGCAAACACTTGTTTGTAGATGTATTTATTGATGATAGTTATTTTGACAGGTGTGAGGTGATATCTCTGTGGTTTAATTAGTATTTCTTAGATGATTAGTAACATTGAGTATCTTTTCATATGTCTGTTGGCCATCTGTATGTTCCTTTTAGAGAAGTGTCTATTCAGGTCCTCTGCCCACTTTAAAAAAAAAAAATTTATTTTTCCAAAGTGAGAAGTGTGGGCGGGAGGGGGAGGCTGACATACTCCCACAGGCGCCCGACTGGGATCCACCCAGCATGCCCACCAGGGGGCGATGCTCTGCCCATCCAGGGTGTTGCTCCGTTGCAACTGGAGCCATTCTAGCACCTGAAGTGGAGGCCATGGAGCCATCCTCAGCTCTCGGGCCAACTTTGCTCTAATGGAGCCTTGACTGCAGGAGCGGAAGAGAGAGACAGAGAGAAAGGAGAGGGGGAAGGGTGGAAAAGCAGATGAAGGCTTCTCCTGTGTGCCCTGACTGGGAATCGAACCCAGGACTTCCACATGCTGGGCCAACACTCTACTGCTGAGCCAATTGGCCAGGGCCTCTGCCCATTTTTTAATTGGATTCTTTTTTGGTGTTGAGTTTTAAAAGTTTTTGTATAAATTTTGGATATTAACCCCTTATTAGATGTATCATTTATACAACTGATTAAGAAGGGTCAAATAGTTTGGGGATCAGAGAAATTTTATTATGAATGTTAAAGATGTAAAACAATTTTAGCTACTTTATGAGAACAAGAAGTTATTTTGTTTTATCTATGGAGTATTTTCTCTACTCCTTAAGGGTAACTTAAACTTTAAATTTTAATATGTAAAGCTATGAATAACCAGTCTCTTGAAAAGAATCTGAAGTCATTCTGTGATGTCTAATAGAAATTATTTCATTGAATTTCTGTGATGGTTTTTTCTGAGAAGTTTTGTCGCTGCTTAATTTGTATAACATGTTTTAATTGATGTCTCAAGTGCTTTTAATGCTTGGTTGGTACTTTGATTATATAGTTTTCATAAATTCTTTGCAATATTAGTCTTATATGCTTAAATATGCTGATTAAAGTCTTTTTTAGTCAAGGAGCTCTAACTTTTTATTTATGTCCAGTGCCATTAATGACAAGGAATCCTTACCTAATTAAAATAGATAATATTTTTTCCTTCTTAGCAACATGATGCAGAAGTTGCGCACTTAACCGAAGTTCTTAAGGAAAGAAACAGAGAAAGCAGGAGGCTAAAGTCTTCTTTTGATGCATTGAAAGAACTGAATGATAACTTAAAAAAACAGGTGAGGCCCATTTTAGTATCTATTAGATAATCAGACATTCTTAGAACTATATGGCTTACATTTAACAAATTATAAGTAAGTCTAGAACATCTTCTGGCTGGGAATTTTTGACTAACTTTGTATGGTAGCTTTATTATGACATACTTCCAAATATAAAATATTCTTTTTTTTTTCTTAGTGAGAGAGACAGGAAGGGAGAGGAGTAGCATCAGCTTGTAGTTGAGGCACCTTAGTTGTTCATTGATTGCTTCTTATAAATGCTTGACCCAAGGGGACTCCAGCTGATCCAGTGATTCATTGCTTAAGCCACCAACCTTGGGCTTCAAGCCAGTAACCGTTGGGCTCAAGCCGGTGACCTTTGGGCTCAAGCCGGTGACCATGGGATCATGTCGATGATCCCGTGCTCAAGCTGGTGACCCTGCACTCAAGCCTGGTGAGCCTGTACTTAAGCCAGCAGCCCCAAGGTTTCACTCCTGGGACCTCAGCATCCCCGATTGACAGGCTGTCTACTGTGCCACCACTGGCCAGGCAAATATAAAATACTCTTAAGTTTTTGGTTTCTCATCATCTCTTCTGGCAAGTAGCCGAGAAGTTTGGCAAGTTTGAAATTTTTTAAAATATAAAAACAAGTACTAGATTTAAAAAACAAGCAAAAAACCTCTGGCTATATCGCTCAGTTGGTTAGAGCATCATCCTAAAGTGCAGAGGTTGCCAGTTCAATTCCCAGTCAGGGTACACAGGAGAGGCAACTATCAGCTTCTTCACTCCTCCCCCTTCTCTCTCTTTCTCCCTTTTTTGCTCCTTCTCTCTCTTCCTCTCACACAGTCAGGGCTCAGTTGGTTCAAGTGCATTAGCCCCGAGCACTGAGGATGGCTCTGTGGAGCCTTCACCTCAGACACTAAAAATAACTTGGTTGTGAGCATAGCCCCAGATGGGCAGAGCATCAGCCCCAGATGGGGCTTGCTGAGTGGATCCTAGTTGGGTACATGCGGGTGTCTGTCTCCCCTCCTCTCACTTAGAAAAGAAGAAAAAATAAAACAAAATATTAGCAAATTGAATTCAGAAAAAGATTAAAGAATAATACAACTAAGTAGGTTTACTCAGGAATATGAGGGTGGTTTATCATTTGAAAATTAATGCATTATCTCATAAAAGGAGAAAAGTCATAGTTTCTATTGATATAAAATATAGTACCAACTCATAATTACTAGTAATAGATATTAACTCTGATAATGTATCTAAGAAAATCCAACAATAAATTTATACTTAATGCAAGTTACTAAAATCTTTTCCCTCTGAGATCATAATAGAATAAATGTGCTTACTGAAACTATTTCTGTTGAACATTATACTGAAAGCCCTAGTCAATGAAATATGTGGGAAAAATGGAAAAGAAGGACTAGAAAGGAAGAAATCAGAGTTATGCAGAGATGACATGATTATGTAGCTATGTACATAGGTATCCAAATGAGTATACAGACAAGTTATTAGAATTAAGTAAATTTAGGAGAACCTTTGGATATAAGTTCAATATACAGAACTCAAGTGTACTTTTATATACTAACAATCAAATAGTAAATGTTATTTATTGAAAGATATCATAGGTTAATAACATCAACAAACCTATCTAGAAATAAATCTAAAAAAAAGATGTGTAACACATGTATACTAGAAATACAAAGCATTATTAAAAGAAAATAAAGAATTAAATAAATTGAAGGTGCTATTATGTTCATGAATGGAAAGACTAAATATTGTAGATAAGTTTTTCTCAAATTAATATATATTTAATACAATCTCAATAATCCATTACAGTGCATACTTATTTGTACACTTCTCTGTACATAATTATATTTCAATTAAAAGACATTTCCCATTAAAATGTATATTTGTATGATGTTGGAAGACTTGCAAATTTTTCACAGAATGAAGTAGACTTAGATATGATTAACATTTTGGGGGCAACTGGTATTTTGAGCTGTGTTCTTTAGCCATGAATGCTACCTATGCTTTGTTACATTGCTTGGTTGTGCAGAGCAAAGAAGATAGATTATTTGGGAAACCTTTAGTATGAAATCAGTTCAAGGGTTATATTGAAATATCTAACATTTTCCTACTTTAGTTAAATGAAGTGAGTGAAGAAAACAGGAAGATGGAAATTCAGGCTAAAAGAGTTCAAGCTCGTTTAGATAATTTACAGGTAAGTTGCTTGTTCTTCTCTTGACACAAGTGACTTTTAAAATGATTGACTTTGGATTTTCTCACTTTTGATGGAATTGTTCTTTCATTCATGGATATGTGCTGTTGCAGAGGAAGTACGAGTTCATGGCAATCCAGAGAGTGAAAGGAAATTTCCAAGCTGCTCATGAAGTGAAAAGTTTAAAACAAGAGAAAGTACCAGTTTCAAAAACATCAAAGGTATGATATTATTGGAATTTTCTTCACAAGGATGCCAGGAAATATTTTTTTTTTGTTCTTTAATCTTTTTATTTTATTTAGCAAACATTGTTTTTGTATGAAAGTAGTTAACCATAATAATTCCTTTATGGAGAAATATCTCTGTAATATTTCAAGTATGCTGTTATTTGCGAAAGCAATATTTCAGCAGAGTTTCAGATACAGTAACACTAACACATCACAGGAATTTAAACTTAACAGCTTTATTACTCATTGTGTTTTGAAATACCATAAGCTTCTTGTTACTTTTCTATCAAAAATGCAATCTATACCTTGAATGGGCTTCATTTATTTTATTTCTTTTCATTTTGAGGTACAAATTACAGTAACAGTGCACAGATTCTTAAGTGTACAATTGATCAGTTTTGACAAATGCCTACACTCATGTAATCTGCAACTAGATATAGAACATTTCTATTACCCTAAAAGTCCCCTCATACCCCTTTCCAGTTATGCCTTACAGAAAGTAGTTGTTGCTCTGATTTGTTACCATAAATTAATTTTGCCTATTTTAGAACTTCAGTCAGTGGAATTGTATTTACTCATTTATGTAAGGCTTTTTGTATTCATCATAGTTGTGTGTATCTGTAGTTTTTTGCTTTTATTGCTCAGTAATACTCTATTGTATAAATATGTCACAGTTTGTTTATCCTTTGTTGATAGACACCTGAGCTGTTTCTAGTTTTTGTTTGTTATTTATAAAGATGCTAACAATATTTGTGTGCAAGGGTCTTTGTACACATGTGTTTTCATTTCTCTTGGAAATATTACCAGGACTGGAATTTCTGGGTCATAAAGTAGATATATATTTAACTTCAGTGAAACTGCCGAACAGTTTTCCAAAGTTGTGGTATCACTTTATTCTTTTCCTGGACATGTATGGCTGTTTTGGTTGCTCCACAACTTTGCCAACAGTTGGTGTTTTTAAGTTGTTTTCATTTTGGCCTTTCCAGTGGGTGGGTAGTGATACCTCACTGTGGGCTTTAATAATCTTGATAAGTTCTCTAGTTCTTTTCATAAAGTAACTTGGGGAGTTTAAAGATGGTGGCAGAGGAACCTGAGTAATGCAAGCAGGAGCCACTGTTGTGCAGCAACTCTAAAGCAACTCTAAAGCTGTTTATTGGCCTGTGATGAAGCCAATCAAAAGATTGCTGTGCAGAACCCTCTGGTCTCAGAGCTGCTGGAGCCATCAGGCCTGCAACACGGAGTATGCTGAAGATGGCATCCATCGGCAGAAGACCAAGGACTTCTTTATTTATTTATTTATTTATTTATTTTTTATTTATTTTTTTTTTCCCTGTATCCTTCCGAAGCTGGAAACGGGGAGAGACAGACAGACTCCCGCATGCGCCTGACCGGGACTCACCCGGCACGCCCACCAGGGGGCGACGCTCCGCCCCTCCGGGGCATCCGGGGCATCGCTCAGAGGCGACCAGAGCAACTCCAGCGCCTGGGGCAGAGGCCAAGGAGCCATCCCCAGCGCCCGGGCCATCCCCGCTCCAATGGAGCCCCGGCTGCGGGAGGGGAAGAAAGAGACAGAGAGGAAGGAGGAGGGGGGGTGGAGAAGTAAATGGGCGCCTCTCCTATGTGCCCTGGCCAGGAATCGAACCCGGGTCCCCCGCACGCCAGGCCGACGCTCTACCGCTGAGCCAACCGGCCAGGGCCTCAAGGCCTTCTTTAGAAACTACTAGGTCCAATGGGAACTGCTTCTTTTGAGCTTTTGGACTCTCCTACTTGTAGGTGTAAAGAATTACAGTGGTTCAAGGCTGTATCTGCCAATAGCTTAGGACCTGGTGTCCCAGGGCTTCATGAGTTCACAATTGAGGATTTCCATAACACTTTCTGAGACCTGATTGAGCAGGTTGAGAAACAGATCTCAGTAGTCTACCTGGTGGCCTCCTTCAGTGACCAGAGGACCTTGAACTACCTGGTGGTCTACCTGCTACTACTCAGCTCAGGCTACCTACATTGTGAGAGCAGGTCCTCAAGCACTTCATCAAGGGGGAGCAGACTGTCAAGGAGTTCTGTCCACAGGAAGTAGAGGCCATGTAAAAATGGAGTAACCACAGCCATATCATCATGTTGGCCCAGGCCACAGTGCTGCTGGAGTCTAAGGACAACAGTGAGGATGGGAACACAAACCCACACATCTTTCCTGACGGGTTGAAGCCCAAAGTCGGCCTTTTCTTCTGGCCCTGACCCTGTCAAATAGGGTTGGCTCCAATTGGCTGTTCCTGCCCCTCCCCTCCCCTCCCTTCTGCCAGGCATTAGATATGTCCAGAGGTTTTTTTTAGTTGTCAGTGGTCAGATTTCAAGATCATTTAGCTTTTGAAACTTTTAGTTTGTTAAAATCTTTTAGTTATGGTGGTTAATGCACTCAAGTTAAGACCATTTTTACTACTCTATATTATCAAACTTGGATAAAGAATTTTTGTGAAAGTTCTCAGTTTTGGTTATGAGGTGCAGATACTTTCTATTTACTTACAGTGAGTTCTTCTTTCAGCCAGCATTTAACATGTTTCTAATATTAATTGGAGATGATTTGGGATTTCTTTCATTTGGAGCTCTTTGAATACATATTTTAGTGAAGTGCTTTTTTTCGGGGTTTTTTTTTTTTTTGTATTTTTCCAAAGCTGGAAACGGGGAGGCAGTCAGACAGACTCCCACATGCACCCCACCGGGATCCACCCGGCACGCCCACCAGGGGGCGATGCTTTGCCCATCTTGGGGCGTCGCTCTGCCGCAATCAGAGCCATTCTAGCGCCTGAGGCAGAGGCCACAGAGCCATCCTCAGTGCCCGGGCAAACTTAGCTCCAGTGGAGCCTTGGCTGCGGGAGGGGAAGAGAGAGACAGAGAAGAAGGAGAGGAGGAGGGGTGGAGAAGCAGATGGGCGCTTCTCCTGTGTGCCCTGGCCGGGAATCGAACCCGGGACTCCTACACGCCAGGCCGACGCTCTACCACTGAGCCAACCGGCCAGGGCTAGTGAAGTGCTTTAAGTAAATTACAGTTGTCCCTCACCATATCATGGTTCACTTTTTGCAGTCTCACTGTATTGCGGATTTTAAAATTTTATATATCTAATTTTGTATCACGGATTTTTTGCTATATCGCAGGATTTTGCGGTATATGGGTATTTTTATATATTTTAATTATTTTTGTGGTAAAATAAGCATTTTCTAGCCTAAAAAATGGAAAACAATATAAAAATATTAATTAAAACATATTAAAAGAATAGTAAATCTTCTTGGCTATGCAGTACATTCATCTCATCGCCATCACCTTCATCGTCATCAGTATGCACAGCTAATTCATCACCATCTTCATCATTCAAGTTGTATATTCACTTGTGAGGATCCATATAGAATTTTATATGTTGTTAAAATTACATAGGTTTAAGAGTGTAGAAAGTGTTTAAGAGCATAGGACATGTTTATAAGAGTGTGGAAAAGGTTTATAAGAGTGTGAGGAGGGTTTATAAAGCTGTAAAAATATATATAAATAATAAAATAAATATAAGGTTGCTGAGGGGTTCTGGAACCTAACCCCTGTGATAGATGAGGGACCACTGTATTTTATAATCACCGACCAAATTTAAAGCTTGCTTTTGGTGTTTTATGAGGTTGTGAACCAAACTATTTGATTTTTTACATATAGGTACCACTCAATGCACAAGTTTATGAACTGTTAACTGTCTTCATGGAGTGGATTTCAGGTTATCACCTTAGCAAGTTAAAAAGTGAAGATTCTGGAATGGACAATGTAAAGCCGCCACTCAAGTTTGCTTCTCAGAGAAACGATATTCAGGAGAAGTGTGTAAAGGTTGGTTTTTAAATTTGAAATATATAACTCAGTAGATATGAAGATTAAAAAAGGAAAGCCTATGATATATTTTATAAGAGAAAAAATATTGAAACTATTTTTGGTAGAAAACTGACCATAACAATAGTTCTAAAAAGATTCATTTCAGACTTAATTATAATTAATTCATACTTATATTTTTCTTTTTCTTTTTTTGTTTTTGTTTTTTGTTTTTACAGGGGCAGAGAGAGAGTCAGAGAGAGGGATAGACAGGGACAGACAGACAGGAACGGAGAGAGATGAGAAGCATCAATCATCAGTTTTTCATTGCGACACCTTAGTTGTTCATTGATTGCTTTCTCATATGTGCTTTGACCGAGTAACCCCTTGCTTGAGCCAGCGACCTTGGGTCCAAGCTGGTGAGCTTTTTGCTTAAGCCAGATGAGCCCGCGCTCATTCTGGCAAACTCGGGGTCTCAAACCTGGGTCCTCCGCATCCCAGTCCGACACTCTATCTACTGCGCCACCGCCTGGTCAGGCTATATTTTTCTTAATGTGATAGGAATTTGTTTTTAAATATAGAGACCAGAAATTAAAAATCTACCCCAAAGTGGAAAAATAATTGTATATTAGAGTTAGGCAAATAATCAGTGATATGAACAGTTCCTGATACACACCATTTTAGGATTCATTCCCACTAAAATAACTTATTTTGCCTTTTTTAGAGGGATTAAAAAGTCTATTTTCAGGTGTCTTCTCATTAACAAAGAGAAATACCTATTTTGTTTAAATTACAGACATTAATTTGGATATTGGTACTCCTCGTTTCTAGTTGTATAAATGGTCATTAGAGATTGACAGTTATATTTCACAAGATGTACATTAAAACTTAAAGGTATACATCTAAAGTTGTTTGGTTTGCCTGACCTGTGGTGGCGCAGTGGATAAAGCGTCGACCTGGAAATGCTGAGGTCGCCGGTTCGAAACCCTGGGCTTGCCTGGGTAAGGCACATATGGGAGTTGATGCTTCCAGCTCCTCCCCCCTGTCTCTCTCTCTCCTCTCTCTCTGTGTCTTTCTCTCCCTCTCTCTGTCCTCTCTAAAAATGAATAAATAAAATAAAATTTAAAGTTGTTTGGTTTAACATTTTCAGAAACAATTTAATGATTATCATATACAGGCCTGGGTTTCAAATTAGAAAATTATTTTCAATTTTTATCCTTACCTAAAAAGTTTCTTCTAAATGTCTTTTATACTAGGCAGAATAATGACTGATCCCCAAGATGTTCATAGCTTAATCCCTGAAACCTCTCGGTATGTTTTGTCACATGGCTGAAGTTAATTAATGTCGCTAATCAACTGACCTTCAAATAGAGATTAGCTTGGATTATCTGTGTGGGCTCAGCAATCACAGGGTTCCTTAAACCAGACAGAAGGAGCAGGTTAGTAGGTCAGAGAGTTCACGCATCCTCGTGGCTTTGATGATGCAGTGAAAGGGCCATGAGCTAAGAAATGCAGGTCACTCTGAAAGCTAGGAACTGCTTTTTGCTGACGTCCGGCAAGGACATGGGGATCTCAGCACTACAACCACAGGGATGCATGTCGCTAGCAGCCTGAATGAACAGAACAGTGGACCCTCCCCACTTCCAGAAAGGAGCACAGTTCTGCTAATACCTTGATTTTAGCTGCTTGAAACTTCTGTTGGATTTCTGACCTATATAACTGAAAAAATAAAAGTACATTCTTTAAACCAGTAAGATTGTGCTAATTTGTTATGGCAGCAATAGGAAACAAATACACCTTTGTTTAGAATTTTGTGTCTTTTAGCACCTCTATCAACCATTCTATATCTAGCCTTACTTTAGAAGTAGTTGCTAATTAGGAAGGGCTGCAGCATTAAAGTTCTGTGGAGAAATTTTATTTGTTAGAACTGAATGCGGTAGGGACATACTAGGGTATAAGGCTAACAGTTGACAATTTTTATGAATCATGTAATATTCTGTTTTCATATCAGATTAATGGCATAAGAGGAGACTATTTAGTACACATTTATCACAAGAGTCTTTTTATCATTTTTTCCCCCATTGATTTGATAGAGGAAGAGAGGAGGGAAGAGAAAGAGAAACATCAACTTATTGTTCCACTTAGTTGTTACATTTAGTTGTGCGCTTATTGCTTGCTTCTCCTATGTGCCCTGACTGGGGATCAGACAGACATGCAACTTCAGTGCACCAGGCCAATGCCACCCAGCCAGGGATTATCACTTTTTAAAAAATTTTTATTTTTAATTATTGTGTTGACATGGTTTCAAGTGTCCCACTTAGTATACCACCTTTTACACACTGCATCGTGCCCCATGCCCATGCAAAATCTCTTTCCTCCCCCATCTCACCCCCCTTTCCCTCTGGCTACTGCTGCCCTGTTGTCTGTATCTATGTGTTATATATACATGATTTTGGCTAATCCCTTCACCTTCTTTGATCCTGTCCTGTCTTCCCCCTTCCCTCTGACAGCTATCCATCTGTTCTTTGTGATTATCATCCTTAAATAAAGTCATTTATTGACTTATTCTGGGCTATCAATTTTTGTTGAGCCTAGATCCTTAACTCCAGTATTATTTTCAATTTATGGCTACTACTATATTAGTAAAGGTAAAATAATCTTAAAGCTTTTGAGTTTTTTAAATGACTAAGAAAGATTAATACCAAAATAATTAATTTATTTAATATACTTTTGGCCAACACAAGTATATATTAAGAATTTTTTAGGAATATGTACTATTTGTGGTTATAAAATAGTGCAGCCCCCTTTTTTGAAACTTTTGCAACAGCATTATTGTTTGAAACACTAGTCACTAGTATGACTCAAATATTTTTGTCAAGTATCTCTTCCCAAATTACCTTTAACTCCTCCTCATCGTGCATTTTGTTGTATATATATATTTACATTTGTGACTCAGTATCATTTGAGGATTGATTTAATATTTTAAAATACAAAAATGAAAAAATAATTGGGGACTAGATGTGGTAACTTAGGTAGATGATAAAAATGGTGTATCTTATAACTTTTTCAACCACTGTCCATGGACTAGTCTCTCAGAAATTTCATGCTGGTTTGCAAAAGAGTTAACCATCCTGATGTTGTGTGAATATTATGGACCCAGTGATCTTAGTTGAATTCACTTATGCTCAGGGTCATTTCTGCCTTAGTAGTCCCCCAAATAATTCTCCTATTTTCAACAGGCCCCAAGTCTGAAAAGGTTGAAAACCATTGCCTTATAAGACTGATTTTCCTGTGTGACAAAAAAGAGGTAGAATGTTATCAATGAAGTTGAGAAAAAAGTAATTCAGTACAGCCCTAAGTGGAATCTGTTAAGAAGTGTTAAAAAATGACAATTGAAAAAATATCTGAGGCCCTGCTCAGTGGATAGAACATTGGCCCTGCATGCAGATGCCCCAGGTTCGATTCCTGGTCAGAGTACACAGGAGAGGCGACCATCTGCCTCTCTCCCTTGCCCCCTCCTCCTTCTTTCTCTTTCTTCCTCTCTCTCTTCCCCTCCTGCAGCCATGGCTCCATTGATTCCAGCATGTGGCCCTGGGCACTGAGGATGGCTCTGTGGAGCTTCTGCCTCAGGCACTAAAAATAACTCAGTTGTGAGCATGGCCCCAGATGGGCAGAGCATCAGCCCCAGATGGGGGTTGCCAAGTGGATCCTGGTCAGGGCCCACACAAAAAGTCTGTCTATCCCCTCCATCCCCTCCCTCCACTTGGAAAAGAAAGGGGGAAAAGTTTATTTTATTTTTTTACTTTTTAAACTTTTTTGCTAAAAAATAACACATACACACACACACGCGCGCGCGCCTATGGAGCTCATCTCCTGTGCTCACTGTCCTGGAGAAGCTCCTGAAGGGCCTGCTGAGGCCCCTCGTGAGGAGAGGGCACTCTCTTCAGGAATACATCTGTGCTGGTTTGCTGGGGCTGTTTCTTTTTTACCATAGATTTGCTTATAAGTAGATAAACATTTTTCTCTTTTAGTGAAAACCTTTTGGTGTTAGGGTTCATGTTTTTGTATGAAGGAGCTTGCTGAGGCCTGCAGAAGCTTCTGCTAAGCTCTTCACCGAGTTCTCCTGGGGTCTGCGTTTTCTCCTGCAGTTTCTCATTCTCTTGCATCCTCAGCTAGTTCCTGTTCAGGTCCCAACCACTCCTCAATAGTCCTCCCTCAGGAACCGTCTGTGGGAACTCCTTAGTTACCCTCATCCACAACAGCATCTCAACCACAGCTATCTCTTCTGCAGTCTGTGCTGTAGTCTTGGGATGGCTATAGCATCACTAGGTGATAGGGATTTTCAGCTGTTAATACTCTCATGGGACCGTCATATGTGGGGTCTGTCCTTACCTGAAATAGCTTTATGTGGCACATGACTGTTTAAAATTTCAAATACATATTTCCACATTGTATTGCATGTAGTTTTAAAGTGATGATTTTTTGTTAGAGGACACTTTTTCTAAATTTCTTTTGGAAAAATAAATTTTGGGAAATTGTAATTGATTCCAGATATCTAAAAATACTGTGCATTTTTATTTTCCATTATTTTAGCTTTTGCCTGTGATGACAGAGCAGCTGCAGTGGATGCCATTTGTGAGTGCCAGACTTCATGAGCCATTTGTAAAATTTATCTATTGGTCTCTACGGCAACAAGAAGCTGGAGCCCTGGTAATTTATTAATAGGAGTCTGTCTTCAACTACTACTCTGTTTGGTGTTATTTCTTTTGATCTTGTTCTTTTACATTTTTTTACATGTGTTCTGTGTATATTTTAGGACTTCTCGCTTTATTTTCTACTTTCTTTTTTCATATATCTTATTTCTCAATATCTAATGTGTTTTGAGTTTCAGAAATGTATAAATAATGAGTTATTAAAACCAATGGTCATCCCCCCATTATTTAACTCATGATTTTTTTATTATATTATACTAAAGGTAATAGAAGTTAATGATTCCTAGTGTTTATGCCAATAAATACAAACTAGTTAAGTGGGATTATGAATATTAGGATATCCTAATTAAAGAAGAAAAATTATTCCAGTATCTTATAAAAGGAATGGTATGTTGCCTACTCATATAAGGGTCATTTAGTTCAGATTATGACATGCATATATAATTATTTGTGTGAATTGTAGTAGGTTTATAAATTTTTCTCTCAGTTACTATTGGTAATTGCTGTTACAGCTTTCTTTTGGTTAAAAAATGAGAACCAGTTTGTGTTAGGTAGTTTAATCTCAGTCCTGTGGAGTTAGGAAGCACACCCCCCTTGGTGCAATACAGATGATTAGGTCATTAACCATCAGTGATTGAGTTGTGTGATGATTAAATAATGTGATTATTAGGGTTAAGGAAAACTATCTTCTCTGAAGTGATAGCCTAGATATTCTGCCTGAGTATTTATGCCAGTGTGAACACACAGAATATCATTTTTAACTTATTAGTCTTAACTAAAAAATCATCAGATCTGTTAATAAATAAAAATCATCAGATCTGGTATATAAATCATCAGATATGTTAATATCACTGTCTTCTTTCTACAGTGTGTTTGATTTTGCTGTTTGTGTAATGGCTATGAAAACAGGCTGCTGAATGCTTGCTTTTAACAACAAGGATTAGACTTACAAAGTTGAATTAAACTTTGTAATATTCTTATTATCCTTCGGATAACTTATAATTGATTTTTGTCTTCAAATATATATTCAGCATCCAACTCTGTGTGCTATTATAGAGAGTACTGTGATCCTGCATCTACTTTTCTAGTAAAAAGTAGTGTTCTTTTTTTTTAAAGTAGTGTTCTTACCACTCTTAACATTCATTTATTAATTTATTGATGAGTTTCTTATACTTTAGTGGTTTTTGTTTGTTTGTTTGTTTTTGAGAGAGAGGCAGGGAGAGAGAGACAGGAACATCGAGCTGCTCCTTTATGTGCCCTGACCAGGGATCGAACTAACAAATTCTACAATCTGGGATGATACTTCAACCAACTGAGCTATCCAGCTAGGACTTAACTTTTTTTTTTTTTAAAGAGACAGAGCAAAGGAGATTTGTATGTGTGGGGAGGAAGCATTCATTTGTTGTTCACTCAGTCATACATTCATTAGTTGCTTCCCGTGTGTGACAAGGATCAAACCTTGTCATTTAGGGATGCGCTTCTTCTAACTGACTGAGCTAACCAGCCAGGGCTTTACTTTAGTTTTAACAGTTGTCTAATTGCATGCACTTAAAAAAAATTTAGCTTTTTATTTGAGATAATTGTATATTCACCTAGAGTTATAAAAAATAATAGATCCCTTGTGTTCTTTACCCAGTGTCTCCGACGGTAGAACTAGTACAGTGTCATAGCCATGATATTGCCATCAATACAATTAACAGAATGGTTCCACCTCCATGAGGATTCCTCGTTTTTTGTTTTTTTTTCTTGTTTTTATTTTTGTTTTGTATTTTTCTGAAGCTGGAAACGGGGAGAGACAGTCAGACAGACTCCTCCTGCATGCGCCCGACCGGGATCCACCCGGCACGCCCACAAGGGGCGACGCTCTGCCCACCAGGGGGCGATGCTCTGCCCCTCCGGGGCGTCGCTCTGCCGTGACCAGAGCCACTCTAGCGCCTGGGGCAGAGGCCAAGGAGCCATCCCCAGCGCCCGGGCCATCTTTGCTCCAATGGAGCCTTGGCTGCGGGAGAGGAAGAGAGAGACAGAGAGGAAGGAGGGGGCAGGGGTGGAGAAGCAAATGGGCACTTCTCCTATGTGCCCTGGCCAGGAATCGAACCCAGGACTTCCGCACGCCAGGCTGACGCTCTACCGCTGAGCCAACCGGCCAGGGCAAGGATTCCTCATTTTTAAAGAATATATAAACTTCATTTGTTAGAGCAGGTTTAGGTCCATAACAAAACTGAGCTCAGATTTCCCATATGTGCCTGCTGCTATACATACACAGCCTTGACCACTGAAAACATAGTACTAAAGTGGGACATTCGTTACAACCTGTGAAC
Organism: Saccopteryx leptura; assembly: GCF_036850995.1. Classification (NCBI taxonomy): domain Eukaryota; kingdom Metazoa; phylum Chordata; class Mammalia; order Chiroptera; family Emballonuridae; genus Saccopteryx; species Saccopteryx leptura. The sequence continues at coordinate 172,604,725 of NC_089505.1, forward strand.
CTGTGCTGACACATCATTGTCATCCAAAGTCCATCGTTCACATTAGGGTTCACTCTTGGTGTTTTACACTCTGTGAGTTTTGACAAATATATGATGGTATGTGACCATCACTTTTGTATTATACAGAATGATTCGATACTAAAAATAGTTTGCTCCAGGCCCTGGCTGGTTGGCTCAGTGGTAGAGCGTCGGCCTGGCGTGCGGAAGTCCTGGGTTCGATTCCCGGCCAGGGCACACAGGAGAGGCGCCCATCTGCTTCTCCACCCCTACCCTTCTCCTTCCTCTCTGTCTCTCTCTTCCCCTCCCGCAGCCGAGGCTCCATTGGAGCAAAGATGGCCCGGGCGCTGGGGATGGCTCCTTGGCCTCTGCCCCAGGCGCTAGAGTGGCTCTGGTGGCGACAGAGCGACGCCCCGGAGGGGCAGAGCATCGCCCCCTGGTGGGCAGAGCGTAGCCCCTGGTGGGCGTGCCAGGTGGATCCCGGTCGGGCGCATGCGGAAGTCTGTCTGACTGTCTCTCCCCGTTTCCAGCTTCAGAAAAATAAAAAAAAAAAAAAAAAAAAAAAAAAAAAATAGTTTGCTCCAAAATTTCTCTGTGCTCTGCCTGCCTGTCTCCTTCACCCCTAAGTCTTGGATGTCACTATTTATTTTACCATTTTTATAGCTTTTTCTTTTACCAAATGTCCTATAGTTGGAATTATGAAATATGTAGACTTTTCAAATTGGTTTCTTTCACTTAGCAATATGCATTTAGAATTTGTTCATGTCTTTTCAAGTATTGATAGCTCTTTTCATTTCAGATCTGAATAACATTTCATTTCACTATGTACCACACACCCCTCTAGCCATTTCATAACTACCAATTAGTACTTCTTAATCCCATCACCTTCCCCCCCCCAACACTCCTCCCCTCTGGAATTCATCAGTCTGTTCTTTGTATCTATAAGTCTGTTTCTATTTTGTTCTTTAGATACCACATATAAGTGAAATCATGTGGTATTTGTCTTTCTGTGTCTGATATTTTTCACTCGGCATAATACCCTATAGGTCCATCCATCTGTCATATTCTTTCTTTTCTGTGGCTGAGTAATATTTCTTTGTATATATGTACCACAGCTTTATTTTCTATTCGTCTATTGATGGGTACTTGGGTTGCTTCCATATCTCGGCTATTGTAAATAACGCTGTAATGAACACGGGTACATATATTCTTTTGAATAAGTATTTTGGTTTTTTTATGAATATATTCCCAAAAGTAGAATAACTAGGTCATAAGGTAGTTCCATTTTTTATTTTTTTGATGAACTTCCATACTTTTTTTTTTATAGTGGTTGCAACAATTTGTATTCCTACAATAGTACACAAGGGTTCCCTTTTCTCCGCATCCTCGCTAGCACTTATTGTTGATTTATTGATGATAGCCATTCTGACAGGTGTGAGGTGATACTATGGTTATAATTTGTACTTATCTGATGATTAGTGACATTGACCATGATGTCTATTGGCCATATGTGTATCCTCTTTGGAGAACATCTATTCAGGTCCTTTGCCCATTTTTTAATTGGATTATTTTGTTGAGTTCTTTATAAATTTGGATATTAACCCCTTATCTGATGTATCATTGGGAGATATCTTCTTTCATTCTTTAGGTTGTCTTTTTATTTTCTTTTTGAGAGAGAGAGACAGACAGACATGGACAAGCAGACAGGAAGGGAGAGAGATTAGAAGCATCAACTCATAGTTGCGGCACTTTAGTTGTTCATTGGTTGCTTTCTCATATATCCCTTGACTGGGGGACTCCAGCCAAGCCAGTGATCCCTTGCCCTCAAGTCAGCCACCTTTGACCTCAAGCCAGCAACTTTGGGGTCAGGTCTATGGCCCCACACTCAAGCCAGCAACCCCACACTCAAGCTGGTGAGCCTGTGCCTAAGCCGAATGAGACTGTGCTCAAGCCAGCGACCTCGGGGTTTCGAACCTGGGTCCTCTGTGTCCCAGGCTGATATTTTTTCCCCTGCACCACCACCTGGTCAGGCATTGGGTAACAATAAAGAAAATTTTAAGTTATTTCTAAGTGTAGTGTAAGCATTCTTATCTGTAGCAGTTTTAAATGGTTTCCCTTTATTTGGTTCTTAACATGTAGAATGGAATACTTTAAGAGCCCATATTACTTTGAAGTAGTGTTTTGCCATTATTTCTGTTTTGCCAATTTTCTTGTTTTAGTTTATTTGCCATGAGAATTGTTCATGATTCTAACCCAGTATTTTATTCTTCTGAAATTGTTAAAAGTTATCAAAATCTACATTTACAGTCATCCTGAGCTATATAAGGCAATGAGACCTTAGCTGCACTTCATAAGCTAACACAGTAAGAGATGCCTGTTAGCCATTTCTCTGCAACAGCAGAGCAATGAAGAGACTACAGAGCCCATCTCTGGAGTTCATTTCTCTGAACCAGAACTAGCTCATGATCCTATGTTCTTAAATGTTTTGAGATTGAATTTTGCCCATTTTTATTTTCAGAAAATTACTCTATTTTTTTTTTCTGTATTTTTCCAAAATGAGAAGTGGGGGGTGGCAGACAGACCCCTGCATGCACCCAACTGGGATCCACCTGGCATGTCCACCAGGGGGCGATGCTCGGCCCATCTGGGGCACTGCTCGGCTGCAACCAGAGCCATTCTAGCGCCTGAGGCAGAGGCCATGGAGCCGTCCTCAGCGGCTGGGCCAACTGTGCTCCCGTGGAGCCTTGGCTGCAGGAGAGGAAAAGAGAGAGAAAGGAGAGGGGAAGGATGGAGAAGCAGATGGGTGCCTCTCCTGTGTGCCCTGGCCAAGAATCGAACCTGGAACTTCCACACGCCAGGCCGATGCTCTACCACTGAGCCAAATGGCCAGAGCCTACTCTTTCTATATTTCTAATTCTAGTAGAATGGCCTGACCTGTGGTGGTGCAGTGGATAAAGCGTCGACCTGGAAATGCTGAGGTCGCCGGTTCGAAACCCTGGGCTTGCCTGGTCAAGGCACATATGGGAGTTGATGCTTCCAGCTCCTCCCCTCTTCTCCCTCTCTCGCTCCCTCTCTCTCCTCTCTAAAAATTAATAAAAAAAAAAATAATAATTCTAGTAGACTGCCCATTTCTTTTAGGAAAATATATAGTCATAATTTTTTTAAAGTTGCTTATAAAATTATTGCTTTCCAGTCTTGCATATTTTCAACTCCATTTTATTTATTTATTTATTTATTATTTTTATTTTTTGCATTTTTCTGAAGCTGGAAACGGGGAGGCAGTCAGACAGACTCCCGCATGCGCCCGACCAGGATCCACCTGGCACACCCACCAGGGGGTGATGCTCTGCCCATCCGGGGGGGTCGCTCTGTTGCGACCAGAGCCAGTCTAGCGCCTGAGGCAGAGGCCACAAAGCCATCCCCAGCGCCCGGGCCATCTTTGCTCCAGTGGAGCCTTGGCTGCGGGAGGGGAAGAGAGAGACAAAGAGGAAGGAGAGGGGGAGGGTTGGCGAAGCAGATGGGTGCTTTTCCTGTGTGCCCTGGCCGGGAATCGAACCCTGGACCTCGGCACGCCAGGCCGACGCTCTACCACTGAGCCAACCGGCCAGGGCCACCATTTTATTTTTTTTTAATTAGCAAAAAACTGACTTGCCTTTAGTTCATATGTTTGATTGTAGTATTTAAAATTGTATTTTCTGAACATGAATAAGTACACTAAGTTAATCCATATTTTTAACAGCATTCAACTATGACATCAACTTTGAGGAGATTGGGTGAAGACATATTCAAAGGAGTAGTAACTAAGGGAATTCAGGATAATTCTTTAGAGCATTCTGTGGAGAATAAACCGAAGACTGCTACTTTCTTTAGAAGTTCCAGTTTGCCATTGAGATTTTTATCAACTTTAATTGTTCTCAAAACAGTCACCCAAGGTAAGCTTTCAAATGTGCTTATGGTATAATTTTTCATAAACAACTGGAAGAGACTACTATGTAATGAAGCAGTTCTTACATAGTCAAATCATTTTCAGAATGAGATTTTAAATTGTTTTATAATGGTAGCAGCACATTATAAAAACTTTTATTTCCTGAATTTGAGACACTGAGGCACCGGTTAGATTGTTGCTCCCTCCTAGAAGCCTATGTTGATTCTCTTAGATCGTGTTCCATAACAACCTTTTCTTACCACTATCACTGCATTTACTACAAGTATTGAAATTGCTAGTTAATTTTTTTCCACTAGAGCAGATGTCGGCAAACTGGAACCCATGTGCCAGATCTGACACACCACTTCTTTTGTAAAGTTTTATGTGAACACATATGTGCTTATTTGTTACCTATTGTTTGTGACTATTTTTGCCTTATGACAACAGAGCTAAGTAGTTGGCAAAATGGACCATTATTACATTGCCCCCCAAAGCCTGTAATATTATTATGTGGCCCTTTCTAGAAAAGGTTTATCAAGTTCTGCACTAATTTGTAATAAAAAACATGCTTTTTTACCATTGTATCTTCCTGCCCCTAACATAGTACTTATGTATAATAGTGATTAAGGTCATGAATGAATGGAAAAGGTTTTCAATAAAAGTTGGATATTTTTCTTTTTTTTTCTTATAGAGTCAGACAGACAAGAAGGGAGAAAGATGAGAAGCATTAGTTTTTCGTTGCGGCATCTTAGTTGTTCATTGATTGCTTTCTCATATGTGCCTTGACTGGGGAGGTGGGGATCTCCAGCCGAGCCAGTGACCTCTTGCTCAAGCCAGCAACCTTGGGCTCAAGCAAGTGACCTTTGGACTCAAACCAATGACCATGGAGTCATGTATATCAGTGGTCCCCAACCCCGAGGCCGCAGACCAGTACTGGTCCGTGGGCCATTTGGTACCGGTCCGCAGAGAAAGAATAAATAACTTATATTATTTTCGTTTTATTTATATTTAAGTCTGAACGATGTTTTATTTTTAAAAAATGACCAGATTCCCTCTGTTACATCTGTCTAAGACAGGGGTCCCCAAACTACGGCCCGCGGACCGCATGCGGCCCCCTGAGGCCATTTATCTGGCCCCCACCACACTTCCGGAAGGGGCACCTCTTTCATTGGTGGTCAGTGAGAGGAGCATAGTTCCCATTGAAATACTGGTCAGTTTGTTGATTTAAATTTACTTGTTCTTTATTTTAAATATTGTATTTGTTCCCATTTTTTTTTTTTTTACTTTAAAATAAGATATGTGCAGTGTGCATAGGGATTTGTTCATAGTTTTTTTTTATAGTCTGGCCCTCCAATGGTCTGAGGGACAGTGAACTGGCCCCTGTGTAAAAAGTTTGGGGACCCCTGGTCTAAGACTCACTCTTGATGCTTGTCTCGGTCACGTGATACATTTATCTGTCCCACCCTAAAGGCTGGTCCGTGAAAATATTTTCTGACATTAAACCGGTCCGTGGCCCAAAAAAGGTTGGGGACCACTGCTGTATATGATCCCATGCTCAACATAGTAGCCAAGCCAGTGACCTTGGGGTTTCAAACCTGGGTCCTCTGTGTCCCAGGCCAAGGCTCTATCCACTGCACTACCACCTGGTCAGGCAAAGTTGGCCATTTTTTGATATAGCTAATAAGTAGTTACTTTGGATTATTAAATACGAGAATTTTTGTTAAAGTAAGTCATACCAATGTAGTCAAACAATAACTATACCACCTATCTACTTTTCCTGTTTATTATATTAAAATATATAACCCAGCTTTTCAAGTGGGCAATGGCAATAATTTGATTTGACTTCCTTCCCTGAAGTATGTTCTATTTAGTAACTCCTAATTATACAGAATTTAAGGATAAAACCCCCAAACTCTACCTCTGTCTTCTTAGTTATTTTCTTCATTGTTGTGGTTCTCAAAGTTAGAACAGATTGGGTGGTAGCGTTTGAAAAGTCATTAATGAGGAGGGGGTATTAGTCCCCCCAAAAGTTACCACATATCAACATATATTATAATATCATTTGATAAAATATAATATTCATTACTGATAAAACCAATGAAATAGAGAAATAAAATGAGGGCTCCCAGTTGTGTGCACTGTAGTATTGGATGTGCGGGCCATCTGTAATGAACCATGAAAAAAGGATGCATGTTAGAAAGGAATAGAGAAAACTATTCATGGATGCTCTATATAAATTTAGGACATCTGACAAATTGGCTAAAAAAATTAATGTGCTATGATCTGAATATTTGTGTTTCCTCCCTCAGTTCATATAATGAAATCCAACACTCCTCCCTAGCCCCCAAGATGATGGAAATAAGAAGAGAGGCCTTAGGGAAGTACTTAGGTCATATAGGTGGAGCCCTGATTAATGGGATTAATGCCTTTATAATAGAGGCTCCACAGATCCCTACTCTATGTGAGGATACAGGGAGAAGGCACAGGCTATGAACCAGGGAGAGGACCTTCATCAAAATGTGACCACCTTGGTGCCTTTGGTTGGGACTTCCTAGCCTCCAGAACTACGAACAATACATTTCTGTTCTTCAGCTGCCGAGTCTCTGGTGTTTTGTTATAGCAGCCCAAATGGACTAAGCCATAGTCTTTGTTTCAGAAAATGGGCTCCAAAGGAAATTCATAAAAATCTTTTGACTTTCAATACTATCATGATGATAACTATAGTATACTGTGACTGTCAGTCATAAGTAGCCATACACATGTGGATAAAGAAATCTTTGTTCATGTAATCAAATAAAAAAATGTAAAACCTGGATATTAATCTAATATGGTATCCATAGCCTGACCTGGGATGGCGCAGTGGATAAAGTGTCAACCTGGAATGCTGAGGTTGCCAGTTCAAAGCCCATATGTTCCTTGTGAAGGCACATATGAGAAATAACTATGAGTTGATGCTTCCTGTTCTTTCTTCCCACCCCACCTTTCTCTATCTCTCCAAAATCAATAAATAAAATCTCAAAAAAACAAATGGTATCTGTAAAACCTCTTTGTAAAATATAACAGGGCATGGCCCTGGCCGGTTGACTCAGTGGTAAAATGTCAGCCTGGTGTGTGGATGTCCCCGGTTCAATTCCTGGTCAGGGTACAGAGAAGAAGCAACCATCTGCTTCTCCACCTCTCACCCCCCTGCGCTTTTCAGCTCCCACAGCCATGGCTTGATTGGCTTGAGTGCATTGGCCCTGAACACTGAGGATCACTCAGTGGAGCCTCTGCCTCAGGTGCTAAAAATAGCTCAGTTGTGAGCATGGTTCCACATGGGCAGATGGTTCCAGCATCGGCCCCAGATGGGTAGGCGGTTGCGGGTCGATCCCAATTGGGTTGCATGTGGGAGTCTGCCTCTCTATCTCCCCTCCTCTCACTTGGAAAAGAAGAAAAAAAAAAAATAAAAAATAAAACCCATCCAGCAAATTTGTATAAAGTTACATTTTGAAATAGGCAAACACTTAGAAAGCAGCAACAACAACAAAAATTATAATCTCAGAAGCTATTGTAAAAGAAATACCAATGCTGTTTAAATTTTGGGATCATGTGATAGTTATAATCAAATATGGAAAATAAACATTACTTACAGTATTTAGTATTAAGCATCAGTTTTTTGATATAAAATAGAAATGGGATTTATTGTTATTTCAATGTTGAAATATGAAAGTTTTGAATAAAATTTACCCGAAGATACTGTAAGACCTCTTCACTTTTACCATTTGAGTTCTTACAAATTAGTTAGGGGGTAGAGTATTTAAATTTAGTTGGTAATCTCTGATCATTTAAGTTTTGTTTCACTTCTGAACTTGTTAAAGTTATGCTATTCCCTTTTGTACTTTCTGTTTCTGGTTACCAGCTCAACTACTAATGTAGAAGTTGATTTTAGATATTGTTTTCCAGCTGACTACCTGGCTCAAGCATTTGATTCTCTTTGTTTGGACTTGAAGACAGATGAAGGAAAAACCTTATTTTTGGAGTATCAAGCTGTTCCAGTAATATTAAATCACCTAAGAATATCCAGTAAAGGACTCTTATCCAATGTCATTGATAGTTTGCTTCAGATGACAGTGGAATCTAGTAAGTTTTAAGGTTTTACAAAAATAAAGAAATGATGGTGGGATGATTTTTCTCATCTGTTCTGAATGTATAATTCTACAGATCATATACACCATTGCATTTTATAATATTAATGCTTAAAGATATTTTTGACAGTTATGTAGTAAAGTCATTACTAACATCAATAAGTTATAAAACCTAACCCTTTGTCCAAATTTTCACTGACTTAGCACAATTTCTAGTTGTCCTCTAAGTTATGTGGAGATACTCTGTACACATTACTCGTATAGTCAAGTTTCTTGTTTCTCTGTTGTCTCATCATTCTGACAGATCTGGTCTTAGATTTCCTGTTGGCTTAGAGCAGGGGTCCCCAAACTACGGCCCGCGGGCCACATGCGGCCCCCTAAGGCCATTTATCCGGCCCCCACCGCACTTCCGGAAGGGGCACCTCTTTCATTGGTGGTCAGTGAGAGAAGCATAGTTCCCATTGAAATACTGGTCAGTTTGTTGATTTAAATTTACTTGTTCTTTATTTTAAATGTTATATTTGTTCCCGTTTTGTTTTTTTACTTTAAAATAAGATATGTGCAGTGTGCATAGGGATTTGTTCATAGTTTTTGTTATAGTCCGGCCCTCCAATGGTCTGAGGGACAGTGAACTGGCCCCCTGTGTAAAAAGTTTGGGGACCCCTGGCTTAGAGCATGAGATCATCAAATATGTCCCCACCTAGAGTGAGAATAATGACAGACATATTCCTGTTGTTGCTTCCTCACCCTTACTGTTTTATTAGAGGCCACTCTCTACATTCATATTTGTAATGTTTTGTAGTTTGTGGGTGGTTTTTTTTTTTTTCTTTTTGGTTTTTATCTTTATATAACAAGATCTTTTGTTACTGGTAGTTCATATCTTACCTAGATATCTGTAGGTGTGCTAAACATAAGTATTTTCATTGGCTCTGGTCGGCTTTGCTCCTTAAATCTTTTTTTTAATTAATTTATTTATTTATTGTGTTTACATAGATTCTAATGTCTCCCCAAAAGCATCCCCCCTTCCCCCCTATTCCCCTCAACATCTCCCTTACTCCCCTCCCAACAGATCCCTCCCCCCTTCTCTTCAGGTTTAATTCCATTCCTCAGTTCACATTGTTCCTTGGATTCCTCAAATGAGTGAGGTTATATGATATTTTTCTTTCTCTGCTTGGCTTATTTCACTCAACATAATAGTTTCCAGGTCCATCCATATTGTTGCAAAAGGTAATATTTTCTTCTTTTTCACAGCCCCATAGTATTCCATTGTATATATGTACCAAAGCTTTTTAATCTTCTCGTCCACTGACGGACACTTGGGCTGTTTCTACATGTTTGCTATTGTGAACAATGCTGCCATAAACATGGGTGTGCATTTCTTTTTTTTTCAGTCGATGATATGGTGTCCTCAGGATATATTCCTATAAGTGGGATGGCTGGGTCAAAGGGCAGTTCCATACCTAGTTTTTTGAAGAATCTTTATACTGTTTTCCACAGTGGCTGCACCAGTCTGCATTCCCACCAGCAGGGCAGGAGGGTTCCCCTTTCTCCACATCCTCAACAGCACCTATCATGTTGTTTTGTTAATAAGCGCCATTCTGACTGGTGTGAGGTGGTATCTCATTGTGGTTTTAATTTGCATTTCTCTAATGATTAATGATGTTGAACATTTTTTCATCTGTCTATTGGCCATATGTATGTCCTCTTTGGAGAAGTGTCTATTCATTTCTTTTGCCCATTTTTTGATTGGATTGTTTATCTTCCTGGTGTTGAGTTTTACAAGTTCTTTATAAATTTTGGTAATTAACCCCTTATCAGATGTATTATTGAATATGTTCTCCCATTATGTGGTTTGTCTTTTTATTCTGTTCATATTGAATTTAGCTGTGCAGAAGCTATTTAGTTTGATACAGTTCCATTTGTTTATCCTGTCTTTTATCTCATTTGCCTGTGGAGATAAATCCGCAAATATATTGCTGCGATAGATGTCGGTGAGCTTACTTTTTTCTAAGATGCTTATGGTTTCACGACTTACATTTAAGTTCTTTATCCATTTTGAGTTTATTTTTGTGAATGGTGTAAGTTGGTGGTGTAGTTTCATTTTTTTTTTTTTTTTTTACAGAGGCAGAGATAGAGACAGACAGGAACGGAGAGAGATGAGAAGCATCAATCATTCGTTTCTCGTTGCACGTTGCGATTTCTTAGTTGTTCATTGATTGCTTTCTCATATGTGCCTTGACCATGGGCCTTCAGCAGACCGAGTAACCCCTTGCTGGAGCCAGCGACTGTGGGTCCAAGCTGGTGAGCTTTTTGCTCAAACCAGATGAGCCCGCGCTCAAACTGGCGACCTTGGGGTCTCGAACCTGGATCCTTCCGCATCCCAGTCTGACGCTCTATCTACTGCGCCACCACCTGGTCAGGCTAGTTTCATTTTTTTGCAGGTAGCTGTCCAGTTTTCCCAACACCATTTGTTAAAGAGACTGTCTTTACTCCATTGTATGCTCTTACCTCCTTTGTCAAATATCAATTGTCCATAAAGGTGTGGGTTTATTTCTGGGTTCTCAGTTCTGTTCCATTGATATACATGCCTGTTCTTATGCCAGTACCAAGCTGTTTTGAGTACAGTGGCCTTGTATTATAACTTGATGTCAGGAAGTGTGATACCTCCGTTATTATTCTTTTTCAAGATTGCTGAGGCTATTCGTGTTCTCTTTTTGGTTCCATATAATTTTTAGAATATGTGTTCTATATCTTTGAAGTATGTCATTGGTATTTTAATTGGCATTGCATTGAATTTATAAATTGCTTTGGGTAATATAGACATTTTAATGATGATTATGCTTCCTAACCATGAACACGGTATATGCTTCCACTTGTTTGTATCTTTCTTGATTTCTTTTATCAATGTTTTATAATTTTCTGAGTACAAGTCTTTAACCTCCTTGGTTAAATTTATTCCTAAGTACTTTATTTTTTTGTTGCAATTAGTGAAAGAGATTGTTTCCTTAATTTCTCTTTCCGACCTTTCATTGTTTGTGTATAAAAATGCCTCTGATTTCTGAGTATTAATTTTATATCCAGCCACCTTGCTGAATTCATTTATCAGGTCCAGTAGTTTTTTGACTGAGACGTTAGGGTTTTCTATATCATATCATCTGCAAATAATGATATTTTACTTCTTCTTTTCCAATTTGGATGCCTTTTATTTCTTCTTCTTGTCTGATTGCTGTAGCTAGGACTTCCAGCACTATGTTGAATAAGAGTGGTGAGAGGGGGCACCCTGCCTTGTTCCTGATTTTAGGGGAATTGCTTTTAATTTTTGTCCATTAATTATGATGTTGGCTGTGGGTTTCTCATAGATGGCCTTTATTATGTTGAGGTATGTTCCCTGTATTCCCACTTTGCTAAGAGTTTTGATCATAAATGGATGCTGGATTTTATCAAATGCTTTTTCTGCATCTATTGAAATTATCATGTGTTTTTTCTCCATTTTGTTTATGTGGTGAATCACATCGATTGATTTATGAATGTTGTACCATCCTTTTCTCCCCAGAATAAATCCCACTTGATCATCATGTATGACTTTTTACATGTATTGCTGGATCCAGTTTGCTAATATTTTGTTCAGGATTTTAGCATCTAAATTCATCAGGGATATTGGCCTATAATATTCTTTCTTTGTGTTGTCTTTGCCTGGTTTTGGAATCAGAATTATGCTCGCCTCATTAAAGGAACTTGGAAGTCTTCCTTCCTCTCGAATTCTTTGAAATAGCTTGAGAAGGATAGGAGTTAGTTCTTCTTTGAATATTTGGTAGAATTCACCAGTGTAGCCGTCGGGCCATCGGGCCCTGGGTTTTTGTTTTTTGGGAGCTTTTTGATAACTGTTTTGATCTCATTAGTTGTAATCAGTCTGTTTAGGTTTTCTGATTCTTCCAGATTGATTTTTGGAAGATTATATGTTTCAAGGAATTTATCTATTTCACCTAGGTTGTTTAATTTTTTGGCATACAGTTCTTCATAGTATTTTACAATATTTTGTGTTTCTGTTGTTATTTCTCCACTCTCATTTCTAATTTTATTTATTTGAAGTCCTCTTTTTTTCTTGGGGAGTTTGGTTAAAGGTTCATTGATCTTGTTTACCTTTTCAAAGAGCCAGCTCTTGGTTTTATTGATCCTCTGTATTGTTTCTTTAGCCTCTATGTCATTTATTTCCGCTCTGATCTTTATTATTTCCTTCCTTCTACTTCCTCTGGGCTTTACTTGCTGTTCTTTTTCTAGTTCTTTTAGATGCAGGGTTAGGTTGTTTATTTGAGCTTTTTCAAGCTTCTTAAGGAATGCCTGTAGTGCTATAAACTTCCCTCTCAGGACTGCTTTTGCTTTGTCCCATAAATTTTGAGTTATTGTATGTTCACTATCATTCGTTTCTAGGAATTTTTTTATTTCTTCTTTGATTTCATTGTTAATTCATTCGTTATTTAATAACATGCTATTAGTTTCCATGTGTTTGAGTATTTTTCAGTTTTTCTGTTGTGGTTGATTTCTAGTTTCATGCCATTGTGATTAGAGAAAATGCTTGATATGATTTCAGTTTTCTTAAATTTGTTGAGACCGCTTTTGTGTCCTAACATGTGGTCTATCCTAGAGAGTATACCATGAGCACTTGAAAAGAATTTATATTCTGCTGCTTTAGGGTGAAAGGTTCTAAAGATATATATGAAATCAAGTTGATCTAGTGTGTCCTTTAAGTCTGCTGTTTCTTTGTTAATTTTCTTTCTTGAGGATCTATCTAGTGATGTTAGTGGGGTATTGAAATTCCCTACTATTATAGTATTGCTGTTGATCTCGCCCTTTATATCCATCAAAGTCTGCTTTATATATTTAGGTGCTCCTATATTAGGCGCATAAATACTTAACACTGGTTATATCTTCCTGTTGGATTGTTCCCTTTATTATTATGTAGTGACCTTCTTTATCCCTGACTATAGCCTTTGTTTTAAAGTCCATTCTGTCTGATATAAGTATTGCTACCCCAGCTTTTTTTTCATTTCCATTTGCATGAAATATTTTTTCCATCCTTTTACCTTTAGTCTATGTGTATCTTTTGTTTTGAGGTGTGTCTCTTATAGACAGCATATGTATGGGTCTTATTTTCTTATCCATGCAGCTACTCTATGTCTTTTGATGGGATCATTGAATCCATTTACATTTAAGGTTATTTTTGATATGTAGTTGTTTATTGCCATTTTGTTCTTTAAAGCTATATTTCTTTTTGCTGTATTCTTTCCCCCCTTTGTTCTGTTTACAACAGGTCCCTTAACATTTCTTGCAGCATTGAGTTGGTTGTAATGAATTCCTTGATTTTTATTTCTCCTTCAATTTTAAACGATAGCCTTGCTGGATAAAGTAGTCTTGGTTGTGGGCTCTTGTTCTGCATTACTTTGAATATTTCTTGCCATTCCCTTCTGGCCTCTAGTGTTTCTGTTGAGAAGTTGGATGTCATCCTTATAAGGGCTCCTTTGTAGGTGATAGTCTTTTTTGCTCTAGCAGCTTTTAATATTTTCTCTTTATCTCTTAGCTTTGCTATTTTAATTATGATGTGTCTTGGTGTGGATTTCTTTGGGTTTCTCTTTAATGGAATTCTCTGTGCTTCTTGAACTTGTGTGACTTTTTCCTGCCTCAATTTAGGGAACTTTTCGGCTATGGTTTGATTGAACAAAGTCTCTAACCCTTGTTCTTTCTCTTCTTCTTCAGGAACCCCTATGATGTGGATGTTGTTTCTCTTTAGATTGTCACAGAGCTCTCTTAGAGTTTCCTCAGATTTTTTTATTCTCTTTTCTTTTTGCTGCTCTGCTTCTGTGTTTTCAATTATCTTGTCTTCTAAGTTGCTGATTCTGTCTTCTGCTTCATCCAACCTGCTTTTAATTGCTTCTAGTGTAGTCTTCATTTCTGACTGGTTCTTTTTTACTTTTTCTTTATTATTTCAGTGTCCTTTTTAATACTTGATATTTCTTTATTTATGTGCTCTGTGACCATGCATTGTTGTTCTAAGATCTTTCAGCATTCTAATAATCATTATTCTAAACTCTTCCTCTGGTAGTTGGCTTATATCCGTCTCACTCAGCTCTTTTTCTGAGGGTTTCTCTTGTTGAGTTGTTTGGATTGCACTTCTCTTTCTTCCCATTTTGTCTGTGTTGCCCTGAAATTCCCTGGCTGGGGCCTGGTGCAGATCAGTGGGGGTCACTACCTGTGACTGGTTCTTATCCACTTTTTGGGAGTTACAGATTATGCCGATTTTGTGGTTGCCTCTGCTGGGTCCAGGTGCTGTTGTAAATATCAGCTGCACTCCTAGGCTTGCTTATATCTACTCTTGGCCTGGAAGAAGTTACTTTAAAAGCTCAAGTTCCCCTAAAATCCACTTTATGTTGTCTTTTATTGCTGGCTACTTGTTGGGCTCAGTACTGTAATTCAGTAATTAGGTACAGTATTAGGTGTGGCCTACTTCTTTGCCTCAGGTGTTTTTCTATCCAGACATTTTAGCTCCCATTTTGTGGTCTCTCTACCAGGCCACCACTGCTGTTGCTGCCTGGGGCTTTTGGGCTTAGGTGTTGCTGGCTCCAGCCGATCTCCGTGACCACCGCTGCCCTGGTTGGGCTCAAGTGTGCCTGGGCGCCTGTCTGGACTGCCTCGGGCACTGCCCCGGTTGGCTCAGATCTCAGCATCTGCCTTGGGGGGTTGCGCACACCCTCTCAGATCTCTGAGGAGGTCGCCTGTGCTGATGTTACTGCTGAGGGTGTGTCCACACTCTGAGCAGGTTAGTGTGCCGCTGGGATTTCTGCAGTAGTCTGTCACTGGCCGACTGGTGTGTGCGTGCACACCTGCGCTTCTTCACTCAGTTGCCACTGGGGCTCCGCCTCGGTTCGGATCACTGCCAAGGGCACGCCCAGCCCTGGTCAGGCTCACACGTGCCCGTGTTACCCCTCTGTTGATTCTCGGGCCTCCGTGTGCACCTAGGGTGGGCCACTCAGGGCACAGGGGCCGGTGCGAGCCCAGACTTCCCCAGCGGCTGCAGCAGTCCTGGGCTCTGTGGCTGGTTTGCGCAGACCACAGCACTCAAACCTCCGCAGCTGCGCCCTGCCGCCTCCGGCCTGTCTGCCCCAGACAAGCACTCAGCAGTGTGGTGGGTGGTGTAGCTTAGACCTCCGCACTCTCTATTTGTGTTCCTAACATGGCTCCTGGCTCTAAGCGCCTTTGTTCTAGCTAAGGTAGGGGAGCCTCCGGTGGACGGGGCACTTTCTCTCCTTTGTTGGTGATGTTGGTTCACTTTAAATTTGGGGAGTGACTCAGCCCAGGGGTTAGGGTGTCCTGGAGCTCTGGGAAAGTGGCTGTGAGCAAGGCTCTCCATGCAGTTCCTTTAATATAGAGCCTGGGTCTGAGTCCTGTCTCCTCTCAAACTGTGTCCAGGCATTTTTCTCAGCCAAATATAGTCCGTCAGCCCCTTCCCAACTCCAAGCTCTAGGCTGGAATTCTGGTTTTGGGGATAAGGACCTGCAACTTGCTGGACAGCCCTCCCCTTTGTGTAAATTCCTCCCAGGCACCACTCCCAGTTCCTGCTCCCATAGCAAGGGTAGCTTCCACAGCTCCGCCCCTCCTACCAGACTCAGTGTAGGTTCTTTGGTGGTCCTCCATTGTAGAATCCTCCTACTTCAGTCCAAAATTTGTCTTTCATGATGAGTATTCTCAGATTTAAGTTGTAATCCACCTTGGTTCTGGGAAGTGGGAGTTGGTGCGTCTGCCTACTCTGTGGCCATCTTGGCTCCCCTGCTCCTTAAATCTTAAGTAACCCCTTTACTTGTGTCAGGCAGCCATTTTATTTCAGTAATTCTTTTTACCTTGTAGTATGACCTCTTTCCTATTCCTCTTCCCTCTATAGCACTGCTAAAGTTAAAATGTTTGTGCTTTCCAGAAGTGGAAACTAAAAATGGAAAGCCACTGCTCAGTGTGGCAGTAGCAATCTTTAGGTATTGGCTAACTCTGGGAGGGGCAGTCATTCCAGAGTCAGGAAGGCCCCAGATGTCAAAGCATCAGAAAAATATGGTTAATGCAACATTGCCTTTTCTATTCTGTCTGAAATCTCCCTCTGCCTCCCATTTATAAAAACGCTTGTGATTGCATTGAGGCTGATTGATCAAGGATAATCTTCCTCATTATAAGGCTATTAACTAACTTAGTCACAGTAACAAAGCCTTTGTCATATAAAATAATTTCACCACATAAGGTACCAGTGATTAGGATATAGACATCTTTTGTGGGGATCATTATTCCGCCTGCCACACTATTTTCATTTTTTCCCCTCAATAATTTGATAGTTCTATCAGTACCAGTTTGCATGTATACTTCTTGTATTTATGGTGATTCTGCGTAGATACAAGCATCTGATCTCTTTATTACATTTTAAAGTTTTAAGTATTGACATAGTCACTGAATAATATTATTTCATTATAAATTATTTTTTATTTTCTTGTTCATTATATATAGGACATTATATTGATTAAAAATATATGTGTAAGTATGCTGTTTGCTTTAGGATATCTTCAGGATAGTAAAGAGGAGTTTTAAAATATTTATTATAGCCTGACCAGGCAGTGGTGCAGTGGATAGAGCATTGACTTGGGATGCCGAGTACCCAGGTTTGAAACCTCGAGGTCACCAGCTTGAGCATGGGCTTATCAGCTTCAGTATGGGCTCACTAGCTTGAGTGGGGTTGCCAGCTTGGATGTGGGATCACAGGCATGACCGCATAGTTGCTGGCTCGAGCCCAAGATTACTGGCTTGAGCAAGGAGTCACTGGCTCAGCTGGAGCCCCCAGTCAAGGCACACGTGAGAAAGCAATCAGTGAACAATTTAACGTGCCACAACGAAGGATTGATGCTTCTCATCTCTCTCCTTTCTGTCTGTCTCTGTCTCTCTCTGTCACTAATATATATATATTATAAAAAGATGGTATGAGTCACTGAGTTGTTAATGGCTCTTCTAGTTCATCTACATCAGGGGTCGGAACCTTTTTGGCTGAGAGAGCCATGAACGCCACATATTTTAAAATGTAATTCCGTGAGAGCCATACAATGACCTGTGTACGTTATGCATTATCCAATAAAAATTTGGTGTTTTCCCAGAGGACAGCTGTGATTGGCTCTAGCCACCCGCAACCATGAACATGAGCAGTAGGAAATGAATGGATTGTAATACATGAGAATGTTTTATATTTTTTACATTATTTTTTTTTATTAAAGATCTGTCTGTGGGCCAGATGCAGCCATCAAAAGAGCCACATCTGGCTCACGAGCCATAGGTTCCCGACCCCTGATATACATAATGTTATACACACACACACACACACACACACACATATACATAGAGGAGGAACATAGGGCTTTGAGGAATTAAATGACTTGTTTAATGTCACACGGTTTGGGCCAGGGCAGTGATGAGGAAGACACAAGTCTTTCAGGAAAAGAAAAGGTAGTGACAAGGAAGAAGCTTCCAAAGAAGTTAGGGTCCCAGAACTGAGAGATTCAAGAACAGAAAGCAGTAGATACTGTGCCCAAAGGATTAAAAAGGAAAGGAAGGAAAGGGGGAAGAAGCTTTGGAATTCTCTCAGTAATGAAAAACTAAAGAGGACCAGGGCTTGAAACTATGGGAAGAGGGAGACAAGGAGCTTTGCTTGGAGAGTTACTGGTTGTGTGCGGAGCCTGCGTCCCTGACTGGCATGCAGCTCAAGCCCGGACAGACTCATGCTCACCTTTCAGAAATAGCTAATCCTTAGTGTGTCTCACACCTGCCTTGTTCCAAAAAAGAAGGAAGGTGAATTTGGTAAAATCATAAAGAAGGGAATTTACACACAGTTGGGTATTTTCAAAAGATTACCTATATGGAAAAACGAGACAAAAAAGATTACATGTATATTGTGTTTGTACTGTTGCTTTTTTTCCTTTTTAAATTTTTATTGACCTTTCTTCAGTTTGAGGAATGGGCAGCTTAACTTTTTTGGTTGATATCAAATGTTGCTAGGTCATAACGTTTAAGCCATCAGACCTAAAAATAAAAGCTTTACTGTCTAAAAGTGATACATTTTGTCCCATGTAATAGCATGCAAATATTTATATTTGAGAGATGAGGAGAGTTTGCTTTTTAAATCATTGTTTTCTGTTTACCATCTTGCCTTAAAATTCTTAAAAGATTGAAATAACTGCTACGTGAGAAGTACAGACTTAATTCTTAGTATGCAAGTTGTGTGAAGCATTCTTCTAGTTAGTTATCAACTGGCTGAGGACTAACACGCACAAATAATAACTAGCAAAGAACATGCAAAATTGCTGACAGCTTATAATTTTTAGAAACATATAAACACTTTAGAAAATGCCGGCAGATACTAGATAAATAATTATTTTGAGAGATTTAGTGATTTACTTTTAAGTTAATAGGAATTGTGTTTCTACCTAGATAGTAGAGCCTACTACACACCTAGGCGATGTGGTATAATTTTATGTACCACTGTGATATATGTAGTCCGTCATTGACTGAAATGTTGTTATGTGGCACATAACTGTCAAAAGTTAAAGAGAGAATCTTGAAAGAAGCAAGAGAAATGTGGTGTATATAATGAAATACTATTCAGCCTTAAAGTGGGAGGGAATTCTGACATACAAAATGGAAGGAAACGTGGTGTATATATATAATGGAATATTATTCAGCCTTAAAATGGAAATTCTAACTATGGATGGATCCTGAAGACATGCAAAGTGGAATAAGCCAGGCACAAAAAGACTAATTTTGTATTATTCCCTTTATATACATTTTATTTATATGAAATTTGTAATGACAGAATGTAGAATGTTGGTTGGCAAGAGTTGGGGAAAGAGGGAGATGGGAAGTTAGTCGTTGATGGGTTTAGTTTCAGTGGGAAAGGTGAAAAATTTTGGAGCTGGATGGTTGCACAGAATATGAGTGTACTTAACACCAACAAACTGCACACTTAAAAATGGATATTATGGCAAATACTGTGTTATGCATATTTAATCATAATTTAAAAGTTAAATGTATATAAACTTTTAGAATAAAACAACAATTCAGACAAAGAAGAAATGTAGGAAGTGTGTTTTTTTAAGCACTGTAAACATTATCATTTAGAAATAACCATCATTAACAATAGCTGAACACTATTTCAGACATCTTCCTATAGTTGTGTTCATATGAAAAGATGGATGATAGCCTGGCTGGTTAGCTCCATTGGTTAGAGCATCGTCCAGAAACAACAAGGTTGAGGGTTCAATCCCTAGTCAGGGCACACACAAGAAGCAATGAATGATGCATAAATAAGTGAAACAACATTAGTCAATGTTTCATTCTCTCGCACTATTTCTCTCTCAAATCAATAAATAAAAATTAAAAAATAAAAACGTTTAATATCTCAACAAAATTTCTTACTGGTAATTATTTAAACTCAGCTTACAGTTATGAACTTATTGAAGAGATGACTTCCCCCCTTTTTCTTTTTACCAAGGGGTTTTTGCTAGATTCTGCTTCATTGAAGTTTGATGTTAGAGAAAGTAATCTTATCTTTGGTTTGCATTGTTCAACAAGAGCCAGTGGATATTTTAATTTTTCAAATGATGATATTTTTGCCTCAGAGTTTATGTATGAGCCTGACCTGTGGTGGCGCAGTGGATAAAGCGTCTACCTGGAATGCTAAGGTCTTAGGTTTTGAAATCCCGGAGCAACCACAAGTTGATGCTTCCCACTCCTCCCCCGCACCCTGCCTTTCTCTCTCTCTCTCTCTCTCTCACTTTCTCTCAAATCAATAAATAAAATCTTTAAGAAGTTTAATTATGAAAGAAATGAAAATTAAATCAATGTTTATAAAAACCCCATACAATTCTGGTTTTATATTGTTTCTCCTTTCAGTTAGTCCCAAACAGTAACACATGGTGGTTTGTCTTGCAGAGTCCCTGCAGCCCTTCCTGGAAGCCTGCAGCAACACTCTGTTTTTCCGCACGTGCTCTGTGCTGCTCCGAACCCCAAAGCTGGATCTTCAGATCCTAGAAAAGCTCAGCATCATCCTGCAGAAACTTTCTAAGATTAAGTGAGCAATTTTTTTTTTTTTTGTATTTTTCTGAAGCTAGAAACGGGGAGAGACAGACAGACTCCCGCATGCGCCGGACCGGGATCCACCCGGCACGCCCACCAGGGGGCGATGCTCTGCCCCTCCAGGGCGTCGCTCTGCCGCGACCAGAGCTACTCTAGCGCCTGGGGCAGAGGCCAAGGAGCCATCCTCAGTGCCCGGGCCATCTTTGCTCCAATGGAGCCTCGGCTGCGGGAGGGGAAGAGAGAGACAGAGAGGAAGAAGGGGGGGAGAGGTGGCGAAGCAGATGGGCGCTTCTCCTGTGTGCCCTGGCCGGGAATCGAACCCGGGACTTCTGCACGCCAGGCCGACGCTCTACCACTGAGCCAACCGTCCAGGGCAGCATTTTTTATTTCTAAAAGACATCTTATTCTGATCATTTAAACCTTTCTGAATTCTACATTTATTCAACTTTATTAAAAATTTTCAATAAACGTAGAAAATTTAGATTCATAAATATTGAGACTGCATCATGATACAATAGAATTAGAGTTTTAATCTTAGAATGTCTTACTGTTTCTACCACAAACAGTAATGAAAATTAAGAGCAGTTACTAGCCACCAGAGATGTCTCAGAACAAGTTGTGACACTGGTATTCTGTGCCACCACAGGTGAAAGTAAAATGATAAAATCATATTTTTCAGATTATTATTGATTGTAGTTTAGTTTAGGGAATGAGGAAAAATCAGGCAGAAAAGATTTAAAATAATGTTAGTAAAGATTTAAAATAATACATATTTTAGGAAACATGGGCTTGCTACTAATTTGTATTTTATAAGAATTGGGGGCTTTCTTTTTTTTTTTTTTTGAAGCTGGAAACAGGGAGAGACAGTCAGACAGACTCCCGCATGCGCCCGACCGGGATCCACCCGGCACGCCCACCAGGGGCGACGCTCTGCCCACCAGGGGGCGATGCTCTGCCCATCCTGGGCGTCGCCATGTTGCGACCAGAGCCACTCTAGCGCCTGGAGCAGAGGCCACAGAGCCATCCCCAGCGCCCGGGCCATCTTTGCTCCGATGGAGCCTTGGCTGCGGGAGGGGAAGAGAGAGACAGAGAGGAAAGCGCGGCGGAGGGGTGGAGAAGCAAATGGGCGCTTCTCCTGTGTGCCCTGGCCGGGAATCGAACCCGGGTCCTCCGCACGCTAGGCCGACGCTCTACCGCTGAGCCAACTGGCCAGGGCGGGGGCTTTCTTTTTATATTTCTTCTTCTTTCCTCTTATGCAAACATTGGTTTAATAATTTTTTAAATTATAGATAAAGGACATAGATATTAAGCTGTATTTTCTTAGATTCTTGGTATTGTCCAATGAGGCAAATCTGAACACTTGTTTTTATAACAGTAAGGTTGTGGTTTTGCTCAGTTCCTCTGCACCTTTTTTTCCCTCAGCCATGACTTCATGGTAGTGAGCTTAGGTAGTTTACCAGGCCTCATTATACCTGAATATTAAATATAATGCATTTTAAAATTATTTGCAGATGTGTGACAGTAGGCCAATACGTCCTGTTTGGTGCCTCACACACCACACCACACCATAGTAAATTAGTAGTTACCAAATTATAACCTCATGCTCAGCTCACCAGATTACTGGTTTTCGTCTGCTGTCAATTAAAGTTACCAAATCATTATCTTTCTTTTCTTGAAAACTGACTGCACCATGATTGTCTTGATTCGTAATCGGTAAATTCTCAGTAAGACCTGTTACAGTTTTCCCGTGGTGCCGTGAAGCTG
The DNA here is from genome assembly GCF_036850995.1 of Saccopteryx leptura. Lineage (NCBI taxonomy): Eukaryota > Metazoa > Chordata > Mammalia > Chiroptera > Emballonuridae > Saccopteryx > Saccopteryx leptura. The sequence goes on from NC_089505.1 coordinate 172,626,679, forward strand.
CAATCACATTACTTAGGTTTAATTCTTTCTTAGCTGTTAATTGATGGGATTTTTTTAAAGTCATCGCAAAGTGCAAGTATATCCGTGGGCCAAACTGTTTTACTATCTATGATGTGTTTTATAGCTTATGTTCATTTCAAAGTCATATAAAAACCAGAACAAAGCTTGAACAAGAGGGTTGGAAATAGTTAATGCTCAAGCAATCTTAAAGTAAATCTTTAAAACCACAAAGATGTAAACTCTTCTGTATCAAGTAGATGGTTATATGCAGCTATTTGATCATTTCTTTCAAGATACAAGTATATGTAGACAGAAAGTAAGAAATATGTAATCAGGTATAATTCTAATTGATAATGAAATTACTGACTGGTTATTAGAAAGAAGATGGTTGAAAACTATTTTGGAGCAAAAGGTAAACCAATACTCTAGTACTTTAAAAAGTCCAGCTTACTTAAAATAAGATGACCAAGTATTTGATATTTTCTAGCTGTTTAGAAAAAACAGTTCTCAAGTGCAGTGATAGTGAATAGGGTACAGTTTTCAGGATTAGGAAGCATTTTCCTTTTCTCTTGAACACTTTTTCATTCTAGGCCTAGCTCATGAGACCTATTGGGGGTATGTCTTGGTATATTAACTCTTTGGTTACCAATATTCTTCATTATTTTTAAAAACATGCCATTTTTCCATATTTACAAGTGTAATCTCTCAGTGCCGTCATAGATGAACCCCTTAAATGTGTGTAATTAAATTAGTGCATTTGTTCTCTTACAGGAGTAACAAGAAGTTCTTTGAACTTTTTACAATTCACCTGATGCTTCAGGAAATACAGAGGACGACACACCCAGAGCACGCCTTTCTCTGCATTAACCTGAATTCCACTCTGTTCAATTTGGGTTTAACAAAATGCAGCCCCCTGGCCCCCAGTGCAGGCCACTAGACTGGCTTATTGTTATTTTATAGATATTATATATGTGGTGCTTATTTGAAAGATTGCAGAGATCATTAAGGTAACTAAAAGTCTACCAAGTAAAGCTTCTAGTAGTATCTTTTATCATGAAAAATAAAGTAGAAATATTTTTTACCTCTAATAATGCAACCTATAGATGTTCTGGAGTTTTTGGAATGTTACAGTTCAGTTCAACTTAGGGTAGTACTGATGTGCAAAGTAGAATTTCCAGAATTAATGACATTGGTGTTATTTTTTTGTAACTGTTTTAGAGAACTCCTTAAAATTATGTAATTATTTGGAATAAAACTGGTGTTTATGTGGGAACAGGGCTAAATAATGTTGTCATTCTGTTTTCTTAATATATTAGAAATTTTCCCTTTGGGAAATGAAAGTACATAATTTTTAACTACCATCTTCATATTATAACTTTTCTACATCTCCTAGACTCACAAATACTGATATTTTTTGTTATGCTGTTCCTGGAGTACTTTAGAGAAACAATTTTTATTTTTTCTAGTTTTATTTTTCCAAAATAATATAATTATTACCAAAGCATATATGTACAAAAATTTTTTTTACACTGAAAAATAAAAATGTTCTAATCCCAGCACCCAGACATATCTCCTGCTGTAGCCAAAGATGAAGTAGCAGAAACAAAAAGAAATTGTATCACTGAGACCTCAGAAAATAGGATCAGTGTGAACAGAACATAAGACCAGCTCTCTGAGAACACAGAGTACCTAGAGATGGTACCGACCAGAGTGATGCCAGGCTCTAGAGCAGAGGAGGTAGGCACTTCAGCAGCGGGGCGGGGGGGGGGGGGGGTTGTTTCCAAAGACGAGAACAAGTAAAGAAGCATTATTGAAAGATACAGTTGAGTAAAGATTTGGAAGGGGGGTGGGGAGGGTTAAAGAAAGATCTGTGTGTACAGATCAAAAGACCTCATCATGTTCCAGAAAAATCTATGAGAAACGGAGTCTGTCATTAGACACATCCTGTAATTTAGATATGGTACAATTATAATTTAATGCTAAGTTTAAATTTTAAGGATAAAGGCAAAAACAAAATCCAGTTACCTACAAGTAAAGAAAAACAAAGCTAGCCTCACACAATGCCAGAAATTTGTATATAACTTTTGAAGAGGGAGATTTTTAATCCAAGAATTTATTCCTAGTGAAGATGTCTTTCATAGGTGAAGACGCTCTATCCATTGTGCACCACTGGTTGGGTGAAAGAATTCTGTTTAAAAACGACATCAAGTCCAGGTGTTTTACAGATGAATTGTCTTAACATTTCAAGGAGGAAATATTTAAACTGTCTCAGAATGTAGAAAAAGCATTTTTTCCCCCTAAAATGAGAAGCAGGAAGGCAAAGAGACAGACTTCTGCATGCGCCCTGGGATCCACATTGCAAGCCCCCTTATGGGGTAATGCTCTGCTTATCTGTGGCCGTTGCTCTGCAAGCAACCGAGCTATTTTAGCGCCTGAGGAGAGGCCATGGAGCCATCCTTAGTACCCGGGTCCAACTTGCTCCAGCTGAGCCATGGCTGCGGGAGGGGAAGAGAGAGACAGAGAGAGAGAGAAGAGAGAAGGGGAGGGGTGTAGAAGTAAATGGTTGCTTCCCCTGTGTGCCCTGACCGGGAATTGAACCCAGGACATGCACACTCCAGGCTCTACTCCTGAGCAAACTGGCCAGGGCCTAGAAAAAGCATTCAGATTTATTTTCTATTGTTAGTAAGAACTTGGTACCAAAAAATTGAATAGATTCAAAAGTCGTAAAGAATTACGAACAAATCAACTGTCTTATTCCTGGCCTGAAAATCCAAAGAGCTCCCAACTGCCTTGTCCCTCTGTGTAGCTGCAAGCTGCATGCTTTCTTGCAAGCGTGGTGAGAAGCGAGGAGGGGGAGCCCCCTTGGACTTGGGTCTTCTCTGGTGATAGTTATACACAGTGCAAAACCAGGAACAGCAATCAGAACCTTTTCCACTCCCCTGTGTCCTCCTCCCCAAAGTACTCTTGTAGCAATCTGTAGCTTTTTTTTTTATTAGTTTGTTTATTGAAACTGTAAAATATAATAAGTTATATATACAGAATTAGATTAAAAAAATTGACAGTTAAGACTTCACTGGTATGGGCCACAGCTCTAGGCTGAGGTGTTTTTTAAATGTTTTTAAGTATGGCAAAAATAATGACTGTCTCCATACAAAATGTCAGGGTGGGGTCCTAGCTTTGGTCAGTAATAATCATTATGGTCTTACTGATTTCAATTCTGTATGTAGGCTAAAGCTTATCAGAATAAACCTTTTTTTGAGTATGTTTCCAAATACATAGGTAAATGATAAAGAAATGTGTAACTCTTTATGTGCAAGTAGCTCCCTAAAAATGGCAGGTTGAGAGTCAGTTAAACACGATCTGATGCTGGCTGACCTCTGGCCCCAGAATTCAAAAGCGTGAACCAAGGGAACCCTCCCCTTTCCCCCCACCAGGGGCCAGAGAACAGCCACACCTGCTCCTTCACTGAAAATGCTGCTCTAAGGAGGCTGCAAGCTATCATCCTGTAACACACACTTCTCACTTGTAACATCTGCACACTGACCATTATCACAAAGCAAGGAGGGGCACCCAGGATTTCAGGAGCAATTAAGAGGCTAACTTTTGCCGTGATGTATTTAGCTTGCAAGTATATCAAATAGGTTCTCATAAGCAGCAACACTTGTAGTAAATGATATTAAAAATTATTTTATCACAGTATCTGCTACATTCATTGGTTGGAAATTGCTTGTTGGCTTTAAACATGTGACTGATTTCCTCCCCCAAAGTATTTGGTCAGCTACACAGTGTGTCATTTTAAAAGACATTGCTTTATATGTGAGAGGTTGGTTTTAATAGGATACTAACCGCAGCCAGACTGTCCTCGGGAGGCTCAGCAGCAAGCCCAGACTAGCCCCCGGTGCGGCCGCCCCCCCCCCCCCCCCCCCGGCTCCCCTGCTCTTCCGGGTGCCCGTGCAGTGAGAGGGTCGGTCAAGGGCAACGCCAGTTTATCAACTTCATTTCTGAATGGATGCCAACAATTGCAGTTCGGGTGAAAACTCAGGATTTAAGGTGTTTTTTTTTAAATTTCTATTTTACTTGATCACTCACATTGTATTCACTTCCATGGAGCACCTCAAAGGCCTGGCATTTCTTATTGCTCCACCTTCCTTTGGCTTACTCGAACCTTCCTTTTTCTGCAATTTGAGAATCACAGACTAGTCTCTCGTTTGCAGAAGACAAACTGAGGCCCAGGGAGAAAGAAGAAAATGGCTTATGTTGGTACAACTAGAACCAGACCCCTGAACTGCAAGCCCAGGCTCTCCCTGCACAGGGGCCTCCACTTTACCTGATGGCTCAGAAGGCCAGAGCCCAAAACTCTCACAAGGCTTCATTTCCCTGTGTAAGCAGAGCTGGTCACTCTTTTCTTTTTGAAGTAAAAACAGCCCGGTACATAATTTAAATGGCTTGTGTCCTTTGGGCACTGACTTGGCCAAAGGGTCAAATCTAACTGAGAATGAGAGTTGGAAGGCAATTTGTGTTTAATAAAAAACAATTGGATTCCCAGGCCTAAGATTCAGGCAGTGAATGAATCTGACTACTGCACAGGTCTCCCTGATTGGATAAACACATGCCTTCCATATCAGCGACATGAAGCAGGCTACCAAGTAGTGCTCCCATAGTGACTAGAATGGCAGGAGGAACATGATGACCTCAAAAATAGGTCAAGTTATCCTAATGAAGCCACTTGTGGTGAACCAGAAACAACACATGCGGTGGTGTGTCTGTTTTGTAGCCATTCAATAGAACTTCTGAGCTGCTTTCTTGGTGAGGATGCCTCCTTCATCACCTCGGTGGGAAGCCATCTCCCTCTTTCAGAACTCTTGTTACATTTTCTTAGCATCTCCTCACTCAGACTGTTTGACATCTTCTAGCAAAGTGGTCTGTGGACATGACTTCTGTCTCTCATGGGGTTGTAAACTCCTTACAGGGACAGATTCTTCACCTCTGTCATCCCACGTTGTTTGGCTCATTTGAGTACCCAACAATATCCCTTGAACAAGTTAATGGCGAGTGGGCTGGCTGACTAGATAAGTATTCTGTTTTGTGAGGTGCTGGTAGCATCCTAGCTTTAATCCTTTATCTTTAGTTAGGTTAGAAGACAGGCCTCATTTCCTCTTGTTCCTTGGAACAGCCTACAGTGTTCCCTGGTGATTCTTGGCAACCTGTTGAACCACCATAAAGGAACAGTACCATATCCCTTTATATGGACAGCTCCAGAGCCCTCATTCCACCTACCCTTGGTACACTCCGAGAAGTACAGGCAACAGACATCCTCCTCAGGATGCAGTGGGCAGCTGGGAGGTGGGTGGCAAGACCCCAGCCCACTCCAGTATGTCTGCGCACAAGGACTCCACTGCATCCAGCCGCTCGATCTGCACCAGCTTCGTGAGCAGCTCCGGGATGCTGTAGCCTGCGGTGCTGATGCGGTCAAACAGCTGCATGCCGTCAGTCATGCCCCCGATCTCGTCCCGCTTTAGTCCGAAGCTCTCGGCAAGGTGGCGCCATGTTTTCACGATGGCCTTCTCAGAGTTGTAAGTGGCGCTGAGCATGCGGCTGGTCTTCTCCAGGCAGTCGAAGGGCAGCTCGGTGGGGCTGAGGCCTGTGGTAGGAAGGCCACAGTCAGATGCTGCAGTGGCAGTCAACACAAGCCAACACTGTTACAAGTCATTTTAAAGCCTTTTTAAAAAAATTGTAAAATAAGACACAGTTGCAGAAAACCAGTCAAAATAAATTTATAGCTACAGGCAGACAACACCCAGAACTTTGGCATGAGGCATCTCTCCGTAAATCCTAATCCCATTAATGACTCTTTTCTCTTAAGAAAATAACTATAGCTCCCATGATTATACTAACTGTTACAGCGATCTCTTCTAGACCACTTTTCAGTGGTCACCAAAGCTGTTAATGCAGGTCACCCTTCATTGAGTAACCCTGCCTTACCTGGGCTGGGAAGGAGGTCAAAGGGACAGAACTATGTCCCTTTATGGGAACAGTCGTCACCTTTATGAAAGGTGCTTTCTCAGACAGTCCGAACTTGCTGTTATCTGAGCCAAGTCACTGCCAAATCAGTGGTTCTCAGACTTTGCTGTGCATTTGACTCACCCAGAAGCAATTTAAAAAACAGATGCCTTTCCACTTCTGGAAAACGGGAGTAAACACATTTCCCCTTCTTCTCTGGTGAGTAGAGCTAAAGCCTCTGGCACTACCTATAAAGCAAACGCAAGCAGACTCTGGAAAGTGGAGAAAAATGACTGTGAAGAACTTCAGGGCTGGAGCGGTGACAGCGGGGGAGCTCCTTGGATTTGTTTTTCGCTTCATCATCCAAAACATGGAGCTGAAGAGTTCAGCAACCCAGATTCCAACAATATAAATAGCTCTAACAAAAGCCTGTTCTCTATAATTAAAGCACTAGGAAAAGGGTGTAGCAAGAAAACATCTGGACAGTAACTGCTTTATTACAGCCAAACACCTCAGAAAAACTGAGGTCCCTCCACCAAAGCCAGCAAAGCTGAATGAGGAGCTTGGGAGTTACCCCTCCGGGCGCTGTGACTTCGCACCAGGATGGTGTGAAGGAAGGCTAAGCAGGAGCCTCATCTTGTTCCTGATCTTGAAGGAAAGCATTCAGTTTCTCACTATTAACTATAATGTTAACTTAGGGATTTTTAGAAGTGATTTACATTAATTTTGTGAATAGATTACATTATTTTTAAATTTTTGAACCAGCCTTGCCTCCTTGGAATAAAGCCTACTTGTTATGTCTATAAATTTTAAAAACATATTGTTGAATTCTATTGGCTAATATTTTGTTGAGGATTTTGCATCTACATTCATGAGGAATATTGGTCTGGAGTATTTTTTTTTTTTTTTGTACTGTCTTTGTCTGGTTTTGGTATCAAGCTAATACTGGCCTTACAGAATAAGCTTGGGGGTGTTTCCTTCTTTTCTATTTTCAGATTTTATGTAGAATCGTTAGTTCTTTAAATTTTGGTACAGTTTTACAGTGGAACTATGTGGGCTTGTAGCTTTTTCTTGTGGAGTGGTGATTTTTAAAACTACAAATTCCATTTCTTTAATAGTGATAAGACTATTCAAATGATCTACTTCATTTTGGGTGAGTTGTGGTAGTTGATGCTTTTTGAGGAATTGTTCCATTTCATCTAAGTTGTCAAATTTACATGTGTAGAGTTGCTCATAGTATTCCCTTATTATCTTTTTGACATCTGCAGAGTCTGTAGTGATATCCCCTTTTAATTGTTTGATATCGATAATTTGTATCTTATTTATTTTTCTTTGTCACTCTTACTCGAGATTTGTTCATTTTGTTGATCTTTTCAAAGAACTAGTTGGCTCTTTTCATGTTGACTATTCTATTTTATAATAATGTTCTATTGTTTCTCTTTTTTAAATTTTTTGATTGGTGCTCTTATCTTTATTATATCCTTTCTTCTGTTTACTTTGGATATATTTTGCTAATCTTTTTCTAGGTGCTTGAGATGGGGGCTTAGATTATTGATCTGAGACTTTTCTTCTTTTGTAATACATGCATTTGTGATATAAATATCCTCTCATTATCAGAGGGAAGAGGTGGGAGGAGTAAAGGGGGCAAGATATATAGTGACGGAAGTTGGTTTGAATTTGTGTGATGGGTACACAATGCTATATACATATCATGTATCATATAAATGTATACTTGAAACCTAGATGATCCTATTAACCAATGTCACAATAATTTAAATTTAAAAATATCTTCTCATATTGCTTTAGGTGTGTCCTACAAATTTTGATATGTTGTATTTTCATTTATTTAAATTTTTTTTTGAGATTTCTTCTTAGACTCAGGGATTATTTAGAATTGTGTTGTTTAGTCCTCAAACCACACCAAGTGCATTCACTGTGGTGCAAACAGATACCAGCTGAGTAGCAGAGCTCCCAGAATGCAGGGGAGGTCAGCTCTGTGGAGTTACTCCCAGTGCCAGCGACTCTGCTGGGGGTGGGGGGAGGATCATAGCAAGAAGTGACTGCAGGCCTGACCTGTGGTGGCGCAGTGGATAAAGCGTCGACCTGGAAATGCTGAGGTCGCCAGTTCAAAACCCTGGGCTTGCCTGGTCAAGGCACATATGGGAGTTGATGCTTCCAGCTCCTCCCCCCCTTCTCTCTCTGTCTCTCTCTGTCTCTCCCTCTCCTCTCTAAAATGAATAAAAATAAGAAAAAAAAATTTAAAAAAAAAAAAAAAAAGAAGTGACTGCCAATGACTCCTCCCAACTGGGGAAGCACCAATAGCCTTCGGTTCCAGAACCTCCCAGAAAGATGAAGACCCTTACATCTTTATTCCCGCTACCCCCCCACACAAACCGATTTTCTTAGAAGGTCAAGGAAGCTGACAGAAACCTAATAAGGGTCTCTGAAAACAGTGTTTCTCCATTTGAAAAATGAACCATGTCTTTAAAAGCATTAACTCCACGGGGAATTAAATGTAATGAACCAAATTCAATCTCTGCCAAAAAGAAAAAATAATGTGTTATTTAGTTTCCAAGTGTGTGAGGATTTTCCTGTTATCTTTCTGTTATTGATTTATTGTTTGATCCTGTTGTGGTAGGGAATACACTCTGCTACAAGACTTTGATGACTGGGACTCACCCCAGGCTAATTACATCAGGATTTTGGGACAGGTGCTCAAAGGGAGCCAGTGTAGGACTCTCCACATGACTACTGTTCACTCAAGACTGGGCAGTGCTGATCTGAGGGTCCCAGGCACACTGTCAGGTTGTGAGACACATGAGAGGTGGCTGAACTCACAGAGCCTCAATCAAGTTCTTTGCCTCCCATCTCACTGGAGGGGCTCTTCTTTCCTGACATTGGTTTGAAAAACCACTGTCCCTGTGGTATGGGCTCTTAAAGACATTTGGAAAAGAGAAACTTTTTCTTTCTTAAGTGAGAGCAGGGGAGATAATGAGTCAGATTTCCACATGCACCCTAACTAGGACCCACCTGGCAACCTGTCTGGGGCTGATGCTCCAACCAATCTAGCTATTTTTAGTTCCTTAGGCTGATGCTCGGACTAACCGAGCTATCCTCAGTACCTGAGGCTGAAACTTGAACCAATTGAGCCATTGGCTCTGAGAGGGAAAGAGAGAAGATGGAGGGAGAGAAGCAGATGGTTGCTTCTCATGTGTGCCCTCAGTGGGAATCCAACCCGGGATGTCCATATCCTGGGCCAACACTATCCACTGAGCCAACAGGCCAGGACTAAGAATCACTTTCTAGTGACAGAATGCAAATATCAGCCCATCCTCCACTGAGCAGCTGATGGCTCCTGGGCATAAGCATTCATGGCCTTTCAGAGGCCACCTTTTAGCTGACAGTTGAATAGAGTTCTTGGCCTCCTGAACTCGCCCTCCGTAGTTATTTCTGAATAACAGAGCACCCAACTGGCCCGCCCTGGGCTCAACGTACTGGGCTCGGTCCACGTGGAGGAATGAGTGGGCACCAGTCTCCACTCCTGTCCAGCCAGATCCACTGAGGAAGCCAGTGGGACAGATTCAAGTGGCCTGATGAAGCTGGGACATTCCCTAGCTTCAGTGATGACAGCTTCATCTCCTAGGTTAATTAAAAGGTAATTTAAAGACTTGATTTGGAAGAAACTGGAGTTGGGATTCTGGTTACAGATAGAAATATATGTACTCGGAATATAAACTCGGTCCTGGGGCCTCTTCCTAACTGCTGATAGGGTAAGGCAACCTGACCTTGCCTAGGAGACGTCTTTACGAGGGGACATGACGAATGCTGAAGGGGCACTAAGGACGGAGCTACTGGATGAGTGATGACTACCAAAGATTTCAAAGATGACAATGTCGGTAGAGAGACAGCATCTAGGGGCATGGGAGGACACGTAGCCTCTTCCAGCCCTGTTCTCCAGAGCCCCTGGAGAACCTGGAGAGCAAGGCTCTGCACTGGGGTGAATGTTGGCTCCTTGTCCTGTGAAGGAAGAGTGAGGGGAAGTTCTGGGGAAATATGTTTAAGTAGCTTGGAGTCAAATTCCATGTCCCTTTGCCCTGACACCAGTTTAGCCGGCCCTTCTGACGAGGAACACAACAAGTAGGAAGGGTGACTTCTCTCAGTTCCCTCTCAGGGGCACCAAGACTCCTGTGAGAGCCCCCTTCCGCCTGTCAGTGTCTGGAGGCAGGTCCCAGGGAAAGACCCGGTAGGCGTCCTGCCAGAACAGCTCTTTGGTGCTCACCTTCGACAACTCCACATACGTTGGCATACACATCCAATATCTTTTTCCTTCGGCTTTGAATCTACAACAAAAGTTAAGAGGATGTTAACTTTCCAGAAAGGGGGAAATGGTAGCAAACACTGAGCCAGTCCTCCTTGTCTGTGTCAGCGGAGAGCCGCTCTCCTGACTTCCAGTCAGAGATGTGAGCCCAGTGCTCACACGACATCTTACCCCTAATTCAGAGAGAGTGCCTTTCTTTGGGCTTCTTAGGTGCCCTGGACACACCTGGCATTAGTCTCTTGGAAGGACAAATGTTGGGGATCCCAGCTTGCCAGCAGGCAGCCGGGAAGTGAGACCCATGGTAGACAGGTAGAAAAGCCCCAGGCCACCCTGGAACCAACACACCTCCAGGGTTCTGTGAGTGACAGGTCCCACCGCATAAGGCACTGGACTGGACAGTACAGACAGTGATGTCCCCATCAAGCCTAGACTAGGTCCAGCCTCTCAACTAAGGACACTTTTTTACTGCCCAGCAATATTGCTAGGCTGCTGCTTGGTCAGGCTGCCAGTGACCCGCCTGCGACTCTCGGGCGGCCAGGGCCGGGCTCACAGCACATTATAAGGTGGAAAACCCTGGGGAGCATTTTTACAGGAAAAATGTGCATATGTCTCTATATAGCTGTGTATTCATATACTATGTACATAGTCATATTTAACTATTATATGTGTGCGTAGATCTAGGCCAGTATGTTTACAAAGACTTTTTTTGTCCTATGGCATTCCAAGCAATTTTAAGTTTTTGTCTGTGCTTACTAATTTTCATTTTCTTCTATGAAGCTATGTAAGAAAAAGTAATTTTCTATTTTTTAACTATCTTGCTTTAAACCTGTCACTCCATCTAGGTATCTTGGCCTGGGCTTGTGGGAGAGGCGCTGTGCCCACAGCAGGCTGTTCCCCGCAGCAGGGCCCCTCAGGAGTGGAGACACGCGGACAGAGCCTCACCCCAGTGGACTTGGTGGTAGTGGCTGACCTCTCCCTGGCCAGATGCACCAGAGACAGCAGGCACAGCTCGGGGGGGCCCTGCTTGTCAGGGGCGGGCTCCTCGTCACTGTCTATGCTCCGGCTCAGCAGCTGCTCGTTCTCGGAGGAGGCATCGTTCTCGCTGCAGAAACAGGAGAGGTCGTTAATGATGTCTGGAGGGTGCGGCCTGGACACGCCCTCCACAGTGGGGACAGTTGGGACACAGAGACTTGTTACTTAGGCTTTTATTCAGCAGCTCCTGGCGTGAGGCATGGGACTCAAGGTGAGAACGACAGCCTGCCCTCTGTCCCCTCCAGACAAGGATGCTGAGTGCAGGTGGCCCAGATGCCATGTGAGCAGACTGGCAAGTATACTGAGGTGGAAGTGGTACAGGCTCATCCCTGCACCCTACCCAGTTCCGGAAGGGGTTCCTGAATGTCTTATAGCTTGCTCTACGTCACCTAGAGAGGCACAACAGTCAATCCTGTGTCTTGATGCAGCAAACAGGTGAGATAGCATGGAACTTGTGCCAGCTCTCAGGAAACAAAGCTGCACAGAGCCTGAGCCTAGGCAGCATGGGGGCCCTAGACTAGGGTAACCTGCCTGACACGTGCCTGCCAGGGGTAAGGGGCTTTGGGAAATCGCACAGGAAGGCAAGTGGGCTCACTTCTCAGGCCCAGGCCCTAGGCATGTGTGTGTTGAAGCTCAAACTCTCAAAATCATTCCAAATATATGAAAACATTCTTTTTTTTTTTAAATGGGTATCCTGCTTGTTTCCTGTGGTTTGTTAATAAATAATGAAGCCCACATTCAACATAACCTTCGAGACAGGATGATGCAAAGAAAACGGAAGTGGTGGGTGAAGCCCATGAGGTTCAGACCACATGGGAGTCGGCTGGACTGCTGTCCCCCCCTGGGAGCAGACCAGGTGGGAACGCACCACTGTTTCCAGACCTCCAGTGGCCTCGAGGCCTTTCCCTATGACCTGAGACAAGGCGGAGGGGAGGAAAGCTCAGTGCCTGGTCTTTTAAACACAACTGTGGAGTATTTTATTTAAACTCTTTATTTAACATTTCTGTATGAAATAAACATTAGTTTTCCAAATAGGGTCTCCAAATATTTCCTCAGTCCTTAGAGCAGGGGTCGGGAATCTTTTTGGCTGAGAGAGCCATGAATGCCACATATTTTAAAATGTCTAATTCCGTGAGAGCCATACAACGACCTGTGTAAGTTATGCATTATCCAATAAAAATTTGGTGTTGTCCCAGAGGACAGCTGTGATTGGCTCCAACCACCCGCAACCATGAACATGAGTGGTAGGAAATGAATGGATTGTAATACATGAGAATGTTTTATATTTTTAACGTTATTATTATTTTTTATTAAAGATTTGTCTGCAAGCCAGATGCAGCCATCAAAAGATCCACATCTGGCTCGTGAGCCATAGGTTCCCGACCCCTGCCTTAGAGGAAACTTAAGTCACAGGCTGTATTCCTGTTCTTTTCAGTGTTCTTTTTCTGCTTCCTCTTGGGATGAGCAGTTTGGAAGCGCGGATAGGGAGAGGCTGACACAACACAGGATGAGACGGACAAAGGCTAGAGGAGCAACTGTCTCTGAGAGCCACCCTAAGGAGCCAAGTCCCCACCATGCAGCCCGTGTCCTGGTCACAGCAGCCTGCACTTGGTACACCCTGCCAGAGGTGCATGAAGTTGCTTCGATCACAGATTCATGGGGTTTGGAAAAATGATCATTGGGAATAGAGGCACTAATGAGAAATGACCGTTTGTTAAGGGCCTGCTGAGTGGAGCACGTACCACTGCTCTTCTCTCCCAGGAGGCACAGGTTTCATGATTTAAATTTGCGGCCTTGTGTCAGGGATGTTGAGTTTCCCAAATGAAGTAAGTTTGGTAGTGCTTTATAAACACCAAAGTTCTAGGCAAACATCTGGATTTGTTATCATTCCTAGAAAGCAGACTTTGCAAGAGTTCACACGCCGTGGAAAGGTCACAGGCCAGGAATGAGAAGAGGAGGAACTTACCCTCTGCTCTTCCTGTAGCCAGTGTGGTGACCGCATGGCCTCTGTGCCCCCATTTGTGACAGGCATGCGTGTGGGTAGGGTCTTGGGACAGTCATGGAGTGGACCATTACTGTGGGGTGAGTTTTTGGAACCTAAGCAGGACTAAGTCCGAGTGACCATACAAGGGGACGAATGAAAAGTTTATACCCCTGCACCCTAGACGTTAAAGCTGGGGCTGACTCCACACCCCAACATGTGTGCTAAATATGATAAAGACTTCATGTGTCGAGTCTCTTCCATAAGAGGCCTTACTTCTCTCTGCCTGAGTGTTGTCCTAGAGCCTGCAGAACAGGTGGCCTGGCCTTGGTCCTCAGCCCTGCCACTGACTGGGTGTGTGACTATCACCACAGGACTGCTTCTGAACCTCAGCTTCCCACAAATGTGCACAATGTCAGCACCTTACTCCTAGGGCCCATGAAGGCAACACCTTCACTCGCGGTGGGCAACCAGCACCAAATGTCTGATGACCATTTTCACCGTCACTGCAGCAGTATCACAGGGGCATTTCCAGTGCGAGCCATGTGCCATCCATGTCTGTGCTGGCAGCAGCAGCAATATTTACCAGGCTGCTGAAAAGGATGAGGCACACAGAGGCTCTGAAGTCTTCATTAGGAAGGGGGATGTTGTGGAGAAAGGCCTGGGGCATCTGCCTCTGGAGGAGGGGAGGAGAGGGTGACCTGAAGCAGCTGACGGGTGTGAACCACCTGGCCCTGGTGCAGGTCCACAGTGAGGCTGAGACCCCATGCTGACTGGGGCTGCTCTGCTGGTCCCCAAGGCCTTGCTCCCCCGGGAGCCGTCCCCAGTACAACCTCCAAGCCAGCTGTCAGGTTTCTCAGTGCACTCCTCACCTGACATGGCCAGCTCCCCATCCTACTCAGGAGCCCTGGACCTGGGGGCTGTTGAGGCTGCGGTGCTTTGACATACCTCTTGGCCGTCTTTGCTGGAGCTGCTGTCAGCTTCTCAAATTCATCCTTCTCAGAGAAAATCACCACATTGTCTGTAGGTAAATGGGGAGATTGGGGGGAAAAGGCGTTAGAGTCGACTCCGGCTCCAAGCTTGTCCTTCCACAGCTCACTTCTCTTTAGCAGACCTGCTTGTTGACCAAGCCACCTGTCCCAAGGATTAAGCACAATGTGGCTGCACTGACACCCCTCCCTGTGACCCCCATGCTAAGCGGCACAAGAACATAGCCAGTAGAGGCCAGGCTGCTGAGGGAGTGGTGAGAGGGGCAGGACACTCCACACTGGAGACAGACATCCACACTTGGGGGGACTGTCTGCAGACCTGGGGCTTCTTTCTTCTCCTCTTCCTTGCTCACTTGGGCTTCCACACTTTTCACGGAGTGGCTGCTGCAGCAGGCTAGTTGGGAAAAGAGAAGGGTGTGAGCAGCTAAGCTCACCAATGGGGCGAGTTGATGGACTTGTTCAAGGGGGGATCTCGGAACAGGCATTGGGGAGCAGTCACCTGGGGCAGAAGGTTTTGTCTTCATGATGTAGAACATGATGATGAGCACAATTGCGATGGCCATGATGAAGATGGTGGACATGGCAATGATCAGAGCCGTGGCCAGGTGTCCCTGGCCTGAGAGTTCTGCTGAATTTGGGGAAAGAAGGCACTGACTTAGGGACCATGCATCCCTTTAGGACCATGGTCCCCATAAGCAATGGCCCTGACACAGGGACACTTTCTGGAGACCCTCAGAATCCAAAATGCTTGCTGAGTCTGAGAACCTAGCCCTATAAGTTTGCTCTGGCCACCCCCTCAAGACTGCTCATGAGCTCCCCTTGCTGGTATCAGCCAAGGTAGAGCCAGGCTTCGTCGGAATGCTCTGGTTTGGACTTGCTCTGTTGTTCCTGGGGTGCCTGTCCTCAGTTCTACCACTCTGGGAAGCTGGCATGAGTGCTGATGCTCTGTGGGTATTTGAAGGCAATCCAAATCTCCTTGAGGACCTGGGCCTTAAAGACACTTAAACAATAGATGGCAGCCCTGGCCAGTTGGCTCAGTGGTAGAGCGTCGGCCTGGCGTGTGGAAGTCCCAGGTTCGATTCCGGCCAGGGCACACAGGAGAAGCGCCCATCTGCTTTTCCACCCTTCCCCCTCTCCTTCCTCTCTCTCTCTCTCTCTCTTCCCCTCCCGCAGCCGAGGCTCCATTGGAGCAAAGTTGGCCCGGGCTCTGAGGACGGCTCCACGGCCTCCGCATCAGGCGCTAGAATGACTCAGATTGCAGCAAAGCCCCAGATGGGCAGAGTATCGCCCCCTAGTGGGCTTGCCAGGTGGATCCCAGTTGGGCGCATGCGGGAGTCTGTCTGCCTCTCTGTTTCTCACTTTGGAAAAATACAAAAAAAGCCCCCCAAAACAAAAAAAGCCTCAATAGATGGCATTGAGACAGTGCAAGAGGAGTGAAGGAGCCAGTAATGAGGTCTTGCTGTGAGAGACTGTGGGCCTTGGGGTCCTCCTCCATCCATCCTAAGGGGACTAGGGAGTGAATGTAATTACTGGACATAGATATAGAAGTGTTGAGATCAGAGGTTTGTATCAGTCAGCAGCAGAATTGTTGATATTAAGATCAGCCGAAGCCCAGGAAGCAGCTCCCCTCTTGCCCTCGCCACTTCCGTCTGAGCACCACTGCTGTCGCCCTGGGCACGTGCCTTCACTATCAACATGTAATGGGCTCAGGACACCCATAAGGTCATCCTTCCACTCCTTACAGAGATATTACTAACTTCCAGCAACTGCAGGCATTGAATATGATGAAATTACATTAGGGAGGTGATTTGAAGTAGAGAAAAAGAATGATTCATGGTCATGTCTAATAATTATTTATTTTCTTCCTCTCCAGCATCCCCCCCCCCCATGTCTAGGTGCTTAACTCCAAAAGATTAATACTACAGCACCCTGCCTACCTTTACGGGCGTGCTGGAGAGTAGAGAGGGTGCTGCTGTCAGCGGTGCTGGGGAAGCTGGCAGAAACCCCCGGAATGGCTCCTGCACCTGCAAGAGAACAGTCACTGAGCACCATCAGCATGACTCTCAGTATGACCCTCAGCATGACCCTCAGCACGACCCTCAGCATGACCCTCAGCATGACAGTCACTGAGCACCCTCAGCATGACCCTCAGCATGACCCTCAGCATGACCCTCAGTATGACCCTCAGCATGACCCTCAGCATGACCCTCAGCATGACAGTCACTGAGCACCCTCAGCATGACCCTCAGCATGATCCTCAGTATGACCCTCAGCATGACCCTCAGCATGACAGTCACTGAGCACCCTCAGCATGACCCTCAGCATGACCCTCAGTATGACCCTCAGCATGACCCTCAGCATGACAGTCACTGAGCACCCTCAGCATGACCCTCAGCATGATCCTCAGTATGACCCTCAGCATGACCCTCAGCATGACCCTCAGCATGACAGTCACTGAGCACCCTCAGCATGACCCTCAGCATGACCCTCAGCATGACCCTCAGCATGACAGTCACTGAGCACCCTCAGCATGACCCTCAGCATGATCCTCAGTATGACCCTCAGCATGACCCTCAGCATGACCCTCAGCATGACTGCAGAAGCTCCCACAGCAAAACAGATACACGATGTGGCAACAGAGCTACTGGCCTAAAGCTTCAGACGGTGATGGCCAGAGAAAGGCCGAATAATATACACTATAATAAGTTATATAAGGAATATAAACTTATTATTTAAAAAATCTAGAAGAAAATAACACAAAAAGAAGTGAAAGAATCACCCACAGTTTCTGAATAAAGTTGATACTTTGGTGTATTTTTCTCTAGGATTTTTGCATCACACACTTTTAATAAGTTGTGATCAAACTAAGAGCAGGCATGAGCTTGGTCTTCTCTCTAAACTGTGATTCATAAAACTCTGTGTAAAAAGTGTTACTTATCAGGGATGAAATAGAAACTGACTTGTGATCAGACAAATCACTAAATTGTTTAATTAAAACAAACAAAAATATTCTACCACAGAAAAGACGGCGTCTTAATGGTTAACATTCCTTTAGGACAGACTGAGTTTTGCAGTTAATAAAAATGATCATGTGTCAAATAAGTCTCTTCTTGTCTTGCTTTTGTCTCTACCAGTTCTGGGGTAACAGGAAGTGGGTTTGTCCCGAATAAGGACAAGCGATGTCCTCCCTAAGATCACTACATGTCAGTCCTCCCAGAGCCCAGCCAAGAGGAATGGCACCAATATCTGGACCCTGGTCAGCAAGCTTTTGTGAGAAACAAGGATGTTTTCCTTAACAGAAGGTTCTCAAGAGAAGCACAGCCACCTGCTCTGTGAGTGGTGCTGCTTCTTCTTCTTCTTCTTCTTCTTCTTTTTTTTTTTTTTTGTGTGTGTGATAGAGACAGAGAGACAGGGACAGATAGGAAGGAAGAGAGATAAGAAGCATCAATTCTTCATTGTGGCTCCTTGGTTGTTCATTGATTGCTTTCTCATGTGTGCCTTGACTGGGGGGCTCCAGCACAGCAAGTGACCCCTTGCTCAAGCCAGCGACCTTGGGCTCAAGCCAGATGAGCCCGCGCTCAAGCTGGCGACCTCGGGGTTTTGAACCTGGGTCCTCCGCATCCCAGTCCAATGTTCTATCTACTGTGCCACCACCTGGTCAGGCTGTGAGTGATGCTTCTAAAGCCACTTGTACACATAGCTTGGGGAAACCCAGGAGACAGTGGCCACAGCCAACTGGGTAAGGCAAGTCTTGCTGAATTATGCATATGTCCATGCCCAGTAGGTAGAGAAGGTCACAGCAAAGAGCAGGGTCAGAAACTTTTGATCCTCACACCTTTGAAAACAAATAGAAACTAAAGCTGAAATAGGGTGGTGGCTCAGAAGGGAATTGGGTGAGGACTGGCTCCTGGTATTATTCTCATTCTGTATTTCTATTAGGTGTCATGTTTCAGAGTCAACTGGTTGCTGAGGTTGATCAGGAAATTAAACTGTTCCGGGTGTATGAAAAATGTGATTTGCTGCCTGGGGGGCAAACAGGTAGGTTTTTCTGGGAAGCATTGCCAGGCATGGAGGCTCACACCCTCCTCCTACACTGGACAGGGTTTCACCCTGGGACAGGCTGGCGAGGCAGGGATGCTGCTACTGTACCTTCCTGCTGCCCTTCTAGCTCCTGCTCAGAGCAGTTTTCCATGTTGTTTAAAACACTCCACTTCTTGAGTCAGAGCTCTTAAAACTAGAGGCGTCTCCTCCCTGGGGATTTGCCACTTACAGAGGCCAGGGACTTCACTTATTGGGAGCTCCTGGCCTCTGTCCCTTCGTCTAGTCTTTGTCACCTGTGGTGCTGCCTCAAATGTAGGTGTGGTTGCCACCCAGGCCACCACATGATGGGTAGGTCAGTCCTTTCCTGCTGCAGGGCATGATGGGTTCTGTGGTTCCTCTCCTTTCCTCCTTTTTTCTCAACTGCTGTCACTAGGATGACTTCTTAACTCTTCCACCAAGAAGGTGGGTGTTGAGAGGCATAAGGGACAGGAAGGCAGCAGGCCAGCGTGAGCTGCCTTCGAGTGACCTGCTCAGAACAGAGCAGGGCTCATCAATGTCCCCAGCCCTGAGCTTGTGTCCCCAGGGCCTTGCCCCTTTCTCTGTAATCACTGGTGGGTGCAGGGCAGAAAGCAGGGAGGTGGGACATGAGATTTGGTGGGTGGTTGGAAGAAGAATGTTAATGGTAAAAACTGGAAGGGGTGGCTCTTCTTTCTTCCTGTCCTGGCCCTTCCAGCACCTCTCTGACCCTGACAAACATCCCTGCTTAGAGAGACATTTCTTTGCCTTTCTAGAGCATAAATGGCACTCCCCAACCCCAATATTTATGATAAATCTCATAATTTAGATGCGATTAAGTTAATTTAACCTTTCACTGGGCCTCCGAATCAGTGGCCCTCCAGGGAGGGGCTGGTGGAGGAGGCGTTCCCCAGGGATGGTGTGTGTGTCTCCGCACTGTTTGCACAAGACTGACCTGGAGCCCTGCCTTTTACCGCTCACACCTCACGCGAATTCCCTTGGAAAGTTCCAGAATGATAAGATCTTTAGCCCTGTTTGCATCGGCTGGAAGTAGCCTGTCAAACTTTGTCCAGTGACAGGAGGAAAAAAACAGTATGGGGCAGAGCTGCAAGGACAGCCGGTTTCCTTTTCAAAAGCATATTGGACACTGAAAGTGAAGCTTGTCTATCTGTTTGGTAAGGGGCTCAAAGGAGCTGAAGCTGCATAGTCGGGGCCTGTCTGTGCACATCTGTCATCTATCTCTCTTGTCCCTTTCTGCCAGGGCTTGCTGGCTGAGGCTGGGTGACAAAGGTTGGAGTTGGGGACACCAATATGCCCAGGCCTGTGGTCTAGAGAGGAACAGGGACAGCAGTCTGGCAGCACACTGACTTATGAAATGCCTTTGCACTTGACTAGCAGGTCTGGTTACACATGGACATCACCAGACAATGGATGCAGGCTACTTGAGGTTAGTAATGCACACTTCCCCCTACCTGGCAGGCACCAGCCTGCGCTCGGTCAGGGGGCAAGCTGGGCTGTGCCTCCACCTTGATTGACTAGACATTTTCCCCCAAAGTGAACTCCAGCTGGTGTCTACTGAACAGTCTGGGCTGTTGTGTTCTGAGCACATCTGAGAACAGCAGGGAGAGTGGACAGGAAGGCTGCGTGACTAGAGGTCCACCTCTGGGGGTAGGTGCCCTCAGGAGATCATGCTGTCCCCACCAGGACCCTGCATGGCATGTTGTCCCACCTCAGGTTCTGATGTGGTCCTAATGAAGATTGAACTCAGCACTAACAAAAACGTTTGGCATCTGGGAGGTTTCTTTTGTTCTAATATGCA
Source organism: Saccopteryx leptura (assembly GCF_036850995.1). Lineage (NCBI taxonomy): Eukaryota > Metazoa > Chordata > Mammalia > Chiroptera > Emballonuridae > Saccopteryx > Saccopteryx leptura. Next base: position 172,646,874 of record NC_089505.1, read on the forward strand.
CTGTATCCTTCCAGTTCACGGGCCTCCTGGGGATGGACCACTGATGAAAATGTTCTCAGTGTTCTTTCTGTTAGGTGGTCAACTGCTGGCTCATCTTACCTTTCTTAGTGCTTGGTGCTCACTTTCAATAAGCAAAGATGAGATATTTTACAGTAGAGGTAAGAGAAGGTTGTTGGAAACTGTAGTCCCCAAAAAGAGGCAGAAATTTCCACACAAGGTCTCTAATAGAAGGAAAGAAAATGAAGTGTGTTTGAGGCCGTGCTGACTGAACAGCTGGCACAGGCAGGTGGGGGCTCTGTGGGGAGCACACTCATCTTCCTCAGGAGGGTTCTGTGAACGTGAGCATAAGGCTTCATGTAGTCACACCTCTAGTCAATGTGATATCAAGGTTGACTTAGAGCCTTTGAGGTTTGTTAATCCACACAATTTTAAAATGTGCTGGTGGGCATTAGAGGTGGCTGGTATTCTCTGCATATGGCAAACGGCTTGGGTTTTTAGGAATGATTTGTCTGTAGCTGTCAATGAGGATGCTGGAGGCTGGTGCATGGGCTCAGCGCCCCCTGCTGGCGGATACTGGACCGATGGGCAGAGCTGTTAGATCTTGGCTGCACCTGCTCTGGTTCACAGGGGGCTGGCTGGAAAGGCAGTCTTGGATCCTACCCAGACCTGCTGCAGCAGGACCTGCTTCATATAAGGACCTCTGGTGATGGTTGACAGAAAGAAATGCCAGTTTCCTCTGACTCTATCTTTAGTCAAGCCTGAATTTCTCCCTTCAGGCAAATAGCTCTTGTGACAGATATGCTAATTATTAGAGGAATTCAACTCGAGGTTCGAGTTTTTGGAGGAACAACCTTTTGCCAGGAGAAAATGTTTCCAGGGATGGTGACTGCATCAGGGATGACTCAGATCAGCAGGGCTCAACAGGCCTACCGAGGACAAGGAGAGTGAGAGGTTTCACACTCTTCCTTGGGTCCTTGCTGGTGGCCAGATGCCTTCAGAGGCTAATCATCTCTTGTCCCTCCCATTCCCCCTCCCGTTGATGTAAAACACTCCTGAATTCCAGGCTCTTGAAGGCAGATTTGAGGAACCATCTAATTTAGTGAGCACCTTCTCAATCAGTAAACCTTTCGTTACTCCAAACTCTGACTTTGGGAATATTGGCCCTTTGCAGTGTCAGACACATGGACTTTGAACAGTAATAATGGGTGTGCACATTCAAGTTTGAGAAACACTGCTTTGGAAACAGCTGGTGATGGGGTAGCCAACGTTTCACACTGGAGTTCCATCACATTAGAGTTGAGCATCAGAGGGAACCACAGCATGCCTGGTGACAGAGTGGGATTCTCAGGAAGGTGACTCCATCCTGGGCTTGACTCAGGGGTCACAGTCACTGATGAGTGATAATAAAAGCATTGACAACGACAAGGGAACAATTGATGGGTCCCAGACCTACCACTACCTTATGGATTGATGCAGCGCTCCTTCCAACAGTCCTATGAGATGAATATCCCCATTTTATGGGTAAACTGAAGTACAGGGTTAGGGAGTTGTCCCAAGAGATGCCACTCTCTTTTCCCCTCTCTCATCATGCCACTTCTTTGTCATCTCAACTCTGGTCCTTTCTGAGGCGGCTCCCAGGCATGTGCAGGGAAAAAAACAAAAAACACCACTGAGAGCTGTGGTTGCACCAAGTGCAGCTCGTTCTTTGATGTAACTGAAAAGTCACCAAAGGGCTTCTTCTCTCACTTCCAAGACACAGACAATGACAGAATGGAGGCCGAAGGCTGTACTGTTCACTGTGGCCAGCTGGAGCATCTGGAAGAAAGGCCTGAAGCTTTTCCAATGGGCAAGTCACAAGAAGGACAGGAGAGGCCCTGTTTCAGAGCCCTTGACTACCCCAGGTGACCCTGTCACACTCCTGTCATGTATGGAAGAGTTGTCATTTATACTTGTTTCATGTTTTCAATTTTCAAAGTACTTTTAGCACGTTTGGGATAACTCTATTTGTACACTGAGAAGATATTATTTTCTCAATTACTCAGGAAAGAAAACAGAAACTGAGGAAGGTTTCTGGCTTACATGGCATTACAGTTCTCAAGTACCAGCCAGGCTCTGTCCTAAGCTTCACATGTATCTGTTTGTATGAAGAGGACAATGGCTCAGAGGCAGGAAATGGTGGCCAGTGACTGTCTTCTGGCTTCCCTTATGCTACTCGATGGTGCTGGAAACCACGATGATTTTTTTCCATTTCCACAATAACTGTGTGGTGCTTTGCCATTTCTCCTGAAGTATCTGGATGGGCCACGACATAGTAGCCAGCATAGTGGCTGTGCTTGTGGGTGCAGCCTAGTCCAGTGGCACAGCAGTTGGTGAGGTGGGTGTCTGTGGCAGGTGAGGGAACTAAGGACTTTAAACTCAGGCCCTGAAGTTCCAGAGCAGGGCCCATAACCCACATCAGGGCTCTCAGTATGGTCTGGAGGCCCTTGGGGACCTGTTCATTTACATTCTCAGCCCCACCTGAATACTCTGAATCAGAGCCACTAGGGAACTACAGCCCACAGTCTCTGAGGAGAATCTTGGCCCTGCACTTCATAGAAGCTGTTATATCTTTAAGGATGAAAGAGCCCAGGAGAAAAAGAGAGAGCACCTGTACCACCCAGGGCTCATACCTTCACAGCTAGCAGCCTGGACCCTCAGCCTTCGCATCTGTCACACGCTTTCCCTGCAGTCTATGCCAGGTTTTCCTTGGCTGTGGGTTGTGTAATCCACTATCCAATGACTTGAGCTATAGCATTAGCTCTGCATGGCAAAGGTCCAGGTAAATCACATCAAAACCAAACCAAAGCAGGCTTCTCACTCAGGTGGAGGCAAAGGAGTCCTAACTACTGACCACAGGTTAAGGAAGGGCAGTGCCTGGTCAGCTGGCAGCCAGCTGGCAAACTGGGGTCATGACCAGTGAGGTTTCACCCAGTTCCTGGGTTTGCTGGGATGGGGCATTGTAGAGGCTGTGGTCATTATTTCCCTTCTGGCCCTATTTGCTCTTTCTTGAGCCGATGCCCTGTGCAGGGGAAAGTAGAGACCTCAGAGGTGGAGAGAGTAATTTTTATGTTCACACTTGAGACCCTGACACAGGCAGGCTTCGTTCACCATGTCACCCTACATGGCCTTCTGGATGCATCTCTCTATTTCCCAGATGGGTAAATAGAAGTTCTATTTTATGTGCTGGCCTCCTTCGGGGCTGGTTTCTACAAAACACTAGGAGGCCTTACTGGGTGCTGGCTTTCAGTTAAGGTATTATGAGTTGGGGCTTGGAAGGGGGATGCACTCATTCCCAGGACCAAGGAGCTGTGCAAGCTCCAGGTATTGAAGAGAACACACTGTTGGTGTGAGCTTTCAAACCACAGGGATAAGTTGCTTCTTTTTCTGGTTCCTTGGGCAAAGAGCCGAAGGCTCCCAGGTGAGACCTTCACCCCAGAGCTGTCTGGGATGGAGTTGATTTCATTTCCCCAGAAGAAGACCGGTCATCAATGGCAGCTGACTTTATCACAGCCCTACTGGCCTCGAGGAGCCCTTGGGCTTCCTCTAACTGGTGAACTAATTGGCATGTGCCTCGCATTGGCAGGCGAGGACCAGGTCAGCTTTAAAGATGCACATTTTCATTACTGCCAGACTCCTCTATAAGCAATCTGGAAGGGAGGGGACAAGCTCTGCCCCCCACCCAGTGCACCAGTCCCAGCTGAACCCAGAAGCTAGAGGACATAATGCTTCCCTCTTCTGGCTCTCCTTCCTTCCTCCTAGCGCTCTCAAAAGGGAGATCCTTATTCTATTCTCTTAAGTAAAATATGGTGAGAAAATGAGATGGCAGGGCCTCATGGAGACCCAGGAGAGACAGGGCGCCAATGTGGGCACCTCTTCTGGCCTTGAGTGGGAGTGGAGCGGTCCAGGGACTAAACTCCCAGTTTCTTTCCAACTGCATCCATCCCTCCTTCATTAGTGTCTCTTAAGTGCACAGATCCAAGAGACCACACAACACATCTTGGAACAGAGGTTCCTGGCCCTTCCTCATAAACATGCCCACAAAAGTCAAACCAATTAACAATAATAATAAAAAAAAAATAGCCCAACGTGAGAGTCTAAACTTGTAAGACTCACTGTTGACATATGCTTCCTGGATTATATTTCATTAACTGTGACCAATCTTTACACTTCTCCTGGCCTCATCCAGGAAGCCTTTTATTTTAAAAAAATTTATGAGAACTAACAATTGTCTAGAGCTCTGTAATACTTTGCAAAATACTTTGGCATCTGCAATCCCATTGTTTTATCCAAGAATTACATGACATGGATAATTCAGAGTTTAGTACCTCAAAATTGCAGAGGAGGAAACTAAGGCTCATAGACGTTATTAGACTTGTTCAAGGTCACTTGTCCAGGGTGACTGACCTGAGTCTCTGATCCATGGTTCAGCTAAGCAAACTGCCTTCAGGGACCTGCTTGTCTGATTGGTTAGGCCATGGGAGCATTTTTTGTTTATATTTCACTGTACTTAACTTCTCTAGGTGCCAGGCTTGGCTTCTGTCTACCACACTGTGTAATGTAAGACATCAATACTGAATCACTTATTGTTCAGGTGGAATGACCAAGTACACTCACATTCCTTGGTGTTGGGAGGTGCCAGGAGGCAGGAATAGCAGACCATGCCGTAGATGTTCCTGGGTCTCTTTTCCAGTATGTAGTAGCTACCGGGAAGGCAAGACAAGACAAAGCAGACAGTGAGCTAGGTGTTACCACAAGCAAGTGCTGACCACTTGGCATACCCACAACCAAAGCATGATCTGAGTCGGGCCTGAGACAGACACTCGGGAATCAGGAGTCCTGCGAAGCCAGCAGCTCATTTTGATCACTGAGATTCCTTGGGGGCTTTCAGCTTGTCTTAAAATGGAACCCCCTCTCAATATTAGGCCATTTTGGGGTTTTAAAAAAATCTCCTCTTTTGGTTTCCTTTCACTGATGAATTTGTTTAACATGTGTATGTCACTACATCGTCATCAACATCCTCCACCTGAAATGCCTGTGTGCCCGCCATGTGTATGCCCTGCTTAGCTTTTGGGTGTCTTGCCAATCAGGGACCCAGGCACCTTTGGAGGAGGATCACCCCCTCAGCGAATGTCTGTCTCAGAGCCTGCAGCATGGTGGGTTTATTGGCAGATGTGTCTATGCCTGTGACACTGGGACCTTCCAGTGAACACTTGGTAATCGGCTGTTAATGGCACTGGCTGGCAAAACTTGGGTACAGCGTTATCTAGAGAGGTCACCACAGAGGGCTTTAGCCTGCAGTACAACAAGGTCATACTGAAAATGTATTTGCTTCCTCCTCAGGAAGTACTTGATGGAAGACACCTATATAAATTCATGCAGGGGTCGCACACACTTACAGAAAAGGACAAACCCTTTACAGTAACACTGTCTGAAATCCTTTATTCCTCTCCTCCCCTGACAGTGCTCCATTATGTCCTTCGAGCTTCCCCACATCCATGTGCCAGCACCTGATGTGCTGACACAGGATACCCTGCCCACGAACTCCACCATGGGGGCCAGCACTGGGCAGGCCTCACTGCGGGCCCTGCCATCGGTCTTCTGCTCCAGCCTCACACCTCAGGCGCCTCTCACCCTCGGCTCTGGTGCTTCTCCACTTGCACACTTGTTTTCCATAAACAGACACTCAGCCATGATCACAGGGCCATCTGTCACACTGGGAGAAATCAACCAATAAAGCGAGCTGTCACCAACATTCTCCCTTGCTACAACTCCAAGGAGTGCAGACTCCCGCTCCACCGCTGAGTGTTCCCATGACTGTTGTTCATCCATTGTATCTGATGTGCATGCCATCTGTGGACCTGGATGCCAGGCCGGACCGTCACCAGGAATGTCATGGCCATAGTCACCTGCCTTCGTCAGAGCCTTCCATCCTCAGGTCCTGTGCATCTTAGAAACGTTCACTAGCCCATCTCAAAGCATCCCTGGGAGAAGCCGCCGCCACCTCCTGCAGAAGCCTGTCTGACCCTCCTTCCCTGGGAGCCCTCTGTGCTGAAGGCATTGAGCCCACCCGGGGACCCGGGGACCGGGGGTGGGGCTGTGCCCCTGGGGGAGGGGGACAGGCGCTAGGCCCGACAGCCAGGCCTGCAGCTTTCTCACAAGACGCAGAACTGCCACCGTGAACCCCGAGAAGACATGTATCTGTCAAAGACTCCCCGCGAACTGGGCCTGCATTCACAATCAGTCTGGCAGCCCTCAGCAACAGACCCTCTCGGGCCATGGCCCACAGAGCCGCGGAAGTCCTCCACCAAGTCACATCACTCCACGCTGACTGTGCCCTTATAAAGAAGTTCCTGGTATGGTATTTCAACCAATCAGCTGAGACCCCCCCCCCACTTTATTTGCATTTTTACTAACCGTTCAGTGTTGCTCCTTAATAACCAATCAGAACACATGGAGCTGACCAATCAGCACAGTTTTTTCGGACCATGGTACAATATTGAATTCCTTATTTGCATAAAAATGAACCAATCAATAAAAGGGGTGGGAACTTTATAGACTGGCTTCCCCTGTACCCCGGTGGAGAACAGCTTCAGCGGCCACTGGAGGCTGCTTCTCGGGTTTTTGCCAACTCTTTCCTGGAATAAAGTTTCTCCTTTTACCACATCCCAGATTGGGGACTACTGTTGGCATTAGATTGGTGGCAGAGACCTTTGGTTGACACTACTGTTCGTTGCTTCTCTTCTCACCTCCACCTCCAGTGCACTCTTCTCTCCCAGATTGTGGACTGTCTCTCTTCCTGATCTGGGAGTCTCTGAGGACCAGCCTTGTATAGAGCTGCATTTCTAGTACCTTGCACTATGTACCAAGGAAGGAAGGTCAGCCAAGTATTGATTGGAAAAGAAGTGAATGAGGCCAAGTGTCTCTCTATAGAAGGTCAAAGCACTGAGACAGAAAGGAGCTCCAATGGCATTCTGTACATCTTTCTTCCTTTTTCAAGAAGCAGAACCACAGCCGAGCCCACCCTGGCTAACACGCTGGTGCTGAACTCCCTTTCAGATGAAGATTCACAGCCACCTGGGTGGGTGTAGGATACTGGGCTTAGACCTGGGCACCTAATGGGTCCCTGGGGCCACCACACTGTGCACACCAGGGGCTGCTCCACTGTAGGGTCAGTCAGCTGCCTTTTCCAGGCACATAGGCACCTTCTTGGTCAGGCCAATGGCTCCCATCCTAGCATGCATCACATAGAACATTTTTAAATGTTAGATTTTTCTCTATAGGACTAGTCTCAATTCCTCATGGTTTAGTTGACCCCTACATCTCTCACTCCCCGCTAGACAGAGGGAGAGGGGCTGTTCAGCTTCTTCTGCCAACATGAAGCTAGTGTTCATTTAGGGAACTTTGCCTTGCCAAAGAGTATTGGGTTCCTTTGTCTTTCTGTCAAGGTCTAATTTCCTACTCTTTGATCTCAATTTTGACATTTTTCTAAATTTTTTTTTCTCTTTTGCTTTTCTTCAAGAGTTGATTAATATGAGTGACCCAAGACAAGATTCAGTTTAAATGTGGCCTCTAGAATCTTCCATGTATATAGATTTCTCCCCAAAGATTCCCTTTTCTCAGGGCCCCTAAGCTTGTAATGGATGCCATTGAACTTTTCAATGCCCAATATTGGCATCCAGGAGCCACCACTGAGTCCTTTGCCTCTGTCCTCCAAGCATTGTAGAATGCATTGTTTGCAGGGAGTGGACGTGGTCTGGAAGACAGCCAGCAGGAGCTTCTCCAAAGGATAATGCAATACCTTGGGGGAGGTTATGAAATTCTACCTCTTCTCCTTTCCTCATCTCAAGTTCTGTTCCTAAGTCCTCCCACACAGCATTTCTCAACAGGAAAGCCCCAGGTGCTGCTCATTGTTTAGCCAGTGTCTCGACCTCATACCGGCACATGGCAGAGACAGCAAAGAATGAGAAGAGAGTGCTTGCCAAACCACAAGCAGGGAGCAGGCCAGGGCAGCCGGGGTGTCAGGAAGACAAACAGGAAGCAGTTTGCATCCGCAGCCTGGGAACCACAGGGACACGGGAATGAAAACAGCTTTCACAAAGCCAATGTAGTGTGAGAGCTTCATTTTGTTCTCAGAACCTCGATGTGTCATAGGAGTTGGGAGGCCTTTGAGCTTCTACCTTGAGAAAGCATCGCACTTATTGGAGCTGGTGTAAGGAAGCTGGGGGCTGGAGAGGAAGTATAGCCTCCTGCTTTGGTGGCCTTTGGGTTCCTGGGGATTTACTTGAAGTCATTTCACAGCATAGAGCCAAACTGGAAACTGAGTATACATCGTCCAGTCTGTGGGGTAGTGAGAGGAGCTCTGAGACATCTCCTGTGAGGTACCCTTCACTCTGCATGCTCCAGGCCTCGCCCTGTACTGAGGGCTGAAGGCAAAATGTGCAAGAAGCAGATCACTGTCTTGTGGAGCAGGGAGGGAGTCACACAAGATTTCAGAGCTGGAAAGACCCTTTTAAGAGGACAGATGCCAGCCTCACCTCTGATTCTACAGATAGTTGTCCTTATCTTTTTGACACTGTCTAGAGGCAGGGAGTTCACAACCATTTCACTGTCAAACTTCTTTCTCGTAAATGTATTGGAGCCAAGCAAATTGTCTTCACTGCCACAGAGCAGCCTTTCTGGTGACCGAGCTGGCCACTGCAGACAGGACAGGATATTTACTGCATTGATCCCTGGGCTTGTCCTTTCTGGCTAGGAACTCTCTGCAGGTCTAAGTAAGAATGAAACAGGCTGCTCAGTGTGCATACTCACTGCCCCTGTCTGATCATCTGAAATAAAATCTGGCAGAGAGCCTCAAAGACCACTGGAGGATGCACACAGTGTTCTGGACTGCAGCTGGGCCAGAGTCAGCAATGCGGATGGGTGAGGCTGTATCTTGCACTGATTCCTCCTCTTCTATGGAGCTGCCTCTCTGGAGGCTCCTATTTGAACCTGTCCTTCCCCCATCATTAGTGTGGAGGAGACTTCTAGACCCGACCTGAGCTCTGCACCTATTTATCCATCTATGTGTAGAATACATTATCTGGCTGTCATAGCAACCTCCAATTTCACACATACCTCCTCTTGCTTTCCTCTACCTCTCAACCAAAATCAGTCCTCCTCCTGTATTCCACATCTTAGCAAATAGCATCACTATCCACACAACTGGCCAAGGTAGACATCTGAGTCCTCTTCAGAACCTCTTTTCCCAAACCCCACATGCACTTGGTTTGCAATTCCAGTCACTGCTATCTCCAAATAAGTTCTTGAATTCTTCCTCTCCCTCCAATTTCTAAGGCTTCCATCTTGCCCTGATCCTCACAACTTTCCACCTCATCCCTGACCCCCAGGTTCCCATCTCTTCCCTGCTCAACACTTTTTATGCTGCCAAGAGGACCATTTTAAGGTCCAGCCTGACTCTGTCTTACACTAGCTCATACGTCTGCATAGTGACCTGCATCATCCTCAAGCTGAAGACTCATGTATTCAGCATCATTTTCCAGAGTGCTTCTCCATCTGGCCTCTTTCCCTTTCACTAGTTTCTCCACACCTACCGCTTGGCCAGAGGGACTCAGAGCTCCATATCTGGTCAGCCTGCTCTCCTGTTTGGGTTTTGGCTTGAGCATCTCCATTTGGAGAGCTCTGTTCCACTTCCTTTTTTTATTTTTTATTTTTATTTTATTTCAGAAAGAGGAGGGAAAGAAAGAGACAGAAACATTAATCTGTTCCTATATGTGTCCTGACCAGCAACCTTTGCATTTTGGGACAGTGCTTTAACCAACTGAGCTATCCAGCCAGGGCTCTTACCCTGACTGACTTCTACCCCTCCCAGTGTTACCTTCCAGATTCTAACCACAGAGTAATATCCCTTCCTTGACTTCCAGAACACTGGCTTTCTTGTCTCTCTTTTCCACTGCAAAGAGAGGCACCATGTCTTCCCTCTTTGTCTCCCTTACCTGTTGAGGAAACTGGGAAGTCAAAGGGTTACTAAAATAAACGCAAGAGCTGTTATGTTGGGCTGTGAAGATAAGGTCAGATTCTTATACCGACAGGCTCTTAAGATGAGTTGAAGTTTTGTAAAAAGGATCATTTCCTTTCCAAAATGAGCATGGCAAGGGAAGAATGCTTTTCCTCGGCACACCTATTGTGAATCCATGAAATTCTGAATATCTCTCAGGAATTGTGAATCTCTACCAATTAAAAAAATCAAGATAAAGCTCCAGGAGCTAAGTAAGTTATCAGAGACTGATTCTAGCCATCCAATGTCAAGATCCAACTGAATTTCTCTCATTCAATCATGGCGTCTGCAGGGAGTGGTCCTTGGCAGATATGTATATCATTGGGTGGGAACATGTCAATCGACACCTTTCTTCTGGTAGATACCCTGTAACACAGTCAACTCAGCAGTTCAATTAAAGAGTGCCCAGCTAGAGAACTTTTATTATGTCATATTTTCTAAGCAAATAGTTTAATATCTTCCCTGGTTACAGATGTTTTTTATTTTTATTTTTTGCATATATAAGTTTCTGTGACAAGGTTTCCCTGCTTTCTTTATTCCTTTGAAGAATATATTTGAATCATACTCTGTGCCAAGGACACTGGCATGGGCTGTCCCTCAGATATCTGAATATGTAGGTCCGTAGCTTAAGAGATGATTCTGCACTGAAGGCAGAAAACTAGGGACCCCAGAAGGGGTGAGCAAATCACCAGCAAGTGCTGGCAGCCATGGGAATGCCTGCTTCTCAGTAACAAACTTGAACCAGGGTTAATTTCTGTGAGTTTAAAATATTTCCTCATTGGAGAGACTGTCTGCTTTTTTTAAAATATACTTTCTTTTCTCTTATAGATTAATGCCTAGAGTTCTCATTGGGATTTATTCTTATTTTATTTCTCTGCTCAATCCAGTACAGTGAGACAACATATATGTATACAAGCAGGTTGTGAAGTACATTGTGCTATTCAAAACTGCTGCTGCCGGGACCACCACTGTTACCTCCACCACTTCAGCCTACACCATCACCACCTCCATGATCATCATCACCACCTCCACCATGACCACCTCCACCATGACCATCTCCATCATCTCCATCACCACCATCACCACCTCTACCATCACCACCTCCATCATCACTACCTCCATCATCTCCACCACCACCATCACCACCTTCACCAGCTCCACCTCCACCTCCATCATCACCACCTCCATCATCTCCACCACCACCATCACCACCTCTACCTCCACTTCCACCTCCACCTCCATCATCACCACCTCCAACATCTCCACCACCACCATCACCACCTCCATCATCTCCACCACCACCATCACCACCTCCATCATCTCCACTACCACCATCAGCACCTTCACCATCACCACCTCTACCATCACCCCCTTCATCATCACCACCTCCATGATCACCAGCACCACCACCTCTATCACCCCCTCACCTCTCACCACTGCTTCGGTTTCTGTAGAGCCCTTGTGAGCATTATGTTGTGTGGTCACTAGAGGGCGATAGCAGCAGCTGCAGAAGTATGGTGTTTATCGGTGTCTCTGCTATCCCTCATCTCTAGAACTTGTTAATGTGTTCTGCCTGTATAAAGGAAGATTTTTATCTTTCTGTCTTTCAGGTTAATTGTATGTGCATTTTGCTCTTTTGGGGGGAGGGACTTTCCATACATAAAAGAATTGTGATAGAATTATAGGTGCTGTATGACTCAAATATTCTGATAAGTGTTTTTTATCTTTAGTTTTTTTCCAAAATGCTAAAAATACTAAAAATAACACTTTTGTATGTATTTTTAGTGTTTTTTTCTCCAAAGCAATCCACACATGTTATCACATTGTAAGCAGTCAACAAATTTATTTGATTTGAGTAATCAGAAGATATTATTGTAATGTTATGATGTTCACTTAAAGGGCATGGAAGCAGAGCCTGGATGCGCTGTTTGTGAAAGATGGTGAGTTTCTAGGTGGTGGCATCCACCTAGAAACCAGGTTTCTTTATTCCAGATATGTGCCCTCCTCTGCCAAGCTGCTCCTCATAGAATGGGACAAACAGAAGGAGTGATGCTCCCATGCAGGGTTGAGGAGCTCCTGTTCCCAGGGGTCCTCACCAATGATACACTCAGGGGTTTCTGCACAATGTGTCCTAGAATGTGGTGTGGCAGCACCCCATGCTTACCCAGGAAGACAAGGCCCACACTCGGCGTCATTCTCCATGTCTCCTGGCATCAGCACGGTGGCCCGGAAGAAGCCTTCACAGTCTTTGTGGCGCCTGCATATCTGATAGCCTCCTTTGGAAAACTTCTCTGCTGGGCAAGGGATGCAGCCATAGTCTTCATCTTTGGTACCATAGCCACAGGACTGGGCAAGGAAGAGGACACAAGTGAGCACAGTGGTCGCACCTGCCATGACCAAACTTGTGGCACGCCAGACACACTGGGCATACCAGGAGCACCGAGGCACACCAGGAGCACCGGGCACACCAGGAGCACCAGGCACACCAGGTACACTAGGCAAACCAGGAACACTGGGCACACCAGGAGCACTGGGCACACCAGGAGCACCGGGCACACCAGGAGCACCGGGCACACCTGGAGCACCAGGGCAAACCAGCAGCATCGGGCACACCAGGAGCACCGGGCACACCAGGAGCACCGGGGCACACCAGGAGCACCTGGCACACCAGGAGCACGTGGCACACCAGGAGCACCGGGGCACACCAGGAGCACCGGGGCACACCAGGAGCGCTGGGGCACACCAGGAGCACCGGGCACACCAGGAACACCGGGGCACACCAGGAGCACCTGGCACACCAGGAGCACCGGGCACACCAGGAGCACCTGGGCACACCAGGAGCACCGGGCACACCAGGAACACCGGGGCACACCAGGAGCACTGGGGCACACCAGGAACACCGGGGCACACCAGGAGCACCGGGGCACACCAGGAGCACCTGGCACACCAGGAGCACCGGGCACACCAGGAGCACCGGGGCACACCAGGAGCACCTGGCACACCAGGAGCACCGGGCACACCTGGAGCACGTGGCACACCAGGAGCACCGGGCACACCAGGAGCACCGGGCACACCTGGAGCACCAGGGCAAACCAGCAGCATCAGGCACACCAGGAGCACCGGGCACACCAGGAGCACCGGGCACACCAGGAGCACCGGGGCACACCAGGAGCACCTGGCACACCAGGAGCACGTGGCACACCTGGAGCACGTGGCACACCAGGAGCACCGGGGCACACCAGGAGCACCGGGGCACACCAGGAGCGCTGGGGCACACCAGGAGCACCGGGCACACCAGGAGCACTGGGGCACACCAGGAGCACCGGGCACACCAGGAGCACCGGGCACACCAGGTGCACTAGGCAAACCAGGAACACTGGGCACACCAGGAGCACCGGGCACACCAGGAGCACCTGGCACACCAGGAGCACCGGGCACACCTGGAGCACGTGGCACACCAGGAGCACCGGGGCACACCAGGAGCACTGGGGCACACCAGGAGCACCGGGCACACCAGGAGCACCGGGCACACCAGGTGCACTAGGCAAACCAGGAACACTGGGCACACCAGGAGCACTGGGCACACCAGGTGCACTAGGCAAACCAGGAACACTGGGCACACCAGGAGCACTAGGCACACCAGGAGCACTGGGGCACACCAGGAGCACCGGGCACACCAGGAGCACCGGGCACACCAGGTACACTAGGCAAACCAGGAACACTGGGCACACCAGGAGCACTGGGCACACCAGGAGCACCGGGCACTCCAGGTGCACTAGGCAAACCAGGAACACTGGGCACATCAGGAGCACCAGGCATAGCAGGCCCATTTGGGCATATGGATATACCAGGCACACTGAGCACTGATTAATCTTGGGGACCTCATGTAGAGCAACACATGGTAGGGTGACGACACTCTGTGAATGAAAGAGCACTCACTAGGTCCAGGAGGCTGTGGTCTGGTGGCTGGGCAGGGAGCCTTACCAGGTATGGCTCCTCCCCTGGCCCACACTGGGGACACTCATGGCACAGCCCCGTAGTCAGGTTGTAGTACTCATTCTCGCCGCAATTGGAGTATTCTGCTCTAGCTGAGCACATCAGAGACACCTGCCACAAGAAAGGGGTCGTTTGGTTTCCATACCTCCTTGAAGACACACATGGTTACTTGGGGTCAGTGCCCAGAGAGCCCCAGAGCTGGGTGAGGAAGGAGCCCGACAGTGGGAGCCTTATTCAGTCAGTGCTCACTCTGTGCCCTTAGCTAACAAACCGGGCAGGCCACCCTGCTGCCCTGGTCCGGCCTCATTCCTGCCTTTCCCTCATCTTTGAGACCTAATCCAAACTCTCTTTACAATGAAATCTTTCTCTCTTTCCAAAATTATGAATGAAGCAACTCCCTCCCCAAGCCTCTAAAACACCAGGCCTTTCAGTCACATGGCACATCTTCTCCCCTGAAGAAACCCAGGTGAGGCTTAAATCTTTCTCAGTTGTGTGATCCAAAGGTGTGCTCATCACACAGGCTTGGGTTGTGTACATCACAATGTAAATAAGCATTTAAGGGCATTTCTATCCAGGACACCCTATAAAGAAAGCCACTGACCAGGGAAGTCTAATTTGAATCCTGAACACTGTTCACTGCATTGCAGGTATTACCTTCTGGATCAGCAGAACTCAGTGAAGAAGGTACTATTATTATTGTTCCCACTTTACAGCCATGTAAATTGAGGTTTAAAAGGCCAAGAAGGTGGTGTGGCTGCTGGAGAGCATAGCGTGGATGGGGAGCTCCTGTTGGAATCCCCTCCCTGTGCTGCCACAGGCACTCCCTGGGCCAACAGTGCACTGCTGGCTGGTGCTCTGAGCCACTTACCACCAGGACAGGGAGCCAAGGCATCTGTCTGCAGTCTCCTACATGGGCCATCCTCTCCCACAGGTTCACCTGAAAGAAACACTTCATCAGCGGCAGTGGCCTGCAGGGCCGAGACTGCGCAGGGACTGATACCCATGGCCCAGCCCCCACCCTGGGTCCTTCTGCCTTCATTGTATCCCACTAGGTCCAAGGGACCTCCCAGCAAGCAGAGTGAGAAACGGATATACCCTAAAAGAAAGGGCAGGTTTAAGCTGAGCCCCAGGCCCCTTGGACTGACTTTACCACCATCATCCCAGCTTCACCCCAGCCCTGGGAAAAGGCTCCAGAGAGGAGGAACCAGACCACACTGAAGGCACAGCCGAAGTCATGCAATGGCCAACTGTTTTACCTGCTGGGAGAACCCTGGTATGTGTGCTCCAGGCTGGTGCTGACCCCTGGTTCCAGGGGAGACCTGGAGATAGTGCTGGTGTTATACGGGACCCAACTTGTAACCCCTTTTGCATTGTAAGCTACCCAGGACTAGCTTATATGTTTGTTCTATAATGAAACAAGACTCCTCAGCATTTTACTATTTTTGTCCTTTTTAGGGAAGTTATTATGCAGGCTCAACAGTCTGCAAAGATGCAGACGTTAGAGGGCCGCAAGTGACTGTTAAGAAATTTGGACCACACAGCCAAGATTGTTCTAAAGATAACCTTAGCTTAACAAGCCTGTTTCGTTTCTGTAATCCCACTTAGCTAGGTGCCTGTATCCCGTTCTTCTCCCCCTGCCCCAAAATGTGGTTTTTGCCTTTAAAAGTGAACCCCTCAGCCTGTTCGGGGCTGCATGATTTGAGTCTGTGTTAACTTCTATGCAACCAGCCAGATTTTAATAACTCCTCTTAAAATTTTCCTATAACTCTGGTGTCTCTTTGGAACTCACTGGTCACTTTACAACACTGGGGGTCAGCCTTTAGCCTGCCCTCTCCCCACCCCACCTCCTGCCCCTCTGTAAGGTCTTCCTGCTCTGTGAAGAATGGGCTATTTGCCAAAGTGATTGAGAGAATGTGTCAGTTCACCCACTTACCTTTACCATCAGACAACTGGATCCTAGTGAGGTTAGAGACTTTGTGAGGTCACACAGCTAGTGGAGAGGGGATGGCTATAGCTCAGGCATTCAGATGCTTCCCCTCAACTAATAAATTAACGCACTGCTTTGAAGGAAAAGGCATAATTTTTCACTTTTCAATTTTTAGAATGGGAGACCTGTGTTTCTAACTCAAAGCAATTCTACCTGGGAGCCTGCATATACAAAAGAGATGGTATGTTCATGTGAGTGCCTCAGTTACCCGGTTGTCACACTCTGGGTTGCTGTCATTTTGCTCTGACAGATGAGTTAGTGACAAAACAGCATACTGAGTTATCTGAGGAAACTTCAGAATCAACCACTGACTCAGAGTATGAGTCACCCTGTGAATCATGGAAACTCATAATCCCAAACAATGATTTATACAGGAGCACAAATCAGGAAGCTGATAAATAGGAAATCCAACCTGATCAGGTGGTGGTGCAGTGGATAGAGCATTGGCCTGGGATGCTGAGGAACCAGGTTTGAAACCTTGAGGTTGCCGGCTTGAGCGCGGGCTCATCTGACTCGAGCACGGGCTCATCCGACTTGAGCACAGGCTCACCAGCTTGAATGCAGGTCACTGGCTTGAGCAAGCCGTCACTGGCTCAGCTGGAGCCCCCTGGTCAAAGGCATGTATGAGAAAGCAATTAATGATCAACTAAGGTGCTGCAACTATAAGTTGATACTTCTCATTTTTCTCCCTTCCTGTCTGTCTGTCCCCCTGTCTCTCTTTCATGCACATGCTACAAAAAAAAAACAAAACAAAACAAAGATTTTTGTTTGTTTGTTTGTTGTTGTTGTCCTTGTCTTTTTTCCCTAAGAAGAAAATACCTGAATTTTGTCTTAATGATACAATATCCTATAAGCATTATGGATAAAAGGATCCAAGAGATTATTTATTGGAAATAGGAAGTTAAATTTGAGAAAGAGGGAAGGCTGTGTAAGCTAGGAATTGGGGAAAGGCCAGGAGCAGGGAAACTCAGGACCAGTTAGCAGGGTGGCCACGTGGAGGTGGTGCTCAGGACAAGTAAAGTCCTTGAGTGCACAGATGTTGGTCTTCTTTTCTAAGTCTGCCCCTCCTCCAGGACTCAGCAACATGCTCAGTGAGATCTGGGTGGGGGAGCATGCACATTTAGGAGAAGCGCCTAACATGTAACTATGTAGTGAGAGGCCAGTGAGGGACAAACCCCAGAAGATTTGAATCCAGCAGCCTCTCAGCTTCTGTCTTCCTTCCAGGGAGCATGTGGATCTGGCCGCCCCAATTCCAGAATGCCTGTCCAGCCCTCACCTCCCCCTTACTCCTGCCTCCTGTAGGGAGCAGCTGGCATGCACCTGTGCTCCCCTTAGGAAGAGGCTGGGTAAAATCGAGCTTTAGTGATCCTGTTTATTTAACATTACAACTAACAATGTGGTAAGGTGCCGAAGAACTGCAAAAAATAATATTAGTATTTTAGAAGGAAGAGTCAGGTTTCTTTCCTCCTCCTTTCTGTGGAGAATGGAGGGAGAAGAATGGGGGAGCTTCCTGGCTTACAAGGACATACTATGCACTGAGATAAGAAACCCCCTTTTACTAAGAGGCTTAAAAGGCATTTTATGATTTAGGCCAAGCATTCTGAGAGATTTTGTAAATATGATTTTTATACTTGTGTGTGATTTACACCAGCTCAAGATGGCCGATTGCATTCATGTTTAGGAAGGGCTATTATATTATAAATGAAGAGGTAGTTGTACTAGGTTTTGAATGGGAGGAGGAAGGAGACTTGGACCCCTCCCTTCCCCACACCTGTGAGGAATAAGGTAAATAGCCAGCCAGGAATGCGGGAGAAGAAAGAAAAATTTAAGTAGCCCGTTCTTCTCCCTTTTATTTCTCCTTAATGGGTGATTTACAAACGCTTATCCTCCTACATCATGTAAGCCCCCTCCTTTTCCCCCCAACCTGTATGTAATCAAGTGTATATAACTAGCTTCAGAGCTATATTCGAGGCTGCATGATTTGGGTCAGCTATACCCCGTGTAAATCAAATGCAGCCAGCTTATTAATAAATCTCCTCTTAAAAATTCTTCTGTATCCTGCCTTGGTGTCTCTACATAACCTGTGGAATTAAGGTATGCTACTTTCCAACAACAACAAATCCAGGGCAACACTGTATGGGGTTGATGCAGGGAGCAATCACACAGAATGTTGTATAAGTTTCTATATACACTGACACAGGTCTGGAGTGACTCCCACTGCATTTTTGACACATATTTCTGGGAAGGAGTAAAATCATGGACGTAACTAAGGACTGAGGAGAGGTATGGAGAATATCCCCTTTTTAAATGGCTCCTATCATCAGAAAGATTTAGAAGAGTATGTATGAAATTTGTGATCAGGATCAAGGGCAATGAAGGCATTTCCTCTGGGAAGAAGTGCATCTCTGTTCAGGGAAGAATGTCCCTAGCGATCTGGATGTCACCCTTACTGGCCCTGTTACTCGGGACTCTTGTGTGGTTCACCTGGTGAATAGCATCAGGTGGCCTTTGAGGAAGGGTGAGGTTTTAGGAATTTCAGGAAGAGTGACAAAGCTGCCTGTTTGCCTTTTCCAGCGCACTGTCTTGCAATTCAGCACCACATTTACGTCTGAAAGACACTGAATGGACGAAGGGGAGAGCAGAGCACCCAGACATGGCACGGGAAAGCCTGGGTGCTTTCCTTCTAGCAGGGAGCAGGCCGGGGCAGCAGGTCAGAAGCGGAGGGAGGTCCGACCTGCTGCCTCACCAGGTGGGGAGGGAAAGGTGCAAAGGCCAAAAGGAAACTTAAGAACCAGCATCCCTCCGACAACCAGGCCCTTCCTGCAGGACAGTGGGTAGCAGAGATGGGTTTCCACTGAGTTGAGCCAGAGGCTCTCCTAAGGCAAGCTGCTGCTTGCAGACCTTCAAGATCATCACAAGAGGTTCTAATTTAATTGACATCTAATTATAGCTGAACCTGGGAGGACTTCCCTGTAAATACTGAGA
Organism: Saccopteryx leptura; assembly: GCF_036850995.1. Classification (NCBI taxonomy): domain Eukaryota; kingdom Metazoa; phylum Chordata; class Mammalia; order Chiroptera; family Emballonuridae; genus Saccopteryx; species Saccopteryx leptura. Next base: position 172,665,935 of record NC_089505.1, read on the forward strand.
AGGTCTGGCTACAGTGTCAACCAAAAGCACTCACGAAAAGGCTCTTTCAAGATGTTCCCAGGCTAACAGAAGGAGACAGAAATGAAAAACAAATAAATATGCAAAGCCAAACAAAATGTTTCGTGGCTTTAGATGCGTTTTTGTTATGATTACCAATTCTTCAAGAAGGCAAGTCAGGCCCGGCAAGGACTCCCTTCCTGATGTCTAACTGGCCTTCAAAGAACACAGCTGTGCACACAGGAAGGGGTCTAGCCTGCTTGGTGGTCCCCCACCCCCCAGTCACTCCTTATTGTCATCTCCTGTTTTGGCTTTGGAAATCCCCAGGCCCCATGCAGGGCAGGGCAGGGCAGGCTGCTGCCAGGCTGGCAGAGGTGACAGTAGGAGGAGCCGAGAAGGGTATTCTCCAGACTGGATTGAATTCTGAGCCCTCCCTGTGACAGGGATGGGGAACTGAGTGTGGAGACCGAAAGATCCCTTCCCGTACCCCAACAGAAAAGGCTGCTGCTAACTTGGTGGCATCGACTGAGGGGCGAATGGTCTAGTTCTGGGGCTGGCAGCTGGCAGTGTGGCCCACGGGTGTTGCAGCCACCACACCTGGGACACTTCTGGCACCCGTCAGTGTCTGTGGCTGCTATCCATGATCACATAAACCTTGTGACTAAGCCCTGCCCTGTCCTGGCTGACTGCTTCTCTTTCCTCCTTGTGGCCATTCCTCTCTCAACACTGTTTCCCCCTAAGATAACAACACAATAGTCACAGCAGCTCAGGACTCCAAGACTCCGACCCATGCGCCTTAGCACCACTTCCATGCAATTCCCCCTGCCGTGGGTGAGCCCTATGTCCCAGGGGCCAGAACTGTCGGGCCTATTCACAGAGGTGGATGCTGCTGACATGATTGGCATGTTCTGTTTCCAGGGCCTCAGTCAGGGGTCGATGCACTATTACTCAAACAGGAAACAAAGTGTACTGATGAAAGGAAAGAGCTGCCTGACCTGTGGTGGATCAGTGGACCTGGAACGCTGTGGTCACCAGTTCAAAACCCTGGGCTTGCCTGGTCAAGGCACATATGGGAGTTGATGCAAGAAATCACATCTTAGGCATGTTATATTGCCTCTGATTGGCCCAGTAAAATGGGCATAATAAGAATCCTTGCCTCCCATGAGGGCCCAAGTATTTCCAAACTCAAACATGGCCTCTCCTTCTGTCAATACCTCAGTCCCAGCCTGGTCGATTCTGGCCTGAGGTTTTCCTGTCACAACACCCCGTTATGGCAAGTCTCTGACCAATACCAGGCAGTCTGGTCTCGGGGACCCAGGCTGGGGAAGGTGCTTGCCCCGACCCTTTCTAACTCTGGAACTGGGGAAGAAGAGCAGAGCTGGGTTGTCTTCTGAAACACAGAACCTCCACTTCCTAACTTGTGCAGCTTCTGTCACAAGCTGTGGGGAGCAAGAATCAGTCAGCATGATAGTGTTGAAACACACTCTGGTCTACAATATGAAGTTGGACATCCACCAAGAAACCTTTTCTACATTAAAGTCAACAGACAAGCATCTGCTGCACCTGCTCTGGGGCGAGGAGCTGCTGGGCACCAAGGCGGCTATTGGTAGGCTATGGTTTTGTTAATCCGGAGGGCGAGGAGCTGCTGGGTACCAAGGTGGGCATCGGCAGGCTGTGGTTTGTTAATCCGGAGGGCGAGGAGCTGCTGGGCACCAAGGTGGGCATCAGCAGGCTGTGGTTTGTTAATCCGGAGGGTGGGAGTTGGGATACAATCACTGTGCAGTGTTTTATTTATATCTATTTAGAAATATTCATGAAATTTCTTCAATCTGGCCCTATTCTGGGCTGGGGTGGGAATCATAAGAAGGAGGTTCAGGTCTAGGTGGTTGGAAACTGAGGGGATCCAGGTGGTCACTCATAGTTTGGAGGCTGTGTATACAAAATGCCCAGCTGTGTGGGACAGGGAGGCCCTGATCTGTAGAATTTGGCTATCTCTGTGCTCTAAATACTCTCATTGTGGCCATTTTAGCCAAGGACTGAAGCCACCCACTGAGGCCAGGCCACTGAATGTGGCCTCAGTGGGTGGCTTCAGTCCTTGGATAAAAGTTGGATGACACATTTATACTTATTGTGTGCGATGTACTATTATCTATTCTGTCCTATTATGTTTGTTCCATTTTTTTAAAATGGTGGTAGTAGCAGCATATGAAATGGGTTCGTAACTCATTATTGGGACTTGATTTGTCATCTGCAATCCACTGTCAAGGGAAGCAAGGAAGGCGGAAGCTTGTTAGAAAGGTGATGGTGTCAGCAGTGACAGACCTGGAAGCAGGCCAAGGTTTTCATGCAGCTGCTGGGTGTGTCTGAGGCTGCCACAGGGCAGAGAGCATAGGCAGGTGGGAGGTGATGTGGACCCTGGACAGATTCAGGGGCCAAGATGACCTCCAAGAGTTGAGCTCAGAGAAATATCTGAATAAGGGAGAAACATGGTCATCACAGTACACAGGTCATCACAGTATACCGTACACAGGGTTGGATGGCCCCTCCTTTCCTATCATTTTGAAGAAGACCCATTCCTTCATGAGACTGAGGCCCTGGTCTAGGCCTCAGGGAGGGGGCAGAAAGTGAACCACGAGCCCCTGCCTTCACGTCCCTTCCTTTCTCCCTGTGGAAATGTGCCAGGCTGGTTGCCACCAATGGCTGGCCCTGCACTGAGCCCTTCCTGACCCCAGAGAAAGACAAGGTGTGGGCAGGTGGGAAGCACGTCTGTTTGTGTCTATATAAGGGGAACCAGAGGCAGAAGACACATTTAGCAAAATGACAACAAATACTTGCAACTTCCCTGTAAGTTTGAAATTATTTCAACATAAAAAGTTGTAAAAAATGGCACCACATTCCAACACTCAGCTAAGTTGTATCTAAAACAGTTAACCACGGGGTGAAGGAAAGCCTTACTTATTTGGAAATAAATTGGTCCCCCACAGATCCTCGATAGAAGATGAAGACTGAGGCCCTTCTTAGCTCCATATGAAGGATGGAATGAACTTGTAGGGCAACAGCTCCCACTCTCTCCCCAGAGGCTCTTAGAAGCCGTGCAGCTCCAGGCAGAGATTGCCCCACCACACCTGCGGCATTGGGTCCCCAGTCTGGGTGGAAGGTGCATGAACTCGTAGAAGAGCTGTGCTAACCTGCATCCCAGGGACTTGCCAGTGGCAGACCTGAAGTCAGTCTCTCCCGAGGTTCCTTAATCCCCTCAGTCTCGGCCTCTGTCATGCTGTGCAGGCCCGTCCTCCTCATGCACACTTGAAGGCTCAGTACTTCCCAGGCACTCAGTTAAGGTCACTACTGTCCTGTATAGAGGGACTCCTAACACCCAGGTAAGTGAGTGAGCTCCAGGCCACCTAGGGTGTACAGGCACAGCTTTTTATTCAATGGAGAGGAAAAGGTCAGCCAGGACCGTGGTGTCTACTGGGGGAAGGTACAGGAGGTTTGCTTTCTTGATACCCCCTCCACTGCCTCAGGGGGCAGTGTGCATTCTCCTTCATAAGAGCAGAGTGACTGAGTGACTGCTAAGGGGACAGGTGACACCAGTGTGACACGGTGTGTGGGAAACAGCTGTGTCAGGCTTGCTTGCTGGTTTCCCAGCTATAAGTACTTTGCAGGATTAGTGTGTGAGCATGTGGCAGAAAGCCACATGTGTGTCTATGAAAAGCTATGAGTGCTTTCCCTCAGTGACAATTCTTTCAGATCACTTTCCCATCACCACAAAGTGCGGTTCCCTGAGTCCCTCAGCCACCACCGTGAGGGGCAGTATTCCTAATCTGTTGCCCTCCACTGTGAAAAGCAGGTTTTCCTTTGCTTATTTGCTCACCTGTCTCTGTGAGCCTCCAATAAATGAGTATGGCCCAACACTTTCCAGCTCTGCCGTTTCTCTACTGCCTGCTCAAATCCAGTGTGAACCTGCCCAGCCTCCACCACTGGTATTTCACCTGCCCTGTGCTCAGCTACTCTGGCCAGGCAGGTAAGGCTGCCACACAGTGTCTTCTCAGGGCAGTGTGCCAGGGATCAGGGAGAGTGCGAGACAAGGAGAAGCTCAAAAGTCTTGTGGCCAACAGGCATGTCTCTTCCTCCAGAGACTTGAAGAAATCCCAGGGGGACAGAGACCGAGCACCGAGAGAGGAATGACTGACCGTGGAGAGCATGGGGCAACTCAGAGCTTTATATCACATAGTATGAGGGTTTTTAAACATTTTTTTCCATTGATTTGGTGGGGAGGAGGGAGAAAGAAGCATCAACTTATTGTTCCATTTACTTGTGCGCTCATTGACTGTTTCTTGTATGTGACCTGACCAGGAATGGAACTTGTGACCTTGGCATGTGGGACAATGCTCCATCCAATGAGCCACCTGGCCAAGACCTCGTGTTTTATTCTTTATTCCTCCACTAAGAGACTCATTCAGAAAGTCCTTGGTGAAGATTTCAGGACTACCATGGGTAAACTGACTTCCATCAATATTTCAAAGGTATATATTTTTTACTGAAAATATAGAACATGTGTGTGTATATAATTTTTTTAAGGTCCAAAATCTCTCATCTGTGGGAAGCACCTGCTCCAGTGTCAACTGGCCATACCCACTATCACTTGCTCCAGGACAGTTCTGACCTATAGTCCTATGGACGGCTCTGGGCAGAGGCAGTGGGGTTTCCATCATTCATAAGATGTTTATTAGATGCCTGTTGTAGTCTAAAAGAGTTAACAGAGCATAGGATTGACAGGTGCTCAAATAAAAGTGGGAATAGTTACTTTGATTTTTCTCAAAGTTCCAGGGGCAAGAGTGGTGAGAAATGGAGAGTGGGAGGAAATGGAGTGGGGCCACTGGGGGATAGGGTTGAGGGCACCTGCCTTCTCTGCTGGCAAACCACAGACAGGGCCATGCACAGAGCACCCACCATGATGAGGCACCCATTAAGCCAAATCCACCAGGCCTACAGCCTTGGGTAAGGCCTTCTCAGATAAATAGAAGAAGAGTTTAGAGATTTGAGTTGAAAGTTTAAAATGAGAGTCCCTAAATTTCATTTTTCAGTCTTAATTGAAATAAAACTCAGAAAATAGCCATTCTTGCACACATCGAATAGACATAATGCATGAAATGTTGATTTTTTTCAACTACTTCCAGATATTCTTTTGAAGCATCACTACTAATACAAGTATGCATGCCAAACGATTTCAAATTCTAGCTGGATTGTTAGCTCTGCAGCAGTAGAACCCAGAGAGACAGAGGGTGTAGAGAAGGGGAACCCACTTGTACTGTTGGTGGGAATGCAGACTGCTGCAGTCACTGTGTTAAACCAGTGTGAAGGTACCTCAAAAAATTAAAAATGGAACTGCTTCTGACCCAGTGATCCCACTTCTGAGAATATATCCAAAAAACCTGAAAACAGTAATTTGAAAGAATATATGCACCCTTACATTCATTGTAGCATTATTTAACAATAGCCAAGCTATAAAAACAGCCCAACTATCAGCAGATGAGTGGATAAAAAAGCTGTGGTACATTTACACAATGGAATACTATGCAGTCATAAAGAAGAATAAAATCTTAGCATATATGACAGCATGGATGGACCTAGAGAGTATTATGCTAAGTGAAATGAGTCAGACAGAAAAAGACAAAGATCATATGATTTCACTTATATATGGAATCTAGAGAATAAAATAAACAAATAAAATAGAAACAGATTCATAGATACAGAAAGCAGACTGACAGCTGTCACAGGGGAGGAGGATTGAAGGGCTGGGCGAAAAGGGTGAAGGGATTAAGAAGTACAAATTGGGAGAGGGAAAATGGCGACGGAGTAGGCGGATGTTACAATTCCCACCTCCCAGAACCAAAGTGGATTACAACTTAACATAGGAACAATCATCTTAAAAGACCAACTTTCGGACTAAACTAAGAGAAATCTATAACTAAGCATTACCGAAGGAACCACATTGAGACTGGTAGGAAAGGTGGAGACACGGAAAGGGCTGCCCCACTCCCAGGAGTGAGAGGCGGCCCGGAGGGTCTCTCATGGTGGGGTGGGTTGCCAGGAGAGTTGTGGGTCCTAAGCCCCAGAACCAGAACCCCAGCCTGGAGCCCCAGAGACTAGAGGAGGCATACCAACAGTACTTAGCTGAGAGAAGAGCCAGGTTACTGTTTGCAAGAGGGAGACAGAACTCTCAGACCTAGGCTCCATCTTAAAGGGATCATGCAGAAAACCTTGTTCATAGCCACTTACCTGGGGCTCTGGGAATGGGGAGTGCCGAGAGGACTGGAGTAGCGAGAGGAAAGTGTAGTCTTGGGGGCACAGGGAGAGACTGTGGGGGACAGCGACCCTGACCCCTGTACTGGGTCACTCCCCAAACATAAAGTGATCATTTTTCCTTGGGGAACCAAGCCAGCAAAGGGAAGCAATTACCCCACCCACTAAGAGGTTTTTTCTGCTCCAGTCAGTGCAAAGAAATGCTTAGAAGCAGGGGGCGCATCAAGGACACAGGTTTTGAGTGCTTAGGTCTGGGCTACACTGCCCCCCAAAACTGCTGAGTACCCTCCAAAGGGTAGGAGGGCCTGGCTGCGGTGGTGGCCGCGGTGCTTGGCCCAGGTGGCTGTGGGGAGCGGAGCCCAGTGAGGTGGCCCACGTGGAGGTGGGGGCGCACCCAGTGAGGTGGCCCACGTGGAGGCGGGGGCAGCACCCAGTAAGGTGGCCCATGTGGAGGCGGGGGCAGCACCCAGTGAGGTGGCCCACGTGGAGGCGGGGGCAGCACCCAGTAAGGTGGCCCATGTGGAGGCGGGGGCAGCACCCAGTGAGGTGGCCCACGTGGAGGCGGGGGCGGCACCCAGTGAGGTGGCCCACGTGGAGGCGGGGGCAGCACCCAGTGAGGTGGCCCATGTGGAGGCGGGGGGGGGGCGGAGCCCAGCTGCTCATGCAGTGGCAGTGAGGGGAGAAACCTGGAGAGACCTCCAGAGCACATAAGTGGGGCTGAGTCTGGAGAGGCAGCCCATGCAAACACGGGGGTTGAGCTTAGAGAGGCAGCCTGTGCGCCCATGGGGGGCAAAATCTGGCAAGGCAAGGAATTCCCTGCACCTGTGGGGCAGCCCGAGCTGTGGCCTGCAAGCCCCTGCACCTGGCAGTGCCAGTCCCCAAGTGCCTGAGGAGGTGGTGGCAGCAGGGGGTCCAGTGGAAAGACCACACCCTGGGAATAGAGAGGCCACACACACTGGCCAAGAGTAGATAAAAGCTAGCATAGGAGTGCAGCTGATATTTACAAGGGCATCAGGGTCCAGCAGAGGCAGCCACAAATTTTGGATTGCCTGTAGCTCCAAGAAGGTTGCTAAGGGCCAGTCATAAGCAGTGACCCCCTGAGCCAGGTTCTGGCCAAGGAGGTTCCAGGCTGGTACATCCAACTTGAGCATCAGCTCAAGACCTAACAACCCTAGTTAGAGAAGTATCTTAAGGAAAGGTTTCTTACACCTGACCCAGCTAAGGCAGTAGTCGGCAAACTCATTAGTCAACAGAGACAAATATCAACAGTACGACTGAAATTCCTTTTGAGAGCCATATTTTTTAAACTTAAACTATATAGGTAGGTACATTCCTTATTGAGGTAGCACCCCAATGTGGTATTTTGTGGAAGAGCCACACTCAAGAGGCCAAAGAGCTGCATGTGGCTCATGAGCTGCAGTTTGCTGACCAGGGAGCTAAGGCATAAAAAATGTTGACACAAATAGCAAAAAGAGCAATGGCAGCAGACAAGTAGACCACAGAGGATTACAAACAAAAGCTGAGGCCAACCCAAGAAGATCTAGAAACAACACAATTGAAAGCTAGAAGCAGACAACACAAACCCTATACTCAGTTAGTTACACAAAAAACACATCCAAAGGAGCAGTCTATACAGAGACAAAATGGGGAGACAGAAAAATGCAATTCAAATGAATCAGCAAGAGAAATCCCCAGAAAAAGAACTGAATGAGATAGAAATAACAAAGATAACAGATGTAGAATTTAGAATAATGATTGTTAGGATGCTCAAAGATCTTAGAGCAACAATAGATGGACATAATGAGCACCTAAACAAAGAGATAAAAAACATCAAAAAGGACACTGAAATCATAAAAAAGAATCAGACAGAAATGATAAACACAATATCAGAAATGAAGACTATACTAGGAGAAATTAAAAGCAGGCTGGATGAAGCAGAGGATCGAATCAGCGATTTAGAGAAGATAAGCAAGAGCATGGAAGCAGAATAGCAAAAAAAAAAAAAAAAAGAGAATCAAAAAGTCTGAGGAAACTCTAGGAGAGCTCTGTGGTAACATGAAGAGAAACAACATCTGCATAATAGGGGTTCCTGAAGGAGAAGAGAAAGAACAAGGGATAGAGACCTGATTAAAGAAATTAGCTGAAAACTTCCCTAAATTGATGAAGGAAAAAGTCACACAAGTTCAAGAAGCACAGATAATCCCATTAAAGAGGAATCCAAAGAGACCTACACCAAGACATATCATAATTAAAATACCAAAGCTAAGAGATAAAGAAAGAATACTAAAAGCTGCAAGAGAAAAACAGCCAATCACCTACAAAGAAGTTCCCATAAGGATGACATCTGACTTTTCAATAGAAACATTTGAGGCCAGAAGAGAATAGCAAGAAATATTCAAAGTAATGCAAAACAAGAGCCTACAACCAAGACTACTTTATCCAGCAAGGCTATCATTAAAAATTGAAGGAGAAATTAAAAAGTATCCCAGACAAGAAAAACTCAAGGAATTCATTATAGCCAAACCAATGCTGTGAGAAATGTTAAGGGGTCTGCTATAAACAGAACAAAGGGAAAAAAAAATCTAGTAAAAGAGGAATGTATATTTAAAGAAAAAAAAATGGCAATAAACTACTACATATCAATAATAACCTTAAATGTAAATGGATTAAATGCTCCAATCAAAAGACATAGGATAGCTGTGTGGATAAGAAAACAGGACTTATACATATGCTGTCTACAAGAGACCCACCTCAAAACAAAAGATACACATAGACTGAAAGTAAAAGGATGGAAAAAATATTTCATGCAAATGGAAGTGAAAAAAAAAGCTGGGGTAGCAATACTTATACTGTATCTGACAAAATAGACTTTAAAACAAAGGTTATAGTAAGAGATAAAGAAGGTTACTACATAATGATAAAGAGAGCAATCCAACAGGAAGTTATAACCATTATAAATATCTATGCGCCTAATATAGGAACACCTAAATATATAAAGCAGATTTTGATGGACATAAAGGGCAAAATCACCAGCAATACTATAATATGTATAGTAGGGGATTTCAATACCCCACTAACATCACTGGATAGATCCTCAAAAAAGAAAATTAATGAAGAAACAGCAGCCTTAAAGGACACACTAGATCAATTGGATTTAATAGACATCTTCAGAACCTTTCACCCTAAAGCAGCAGAATATTCTTTTCAAGTGCTCATGGTACATTCTCTAAGATAGACCACACGTTAGGACACAAAATAAGTCTTAATAAACTTAAGAAGACTGAAATGATATCAAGCATCTTCTCTGATCACAATGGCATGAAACTAAAAATCAACTACAATAGAAAAATTGAAAAACATCCAAACACTTGGAAACTAAATAGCATGTTATTAAATAACAAATGGGTTTACAATGCAATCAAGGAAGAAATAAAAAATTTCCTTGAAACAAATAAAAATAAACATACAACAACTCAAAATTTATGGGACATATCAAAAGCAGTCCTGAGAGAGAAGTTCATAGCATTACAGGCATACTTTAAGAAACAAAAAAAACTCGGGGAGACAAGATGGCGCTGGAGTAGGCGGACGTACCAGCATCTACCTCCCAGAACCAAAGTGGATTACAAACTAATTTTATGAACTATCAGCTGGAAAAACCAAATTGGACTAAACTAAAAGGACTCTTCAACCAAGGAACGCTGAAGAAGCCACACAGAGACTGGTAGGAAAAGCGGAAACGCGGAGAGGGTTGCCCAGCTCCTCGGAGCGAACGGCAGCAGGGAGAGACTCGTGTGGCGGGAAGTGAGTTTAGCAGAGGGGAAAGGGTCCTGAGCCCCGGGAACAAAGCCCCAGCCTGCAGCCCCAGACCCCAGAAGAGGCGTAAGGACACTATTTAGCCGGAAACAAGTCAGGATACTGTTTATGAGAGAGTCTGATTTCTCAGACCCAGGATCCTTCTTAAAGGGACCACGCAGAACATCTCTCTCACAAACACTCACCCGGAGCTCCTGGAGACGGAGGGAGAGGGGAGAGAACCACAGTAACAGGAAGAGAGTATAAACTAGGAGGCACAGGGAGAAACATTTTGGGAGATAGCCACCCTAACCCCTGGGACGAGTCACTCCCCAAAGCTGAAGTGAATATTTCCCCCGGAAACAGCAATACCAGCAAAGGGAAGCAGGAGAGCAGCCAAACAAGCTCCCCCGCAGCATTCAGAGCAGAGTCGCATAGAAGGAGGGAGCTTTCGGGTCTACAGTAGTGAGTCTTAGGGTTCAAGCTGCAACGCCCCCACCCACGTGGCTGAGGGCGAGCCGGAGGGCGGGCGGCAGCGGGAGACAAAAACTTGGTTCTGCTGGCAGGGGTGGAAGCCGGCTGGCCACCACTGGGCTCAGGTGTGAGCTCAATCTTGCCCGGCTAGGGAGAAGGGAGCATGCAAAAGCGGCCAAGCTCAGCTGCCAGCAGCCTGTAATCCAGCCTCTGGGAGAAGGGCGGGAAACCCGGAAAGGGTAGAAACCAGCCCCGGAGCAAGGGCAGAGGAGCACATCCCTGCCCCGCCCGTGCAACTCAGGCTTGCAGTCTGACTTGGTAGCCGGCTCCTCCCGTGGGGGTGGAGCCAAAAGCCCAGAAGAGGCGGAGTTCCACTACGGAGCTGAGCTTGGGCACACAGCCCTGCCTGGTGGTAGAGCCAAGGCTAGCAGCTGTTCCTTGAGTGGGATCATCCTGCAAAGGCAGGGCGAAAGCTCGGAAACAGGCGGAGACCCGCAGCTGAGCAAAGGTGCTCGCCAGTGCCCTCAGGACCGAGCATAATGTCACACATGGGGGCGGGGCAAAGGCCAAGGCCACCAACCCTTGTGCACCTGAGCACGTGATCACAGCCACTCCCGTGAAGAGAAAATGCGGAGGCAGAGAAATACAACACAAATAAACCAAGAGAAATCCCCAGAAAAGGACCTAAGTGAATCAGATATAACCAAATTACCAGATGCAGAGTTTAAAATAACGATTGTTAGGATGCTCAAAGATATTAGAACCACCATAGATGGCCATTACGAAAACCTAAATAAAGAGATAACAAATATAAAAAAGGACATTGAAATAATAAAAAAGAATCAGACAGAAATGACAAATACAATATCTGAAAGAAAGAATACAATGGAAGGAATTAAAAGCAGGATGGATGAAGCAGAGAATCAAATCAGTGAGTTAGAGGACACAATAAATAAAGGCACGGAAGCAGAGCAGAAAAAAGAGACTCAAAAAGTCTGAGGAAACTCTAAGAGAGCTCTGTGACAACATGAAGAGAAATAACATCCGCATCATAGGGGTTCCTGAAGAAGAAGAGAAAGAACAAGGGATAGAGACTTTGTTCAAACATATTATAACGGAAAACTTCCCCCAATTAAGGCAGGAAAATGTCTCACATGTTCAGGAAGCACAGAGAACTCCATTAAGGAGAAACACAAAGAAACCAACACCAAGACACATCATAATTAAATTACAAAAGCTAAATAATAAAGAGAAAATATTAAAAGCTGCGAGAGAAAAAAAGACTATCACCTACAAAGGAGCCCCCATAAGGATGACTTCTGACTTCTCAACAGAAACACTTGAGGCCAGAAGGGAATGGCAAGAAATATTCGAAGTAATGCAGAACAAGAATCTACAACCAAGACTACTTTATCCAGCAAGGCTATCATTTAAAATTGAAGGAGAAATAAAAAGCTTTACAGACAAAAAAAAACACTCAAGGATTTCACTGCAACCAAACCAAGGCTGCAAGAAATGCTAAGGGACCTGTTGTAAACAGGTCAAAGGAAAAAAAGAATATAGCAAAAGAGAAAAACAATTTTAAAGAAAAAAAATGGCAATAAACAATTACATATCAGTAATAACCTTAAATGTTAATGGATTAAATGATCCGATCAAGAGACATAGGGTAGCTGCGTGGATAAGAAAACAGGACCCATACATATGCTGTCTACAAGAGACACACCTTAAATCAAAAGATGCACACAGACTGAAGATAAAAGGATGGAAAAAAATATTTCACGCAAATGGAAATGAAAAAAAAGCTGGGGTAGCAATACTTATATGAGACAAAATGGACTTTAGAACAAAGACCATAGTTAGAGATAAAGAAGGTCACTACATAATGATAAAGGGAGCAATCCAAAAGGAAGATATAACCATTATAAATATCTATGCACCTAATATAGGAGCACCTAAATATATAAAGCAGACCTTGATAGACTTAAAGGGCGAGATCAACAGCAATACTATAATAGTAGGAGATTTCAATACCCCATTAACATCATTAGATAGATCCTCAAGAAAGAAAATTAACAAAGAAACAGCAGACTTAAAGGACATATTAGATCAACTCGATTTAATAGATATCTTCAGAACCTTTCATCCTAAAGCAGCAGAATATACATTCTTTTCAAGTGCTCATGGTACATTCTCTAGAATAGACCACATGTTAGGACACAAAAGTGGGCTCAACAAATTTAAGAAGATTGAAATCATATCGAGCACTTTCTCTGATCACAATGGCATTAAACTAGAAATCAACCACAATAGAAAAATTGAAAAACATTCAAATACTTGGAAACTAAATAGCACGTTATTAAACAGTGAATGGGTTAACATTGAAATCAAAGAAGAAATTTAAAAATTCCTAGAAACAAACGATAATGAGCATACATCAACTCAAAATTTATGGGACACAGCAAAAGCAGTCCTGAGAGGGAAGTTTATAGCATTACAGGCATACTTCAAGAAGCTAGAAAAAGCTCAAATAAACAACTTAACCCTGCATCTAAAAGAACTAGAAAAAGAACAGCAAGTAAAGCCTAAATGTAGGAGAAGGAAGGAAATAATAAAGATCAGAGCAGAAATAAATGACATAGAGGCTAAAGAAACAATACAGATGATCAATGAAACCAGGAGCTGGTTCTTTGAAAAGGTAAACAAGATCGATGAACCTTTAACAAGACTCACCAAGAAAAAAGAGAGAGGACTCAAATAAATAAAATTAGAAACGAGAGTGGAGAAATAACAACTGACACAACAGAAATACAAAATATTGTAAGAAAATACTATGAAGAACTGTATGCCAAAAAACTAGACAACCTAGATGAAATGGACAAATTCCTTGAATCATATAATCTTCCAAAAATCAATCTGGAAGAATCAGAAAACCTAAACAGACCAATTACAACAAATGAGATTGAAACAGCTATCAAAAAACTCCCAAAAAAGAAAAGTCCTGGGCCTGATGGCTTCACAAGTGAATTCTACCAAATATTCAAAAAAGAACTAACTCCTATCCTTCTCAAGCTATTTCAAAAAATTCAAGAGGAAGGAAGACTTCCAAACTCCTTTTATGAGGCGAGCATAATTCTGATTCCAAAACCAGGCAAAGACAACACAAAAAAAGAAAATTATAGGCCAATATCCCTGATGAACTTAGATGCAAAAATCCTCAACAAAATATTAGCAAACCGGATCCAGCAATATATGGAAAAAATCATACACAATGATCAAGTAGGATTTATTCTTGGGAGGCAAGGCTGGTACAATATTCTCAAATCAATCAATGTGATTCATCACATAAACAAAAGAAAGGAGAAAAACCACATGATAATTTCAATAGATGCAGAAAAGGCATTTGATAAAGTCCAGCACCCATTCATGATCAAAACTCTCAGCAAAGTGGGAATACAGGGAACATACCTCACACTGATAAAGGCCATCTATGACAAACCCACAGCCAACATCATACTCAATGGGAAAAAATTAAAAGCAATCCCCTTAAGATCAGGAACAAGGCAGGGGTGCCCCCTTTCACCACTCTTATTCAACATAGTTCTGGAAGTCCTCGCCACAGCAATCAGACAAGAAAAAGAAATAAAAGGCATCCAAATTGGAAAAGAAGAAGTAAAACTATCATTATTTGCAGATGACATGATATTGTATATAGAAAACCCTAAAGTCTCAGTCAAAAAACTACTAGACCTGATCAAAGAATTTGGCAAGGTGGCAGGATATAAAATCAACACTCAGAAATCAGAGGCATTTTTATACACTAATAATGAACTGTCAGAAAGAGAAATCAGGGAATCAATCCCCTTTACCATTGCAACCAAAAAAATAAAGTACCTAGGAATAAATCTAACTAAGGAGATTAAAGACTTGTACTCGGAAAATTATAAAACATTGATAAAAGAAATCAGGGAAGATACGAATAAGTGGAGGCATATACCGTGCTCATGGTTAGGAAGAATAAACATCATAAAAAGGTCTATATTACCCAAAGCAATTTATAAATTCAATGCAATACCAATGAAAATACCAATGACTTACTTCAAAGACATATAACACATATTCCAAAAATTTATACGGAATCAAAAAAGAACACGAATAGCCTCAGCAATCCTGAAAAGGAAGAAAAAAGCGGGAGGTATCACACTTCCAGATATCAAGTTATATTATAAGGCCATTGTACTCAAAACAGCATGGTACTGGCATAAGAACAGGCACATAGATCAATGGAACAGAACAGAGAACTCAGAAATAAACCCACAGCTCTATGGACAACTGATATTTGACAAAGGAGGTAAGACAATACAATGGAGTAAAGACAGCCTCTTCAACAAATGGTGTTGGGAAAACTGGACAGCTACCTGCAAAAAAATGAAACTAGACCACCAACTTACACCACTCACAAAAATAAACTCAAAATGGATAAAAGACTTGAATGTAAGCCGTGAAACCATAAGCATCTTAGAAGAAAACATAGGCAGTAAGCCCTCTGACATCTCTCACAGCAATATATTTGCTGATTTGTCTCCACAGGCAAGTGAAATAAAAGACAGGATAAACAAATGGGACTTTATCAAACTAAAAAGCTTCTGCACAGCTAAAGACAATAAGAACAGAATAAAAAGACAAACTACACAATGGGAGAATATATTTGACATAGCGTCTGACAAGGGGTTAATAACCAAAATTTATAAAGAACTTGTAAAACTTAATACCAGGAAGACAAACAATCCAATCCAAAAATGGGCAAAAGAAATGAATAGACACTTCTCCAAAGAGGACACACAGATGGCCAATAGGCATATGAAAAAATGTTCAACATCACTAATGATTAGAGAAATGCAAATTAAAACCACAATGAGATATCACCTCACACCAGTCAGAATGGCGCTCATCAATAAAACAACACAGAATAAGTGCTGGCGAGGATGTGGAGAAAAGGGAACCCTCCTGCACTGCTGGTGGGAATGCAGACTGGTGCAGCCACTGTGGAAAACAGTATGGAGATTCCTCAAGAAATTAAAAATCGAACTGCCTTTTGACCCAGCTATACCACTGTTAGGAATATACCCCAAGAACACCATAGCACTGTTTGAAAAGAAGAAATGCACCCCCATGTTTATGGCAGCATTGTTCACAATAGCAAAGATTTGGAAACAGCCCAAGTGTCCATCAGAGGACGAGTGGATTAAAAAGCTTTGGTATATATATACTATGGAATACTACTCATCCATAAGAAATGATGACATAGGATCTTTTACAACAACATGGATGGGCCTTGATAACATTATACTGAGTGAAAGAAGTAAATCAGAAAAAACTAAGAACTATAGGTTTCCATACATAGGTGGGACATAAAGATGAGACTCAGAGACATGAACAACAGTGTTGGGGTTACAGGGTGGGGGGAGGAGAGGGAGGGGGTTGGGGGAGGGGAGGGTCACAAAGATCATGACTTTTCAGCATTTGCCATATTCCCCCCTTAATCTATAGACGGACAGCAAATATTTACGTATGGTGTTCCCACTACAAAGACTGCTGTCTTAGGGACAAATGCTGATAAACTACTTCAGCAGTTCCTCCTTCTTCAAAGACTTATATGTAAACATAGAGCTCCATGTTTCATAGGACATACTCAAGCTCACTCCATGCTCCCTGGAGCTTTAGCACAAGGGAATGCCCCCTCCCTTTTATTATTATTATTATTATTATTATTATTATTATTTTTTTTTTAGTATTTTTTCTTTTATTTATTTATTTTTTGTATATTTCTGAGGATGGGGATGGGGAGGCAGTCAGACAGACTCCTGCATGCACCTGACTGGGATCCACCTGGCATGCCTACCGGGGGGAATGCTCTGCCCATCTGGGATGTTGCTCTGTTACAACCCGAGCCATTCTAGCAACTGGGGCGGAGGCCGTGGGGCCATCCTTAGTGCCCAGGGTGGATTTGCTCCGGTGGAGCCTTGGCTGCGGGCGGGAGGAGAGAAACGAAGAGGAAGGAGAGAGGGAGGAGTGGAGAGGTAGATGGGCACTTCTTCTGTGTGCTCTGGCCAGGAATCGAACCCGAGAATCCTGCACACCAGGCCAATGACTCCAACGGGTCTACCATATCATGCTTTTTACTTAAAAAAAAAAAAATTTACATTTCTTTTGAATGCTGATGAACAGGAGACACCAAATCTTTTTCGCCTGCAAACTACTACCTTCTTTATTAGATCTAGCTAATAACACTGTTCTGTCTTTTTTCCAAACAGCTCCAGATATATGGAAAAGATTTATATAGGCGGATGGGGATCCTCAAACCCCTCAGCGAGATCTTCTGAGAATGGCTTTTAAGATACCTAGAGGCAGAAAAAGCCCAACAGAGATCAGGGGAACTACCAGCTTTTAGGATACACCCTTAAAGGCTCCAACACCCCAAAGGGGTCTCATAGGATGCCATCTGGGTCCTGCTTCAATAGTGGAAAGGAAGGTCATTGAGCTAAAGCCTGCCAGGCTTACACGCCTCTGCTGTGAGGAAACAGGGACACTGGAAGGTGGGCTTCCCCCTCGCTCCTCTAAGGGAGGGTTCAGTCTCTTCCAGTCCTGCTCCAGCCACCTATGACCTAACCTTTCCCAGAAAGCTGGGGTTTGCCACTGAAGGCTGAAGGTGCCCAGGGCCGTTGGCCCCATCTACGACACTGTGGACGAGCCTAGGGTATTTCTTCCAAGAAGCAGGTAAACTGATCTCATTTGCACAAGGGCCACTTAACTATGTTTTGCCTGAATAGTCAGGTTTTTTATTCTTCCCTCAAAGATCTCTGTTGTGGGTGTTGATAGTCCTATTTTCTGCTGCTTTGCTTAATATATAGTATTTCCTTTATCCCTCCTACCTCAATGCCCCACTCATATTTCAGGCTGGGACCTACTCCTAATTTAGAGCTCTCTTTCCTCCTTTTGCCAACTTGTATTATGAATTTACCTTTGCCACCCAGCTTAGTGTATCCCAAGGTTCTCTTTACCAGGCCACAGTCACAGAGCTCCAGGAAAAAGCAACCTGGTCTCAACTCTCCAGGCAGAGGAGAACAGAAGCTTCATATCCACGCATGCTGCAAATGGCTTTTTCCAGTCTACCTGAATCATTACCAGCTAGAAGCAGCGGTCATTGGGACTTGGACATGAGCTGCAAAGTATAGAATGGTGACAACAATTCCAGTGCCATGCGGACTTTTCCTGTGGGGAACTTTCCTGGACTCCTGCTCCCTGTGACAGCTCCTAACAGACTGAACTGTGGTTGGGTTGCATTTTTCAGGGATTTGGCATGGTGATGGGGCCAACTTGGACTTGGGGAACATGTTAAGGACACTACTCTTTTAGGGATTCTTGCTGTATTGGCCAAGAGTTTGCTTAAAGGCTTTTAATCACTGTAAAAAAAAAATAGAGGACTGGATGAAGAAGATGGGGCACATATACACCATGGTATATTATTCAGCTAGGAGAAATGGTGACATCGGATCACTTATAGAGGAATGGTGGAGTCTTGGTAGCATTGTGCGGGGGTGAAATAAGCGAATCAGAAAAAAACAGGAACTGAAGGATTCCATACATTGGTGGGACATAAAAGCGAGACTAAGAGGCATGGACAGGAGTGTGGTGGCTATGGGGGGTGGGGGGAGGGAAGGAGGGAGAGGGGGAGGGGGAGGGGGAGGGGTACAGAGAGAACTGGATGGAGGGTGGCGGAGGACGATCTCTCTTCGGGTGATGGGTATGCAACAGAACTAAATGACAAGATAACCTGGAAATGTTTTCTTTGAATGTATGTACCCTGATTTATTGATGTCACCCCATTAAAATAAAAATTTATTAAAAAAAAAAGAAAGAAACAAAAAAAAAAACTCAAATAAATAACTTAACCCTGCATCTAAAAGAACTAGAAAAATAACAGCAAGAAGTAGGGAAGTAGAAGGAAGTAGAGGAAGTACTTCTACCTCTAGAGAAAGTAGAAGGAGAGAAATAAAGATCAGAGTGGAAATAAATGATATAGAGGCTAAAAAAACAATACAGAGGATCAATAAAACCAAGAGCTGGTTCTTTGAAAAGATAAACAAAATTGATGAACTTTTAACAAGACTCACCAAGAAAAAAAGAGAGAGGACTGACATAAATAAAATTAGAAATGAGAGTGGAGAAATAACAACTGACAAAGCAGAAATACAAAAGATTATAAGAAAATACTATGAAGAACTATATGCCAAAAAATTAGACAACCTAGGTGAAATGGACAAATTCCATGAAAGATATAATCATTCAACAATCAATCTGGAAGAATCAGAAAACCTAAACAGATCGATTACAACAAATGAGATTGAAATAGTTATCAAAAAACTCCCAACAAGCAAAAAGTCCTGGGCCAGATGGCTTCACAGGCGAATTCTACCAAATATTCAGAGAAGTACTAACGCCTATCCTTCTCAAGCTATTTCAAAAAAATTCAAGAGGAGGGAAGACTTCCAAGCTCCTTTTATGAGGCGAGTATAATTCTCATTCCAAAACCAGGCAAAGACAATACAAAGAAAGAAAATTATAGGCCAATATCCCTGATGAATTTAGATGCTAAAATTCTTAACAAAATATTAGCCAACCGGATCTAGCAATACATGAAAAAAAATCATACACCATGATCAAGAGGGATTTATTCTGGGGAGGCAAGGCTGGTACAATATTTGCAAATCAATCAATGTGATTCATCATATAAACAAAAGGACGGAGAAAAATCACATCATAATATCCATAGATGCAGAATTTAGCACCCATTTATGATCAAAACTCTCAGCAGAGTAGGAATACAGGGAACATACCTCAACATGATGAAGGTCATCTATGACAAACCCACAGCCAACATCATACTCAATGGGCAAAAGTTAAAAGCAATCCCCTTGAGATCAGGAACAAGGCAGGGGTGCCCCCATTCACCACTCTTATTCAACATTCAACATAGTTCTGAAAGTCCTAGCCACAGCAATCAGACAAGAAGAAGAAACAAAGGCACCCAAATTAGAAAAGAAGACAAAACTATAATTATTTGCTGATGATATGGTACTGTACATAGAAAACCCTAAAGCAGAATTTGAGAACCTTTTTGGCTGAGAGAGCCATGAACACCACATATTATAAAATGTAATTCTGTGAGAGCCATACAACGACTCGTGTATGTTACGCATTATCCAATAAAAATTTGGTGTTGTCCCAGAGGACAGCAGTGATTGGCTATAGCCACCCGCAACCATGAACATGAACGGTAGGAAATGAATGGATTGTAACACATAAGAATGTTTTATATATTTAATGTTATTATTATTATTATTTTTTTTTTATAATAATTTTATTTTTTTAATGGGGTGACATCAATAAATCAGGATACATATATTCAAAGATAACAAGTCCAGGTTATCTTGTCGTTCAATTATGTTGCATACCCACCACCCAAAGTCAGATTGTCCTCTGTCACCTTCTATCTTGTTTTCTTTGTGCCCCTCCCCACCCCCTTTCCCTCTCCCATTTCCTCCTCCCCCCCGTAACCACCACACTCTTATCAATGTCTCTTAGTTTCACTATTATGTCCCACCTACGTATGGAATAATACAGTTCCTGGTTTTTTCTGATTTACTTATTTCGCTTCGTATCATGTTATCAAGATCCCACCATTTTGCTGTAAATGTTCCGATGTCATCATTTCTTATGGCTGAGTAGTATTCCATAGTGTATATGTGCCAGATCTTCTTTATCCAGTCATCTATTGATGGGCTTTTTGGTTGTTTCCATGTCCTGGCCACTGTGAACAATGCTGCAATAAACATGGGGCTGCATGTGTCTTTACGTATCAATGTTTCTGAGTTTTGGGGATATACACCCAGTAGAGGGATTGCTGGGTCATAAGGTAGTTCTATTTTCAGTTTTTTGAGGAACCACCATACTTTCTTCCATAATGGTTGTACTACTTTACATTCCCACCAGCAGTGTATGAGGGTTCCTTTTTCTCCACAGCCTCTCCAACATTTGCTATTACCTGTCTTGCTAATAACAGCTAATCGAACAGGTGTGAGGTGGTATCTCATTGCCGTTTTGATTTGCATTTCTCTAATAGCTAAAGAAGATGAGCATCTTTTCATATATCTGTTGGCCATTTGTATTTCTTCCTGGGAGAAGTGTCTATTCATATCCTCTTCCCATTTTTTTATTGGATTGTTTGTTTGTTTGTTGTTGAGTTTTATGAGTTCTTTGTATATTTTGGATATTAGACCCTTATCTGAGCTGTTGTTTGAAAATATCATTTCCCATTTAGTTGGCTTTCTGTTTATTTTGTTATCAGTTTCTCTTGCTGAGCAAAAACTTCTTAGTCTGATGTAGTCCCATTCATTAATTTTTGCCTTCACTTCTCTTGCCTGTGGAGTCAAATTCATAAAATGCTCTTTAAAACCCAGGTCCATGAGTTGAGTACCTATGTCTTCTTCTATGTACTTAATTGTTTCAGGTCTTATGTTTAGATCTTTGATCCATTTTGAGTTAATTTTTGTACAGGGGGAGAGATGTAGTCCAGTTTCATTCTTTTGCATGTGGCTTTCCAGTTTTCCCAGCACCATTTGTTGAAGAGGCTTTCTTTTCTCCATTGTGTGTTGTTGGCCCCTTTATCAAAAATTATTTGACTATATATATGTGGTTTTATTTCTGGACTTTCTATTCTGTTCCATTGGTCTGATTGTCTATTTTTCTGCCAATACCATGCTGTTTTGATTGTCGTGGCCCTATAATATAGTTTGAAGTCAGGTATTTTAATGCCCCCAGCTTCATTCTTTTTCTTTAGGATTGCTTTGGCTATTCGGGGTTTTTTATAGTTCCATATAAATCTGATGATTTTTTGCTCTATTTCTTTAAAAAACGTCATTGGAAGTTTGATGGGAATTGCATTAAATTTGTATATTGCTTTGGGTAATATAGCCATCTTGATTATATTTATTCTTCCTAGCCAAGAACAAGGTATATTCTTCCATCTCATTATATCTTTTTCGATTTCCCTTAACAATGGTTTATAGTTTTCATTATATAAGTCCTTTACATTCTTTGTTATGTTTATTCCTAAGTATTTTATTTTTTTTGTTGCAATCGTGAAGGGGATTATTCTTTTGAGTTCCTTCTCAGTTGTTTCATTGTTGGCATATAGAAAGGCTATTGACTTCTGTATTTTAATTTTGTATCCTGCGACCTTACTGTATTGGCTTATTGTTTCTAGTAGTCTTTTTGTGGATTCTTTGGGGTTTTCGATGTATAGGATCATATCATCTGCAAAAAGTGATACCTTTACTTCTTCTTTTCCGATATGGATGCCTTTTATTTCTTTGTCTTGTCTGATTGCTCTGGCTAGAACTTCTAGTACCACATTAAATAAAAGTGGAGAGAGTGGACAACCCTGTCTTGTTCCTGATTTAAGGGGGGAAAGCCTTCAGTTTAGTGCCATTTAATATGATGTTAGCTGATGGTTTATCATATATGGCCTTTATCATGTTGAGATATTTTCCTTCTATATCCATTTTGTTGAGAGTCTTAAACATAAAATTGTGTTGTATTTTATCGAAAGCCTTTTCTGCGTCTATTGATAAGATCATGTGGTTTTTGTTCTTTGTTTTGTTGATATGGTGTATTACGTTAACCGTTTTACGTATGTTGAACCATCCTTGAGATTCTGGGATGAATCCCACTTGATCATGATGTATTATTTTTTTAATATGTTGTTGTATTCGATTTGCTAGTATTTTGTTTAGTATTTTAGCATCTGTATTCATTAGAGATATTGGTCTGTAGTTTTCTTTTTTTGTGCCATCCTTGCCTGGTTTTGGTATGAGGGTTATGTTGGCCTCATAAAATGTGTTTGGAAGTATTGCTTCTTCTTCAATTTTTTGGAAGACTTTGAGTAGAATAGGAACCAAGTCTTCTTTGAATGTTTGATAAAATTCGCTTGTATAGCCGTCAGGGCCTGGACTTTTATTTTTGGGGAGGTTTTTAATGGTTTTTCTATTTCTTCTTTACTGATAGGTCTGTTTAGGCTTTCTGCTTCTTCTTGACTCAGTTTAGGAAGGTTGTATTGTTCTAGGAATTTATCCATTTCTTCTAGGTTGTTGAATTTAGTGGCATAAAGTTTTTCATAGTATTCTACAATAATTCTTTGTATATCTACGGTGTCCGTGGTGATTTCTCCTCTTTCATTTTGGATTTTGTTTATATGAGTTCTTTCTCTTTTTTCTTTGGTAAGTCTTGCCAAGGGTTTGTCAATTTTGTTGATCTTTTCAAAGAACCAGCTCCTTGTTCTATTAATTTTTTCTATAGTTTTTCTGTTCTCTAATTCATTTATTTCTGCTCTGATTTTTATTATCTCCTTTCTTCGGCTGGTTTTGGGTTGTCTTTGTTCTTCTTTTTCCAGTTCCTTAAGGTGGGAAGTTAAGTGGTTCACTTGGGCTCTCTCTTGTTTGTTCATATATGCCTGAAGTGATATGAACTTCCCTCTTATTACTGCTTTTGCTGCATCCCATAGATTCTGATATGTCGTATTGTCATTTTCATTAGTCTGTATATATCTTTTGATCTCTGCACTTATTTCTTCTTTGACCCATTCATTTTTTAAAAGTATGTTGTTTAGTTTCCACATTTTTGTGGGATTTTTTTCCTCTTTTTTGCAGTTGAATTCTAGTTTCAAGGCTTTATGATCAGAAAATATGCTTGGTACAACTTCAATTTTTCTGAATTTGCTGATGTTGTTTTTGTGGCCCAACATATGGTCAATTCTTGAGAATGATCCATGTACACTGGAGAAAAATGTATACTCAGTCACTTAGGGATGAAATGTCCTATAGATGTCTATCATATCCAGGTGCTCTAGTGTTTTGTTTAAGGCCACTATGTCTTTGTTGATTCTCTGTTTGGATGACCGATCTAGAGCCATCAGCGGTGTATTGAGGTCTCCAAATATGATTGTGTTTTTGTCAGTTTTTGTTTTAAGATCAATAAGTAGCTGTCTTATATATTTTGGTGCTCCTTGGTTTGGTGCATATATATTAAGAATTGTTATGTCTTCTTGATTCAGTGTCCCCTTAGCCATTATGAAAAAGCCATTTTTGTCTCTGAGTACTTTTCCTGTCTTGTAGTCAGCATTATCTGATATGAGTATTGCTACACCTGCTTTTTTTTGGATGTTATTTGCTTGGAGTATTGTTTTCCAGCCTTTCACTTTGAATTTGTTTTTATCCTTGTTACTTAGATGAGTTTCCTGTAGGCAGCATACAGTTGTATTTTCTTTTTTAATCCATTCTGCTACTCTGTGCCTTTTTATTGGTGAGTTTAATCCATTTACATTTAGTGTAATTATTGATACTTGTGAGTTCCCTATTGCCATTTTATATCTTGCTTTCTGTTAGTTTTGTGTCTTGTTTGATCCTTCTCTTTCGTTTTTCTATCTTTTGTTTTTATTTGGTTGTATTCCATACATCTTTCCTCTGTTGATATCTTTTTTATCTCATGTGCTTCTGTGGTGGTTTTTCAATGGTGGTTACCTTTGAGTAATGAAAAGGGTCCCTACCCTGTTCATTGTAGCGAACTATTTTGTGAGTACTTTTGCACTCCATCGTCCTTTGCTACTGTTAATCTCCATCTTCTCCCCCTCTTTCTTTTTGTTGTTGTCACAGTTTAAATTTGGTTTTATTGTGTTCTTCTTGGAGCTTTTACTTGTGGCTCTGTTTTTTTTTTTGTTCTTTGTATCTGATTGGAGAACCCCCTTTAGTAATTCCTGGAGTGGGGGTTTTCTGATGATAAATTCCCTCATCTTTTCTGTATCTGTGAATGTTTTTATTTCTCCTTCATATTTGAAGGATAGCTTTGATGGGTATAGTATTCGTGGCTGAAAGTTCCTCTCTTTCAGGACTTTAAATATTGGGGTCCACTCTCTTCTAGCTTGTAGAGTTTCTGCTGAGAAATCTGATGATAATCTAATGGGCCTTCCTTTATATGTTGTATTCTTCTTTTCCCTGGCTGCCTTGAGAATTTTTTCTTTGCTGTTGGTTTGTGTCAATTTCATTATGATATGCCTTGGAGTAGGTTTGTTGGGGTTAAGAAAACTCGGAGTTCTGTTTGCTTCTTGAACTTGAGGCTTTAGTTCTTTCCACAGGCTTGGGAAGTTCTCATCTATTATTTGTTTGAGTATGTTCTCCATTCCATTTTCTCTCTCTTCTCCCTCTGTTATACCTATTATTCTTATGTTATTCTTTTTGATGGAGTTAGATAATTCTTGTAGGGCTATCTCATTTTTTTAAATTTTTGAGTCTCTTTCTTCTTCTCTCTGCTGTGCCTCAAGTTGCTTGTCTTCTATTTCACTAATCCTCTCTTCTATCTGACCTGTTCTATTAGCTAAGCTTGTTACTTCGTTTTTCAGCTCGTGAATTGAGTTTTTCATCTCTGTTTGATTTGTTTTTATAGTTTCAATTTCCTTGGACATATATTCTTTGTGTTCATTGAGTTGTTTTCTGAGCTCCCTAAATTGTCTTTCTGTGTTTTCTTGTATATCTCGGAGGATTTTTAGGATTTCTATCTTGAATTCTCTGTCATTTAGCTCCAAGGTTTCCAATATATTAAATTTTTTCTCCATAGATTTTTCCTCATCTAGCTGTGTTACCGCTCTTTCTTTTGTATCCATGATATTCGATTTTCTCTTCCTTAATGGCATCTGAGGGTGGTTTTGTTGATAGTATTAATGAGATTTAATAAAGAATAAAAAGTTAAAAAAAATAATAAAAAAATAAAAAATCGAAAATAGTTGTTTTTTTTTAAAAAAAAAATTAATAATGAAATAAAGAAAAATAAAATAAAATAAAAATTTTTTAAAAAAGGAAATTATTCCCCCCCTCCTTTTTTCCTCTCCTCTCCTCTCCCCTCTTTCTTGAGAAAATCTTGTGGTGAACTGTGAATTATAACAAACAATGCCTGTGATGGAGGGCCTGAATTGGGGAAAAGTAATAAAGGGGCAAAAAAAAAAAAAAAAGAAAAACAAGAAAAAGAAAAAGAAAAAAGAAAAAAAAAGAGCGTATGGACCCACAAAAAGCAAATAAGGAAAAAATTTGGGTCAAGAATAAAATGATTTGCTTTTAGGTGTTGGTTGTCTAAGAGTTATGATGAGAGGAATAAGAGGAAAACGGAAAAATGGGGAGACAAATTAAAAAATTACTATTGTATTTAGTGGAACAAGAACTAGATAAAATGGAGAGCCAGGGATGGGAGCACTGCTAGTGAGTTAAAAAGGTGAAGTAAAAACCCCCCAAAATGCCACAAACATAAGTTTGAGTCCCAGATAAGATAATTTGTTTGTTATTGAGGTTTGAATGAGAGGAGATGTAAAGGAGAAAGGGAGAAACTAATATAGAGGGAGAAAAGAAAGAGAGAGAGAGAAAAAAAGAGGGAACCACTAATAGAAGAAAAAATAAAGGAGAGAGAGAGAGAGAGAGAGAGAGAGAGAGTTAAGGGTTTTGGAGTGCAACCCTCATAGAGAGAAAGGAAGAGAAGAGAAAAGATAATGGGAGATTTAACACTTATGGGTAGTGTAGTTCAAGGAGAGGAGAGAGTAAGACCGGCAGTGAGTTAATCGGCCAAATTGGAGGAGGAAAAAAAGTATCAAGAATGAAGATAAGAGAAACAAACGAACAAATATAATAAAATGGGATAGGTTATAAAGTCTGCAGATTATTCTTGATTTTGAGAGGTTATCTTCTTGCTTTTTCTTTTCTCTCCCTCTTCCTGGTCGGTGACTCTGTACCCCGGGTTCTGCCCCTTTGGCACGCTCAGGTAGAGGTTTGCAGTTGATAAGTCTCTATGGCAATGTCATGTATTGTGCTTTAGTCTCGTTGGCAGTCGAGGCTATTAGCATTTATAGGCTCCGACAGTGAGAGAGTCCGTGTTCCTGGAGCCTTTCTCCTAGTCTTTCCTTCCTCAATTAGTAGCCTGATAATCCAGCTATGGGGTTGCTGCTGCCTCTGCCTGGATAGTAAGAGGCTCAAAGAGCTGGCAACTCCCCACTCTATTTCCACTCAGCACAGGGCTCTGGGTAAGGCTCAGTCAGTCAGAGCTGCTAGCATAATCAGGCGGGCTTTCCGCCCACTCAAAGACCTCTGGCTCTGTCTGCCACTCTGTCCGGTAACACAGGCGGGCGCCCACTTCCGGGGCGCTTGGAGGAAACTCTCACTCACTGGCTGCGCGCGCAGACCAGGATATCCGGCCAGCAGTCTCACGCTCTGAGTGAAACCCCCAACCGCAGGGAAAAGTTGCAGCGTTGGAATTGAGTCTCGCTCCGTCCCCGTGCGCGGCTTTTGCAAGGCGCTGGGGCAGCCCGAGATTCCGCTTTGGCCCACACAAAGGCCCCTGACTCTGCCCCTCTGTGCGATAACACGGGCGCGCACTGCCGAGGCACTCGGAGGAATCTCGCATTCACTATCTGCGCGCGCAAACCCGGATATGAGGCTGGCCACGTTTCCCTCTGAGTGAAACCCCCAGCAGCACGGAAAATTTCCACCGTTGGAATTAGTTCTCACTCCCTCCCGTGCACGGCTTTCCCAGGGTGCTGGGGCTGCCCAGAGACTCTGCCCTCGGCCCACAGAAAGGCCTCTGACCCTGCCTCTCCGTGGGGCAACACGGGCACCCACTCTCGGGGCCTAGGAAGAAATCTCTCGCCCACTAACTGCGCACCAACCAGGAGACCGGGTAAAATGGCCGCCCCGCTTGTCTTTCTTTGTTTGGGTTTGGCGCGAGTGTTAGCTTGTATTGCCCGGGTTGCCACAGGATCAGTTTTTCCTCGGCTTGGATCTCCGTGCCACAGCCTGGTTCAGCCGTTTGTGCCGTGGCCTGAATCTATTCACCCCCTTTGCCCGCCTCAGTTTCTATATTCACAGTTACCAGAGAAAGCCGCCCTGTTTAGGTTAGTGAGGAAGGCGGAGCATTTCTTACTCCCTATTTCCTTCGGGGTTTGGTTATATATTTAGCCAATTTTTCACTCGACCATACCTTTGGGTGTATTGCGAAGCATCTGGAGGATCCAAGTATAGGTTTTTCTGTTTCTGGTTGAAGATCTTGTTGAGTTTTGGGGGAGATTTATCGGAATCGCTTCCTACCTGCCATTACTCTGACGTCATCTCCTCCTGTTATTATTTTTTTATTAAAGATTTGTCTGTGAGCCAGATGCAGCCATCAAAAGAGCCACATCTGGCTCGCGAGCCATAGGTTCCCGACCCCTGCCCTGAAGTCTCAGTCAAAAAACTACTGAACCTGATAAATGAATTCAGCAATGTGGCAAGTTATAAAATTAATACACATAAATCAGAGGCATTTTTTTTTTGTATTTTTCTGAAGTTGGAAACGGGGAGGCAGTCAGACAGACTCCCACATGCGCCCGACCGGGATCCACATGGCACGCCCACCAGGGGGCAATGCTCTGCCCATCTGGGGCGTCGCTCTGTTGTAACCAGAGCCATTCTAGCGCCTGAGGCAGAGGCCACAGAGCCATCCTCAGCGCCCGGGCCACTTTGCTCCAATGGAGCCTTGGCTGCAGGAGGGGAAGAGAGAGACAGAGAGGAAGGAGAGAGGGAGAGGTGGAGAAGCAGATGGGCGCTTCTCCTGTGTGCCCTGGCCGGGAATCGAACCCAGGCCTACTGCATGCCAGGCCGATGCTCTACCACAGAGCCAACCGGCCAGGGCTAAACTTTTTAGTTTGATATAGTCCATTTGTTCATCCTGTCCTTTATTTCACTTGCCCATGGAGATAAATCAGCAAATATATTGCTGTGAGAGATGTTGGAGAGCTTACTGCCTATGTTTTCTTCTAAGATGATTATGGTTTCACAACTTACATTTAAATCTTTTTTTTCCATTTTGAGTTTATTTTTGTGAATGGTGTAAGTTGGTGGTCTAGTTTCATTTTCTTGCAGGTAGCTGTCCAATTTTCCCAGCACCATTTGTTAAAGAGGCTGTCTTTACTCCATAGTATGCTCTTACCTCCTTTGTCAAATATCAATTGCCCATAAAAGTGTAGATTTATTTCTGGGTTCTCTGTTCTGTTCCATTGATCTATATGCCTGTTCTTATGCCAGTACCAAGCTGTTTTGAGTACAATGGCCTTGTAGTATAACTTTATATCAGAAAGTGTGATACCTTCCACTTTATGCTTCTTTTTCAAGATTGCTGAGGCTATTCATGTTTTTTTGGTTCCATATAAATTTTTGGAATATTTTCTCTATATCTTTGAAGTATGTCATTGGTATTTTATTAGAAAATGCCTTGAATTTGTAAATTGCTTTGGGTAATATAGACATTTTAATGATGTTTATTCTTCCTATCCATGAACACAGTATATGCCTCTACTTGTTCGTATCTTCCTTGATTTCTTCTATCAATGTTTTACAATATTCCAAGTACAAGTCTTTAACCTCCTTGGTTAAATTTACTCCTAGGTACTTTATTTTTTGTTGTTGTTGTTGCAATAGTGAAGGGGATTATTTTCATAATTTCTCTTTCAAAGAATTCATTGTTAGTGTATAAAAATGCCTCTGGGCCCTGGCCGGTTGGCTCAGTGGTAGAGTGTTGGCCTGGCATGCAGGAGTCCTGGGTTCGATTCCTGGCCAGGGCACACAGGATAAGCGCCCATCTGCTTCTCCACCCCTCCCCCTCTCCTTCTTCTCTGTCTCTCTCTTCTCCTCTCGCAGCCAAGGCTCCAGTGGAGCAAAGTTGGCCTGGGCACTGAGGATGGCTCTGTGGCCTCTGCCTCAGGTGCTAGAATGACTCTGGTTGCAACAGAGCAATGCCCCAGATGGGCAGAGCATCGCCCCCCTGGTGGGCGTGCCAGGTGGATCCCGGTCGGGCGCATGTGGGAGTCTGTCTGACTGCCTCCCCGTTTCCAACTTCAGAAATATACAAAAAAAAAAAGTTTTTGCACAGCTTAAAGATAATATGAACAAAATACAAACCACACAATGGGAGAACATATTTGACAATACGTCTGATAAGGGGTTAATAACCAAAATTTACAAAGAACTTGTAAAACTCAACATCAGGAAGATAAACAATCCAATCAAAAAATGGGCAAAAGAGCCTGGCCAGGGGGTGGCGCAGTAGACAGAGCATCAGACTGGGACATGGAAGATCCAGGTTCGAGACCCCATGGTCACCAGCTTGAGTACGGGCTCATCGGGTTTGAGCAAGGTTCACCAGCTTGAGCCAAGGTAGCTGGCTCAAGCAAGGGGTCACTCAGTCTGCTGTACCCCCCCCCCAAGTCAAAGCACAGATGAGAAATCAATCAATGAACAACTAAGGAATCGCAACAAGGAATTACTCATCTCTCTTCCTTCCTGTCTGTCTGTCCCTGTCTGTCCCTCACTCTGACTCTCTCTGCCACAAAAAAAAGGAGGCAAAAGAAATGAATAGACATTTCTCCAAAGAGCACATACAGATGGCCAATAGGCATATGAAAAAATGTTCAACATTACTAATCATTAGAGAATGCAATTTAAAACCACAATAAGATACCACTTCACACCTGTCAGAATGGCGCTCATTAAAAAAACAACACATAATAATTGCTGGTGAGGATGTGGAGAAAAGGGAACCCTCCTGCACTGCTGGTGGGAATGCAGACTGGTGCAGCCACTGTGGAAACAGTATGGAGATTTCTCAAAAAATTAAAAATGGAACTGCCTTTTGACCCAGTCATCCCACTTTAGGAATATATCCTAAGAACACCATACCACTGATTCAAAAGAAGAAATGCACCACCATGTTTATGGAAGCATTGTTTACAATCACCAAGATCTGGAAATAGCCCAAGTGTCTGCCAGTGGACAAGTGGATTAAAAAGCAGTGGTACATACACACAATGGATTACTGTGCAGCCGTGAAGAAGAAGGAAATCTTACAACAACATGGATGGACATTATGTTAAGTGAAATAAGCCAGGCAGAGAAAGAAAAATACCATATGACCTCACTCATTTGAGGAATCCAATGAACAATGTGAACTGAGGAACAGAATAGAGGCAGAGGCAGGATCAAAGGACTAGAGGGAAAGTGGACAGAGGAAAAGGGGATGAGAGGATGGGATCAAAGAAGGGAAAGAGATTGGTGAAATTATATACACATAACACAGCATTATAGAGAGTAGAAAAGCAAATCCTGGAGGGAAGGGGGGAGGGCGTTATGGGGAGGGGTTAAAGGAGATGTTGAGGGGAATACGGGGGAGGGTGGGGTGCATTCGAGGGGACACTAGAATCTATGTAAACACAATAAATTAAAATCAATAAAAAAATAGGAACAAAAAAGAATTACAAATTGGTAGTTACAGAATAGTCACAGGAATGTAAACTACAACATAGGGACTACAGTCAACAATATCATGATAACTATTATGGGTCCAAGTGGGCACTGAGACATCGAGGGAACCACGCTGTAGAGGACATGACTGTGGAACTACTATTCAGAAACTAATGCAGAATAATATCGGATGTAAACAAACAGATTTTATTTTAACAAGTGATAGTGTTGAATAAATTATTAAAGGCACATGAAAAAGAAAAAGAATCCAGAGAGGCAATAAAGAGCCAGGAAAACCAGTATTTGGGGTATTTCTGTTCACATCTCATTTTTTATCTGACTTTATTTTTCCTATCATTTTTTCCCCTGCATATAAACCAGTGATGATAGTAATTGTGTCTAACGTTGCCATAGATAGCCATGACCTAGGGATATTCCCTAAATACCAAATTACTATTGTTTGTCAGCCCAGGTCTGTGCTCTACAGAACATTGATTTCACTAGTAAGTGGGTATGCAGGCATTGGTGCAGGGGCAGAGCTGGGGCCATAGCCCAAGGAGTAGGGAGGCTCTCCTGCATGTGGGACAGAATGTGATGTTTTGATGTGATGAGTCTTGAAAGCTTGCTCTTGTCAACAATGTGGCCATCAAGCAGCCACCTTGAAAGTTCAGAGGGACAGCAGTCCCCCTACTGTATAGGTACGTACTCACAGTTCCACCCTATCTCCTGTAATACTTCTGAGCTAAAAGGATCTTGTAGAAGAGATGAGCCTGCTGAAGTTTTTATAAAAATCCCCATTTGTTGCCTTATCAAAATCAAGGGAAAGCATTTTTAAGGTGAAATCAGGAAACTTACTGTAACTAAAATGCATTGCTTTAAATTACAAAATGCAATATTTTTTAGGACTCATATAAACATATAAACACGAAATTTTGTTGATATAATAGCACCCACTTTCCAGCTCCGCTTTTTAAAAAATTTTTTCCATTGATTTGGAAGAGAAAGAGGGGGTGAGAAGGGGCCAGAGAGAGGAAGAGAGAGAGAGAAGCATCAATTCACTGTTCCACTTAGTTATTCTATTTAGTTGTGCACTCATTGGTTGCTTCTCTTATGTGCCTTGAACAATAATCAAACCAGCAACCTAGGTGTGCCAGGAAGATGCTTTATCCACTGAGCCACTGGGCCAGGGCCCCAGCCTCTTAATATACAGGCCATCCATCTTTCCATTTGTCTGCACACCTTTTCATCCATGCATGCAATATTTACTGAACTCCTCTACTCCAGACCAGGCTGAACAACAAACACAGTCCCTGTGCTGCTGGTGCCTCAAATTCTGTGGAAAACATGACCAAAGCCAACAACATAACATGGAGAGGATAAACGCTGAGAAGGCGGATGAGTGACGAGTGCGGTGGGAGCACACAGATGTGTGTCCCGCGTGGGGAAGCCCGACACACGGAGGGCAGTCAGGAAGATTGTCCCCGACCCAGAAAAGGGATGACGTCTGGGAGTCAGCCAGCAATGACAGTGGAAAGGTAGAGGAGAGGGAAGAGGGACAGCACAGGCTGAGGCCTGGGGAGGGCAGATCGTCAGGAACTGAGAGTTGCACTGCGTCCCTCCAGGTCACTTCTCTCAGCAGCAGGTGAATGGGTTCTTTCCTAAACTGCATTCGGATGAAATAAAAGATTCTTGCTTTCTGCCCACAGGCGACTGTGCTGGGTTTTCCCTCATCTCCTTGTCTCATTTCTTGGCTCTTGTCAGCTCAGAAATGCCTCCAGCCTGCCCTGTTACCCCCAAACCCAGCTATCTGAGAATGATGAGTTGGCACCTTACAACCATCACTGCGTGCTGGATGAGATGTGAGGCACACACGTATCTCAGTCACACTGACTTGGCTCGACACACAACCACAACAGCAGCACACACAAGCACTAAGTAAGACAGGCCGCTAGAATCCCAGCATGTCGTCAGTTCAATAAAAGATTCATCTGACGATGGAGATATCCTTGAGGTGAAGGAAGCTGAAGGAGATACACCAGTGATGGGCACTGGGGATTAATAGATTCTAAAGCAGCTACAAAGCTGTGGCCAGCAACAAAGCAAGACGGATCTAGAAATACCCACAGTTACCATTTGCCCCTGCAGGGCCCTTGCTGTTCTCCGAGGATCATCAGTGTGGGTGACTGGGAGGGTCTCCTGCATGGTGGCAGAGGTTGGGCGAGGGCCCCGAGACAGCTGTCTCCAAGGAAAGGTGTGGTGAGGGCAGGCGTTCGCGGGCAGAGGGCGTGCAGCTCTTCAGTGCCTGGGCCCTGTCCCAACCCAGCACACGCTCTGCTCTCCAGGCGTCTGTTTGAAGCCGTAAGCCCAAGGAGCAGAGGGGCTCTCAGTGAGGAGAGAGCCTCTGCTTCCTGGCTTGGCAGCCTAGAGCTCCGGATAGAGACCGGAACAATGGTGGTACGTCACCTTCCATACTACCTAATTGCATCATCATGCAACTTGCATGTGGAGTGATGTGAACAGTAAGCAGTGAGTTCTACTGTTGCACTGCACCACGTGTACTGTGCTGCACACGTATGGCCTGTGTACATGGGCACATGCTAGTGGGAAATAGTTATCAATGATGAAAGCAGTATGCTCAGTGTGCACACCCCCTGAAAGCCAGTGTTTACTGCTCTGGTTAATGGCACACATTTTATAGTCTTATTGTTAAGGCTGTACTTTAAAAAACCAATCAGCTTTATGGAGGTATAATTAATTCGCAATAAAACTGCCACACTCCCAGCATACAGGTGGGTGCCTCTGGTGATGTAGGCACCATGGAACCACCACCCATCCGTGTGATACAGAACACCCCCATCGCGTCCACAGTCTTCTCGGTGCCCTGTGTCCTCACCCTGCCCTGTCGAGCCAGGTGTAATCCCTGTGGGTCAGTTCTGCCTGCTCCAGCTCTTGTGTGAACATAACACCTGTGGTTCATCATATGAGAACGAGAATTCATTTGTGTTGCTGAATAGTGTTTCATGCGTTGGTATGCCACAATGTTTATCCATTTGTTAAACATTTACATTTTAAAAAGTGGTTTTTTAATTGTTTCCTAGGCTGGGGGCAGTCCTGACCTCATATTTGATGTAGGTGATTAGAAAACCAGACAGGTTCCAAAAGGGGCTGCCCCTGGGCTTTATGTCTTCTCGACATTCACAGAAGAGGACATCAGGGCTGCAGCCACCTTTGCTTCTAGCCACCAGAGCAATTTGGGGGTCACCAGCCTGGATGGGACTGCCAGATTGCTTCCACTAGGCTCTTTCCCTGAAAGGCTTCCTCTCCAGACCCTGTCCCTTGCTTTCCTGGTGGCATCTACCACGGCGATGCTGCTAGAATACCATATGCTGAGGGTCCACAACTAAACCTAGTCTCCCATTTCCACACCAGTGGTGAGGATGGTCCAAGAGGAAGAAAAACAGGAGTGTTTGCCTAGATCTCAATCCAGAGGATGCTCTTCCAACACTCACTTCAAAATGACAGCGTATTGGAGACAACAGTCTGTCCATCACGGTAAGCAATCATCCTCAACAACATGCTGTCCTAGGATGTTTTGTGCTCACACGGAATTGGCTCAGGAAAGCACACACAGTGCCCTGTGTGGGCCCTCACCACCACCAGAACTCTGTGGTCTTGGGCCCGTGCCATCCAGCCTGGGAGTGAACGTGTGTTCAGGGCTAGACGGCAGATACAGCAAAGCTCAGCTGCAAGGAGAGGTCTCTCCACTCAAAGGTTTCCTTCCAGTTAAGGAGCGCAGGTTATGGGTCCCTTACCTGATGAAGACCTGTGAGTCCCTGAGAGGAACTTCATTACATTTCTTCAGGCTCCTGTGTTTTGGGAGTGGCGCGCTAGGTGTGTTTGCCAGGCATGGATGTCCTCTCAGCCTCCTGAGAGTATCTGCAGAGGGTGTACCCAGGGTCTGGCCCTGGTTGTGTACACATTCTTGGGTGATCTTCCAAATGTTAGGAGGTAGGCCAATGGAGGCTGGGAGACACTGAGGAACTGGCCTGAGACCACATAAGCAGAGGCAGCACAAACCCAGATCTGCTTCACTTCCTACCACTCTTCTCAGCCTCAGGAACAGGTGTCCCAGGAGTCACAGACAAAGACTGGAGAGGACTGAGCGGACAGTGTAAGGGGTCAGGACAGTAGAGGAGGTCAGGTCAGTGACTGTGGACTGAGTTTCATCTAACATCTGCAGAACCTGTGAGATCTAGACAATTCTTTGCAAGACCAGACAAGACACAAGGAATCAGGGATGGCAGGGGCCTGTGAAACATCCGGCACCCTCACCCGCCTTTGAAGATTTCCGAAGTCATTGGGTTCCAGCAGATTCCTATTTTCTCATCTCCACTTGCAACACCAGGCCAGCTCCATGGATACTTAACTTCCAGGCGTTCCTTTGGGCTCCCACGAACAGTTCACGCTCTGAGAACTCTGAAAGGCAGAATGCTAAGAAAACTTAAGAGCAGCAACAAAGATATCTTTGAGAGCCCAGTCTTTTAAGTTCGAATGGCTTTGATTTTGTTTGTTTGTTTGTTTGTTTGTTTGTTCATGACCGTGTGGACTGTTTCCTTGCATTGATCCTGAGATTAGACCACCAGGTCCCCAGCCCTCAGTCTCACTGACAAGAAAATACCCAGCGTAGATGGCCTCTCATCAGGCAGATGACCCAAGTGATGCAGGCCTATAAATAACCATTAACTGTCCCTGTGGGAAAGGCCTGTTTCCCCCTGAGAATGCAAGTCCCAGCATGAAGTGAATAACAGATTGTGATCCTTCCTGTCAAGTGCAGGGTCTTGTTCTACCGGTTTGAAAGAGGATTCATTGTTCGGGCTCCCTTTTCAACTCCAGTAACAGGACAGCTCCGAGGAGGGTGAGTTCAGCAAAGGCGACGTGTGGGTTCATTAGAAGCACCTGGGACAAGCCTGTTCTGAGGAACCACGGGAGACACCTCAGGAAGTTTAGATTCCTCGGTGCTTGGGGGTCACTTGGATTGAGATTAAAAACCTCTTATTCATGGCTTAGTTTGCTGTTCATGTGGTTAATTCATACACTCATGTGACACAGATTACACTTGAAATCACACCATCATCATTTCCCTTCCCTGTGCCTTTTGCTTTTCCAAGAAGGACTTGAAGCCATTTTTGACGTCCTGGATGCCCTTTTAAAAAGAGTCATTAAAAAACACTTGGCACTTCCTTCACGGAGACAGGCCGCAACTAGTCTGCATAGCTCCTGAGTTAATATGAGAGTCACTGCACATTCGGAGTGCATCCGAATGAGTTTCTAGAGCCAAGGCCGTGGCGCGTTTTCTTTGCCTGAGGTGTGCAGTGACAGCAGGAGCCTGTGCTGGGCTCTGTCTTTGTGGGCTGCTGCTGTCTGCTCTCCAGGCTGGGGAAGACGAACCAGGTGAGCACGTCCCCTGCCTCAGTAGGTGCAGAGCAGGCTGTGTCCTCCACATGGGAAGGACGCTATCTGCTCATCTGCACAACCAGTGGAGCAACGACTAGCAGGGGCGCCGAGACCCATGGCCTTGAGTGAGCCACTCCAGCTCCCTGGGCCTCAATCTTTGTATGTCTAAGATGAGGACACGAGGCTCCCTGCCTGCTCACTGCTCAGCAGGGAGAGTGAGATGAATTTATGGGGAAGTGTTTCGAGTGGAGATTGCCATCACTGAGGAGTGTGCACAAGCAGTCACCGCCTGGTCATGCAGGTGCAAACACTCTTCTGTTTGGCAGGAATTATATCTCCTTTGAGAAAATTTAAAAGTCTGATGGTGACTGCAAGGATGTTGGCTATGGAGCCCACACTGCTGCCTTTGCCCCGCAGTGGCTGTTATCTTTGGTGTGGGTGCAGTAGGGGCTCCTGATTGGTGGTAGGCCCCCTCAAAAGCAGATTTCTTTCACAGGACTTCTTTGTCATGTTCACAGACTCAGCAGACCTCACTAACAACGGCTGTGCTCAGGGGTGGGCTGGGTGAGCACGAAGGTGGCCCACCTAGAGGGCTGCTAGGTGCCAGGGCTGGCCCAGTTACCACAGTAGCCTGGGAGGGAGGCTCCGCTCATGGTCCCACCATGCAGATAAGGAAATGGTGGCCTCCAGCAAGTATGGACCTTCTTGAGGTCAGAGGGTCAAGGAAAGTGGCTGAGCCCAACATTTGGAGTGCAGAGGTCAAACTATTAACTTCCAGGGACTTGACACCCAGGGAAGCCCCTGGGCTCTTGCCGTGAGCAGAGTGTGCAGGTCCCTGCTTACTTTCAGCTTTGCCCTTTCCCATGGAGGGAGGAGGCGAGTGTTACCAGGACTGCGTGCTGCACAGAGGACCGCACTGTGCTGTCTGGTTTGCACAGGTGAGTCTGGAGCTTTCTCACCCCGCTCTATCCCAGGGAGTCGTGACTGCACAGGCAGCGCGGCGAGGTAGCCTTCCTTTCTGTGCCCAGGGCATGCGGGGTATACAGGGGATAAACACTGTGTGGTCATCAGCCAAACAGAGTAGGTGTTTGTGGCTGAGTTCCTCCCCTGTGGCCCTGGCACTCCCCAAAGTCCTCCTGCGTTAGCAGAACCCTGTATATTCCAGGGACCAATAAGGAAAACTATGCCAATGAATCTGAGTATGTGACGTTTAAAGGCACCTTTTCGAGGTGTTTCATTATGCATTTCACTACCTAACAGTCTGAATGCCATGTTTTCCCATGCCAAGCACTCCAAAATGATGCCAAAGTATTTAAGATTATGCTGGTATTAAAATAAAAAATACATTTAAAGCCTAGAAACTTGTTAATTAGAAAGAGTTATTAAATTCTTAATAACTCTTTAAAATGTCTTCAAATTTTAAGGGAAACGAATTTGAGGTCTGGGTAGAATGAATAAAGTTTGGTTTATTTGGACTGCCAGTGTTTTAAGTGTCAACCACCAGGAATGCCAGGAAAAACATTGAAAAATAAAAATACAGCTAATAAAGCAATTAAAATATATTCATTTTAAATATCGTGGATCTCAAATGGATAAACAAAAGAGGCATACAATGGGATACTACTCAGCTAAAAGGAAGGGAATTCTGACACATGCTGCTCCATGGATGAACCTTGAAGATATCATGCTAAGTTAAAAAAGCCAGACACGAATGGACATACATTGTATGATGACACTTACATGAAGTCCTAAGAGCAGTCAGATGCAGAGAGACAGAAATTCAGAAGCCAGGGGTGCTGAGGCTGGCAGGGAGCAGGTAGGGAGGCAGAGAGAGAGAGAGAGAGAGAGAGAGAGAGAGAAAGAGAAAGACAGAGACAGATATGAAGGGAGAGAGATGAGAAGCATTAACTGTAGTTACAGCACCTTAGTTGTTCATTGATTACTTTCTCATATGAGCCTTGACCAGGGTACTCCAGCCAAGCCAGTGAGCCCTTGCTCAAGCCAGCGACCTCGGGGTTTCAAACCTGGGTCCTCAGCATCCCAGGTGACGCTCTATCCATTGCACCACCACTGGTCAGGCTTGAAGTATATGTATTGAAGATATTAAGGGAGAGTCACCATTCTCTACAGAGCCTTAGGCCCTGACCGCTGTCACTGTCTGAGAGTGGGGCCGTGCTTTGGTCTCTAGTGCCCAGGCTAAATGGTGAAAATAATGCAAGTAAGGCCGACAGGCTGCACTCTGGGCCTGGGACTTAGTTTCCCTTTAAGAAGTTTTATGTTAGTTTCTGATTAAATGGGAATGATTGTTTTAGCTACAAATTCATTTATTTCTTGGAATTGTCTTTTAGGGCCCTTCTTTTTGCTGTGAGGCATTTTCCTTATGCCGGCCTTGGGCATTCTTGAGGTCTCCATCCTTGCTCAGAAAGTACACCATCTGTTTTCAGCCTACATGCAGCATGGCCATCCCAGGACTGAAAGTGCCCAACTCCACAGAACTTTTCCTTAGGAAACCAGCTCGGAACTGAAAGTCTCTCAACTTTGGTGCTTGACGCTTATGAAAAAAAGCCACATTTTATTTTATTTTATTTTATTTTTTTTCTTTCTGAAGCTGGAAACGGGGAGAGACAGTCAGACAGACTCCCGCATGCGCCCGACCAGGATCCACCCGGCACTCCCACCAGGGGTGATGCTCTGCCCACCAGGGGGCGATGCTCTGCCCCTCTGGGGCATCGCTCTGCCGCGCCAGAGCCACTCTAGCACCTGGGGCAGAGGCCAAGGAGCCATCCCCAGCGCCTGGGCCATCTTTGCTTCAATGGAGCCTTAAAAGACACATTTTAAATAATGCTTCTTAACTAAATAGTTGTGTGATTTAAATTGGAGGTTTGTACTGTCGGCAATAAATGATTCAAAAGGGAAGAAGACCAAACATGTTGGGGGATGGACTGGTAGCGTGTTTTCAAAATGGCTCTTCTTGTCGTATCCTTATAGTATTAAAGCTGTGTAACATGGAAAATCTTTAAGGGACTAGTCCAAATTCAAACATGGGTTTACACTCATACAAAAGTGGCAGCGTGGCCCTGGCTGGTTGGCTCAGTGGTAGAGCATCGGCCCGACATGTGGAAGTTCCGGGTTCGATTCCTGGTTAGGGCACACAGGAGAAGCGCCTATCTGCTTCTCCACTCTTCCCTCTCTCCTTTCTCTCTATCTCTCTCTTCCCCTCCTGCAGCCAAGGCTCCATTGGAGCAAAATTGGCCCGGGCACTGAGGATGGCTCCATGGCCTCTGCCTCAGGCACTAGAATAGCTCCGGTTGAAACAGAGCAATGACCCAGATGGGCAGAGCATCACCCCCTGGTGGGCATCTGGGTGGATCCCAGTTGGGTGCATGCAGGAGTCTGTCTCTCTGCCTCCTGGCTTCTCACTTCAGAAAAATTAAAAACAAACCAAAAAAATTGGCAGCATGGACCCGGACAATGGATTCTCAAAGGCAGAGTGGCTAGGGTTTCCTGCTTACACTGTGTCCTTCATCAGACCAAAACTCTAGATAAAGTACCTTTCCTTACATCCTGTGAGTCCCCAATTTCGACTCAAGACTCTGACCCTTGCTTTAGTTGAAAGCCCTCCATGAAATGGACCATTTATTTATTTATTTAGTGAGGGGAGGGGAGGCCGAGAGACAGACTTGCGAATGAGCCCTGACTGGATCAACCAGGCAAGCCTACAAGGGGGCCATGCTCTGCCCATCTGGGGCATTGCTCTATTGCTCAGCAACCAAACCACTTTTTTTTTTAGCGCCTGAGGCAGAGGCCATGGAGCCATCCTCAGTGCCCAAGGCCAACTGCCTTGAACCAATTCTAGTCATGGCTGTGTGAGGAGAAGATGGGGGTAAGGGGTGAAGCAGATGATTGCTTCTCCTGTGTGCCCTGACTGGGACTCAAACCCGGATCATCCACATGCTGGGCCAATGCTCTATCACTGAGCCAAAGGCAAGGGCCAAGAAAATAAACCATTTCTT
Source organism: Saccopteryx leptura (assembly GCF_036850995.1). Taxonomy (NCBI): domain Eukaryota; kingdom Metazoa; phylum Chordata; class Mammalia; order Chiroptera; family Emballonuridae; genus Saccopteryx; species Saccopteryx leptura. The sequence continues at coordinate 172,706,391 of NC_089505.1, forward strand.
TAAAAAAACCTTTCAGTTCCTCAGGAGAGAGTCAGAAAGTAACATTCAGGAAGGGAAATACAAAGTGAGTAGGCAGTATGCCCTCTGGAGTTGGAGAGGAGACCAGTGCCCCAGGGGTTCCCAAACCAGCTGAGACTTCCAAATAGCCAGAAAGTTTTGCAAAGTAGAGTCTGTGGGTCCTGGCTCAGTAGGTCAGGTATGCAGTCCTGTGAATCAGTCTGTTCATGAAGGTTTGCAGGTAAGTTGCTCCCCTTCTTGACCACGTATGGGTCCTCTGAAAGGGGCAGCAAGCCAGGTCTATGTAAATTTAATTAAAAGAAGAAATTTGGCCCTTCCTGGGTAGTTCATTTGTCTAAATAATCATCCTATGTGCCAAGGTTGCAGGTTTGATCCCTAGTCAGGGTACATACAAGAATCAACCAATGTTGCCTGGTGGATCCCTGTCGGGTGCATGCGGGAATTTATCTCTCTGCCTCCTTGCTTCTCACTTCAGAAAAAAAAAAAAAAGAATCAACCAATGAGCCTGACCAGGTGGTGGAACAGTGGATAGAGCATCGGCCTAGGATGCTGAGGATAAGGTTTGAAACCCTGAGGTCACCAGTTTGAGTGAAGGATCAGTTTGGTGAGTGTGGGCTCACCAGCTTGAGCGCAGGGTCACTGGCTTGAGTATGGGATCATAGACATGACCCTAAGGTCACTGGTTTGAGCAAGGTGTCACTGGCTCAGCTGGAGCCCACCAGTCAAAGTACATATGAGAAGCAATAAATGGACAACTGAAGTGAAGTAACTATGAGCTGATACTTCTCATCTCTCTCCTCCTTTTCTCCCTTCTTGCTTCTCTCTCTCTCTCTCTAAATATCAATATATAAAAACTAAAAATGCCTGACCTGTGGTGGCGCAGTGGATAAAGCGTCGACCTGGAAATGCTGAGGTCGCCAGTTCGAAACCCTGGGCTTGCCTGGTCAAGGCACATATGGGAGTTGATGCTTCCAGCTCCTCCCCCCCCCCATCTCTCTCTCCTTTCTCTCTCTTTCCTTCTCCTCTCTAAAATGAATAAATTAAAAAAATTGTTTAAAAAAAAACAAAAAACTAAAAATAAATAAAAAAATAAAAGAAACTTGGCATGTCTACATAGGCATGTTTAATGTTAAGCCTTGTGGGTAGAGTAGATATAGAGCAAGGGGGGAGAGAGCAGTCTAGCTCTTGTCTGACTAGGGTTATGGGGCAGGTATGACTTGAAGAAGGTTTTGAAGAAGAGAGGGGTGAGACTTATGGATAAAAGATTAAAAGGCAATGGTGGGAAGATTTTCCAGAAGGAATGGAGAGCATGGATTTGAATGTAAGTAGAACAAATTATTACATAGGGCTTACTTAGCTTCAAGTCTTATATTTAAAAAAATTTTTTTTTTTTAATTTTTAAAGAAAGTGGAAAGGAGAAAGAGAGACAAAGATACAGAGAGAAAAATATCACTTTATTATTCCAATCATTCATGCCATTGTTGGTTGACTCTTGTATGTGCCCTGACCAGGGATCAAACCCACAACTTCAGCATGTTGGGACAACACTCCAACCAACTGAGCCACCTGACTAGGGCAGCTTCTAGTTTTGTGTGGAGAGGAAGCAAGGAGCTGTGGGGTGAGGGTTAAAGTGGACTAATGGGGTTCATATGGCAAGGGACAGCAGACCATGTATCTGCTACAGGTTTCACAGACCTTACTTTATAATAGCAATGTCCTTCCCATCTTGTCCTTCCACCTGACCCTTCCTCTGAGTAAAAGACAACTCAAGCACACTGGTGGCTCCCAGTCTATGTGGGGTTTTCTCATGCCTTTTCTCTGTACTGCTTCTGGAAGCACTAACCATTCAGGGGTGAAGGAATCAGCCATTTTGGGAGGCCTGCCAACTGCTTGGTGTCTCTGAGGACACACCAGCCCCTTCTTCCTGGCAGTCCTCCACAGTCTGGTAAAATGCTCCTGGAGTACATTCTGGCTATGAGGAGCAGTCATGGTACAAAACGAGCCTTAGTGCTACCCAATATTCTCAGCTTTGAAATTCTGAGGTCTTGGAACTCTGCCTGTCTTTCTCCCCTCACTTTATGGTAGACGTTCAGATAGGCTCCAGGTTACTTCAGCACCAACAGGCTGGGCAGCTCTGTGTGACGCCGACAGCAGGCAGATCCTGGGAGGATACTTGTTGGGGGTACTTGGCATTGGCACAGAGCCTCTCATATGTGGAGGATGGGTAAAAACTTGTTGAACCTCCTGGATGCTGATATGAGAAACATCCCAAGCACCAAACAATTCTTTAAAAGCTGGTTTTTAGGTCAAATAAACTAAAAAATTTAAATTTATTAATTTTTTTATATATTAGAAAGTAAAACTGTTAGGAATATAAAATAGGCCAAGAATATGGAAAGTCCTTTAAAAATTAAACATTAAACTGCCATATGACCCAGCAATTCCACTTTTGGGTATTTATTTACAGGAAATGAAAACATTAACTTGAAAATATAGCTACATCCCCGTGGTCACTACAGCATTATTTACAACAGCCAAGTCATGGAGATAACCTAAATGCCCACCAACAGATGAATAGATAAAGAAAATGTGGTGTATATATACAACTAGAACATCATTCAGCCACAAAAGAGGAAATCCTGCTACGTGCAACAATATGGATGGACCCTGAGGTCATTATGCTCACCAAAGTGAATCACATAAAGAAAGACAAAAGAGTGTGATTTTACTTATATATGGAACTCAGAAACATAGAACAGATTGGTGGATGTCTGAGGCAGAGAATGGAGGGTAGGCAAAATGGATGAAAGGGTACAAACTGTAGCTTGATCAGGCGGTGGCACAGTGGATAGAGGATCAACCTGAGATGCTGAAGACCCAGGTCGGAAAACCCAAGGTTGCTGGCTTGAGCGCAGGCTCACCAGCTTGAGTGCAGTGTCCCCCGCTTGAGCATGGGATCATAGACATGACCCTGTGGTTGCTGGCTTGAGCCCAAAGGTTGCTGGCTTGAGCCCAAGGTCACTGACTTGAGCAAAGGGTCACTGGCCTGGCTGAAGGCCCACCCCCATCAGGCATATATGAGAAGCCATCAATGAATAACTAAGGTGCTGCAACTCTGAGTTAATGCTTCTCATTTCTCTCCCTTCCTGTCTGTCTCTCTCTCTCTCATTAAAAAGTTTGGGGGATCTAATGTATAGCATGGTGACTATAGTAAATAATACTGTATTTAATATTTGAAAATTACTAAGAGAAGAGATCTTAAAATTTCTCATCACACACAAAAAAGCAACTACTGGTGGTGATGAACTATAAATGGACTTTTTGTGGTGTTCATTTTGTAACATATACAAATATCAAATTGTTATATTGTACTTCTGAAATTAAGATAAAGTTGCTTGTCAATTATATCTCAAAAATACTTTAAAAACAAGTAAAATTGGCCTGACCAGACAGTGGCACAGTGGATAGAGCGTTGGACTGGGATGTTGAGGACCCAGGTTCGAAACCCCAAGGTCACCAGCTTTAGCATGGGCTCATTTGGTTTGATCAAGGCTCACCAGCTTGAGGCCAAGGTCGCTGACTTGAGCAAGGGGTCACTTGGTCTGCTGTAGCCTCCTGGTCAAGGCACATATGAGAAAGCAATCAATGAACAACTAAGATATTCATTGTTTTTGGAGGAATTGATGCTTCTCATCTCTCTCCCTTCCTGTCTGTCTCTCCCTATCTGTCCTCTCTGTCTCTATCTTTGTCTCTGTCACAAAAAAGTAAAATTGTCTTGGGGTAAATTATTCCCAAAAGATACTATTTAAAGTAGAGCTCTCTGCTACATTTCTTTCATGTACTATGTATTTCTTTATATTCATCAATGTAAAAAGTAGCAAAACTCATTGCTGGAGATACTCAAGGATTTCACACACACACACACACACACACACACACACACACACACACACACACATTGGAATGCTCGGTGTCTGGAAGAAAGAATTAAGAATTTCTTTTTCTTGCTTTTTTCTTCATACTTTTCTGTATTGCCTGATATATTTTTTTTCTATAAGCATAGGCTATTTTGAAAATAAAATAATTATTCTAAAGAAAAAAGTGCCCTGGCAGATAGTGCAGTGGCTAGAGTGTCATCCCAGAGTGCCAAGGTCACTGCTTTGAACCTGAGGGAGTCAGCTCAATCTCAAGGTCACTAGCTCAGTCCTGAGGTCTTTGGTTTGAGCCCCATTAGGGCTTAATCCTGAGGGCACTGGCTTGACCCCAAGGTGGCACACATGAGAAGCAGTAAATGAGTGCACAACTATGTAGAACAATGAATGAATGCTTCTCTTTTTCTATCTTTTCCTTCCTCTCTCTCTCTCAAAAAATAAAATAAATAAAAAGCAATGGTTTTGGTATTTATACAAACAGAATGGCTGATGATTTTTCTTTTCTGTTAAGGAGAGAACATGGCTACTGTGAGCCTGGCCATCCCATCCTTAGAGATAGCTATGTTTGGCCAGGGGCCTGCAGCCCATCAGTCTGGAATGACATTGCTTGATGCATCCAATTACTCCATGGGAAAATCATCTTCCTGCTGCTATCAATCTTCAGAAACTAGCCATAAAAATAGCAGTGCATGATCTGTGATTAATTTTACCATGAAAACTGTTTCCTTCTTCTTCTAACATTGATGATAAGATTCTTACACTTGCACATACAAAAGAATCATTTGCAGTTTGAGGACTGGTTTGGGGCTGCCAGAACTAATCATACCAACCAGAGAGCCCATCTGGGTGATGTCCACCCTGCCCCTCCAGCCCTCTATGCCATATGGAAAACGAATGTTCTGATTTGTTCCCAAACTCTAGAGCAGGGGTCCCAAAACTACGGCCCGCGGGCCACATGCGGCCCCCTGAGGCCATTTATCCGGCCCCGCCGCACTTCTGGAAGGGGCACCTCTTTCATTGGTGGTCAGTGAGAGGAGCATAGTTCCCATTGAAATACTGGTCAGTTGGTTGATTTAAATTTACTTGTTCTTTATTTTAAATATTGTATTTGTTCCCGTTTTGTTTTTTTTACTTTAAAATAAGATCTGTGCAGTTTGCATAGGGATTTGTTCATAGTTTTTTTTATAGTCTGGCCCTCCAATGGTCTGAGGGACAGTGAACTGGCCCCCTGTGTAAAAGTTTGGGGACCTCTGCTCTAGAGAGTAATTTGGTAGAAATAATGCACTTGGCCCATGATTTATCACAGGCTTCATGCTGCTTCCCAATAGATGTTTGACTGGAGGTGACCTCAGAATAATGTCCCTTTCAAATGAAAGATTCTGTGAACTCACTAAAGCCAATGCCTTCATTTCCTGAGGTTTTTGAAGGAAATGGTGTGTCTGGGACAGGTGGAGCCTGTCTCCTTGGAAGAGTGAAGATTGGCTGCAGCAGTCTGAACAAATCATAGATTTGTTCATTGAGCTATATTCATTGAGCTCTGCCTGGGCCCTGGTGCCATGAGGAGACAGCACTCTTGGTACAATTTATGAGCACAGGAAGGGGCTGAATGCAGCACCCATTGGAAAATACCCAACCCTACAAGGCAGAGCGAACAAAGCCCTCTAAGATGTATGTTTCTTTTATAAAGGTTGAAGCCAATTAAGAGCTGGTGAGCCCAGCCAGGGCCAGATTACTAGGGAAGCGCAAGTGACCATTTATTCTTTCATGTTCCAATGTAGTACAGCTAAAGGTACAACAGTGTGACTTCCTACTGCATGCTACCAGCACTCTGCATCTATGCTTTGATGGGACATGCTGCTATCTGTCCTCACCCGAGCTCTGTTGGAGCTTTCCTTCAGCTCTCTTTGAGTCCCTGCCCCTACCCTCTTTTATTTTCCCTGAGGAACTCTCTGAACTGGAGATTTAAGTGCAAGGTATTTATTAGGGAAAGCTTTGGGAATCAACGCTATGGGTTTGAGAAACTGGGCTGCAGTGGAGTCCCAGCAACGACCCCCAAGAGGCTGGGTGCCCTGAAGAGCTGTCCTGAATTAGAGCAAGGGGACGAGAACGTAATGCCCTACATCAGCCAAGCATGGGATGTAGGCTGCTCCCTGAAGGGGGTGTGAGTGTGTCCTCAGGTGAGGCAGCATTCTCCACCTGAGGGCAGTTGTGGAGGAAGGGGTGCGGGGGGCTCAGCTGTGAGCCATCTGCCATCCAGCATTCTGGCACCTGGAAGCATACCACAGACTCTGCTTTGTGCCATTTCCTGTGCTTCCTCACCAGGTTGATAACCACCTAACTTGGGCAGTTCCTAGCCCCCTGAAAGGTTCTGTGTAGCCTGGAATTCTCTCTCAGGGGACTCTTGTCATGGGGGAGGCCCCTCTTTCCCATTCTTCTGGTTATACTAGTTCAGTCACCCTATAAGAGCCATGTGTTATCTCAACACCCATGTCTCCATATGTCCAGGCTAGTAGAATCTAGTTCTGATAACCGTACCACAGTACATTCCTAGAGAAACTCTCAACTTAGCAGGTGATTGCAGAGAGCTGATTTGTTAGTAATTTCTGTGATCTGGCCAGCACTGTGTTGGGATTAACACAAGAATACAAACCAGAAAGGGGAGGATGGACAATCTTATGAGTACTTAAATGCATGTCTGAAATCTTTTGCTTTAAATGCTATCTATAATCTTATTTATAACCACAAATATTTATATATACACACATGCGCACATAGATAGAAGTAATATGGTTGAGGAAAGAGCCCTGAACTGGTGACGTGCCAACAGCAATCAAGGCTGAGATGAATGGGGAGGCTGTGCCATTGGACCCTTAAGGACACCTACTATATTAGGCCACTTTACCAAGCCTTTTAGATGTAGCAGCTCAAACTAATACATAGAAACAAACACAAAGCAGTAAAAATTAAGAGACCAAGAAACATGTCCCAAATGAAAGAACAGAACACGATTCTAGAAGAAGAACTAAACAAAATGGAGAAAAGCAATCTTCCAGATGCAGCATTTAAAACCTCAGTTATACAGATGCTCAAGGATCTCAGTGAGAACATCAACAACATAAAAAAGAACAAGTAAAAAATGAAGTATACAATAGCTGGAATGAATACTTTACAGGGAACCAACAGTAGAATAGAGGAAGCCAAGAATCAAAACAGCAATTTGGAATATAAGGAAACAAAAAACAGCAACTCAAACAGCAAAAAGAAAAAAAAAACCGCCCTCCACCCAAAATGAAGACAATGTAAGGAGCCTCTGGGACAACTTCAACACAAACATTCACATCATGAGGGTGCTGGAAGGAGAAGAGAAAGAAAAAGAAATTGAAAACCTATTTGAAAAAAAAACGACAGAAAACTTCACTAACCTGGTGAAGGAAATAGATATACAAGACCAAGAAGTGCAGAGAGTCCAAACAAGATGAACCCAAAGAGGCCCACACTAATACACATCATAATTAAAATGCAGAAGTTTAAAAACAAAGACAGAGTCTTAATATCAGCAAGAGAAAAGCAATTAGTTATGTACTAGGGAGCTTCCATAAGACTATCAACTGATTTCTCAACAGAAATTTGCAGGCCAGAAGGAATTGGCAAGAAATATTCAGAGTGATGAAAAGCAAGAACCTATAACCAAGATTACTCTACCTAGCATAGCTATCATTTAGAATCAAAGGACAGATAAAGAGCTTCCCAGACAAGAAAAAGCTAAAGGAGTTCATCACCAGCAAACCAGTATTACATGTAAAGGGTCTTCTTTAAGAAGAAGAAAAAGAAAAGAAAAGAAATTAAAAAATATGTGCAAAAATGGCAATAAATACATATGTATAAACAATTTAATCTAAAAAAATCCAAAATAAATAAGCAGAACAGAAACAGACTCATAGACATAGAGACCATTTTGATGGTTGCCAGATGAGAGGACGGTTGGGGGGATGGGTGAAAAGGTGAAGGGATTAAGAAACAGAATAGTCATAGGAATGTAAAGCACAGTGTTGTGGACCGTTAATGGCAGGAAGCCATTATAGATTCAAGGCTTAGCAAAAGGCTAAGTTCTCCCCCCTCCATCTCCATATTTGGCTTTGATGCTGAGTATTTGCACCCACTCCACTTCCTTCCTTGGGTTGCAGGAAGCAATATACATGCCCTTCCTTTGACTGTTTGTTTTAGATGTTTGTAAATTTCACTAATGTATCCTGTTTTTGCCTTGGGAGAGTTCCTGTCTTAGCCTTTGATGTGCAACTTTGTATCAGGGTCCTTGATTTGCATAGGTCTATATAATAAAGCAAACTGAGGCTATGAGGCACTCAGATACTGCCAGGCAGTTTGAGGAGTCCTCCCGGTCCCATCGGCTCCATATAACGGTGCGGAATTAAGGAAACACACTTTGTCAAAACAAGACCGATCGGCTCCAAATAACGGTGTGGAATTAGGAAATACACTTTGTCAAAACAAAACTGATGGGACCGGGAGGACTCCTCAAACTGCCTGGCAGTATCTGAGTGCCTCATAGCCCCAGTTCGCTTTATTATATAGACCTATGCAAATCAAGGACCCTGATACAAAGTTGCACATCAAAGGCTAAGACAGGAACTCTCCCAAGGCAAAAACAGGATACATTAGTGAAATTTACAAACATCTGAAACAAACAAAGAGTCTGAGGAAGGGCATGTATATTGCTTCCTGCAACCCAAGGAAGGAAGTGGAGTGGGTGCAAACACTCAACATCAAAGCCAAATATGGAGATGGAGGGGGGAGAACTTAGCCTTTTGCTAAGCCTTGAATCTATAATGGCTTCCTGCCATTAACGGTCCACAACAGAACAGCATGGGAATATAGTCAATAATATTGTAATAACTATGTATGGTGTCAGATGGGTGTGAGATTTATCAGGGTAATCACTTAGTAAATTATGTAATGTCTAATCCTTGGGGCGTACACCTGAAACTAATATATTATTGCATGTCAACTGTAATTAGAAGATAATAAGTGATTTTATAAAAACAAAAGAAAGAGGAAGAAGAGACTCCAGGAGTGCATGAGCACAGAGGAAAGGCCGTGTGAGGATGCAGTGAGAAGTAGTGGTCGCCTACCTAGTAAGAGAGCTGTCATGAAAACACCGTCCCTGCTGGCACTTTGCTCTTAGACTTCCAATCTCTAGAATGGAAAATAGATTTCTGTTGTTGAAGCCAAAACCAAACCAAACCAAACCAAAACCATTATGGTAGCCCAGACTACACAGGAGGGTTTTCTATGTTATGAATTCTGTGTCCTGGACCATTCTCTCTTCAGAATGAGGATCCTGTTTCAGAACTAGGAGGATGATGGTGGTATGCCAGGTAGAGGGTTATATATCAAGACCTATGATATCTGAGCTGTAATTTTCCCCGTCTTAAGGTGTTTATTATTTAAATGGTTCATTACTTAAAAAGAATTTCAGACTTTCTGAAGCCAGCCCTCCCTCTCTCTTCCAAGCTTGGAGACCTGTCTAACTTTGGATAGGTGTGGCTTCTACCCAGCGCCACAGCCACCAGCCTGGAAACTATGCTTGGAAAAGGACTTCCCACCAATTCTTCTTGGCAAAATTGTGAAACATGTGCTTAACCCTTCCATCTGGGTCATTTCCCCCACTCCCAGACCTGTGGGGTTTCCCAGGCCCCTGAGCCCGCTATCTGCTTTCCTTCACACATTTCCTCAGTTATCTTTATTCAACCAGCTGTTAGTGAAAAGATAATTTTATACAGAAATTCATACCAGGTTGTGAGTGACTGTCACATCTCCCTGACAGAAGCACTCACAACTAATTTTAATAATAGCATTTTAAGAGATGAATGATAAGCACAGGACCCTGAAGTCAGATATCCTGGATTCAAATTCTGGCTTAATCATTTTTACTCTGGGTAAGTAATTTAATTATCTCTGTGCTTTGGTTATCTTATTAGTAAAATTATGGTAATAATAAAATCTATCTCAGAATGCAAGGACTAAGTGAGATGGTATGTATCAAGTGCTCAGATAAGTGTTTAGTGCATAGGAAATGCTAATGAATGTAAGCTGTTTTTCAATTTTAGAAACTTTTTCCAATTATGTAGAAATAAAAAAGAAAAAGAAAAAGGAAATAAAAAACCAAGGAGCCATCCCCAGCGCCTGGGCCCTCTTTGCTCCAATGGAGCCTTGGCTGCGGGAGGGGAAGAGAGAAACAGAGAGGAAGGGGGGGTTGGAGAAGCAAATGGGCGCTTCTCCTATGTGCCCTGGCCAGGAATCGAACCCGGGTCCCCCGCACGCCAGGCCGACGCTCTACTGCTGAGCCAACCGGCCAGGGCGCGTTAATCTTTCTTAAACTGCAATCTTTTTTCTTTTTTTAAGTGAGAGGAGGGGAGATAGGCTCCCGCATGCACCCAACTGGGATCCACCCAGGAACCCCCCTCTGAGGTTGATTCTTGAATCAACCAAGCTATCCTCAGCACCTGGGGCCATGCTCAAATTAATTGAGCCACTGACTGCGAGAGGGGAAAGCGAGAGAAGGAGAGGAAGGAGGGAGAGAAGCAGATGATTGCTCCTCCTGTGTGCCTTGACCGGGGATCAAACCCAAGACATCCACATGCTGGGCCAATGCTCTATCCACAGGCCAGGGCCAAACTGCGAGCTTTTTAACAGATTGAAACTATTTCATTATATGGCTGGATCATAATTAAATCAACTAATCTCAGACCTGAAGGTTAGTTCACTATTTTCACTATTACACTGTGCAATAAACGTCCGTTCCTTCCTTTCCTCCTTCCTTCCTTCCTTCCTTCCTTCCTTCCTTCCTTCCTTCCTTCCTTCCTTCCTTCCTTCCTTCCTTCCTTCCTTCCTTCCTTCCTTCCTTCCTTCCTTTTTGAGAGAGAGAAAGGGAGAGAGGAGAGAGAGAGAAAGAGAGAGAAGCGTCAACTCATTATTTCATGTAATTGTGCACCCATTTATTGCTTCTCATACATGCCCTGACCGAAGCTTGAACTGGCAAACTCGAGGGTGAGCTGGCACCCTCGGGATCAAGCTGGCAACCCAAGGATTAAACTGGCAACTTCAGAGCTCTGGGATGACACTTCATCCATTGTGAAGGCCAACAATGACCATCTTTATATCTGTTTGGTGATATCCTGCTTATAAATTCAAAAAAATATAATTATGAAGTTCAGGGGCATAAGACTGTTAAGACTTGATGCATAAAGAATGACACCTATAGGCCCTGCCGATTGGCTCAGTGTTTTTTTTTGTTGTTGTTGTTGTTGTTGTTTTTTCATTTTTCTGAAGCTGGAAACAGGGAGAGACAGTCAGACAGACTCCCGCATGCGCCCGACCGGGATCCACCCGGCACGCCCACCAGGGGCGACGCTCTGCCCACCAGGGGGCGATGCTCTGCCCATCCTGGGCGTCGCCATGTTGCGACCAGAGCCACTCTAGCGCCTGAGGCAGAGGCCACAGAGCCATCCCCAGCGCCCGGGCCATCTTTGCTCCAATGGAGCCTTGGCTGCAGGAGGGGAAGAGAGAGACAGAGAGGAAAGCGCGGCGGAGGGGTGGAGAAGCAAATGGGTGCTTCTCCTATGTGCCCTGGCCGGGAATCGAACCTGGGTCCTCCGCACGCTAGGCCGACGCTCTACCGCTGAGCCAACTGGTCAGGGCCGGCTCAGTGGTTTTGAATACTGATGTTCCTTATGCAATTCAGATCACCTCATGTCTTCTGCCTGCTGTCTGCCCACAGCACACCAAGTTATTCAGATTGGAAGGTTCTGGCCTTTGTCAGTCCTGCATAGTCAAGACACTACATGTGGCATAGTGCCAATGGTCATGTGGGCGCTTTCTGGTTAGTTGGTTTGTGTGGGGAAAACAGCTGTGTTAGGCTTGCTAGCTAGTTTATCGCTGCAAGCACTTTCCTTGATTAGTGTGTGAGTGCATGGCAGTGCAACGTGTGGATAGTCTATGTAAGGCTATGGGTGCTTGTGCTCAGGGCAGATTACAGATGGTGGATTGTCTGCTCGCCACTGTGAGGGGCCTGAGAAGTGGTTTTCCCCTGCCTGTTTGCTCATCTGCTGTTGCAAGACTTTATTAAATGGAAATAGCCCAATGCTTTCCAGCTCTGCAGTTTTTCTACCATCTGCCTGAATCCAATGTGGACCTGCCTGGCCTCAATTACTAGTATTACAGTTAGTTATCTGGCTGGCTGGTGAATGTTTCCCTTATAAGATTCCTGATTGTAGGCAGCCTCTCCAACCTGCTTAGCTACATCTTCATCACCAGAATTTACAGAAAATCTCTGGCTTATGGTTTGTTTTGTATTTTCCTCCTCATCCTGGATGTCTGTGGTTAGGATTTCAGGCTGTGAAGCTCAACAGAAAAAGTGATGACTTTTTAACTGTGTGACTTTGCACAAGTTTCTGCAATTTCCCCAGACCTCAGTTCCTTCAACCATGATGGAAGTAACTGGCTCGGCTGCCATGCAAAGCTGGTTCCAGCGCTCATACTTGAGATTTCCATGCCTTTCCTGGTGGAGTCCCAGGGAGCTGTTTCCCACTGACTTCAGGAAACAGATAGAAGCCGACATTCTTTTGTTCTTAGCCAGAGGTGATCCCTTTTAAACTCTCACTTGGAAGCCAAAGGTTTTAGTCACCAGGTTTTAGTCTTGGGCAGGGCAGCTGATGTTGCCTATCTGAGTCTATATCATCAACTCTGTGGATTTCCCTTATAACAGTCCTTCAAGCAGAAGGCTCTAAATCTAGGACCCCAGCTTTGTTTCCTGACCCCAGTTGGCTACATGGTTCTATCAGGTTCTATCTGCCCTCCTGGTGTCTTCCCATGATGAGGGTCTCAGATCCAGATATAAACTTTGGCTGTTTCATGCACCTGGATAAACTTCAGCTAGGTGAAGAGAGACAGGTGGTGCCTTCACCTGCATTTAAAGCCTAGTTGCTGGGGCATTACCAACCACTCGATGTCCAGGCCCTGTTTCTTTCACCAGACCTAGGAGGGACGGCCAGTGGAGGGAAGACCTCAGCAGCCCTCCTCTGCAGTGTGCCCCACCCAGTAAACCAAAGGGGAGGATGCTGTTTTTTCCTTCTGCTCCTCTAATTGCAGCAGCTGGTGCCCAGCCTCTTCTGCATTAAGCTAAATATTATGTCTTTGTAACATTTTTGATCTTCATTAATTATAGCTCAGAAAGCTGTCAAAAGCAACCTGTCTCTTTAATATAAACAAGATTAATTGCATGGTTCCTACAGAAAATGAACTACCAACAGTTTAACAAAAAAAAATGTTTGTCTTTAAGCAGCCTTTGGATGAGGGAAAAAAAGAGAAAAAATGAAAGAAAGAGAGAAAACTGTTACAGGAAGTGCTGGGGCTGCCAAATTACTGTGCCCGTGAGCCTCACCTTCATTATCAAACCAGCCCAGTGCCTGCACCCTGCACTTTCATCCTCCTCCAGGCTCAGGGGAAAGAAAGGCGGGATTAAAAAATAAAAAATAAAAAATAAAAGGCACTTTTATACAAAGAGGTGTCTCTGAAGTCTGGAATGCACGCTGGCTGTTTGAAGACAAGATTTATACCTGACACCTTCCCTTAAGCTCATTGTTGAGACTCGTCTGTTTTCAAAATCAACCGCAGACTAGCTGCTTGAAGTACTTCATTTTATAACGACCACATAATCTAAGATAAACACACAAGGGATTGCTATCACTTTCATTAAAAACCATGAGCTATTCCTTCCTTCAGCAGGTAAAGCAAAACAAAAACAGGCAAATGCACTTATAGTGGGCTGAGGTTAAAAGGTGGGGGGGAGGGGAGCTTGCTCGGGGTGGGGGGTGGAGGCAGAGGGCAGGAGGGGCAACTGGAGGGCAAGTTGCAGTCACCTCCCTGCTCTAAAACAGTGCACTTAGAAATGGCAAAGCCGAGAGTTGGGCACTGGTTTCTCCTAGTACTCACCCCTACGGGTGATGGCTTGTCTTGCTCTCAGGCCTCTGCAGGCTGGTTTGCTCAAAAGACCTAACAGCCCCAACAGTGAGGCTTCTGATAGTTTAGGATGCTATGACCTCAAAGCCAATCAGAAAGGTCAATGGGGAGAGTGGGCTCTCCAGGCCCATGGCCAACTGAAAAAAGACACTGGATTTGGGCCAGGATGATGACAGAGTTAATGACAGAATCTAAGGGCTTTAGCTACCTAATGAAATACCATTGTCCTATGGCTACTCACATACAGAGGTTGCTTAAAGCCAAACTTTTTTTTTGTTAAACTGCTGAGGCAATGGGAATTGGCACCCACATAGAATGAGATACTGCTCTCAAGGTTGCGCTTAGAAAATGGACAAGCCGGAGAATAATTTGTGTCAACACCTAGCTTGCTGTGGCTTCCCATGAACTCCTGACTCTGAAAACATATTGAAATTGTGCCTAATAAGTGTGTCTATGGAGGGTGGGGCGAGTCAGAGGGAGCAAAGGCTCTAGTGAAGCAACAAGGTCTCCGCAAGTGAAGCCTGGGTAGAGGGGCCAGCGACGCTCGTGCAGCCTCGTGTCACGGGTTAGAAGACTCTCATGGCCTGGTAAGCACAATAGCAAGTGACCTGGAATGGGCAGTTTGCTTTCCCAGAGAGCAAGGCATATGGAAAAGAATAAAAGTTTCCCAGCACTGTGATGCAGAGGACATGGTAGGTCAGATGCCTGGAGGTGATTCTAAAACCCTGAAGGCAAATTGTCTTTCAGGTAGTGTTGAGAAAAAATCCAGGGAGGTGAGGCATGAAGGGAGGGGGGAGCCAGCGTTGGCTTGGAGAAGTTTAAGTGTCATGTTCCCAAGTGAGGGGAGCCCATAGAGTGCTGGTCCATTCTGGGGTCCTCCTGGACTTCCCATGAACAAGATATGGTATAACTCTCAATGCTTTGTTCTTCTGTGATGTTCAAAGACTGTGACAAATAAATCCAGTTGTAAGGATTCCCAGAAACCGTGGTTTCCTTCCACGGCAGTGACTGGGCTGAGGGGGAAGTTGGGTCTCACACTCCCTTGGGGCCTCCAGCCAGGCTGGCACCCAGATGTGGGTACACCCTGAGAAATCAGTGCCGGGTGCTCAATGAGTGGCTGCTAAGGCCATTGGGCAGTCATAGTGGGAAGTCAGCATCAGAGATGATGGGCTGCCTGCCCTGTGGTGGCGCAGTGGATAAAGCATTCACTTGGAATGCTGAGGTCGCTGGTTCAAAACACTGGGCTTGCCTGGTCAAGGCACATACAGGAAGCAACTAAGTTGATGCTTCCTGTTTCTCCCCCCACTTTCTCTCTGTCTCTCTGTCTCTCCCCTCTCTCTAAAAATCAATAAATAAAATATAAGGAAAAAATAATGACGGGCTGCAGTTTTCCTCTGAGTTCATTTGCATGACTAGAGCCTGATGTTTGCTGGTGTATTCAGCATCTTGGCACAAAGCACTTAAGAAAACTAGGAAGAGGTGTGTTCTGAGACACTAACCTTTCCACGGGTTTCTCACAGTGGAACCTGAGCCTCCTTTTAAAACACACATACACATAAGCACAGCCATCTCTTTCTGCAATGAGAGATTTACAAAAAACACTTAATCCTCTCCATGTGATGTTTTCTACTCTAGGCCACGTCACACAGGGCTGTATTATATATTCCATTCCAGTAAGAAATGTTCATCTTCATCCCCTAAGTCGATTTCACAGTACACTAGTGGGTGGCAGCTGGAGAAACGCTTTTTCTGGGGAGGGAGGACCGGTGCCCCCAATTAGCAGCCAGGGCTGAAGGCAGCTCCTAGCTCACACAGGGTCTGACAGAGTGCCAAGGAGGTGGGCAGTCAGGAGGGTGAACCATCACCCTGGCTCAGCTGAGCATCTCAGGCAGCAGCGAGGTCTCTCCGGGCTACCATGTCTCCACGGTAAACGAGAGTGCTGCAATTGACAACCCACAGGGTTCTAATTCTGTTTTTAGGGCCTAATTTGATACTTGGAAACCAGGTAATCAGAACCTTAGCATTTTTAACGGAGAACTGTCAAGGTGATCTTGAAGGTGAGTGCTTTTATGGAGCTACCACTACACTCCTCCAAAATACTGGATATAAGACATTTTCAAAACCAGACTACCAAGGCTGAGTATTGTCTCGAACTTTTGGAAGAATGAGGAGCATGAGGGATTAATGTGGAGTGTACACTTTTGTCTTCACTACCCTCTCACTAAACAGAAACCTGGAGGATGACCTCATCAATCAGCCTCAGTCATGGACTCTTGCTCTTATTTTCTGACCATAAAACAGTACACAGTAATTGCAGAAAGTTCTCAAATATATAAATATACAGACAAACAAAAAACCCAAAAATTACTGTAGTCCTACTATTCAGAATGTTATTTAGATTTTGATATATTTCTTTCCATTATACACACACACACACACACATATATATATATACACATGAATATATATATGTGTGTATATATATCATTAAGAATCATATTATATGTAGACTTTTGTATCCTGTTTTGCTTAAGAACATAATAAACATCTCCCTTTGTCATGAAATATTCTGTAGAAACATGGCTACACCATGCAGATGTGCCATCAGTATTTAATTTGTTCCCTAGGAGTAGACATTCAAGTTTATTCCAATATCTCTCACTATTATTAATATCACAATGTACTTAAATTTCATAGTGTAAGGAACTTTAACTCTTCTCTTAGAATAAATTGTTAGTAGCAGAATTGTTGGGTCAAAGATCCACAGGTGCAGGGTAGCTAGGCCCCCTGGCAGACCCTCCCTCAGTGCCTGTCCTAGCTGGCATGGGACAGAGCCTGAAGGAGGGCCACCACTTCAGAATCCTGTCTGATGAGCATGATTTGTAATGACAGAACAAACACGGAACTGCAATTTTTGGTTACAGAGATTCTGAAGAGCACAGATACTTTTATTAAATGACTATCCACTGGCAAAAGATGCTACCATTGCTTTCTTTTCTGAAGTTCTGTGGTCAAAATGAACTCAACGGCATGCAAGGGGCTCTGGGCCCAGCTCAGTCTTAGGTGGTGAGGATTTAGTGGGTCTCACAGAGGAGGGCACACGTGAGTTGAGTCTCCTGACCTGCTGCTGCACCTCTCTGCAGCCCAGGATGTGGGGCCCATTGCTACACAGCAGTAGTCCCTGCACTGGTAGGACGGGGGGATGGACCTGTGCCAGTCATGGCCAGGTCAACACTTACTTTTCCGAGTTGATATCGGTAAGAAAGCCCCAGCTGTGTTCAGGGGAACCAAAGAGAGAAAGGCAGCTGGGAGATGTGTCATAAGCCATTCCTCTCAACATCCTCTCTCAGCATGTGGCAGTGTGGGTGAGACCTTGGAGACTCTGTCTCTAAGCACAGAAGGGAAATCTACAAAGACATCCACATGGAAATATGAAGTCTGCCAGAAGCCAGCATGTGAGACACTTCCAGCTGTCCTACCTGGCCTTTCCGTGGCATATCCTGAAACTGTGACAGGGTGCGGCCCTCCCTGGCAAGTCACTCACTCCTTCATAGCAGCTCACACACATTAACTGACATTATTTCTCATAAAAACCTCATGAAATATCTGGGGTTTGTTGTGTCTGTCTTACAGATAAATCAAGAGTTAAGGAGGTTAGATCAATTGTTTAAGTTCTCACAACCAATAAATGATAAAAAAGGAACTCAAACCAAAAGCTTCTCACCCAAGGCCAACATTCTTCCCAGCATCTGTCTCACCACATGATGTTAGCATGCCTACTTCTCAAGACCCAACACATTGCCAGTTTGTCCAAGAGACCGAGCAGACTCACACAGAGTTAAAAGCATCGGTTAAAAGAATCCTCATTCTTGCCTGACCAGGAGGTGGCGCAGTAGATAGAGACAACCTGGAATGCTGAGGACCCAGATTCCAAACCCAGTTGCTGGCTTGAGTATGGGGCTATCCAACTTAAGTGTGAGCTCACCAGCTTGAGCATGGGGTCGCCGGCTTGACTGTGGCATCATAGACATGACCCCCTGGTCGCTGGTTTGAGTCCAAAGGTTTCTGGCTTGAGCAAGGGCTCATTGTCTTGACTGTAGCCCCCTGGTCAGGGCACATAAGAGAAAGCAATCAATGAACAACTAAAGTGCTGCAACGAAAAATTGATGCTTCTCATCTCTCTCCCTTCTTATCTCTCCTTGTTTCTCTCTTTCTCTCTCTCTCTCACTCACTTAAAAAAAAAATCCTCACTCTTGTCCTGGCCAAATAGCTCAGTTGGGTACAAAAGTATCTCAAAGTGTGAAGTTTGCCAGTTCAATTACCAGTCAGGGCACATACAGGAACAGATCTATGTTCCTCTCTGTCTCTCTCTCCATTCCTCTCTCTCTAAAATCAATAAAATAAACATTAAAAAAAATCCTCACTCTTTAATGGTTACAGATCTACAAATGATCCTAGTGTTGCTCTGGGATAACTGAAGACAGGCACACAGAGATGCCAAGGAAGGGTTTGCAAAAGTATCTTACCTCTCGCTGATAATTTTGACAGCAATAGTCCGCTGAACAGAATAAAGCCTGTGGCCTGGCATGTCAGTTAAGATCAATCACTGTCGCTTACAGGTCTAGTGCCCAGGCTCTTCAGAGGCTATACGCCCTGCTGTGCTTCCTGACCTGAATCACTTGAGCCGTGTGCCTGAGCTCAATAACAGAGATGCTTTATCGTTTTGGAAAACTGCATTATGAAGTTTTACACTGTATATTCTTACTTAAAATTCTGAGGAAATGTAAAATGATTACTGTAAGCAAAAAAGATCTTTATGGACTCCAAATCTAATAAAATTGAAATTTATGGGAGCAATAAGAAAAAAATCCAATTTGCTTTGAAAAACAGTTTGCAATCTGGTACCAGGGTGCCCAGGGCAGACATTAACTTCAGAATGATTTAAATGATAAGAATTACAAAAGGGCATTTTAAAAAAATTTACCTTTTTGTTTTGAGATAATTGTAGATTCACATGCAATTGTGAGAAATAATAGAGAGAGTTTTCATGCCCCCTTTATCCCCGTGGTCTCATCTTGCAAAATTATAGTACATTGTCCCCCACAGTCAGTGTCTGTCTTCATACAGTCAAGATCCAGTCACAAGAGGACTTTCAGGGACTCTGTTTTTCTGCACTCTATCATCTGCAAGAGCCAACTGCCATTTCAGCAGAAGAATGTGCAAGGATCTCTTTTGGATGTTATGACCAGTTGGGAGCAATCCCCACACTGAGGGACTTGTAGGACTGCCCAGCCCTGACCTGCCACCTGCAAACGAGGGGTCCTTCTTCCTGTCACTTCTCCCATTCTCTGAAAGATATAAGAATGAGGAAAGGGGAGTTGGTAGAAAAGATGTCTATACTGTTGGACCAATGGTGAACTAAATGGCAAGAAGCGTTGAGCCCCCTCCTGACCTGTGGTGGCGTAGTGAATAAAACGTCAACCTGTAATGCTAAAGTTGCTAGTTCAAAACTCTGGGCGTGCCTAGTCAAAGCAACTAGGATGAGTTGATGCTTCCTGCTCCCCCACCTCTTCTCTATCTCTCTCCTCTCTCTAAAACCAATAAAATAAAATCTTAAAAATAAAGTGTCCAGCCCCAGCTCTAGTGCTGGCCAGTCCTACACTTCTTTGTTGGGTCCTTTTCCTGAGGGATGGAGTGTTTGATATTAATTAGCTTTAGCCCTGATGGGATGGCTCAGTTGGTTGGAGCATTGTCCAATGTGCACAGGGTTGTGGGTTCGATCCCCGGGAGGGGCACATGCGGGAGCAGATTAATGTTTCTATCTCTGTCTCTGTCTGTCTCTCTCTTTCTCTTCCCCTTTCCTCTCCTTCTAGAATCAATAAATTTAAAAAATTTAAATATTAATTAGATTAATAAATTTAAATGTAAAGACATATGGCTAATGGTTGCTACATTGAACAGAAGAATGTCATTCACAGCCCTCCCACCTCTCAAATGTTCTAATGAAAACATCTAGGTGTGTACCGATGGGCCAGCTCACCTCCCTGTGGGACAGGTGCTGAACCTTACTCCTGAGGAAACCAAGACTCAGAGACCCAGGATTTCCTGAGGTCCCACCAGCAAACCTGTGTGAGAGTGGGAAGCACACCCAGTCACGTGATTTCTAGACCAAACCACAGTCCTTTTGTTGATGCCACTGTTTGACAATAACCCCACCAACACTCAACTATGACGAAAAAGAATGAAACCATGGAACTGTTCCATCCTTTTCCTACCCTGAATATAAAACCAAAAATGCAGGCAATAAATGTTCTTATTCTAACTAAGAGACAAGCAGCATTCTTCCCCTTTTGGAAAGAAAGCTATGGTAACAGTGGCTGAAACGAAGATAAATTTTTTGACAGCTAAGAGACTCATCTTGAAAGATGCAGGTTTCTGTGAGCAAAATGGAACAGCCAATAGCAAAATAATTCTAGGGGGGAAATGTTGAGAATATATCCATAAGAGAGCTTATAAAACACTAGCTTACTGCTCACCCAGCGATGGCACCGGCCCCATAGGTGGGCTTTTGCCAAGGGACTTTGTCCTTCCTCATCAAAGGAGGCTCCAGAGAACTGCAGACACACTGTGCTTGGAAGAAGTTCCACTAATCATGTAGCATGACAGAGGCACACTTAACATTACACTTAGAATAAAAAAAAAAATTGTACATTCTTATTAAATCCTTTGAAGTTCAGCTTAATTTTAAACATATCTTTAATAGTCTAAGGCTCTTTACGTTCAACAACACAACCTACCTATTTTATACTAACTTCCTGAATATGTACTCATAGTTAATATTCTCTCAAACCTTTAAAAATTGTCCAACAAATCAGAACGTGTGTTTGTGTATATGGGGAAGGGGTTCTGGGTCCCCAGAGTGTCACAGTTATATCTCTCAGTGGTTAGAAACGCCCAGTTGTCCCCAGAGATACGTCTTCTAGCAAGAGAAAGGAACTGCAAACACAGGAAGATCCTTGGACGGTTTTCACACATAAAGAATTTTTCTCCTGCATGCCACAGGCTTTGGAGGGTTTGGATATTTTCCCCTTACCTTTGGGAGTCTGTGCACGTCTTTCATTCTCCTTTGAGTGACTGTTAGAGTTAGAAGTCTCCTTTAGCCTTCCCTAGGGTTATGGTAAGTGAACGTTTGATGTAGGAGAGAGGCGTGGCGTTCTGTGTTATTGGCAGGTGAAGAGAGGGGGGCCTGAGGTTTGATCCCATCACAGATGAAATCCAATATTGGAGTCTTTCATGTCTCACATCACACTTTCCTGACCCCTCCTTACATTTGCCCCACCCCTCCACCCATGCACCTTTTCCTTCTGTACCCCTTCAACCCTCGGGCAAAGATATATTTCCTGAAAACTGGAAAAACCAGGCACCAGCAACCACAGATCAGTGTTAATTAAATTAGGTTATAAAATCCAGGCCCAGTTCCCTTATCTGTGAGTGACACCTTCTCCTCCCCTACCAGGCTACTGATACAGATAATTAAAGCATCTGGCATCACCCTGCTCCTGGCTGGAGCACAGCTCTTCATTAGCATATCAAAGCATTTTGATCAGACTGCTTTTGAAGCATTCCTCCTCTCCTGGCCTATGTTTGTCTTTCATGGTCTCAGTTGTTCAAGTTCAAGAGCTCAAAATGTATATCCTGTAGCATTTTGTTACCTGCTCAGGTTCTGTCTTTGTGATTTCCGTTGTTACTATATTCATTGGATCACCTTCACAATGCACATGTTGGCTGGGGGTAAAGGACTTGTTGTGAGTGGCCTCAAGGCACTGGGGACATGAAGTAAGGTGGAGACTGGTCACAGGCTGGGCCATGGACAGTTGCCCATGTGGTATCCTTATGGACCCACAGCGTGGTGATGTGGACCTTGCACTGGCCCCTTCCTTAAGACCACACCAGATACCTGTTCCAACAGAGTGTACTGATCCCACTGCAACCCACAGTAAGGTGACCACTTGGCCCTTGGGTACCTCGGCCATGTACTTGATTACCAGGCTGCGGAGGAATGTACTTGGGCCGCGGGGAGCCTGGACAGGGCGCTAGAACTCACTTGTGCTCTGCCACCTGGGGATGCCCCAGAGCTGGCCTGGAGGGAGGACTGGCCTCCCCGTAACAGGGGCTCTGGCTGGGGGAGCCAGGTGACAAAATAGAGCCACAGTGGGGAGAAGGGCAGGTGCGGAGAGCAGGGTCCCATCCACCAGGGTGACCCCTGACACCTGCCAATCTTGTGTTTTTTGAGACATAGTCTCTGAGATCATCAGCTGTGCGTTTATATTTTACTGAGAAAACCAGGAAAAAATTAGAGAGTATCAAAGGCCAGAATTTTCTCTGCTTGCACGTCCTTCCTCCACAAGGACAGGTGGCTGGGAATGTGGTCTGAGTCGGCAGTGGAGGAGGGGAGAGGAAGGCCTGCGGCTCCCAGGCCTTCAAAGTCGGTGTTTACCTGCTTCTTGCTTGCCTTTTCATCTTCTTTTTTTTTTTTTTATCATTATTATCAAAGAGGCTTATAACAGTCTGTGTGCAATAAGCAACTTCCTGACTTTTTCTGCCAAAAACAGGGTAGCTATAAAACTTGAAAAGAACCATGTGCTGTCCGTGCATGGAAAGTGTGTCTTTGTAGGAAAATTTAAGGTGAGTTTGAGCCTTTAATTGCTTTAGTTTTGCTCCATGAACCAATTTCTTTCCCGCTCTCCCTCAGAGCTTCCGCTGACACAATTGAGTGGGTAAAACTAGACTGCGTATTTGTTTTTTGTTTGAGGGTTTTGTAGGTGGATATTTTAAAAGGAAAAGTGAGGAGAGCCCACTAAGATAAAACACGTCTTTGTTAAAATGTTCCCGAGAGCAGCGTCTCAGAGACAAGAGGTGGACAGTCCTGGGGAGTGGCAACTCAAAGACCTGGGAAGTCCAGCCCTGTGGAAACAGAGCCCCGTGCCCAGGGCCCGGGCTGGGCTCCATGCACACATGTGCATAGACACCTACAGACGATGTTCACTCAGAAGTAGATGATTATGATACAATTTGGCGAGGGTTACAACGGGGAAGGGAGGGGGGAGATTCCATCTAAATTTATTTCTTTATTGCCTTTATTTCTTGGATTTTTTATTTAATACAGGAATTTTACCTGAGTCATTTAAAGACTGCTGTTTATTAAGTGCCAAAAAATGTGCATCGTCATTTCAGCGCTGAAAGGAATACAAAGGAAGTGAAAGATGAGTAAGCGTCAGTCCCTGGGGCCTTACCATCTGGTTGGAAAGAGTTGGAAACTTGTAAGAAACGACAACAAAACCGGAAATAGCAATGCCAGAAAGCTTGTGATCAAGAGCAAAAGAACAGTGGACAATCAGACAACCACTTATGGGGGGTGGGGGGGCACAGGGGTGGAGGATGGCAGGCAGAGAGGGCTTTGGGGAGCACCAGGGTTTGATCTGGGTTACAGGGACTGAACGGACTTCAAAGTAGGAGAGTTGCTATGGAGGGACAGCAAGCACCAAGTCTTGAGCCTCAGCTACCGGCTGTGCGAAGAGTCTGACTAAGTGAACTTGTGCTGCTGTGTGAAAGATGACAGGCAGGCTGGGCAGGGTGTGGTCAGATTAGAGGGCACCTTAAAGGGTCAGCCTTTAGGGAGTTCATCCTAGTACCCCACTGGGCACTAGCTAGAGCTACTTACCCCCCTACTCCACCCCATACCCCCTGAGTCAGAATCTGCATTTTCTCAGGACCTCAGGCTGTGATCCTGAGATTAGAATCTGGGGAGCACTTGTTTAGGATGTGAGGAGCCAAGAAGTATGTGTAAGCAGTGACAGGATGAAGGAAACATTTCAGGGACACTGAACTGTTAGTGGTATACAAAGTAAGAGTGAAGAGAACCTGGAAGCTAGGAGTCCAACAAAGAGTCTGTTTCAGTAGCTGAGCCATAAAGTCAGGATGGTCTTGCCGTCACCTTGGATGTCCTGAGCAGAGGAGAAGGCAGTGTGTGGGGACACCTGATGGGCCCTCAGGAACCAGGGGGCCGGGCGGTGGATAGAGTGTGGTCAGCCCACACAGAGCAATGAGTCTGGGTGGGAGGTTGCAAATGGCAAAGCCCTTTGCAATTTGAGGCTTATCAAAAGGCTCAGTTCTCCCTCCTACCACCTCCATATTGGCTAAGAAGCTGAGCATTTGCACTTATCCCATCCCCCCCACTTCACTTCCTTGCTTAAGTTGCTAGAAGCAATTTACATGCCCTTCCTCTCACCCCTTGTTTGTTCTGATGTTGGTTGATTTCAGTTATGCAGGGTGGAGGGTTTCTGCACTTAGGGGAATTCTTGGGTTGCCTTGGAGATATGTGACTTTGTATCAAAGACTTCCTTATTTGCATATGGCTATATTATAAAGTCAACTGGGTGTATTTTGCCCTGTTCTTGCCATCAGCTTGCAGAAGCCTCCCGATCCCATCCTATTTCTCTTAATAAGTCTATTTTCTTCATTCTGCATCATTCTCACCCAGGACCTGGAATTACTAGCTGCGCTCGTTCGTGGCAAGCCTGGGGCAGAGAATTGCCAGGGAGGAGGGCAGATTCTGTTGAGAACCGAGGCTCTTGGAATCAATCTTTCTATTTCTCTCCATATAGGGGACATAGAGAGGACCCAGTAGAGTAATCAGCAAAACCATAAGAGAGAAAGAAGAGAAACTAAAACAGTAGTTATTTGTAGCTTCCTCTAAAAGAAATCTTGGGAGAATTTTCATAAACTTAAAATTTCCCACCATTGAATAAGTTCAGAAAACACACTTTGTTAGTGGTACCAGTAAAAAAGCAGGCTCATCCAACAGCAGGAGTTTCATCCTAGGAATATATTATAAGACTGAACAAAAATGGATAGTGGGTTTGCTAGTACTTTTCTTTCCCTGTGAAAATAATTACTGTTGAGCGAAACTAACTCGTGAAGGATGTCCCAAGATCATAAAAGGACCCAGACTTTTGCTCCATCCTACTGTGTTGGTGATAGGATGGAAGAGAACCACACTTGTGGTGTCACCACAGTGCAGGTGGGAATCAGTAGGTAACCTGGAGGCCCTTGGCCACCTCACGTCTCAATTCCTGGAGCTTATTGTCTGGGCCACACATGCTTATGTCTTTCCTCTCCCACAAGATTCTTTGCTCTTTGAAGATGGGAATTATCTTTGTATTTCTGCACCTTTCTCCCAGCAACTAAAACTTGCTATTCCAAGTGTACTCCCAGGAATGCTTTGCATTATGAGGGAATTCCTTAGACATATGAAATCTGGGGACTCACTCATGTCCTCCAGCATCAAATCTGCAATTTAACCAGATCCCCCAGATGAGTTATGTGCCCATCAAAGTTCAAGACGATGACTCCAGACCAATAGTCCTCAATCTTGCCAGAGCACTAGCAAAATTAGGGGAGTTTTTAACTACTATATCATTCCTGGGGCTCTATCCCAGACCAATGAAAATTAGATTTCTTGGGTGGGTTTCAGGCACTGGTTTTTTAAAGAAGCCCTCTAGGTTTCCCAATGTGAGGCCAGGAATTTAGAGGAGAGCTAGATACCAAGTAAGAAGTGCATACATGTTTAGTGCATAACTGCAGAGAATAAATGAGTGACAGGGCATGAGGGCTGAGGGGAGGCTCCTAGATGTCTGGTCGACTCTCAGGTTCCAGGAGGAGAGACAGGGCCAGAGGCAGATTTAACGGCAGGCGCACCAGGCGTGTGCCTTGGGCCCCAACTTCAAAAGGGTCCTGCAAAACCCCAACTTTACACTTTTTTCTAATGACCCCAAGTTTGGTTTCATATGTGCAATTTTAACATTAATAGTACTAATATTTTTTATTTATTTAAAAATATGCTTAACATGTATTTTTATTTTCCTTGTCTGTCTCTCTCTTTAAGGGGCCCAATATTTTCTTCTGCACTGGGGTCTCAACAGACCTTAATCTGCCTCTGGAAGGGACACTAGGGAATTGAACTGGTTTGCCCAAGGTCACACAGAAGTCAAAGAACTGCCTGACCAGGCTGCGGTGCAGTGGATAGAGCATCGGCCTGGCACACAGGGGACCCAGGTTTAAAACTCTGAGGTTGCCAGCTTGAGCGTGGGTTCACCAGATTGAGTGTGGGGTTGCTAGCTTGAGCATGGGATCATAGACATGATCCCATGGTTGTTGGCTTGAGCCCAAAGGTCACTGACTTGAGCCCAAGGTTGCTGGCTTGAACAAAGGGTCACTGGCTTGACTAGAGCACCCTGGTCAAGGCACATATGAGAAAGCAATCAATGAAGAACTAAGGTGCCACAACTATGAGTTGATGCTTCTCATCTCTTTCCCTTCCTGTCTGTCTGTCCCTCTCTCTCTAAAAAGAAAAAGAAAGAAAAAGAAGTTAAAGAAAGCTAATGACAAATTGGGTGTGGTGCTTTGAAACACGAGACAACTCCTTTGACAATGTGACAGAAATTTAAAATGTTACATAAATTCTTTGACATGACCAAGGTTGAACCTAATTCTCCTCCCAGTGAGCGTGGGCTGGTCTTAGGGACTGACTCACTTGTAACAAAGAGAGAAAGAGCAGAGTGACTGTGGAGCGCTTCAGAGACTAGGTCTTGAAGGGTCTGGGGCCTCCTGCCCTCACCCACCACTCATCTGCCATGCTGGGGGGCCTGTGGAGGTCTTGCTGGTGAGGAGCTGAGCCTGTCAGCAGCCACAAGGGTGAGCCTTCTTCTAGCCCCAAGGACGCCTTCAGATAATGCGGCCTTGGCCTACTGTAACTTCTTGAGACTGTGAGCCAGATGACTGATCTGAGCCAACCCCTGATCCTAATTGTCATTGAATACAGGTCTATCTTGAGTTGCTAAGTTTTGGGGTCACTTGTTATGCAACAGGGTGTTTTACCTTTGAGTCCTCTGTTATTTCAGCCACACCCCTGTGAGACATCTAGGTGGCACCAAGCCCTATCTTGTGGACTTTAAATAGACATGCTAACCCCGGTTCGGGAAGCTTAGGATTTAATGCAGATAATGACAATAAGATCAAAGCACAGAGGGCACAGGGACTGGGGTAGTGTGGTCACCCAGCCCACACACACGCAGTCATGCTGTGGCCTTCTCTCCTTTCCTGCAGCCCCTCAGGCATCCACCCAGCCCTCCTGGCTGGCTTCCAAGCCAACATTCCAACCACTGGCCTTTTCAGCCTTGCCAGGTTATGGGAGTGTGGGGCAGGGCCAGATCAGGCTGAGGCAGCCCAGCAGAGGAGGGACTGAAACCGTGATTTGGAGCAGGGTGTCTGGCCCTGAACGCCCATGCTGGCGAGCCCAGGGTCTGCACAAGACTGATGAATTTCCCCCCAGCTGCTTGTCTTGTAGCTGTGGCTGTGATGGACTAGAGTGAGAACTTGTCTGGCTAATTTGAAAAGCAAACAACATGCAGTTGATTGGTTGATGGCCAACGGCCCAGAAAGTTGCTGCTGAGACCCATACGGAGGCAACGAAGGTGGCCTCCTGCAAGGCTGCTGCCAAAGGTGGGGCTCTGCCTGTGCCTCCCCTTCCATCTGGGCTCACCTGGCCAGCTAGATCTAACCCTTGGCCTTCTTGACTTTCTTCTAGAGCTTTCTGAGCTGGGCACACCCAGAATAGCCACTTGCACCCCAGGTCCAAAGTATTTCCTCTGAGGGTGCTTTGCCTTTTGTGAAGACAGGCCATCAGAAGCTGGATGGTTCCTCAAGGGCTGGGGATGGCAGCCAGCAGCCCTGTACCCTAGCACTCAATCCTGAGGGAGATCCAGGGGTCTGAGCTGAACACAGCCCATTTTCTCATGAGTAAGGGTGACATGGGCTCCTAGCAGTGAGCGATGGCCTTGCCTCTCTGCTTTGTGCTGGAGCAGTCACCACCTGCAAGCAGAGGCTCCTGGAACTCATTGTGCCTGCCAAGGTGGCAGCTGCCTCTGGGGAGGGAAAGGAGAGCCTGTTCAGAGCCCAGGGCTGCAACAGAAGCCACTTCTTGCTCCACAATGCAGTTCCACACACCCCCAACCCTGGAGGCTGGCTTAGAGTCACAGCTTAGCTTTCATATCAGGGTAAGAAAAACACATCAGGATTCTAAAAGTCCCTTTAACATTTGGCTTTCTTGGATACCTTACTGGCCTTGGTTTTTATGTGAATAACTTAACAATTTTGGGGGGTTCAGCCTGACCAAGTGGTGGTACAGTGGATAGAGCATTGACCTGAGATTCTGAGGACCCATGTTCAAAAGCCTGAGGTTGCCTGACCAGGCGGTGGCGCAGTGGATAGAGAGTCAGACTGGGATGTGGAAGGACCCAGGTTCAAGACCCCGAGGTTGCCAGCTTGAGCGCGGGCTCATCTGGTTTGAGCAAAAGCTCACCAGCTTAGACCCAAGGTCGCTGGCTTGAGCAAGGGGTTACTCAGTCTGCTGAAGGCCTGCGGTCAACGCACATATGAGAAAGCAATCAATGAACAACTAAGGTGTCGCAACGTGCAACAAAAAACTAATAATTGGTGCTTCTCATCTCTCCATTCCTGTCTGTCTCTGACTCTCTCTCTCTCTGTCTCTATAAAAAAAATTTTAAAAAAAGCCTGAGGTTGCCAGGTTGAGTGTGGGCTCATTTGGCTTGAACACAGGGTTACTGGCTTGAGTGTGAGATCATAGACATGACTCCACGGTTGTTGGCTTGAGGGGTGAGGGGTCACTGGCTCAGCTGGAGCCCCCCGGTCAAGGCACATATGAGAAAACAATCAATAAATGACTAAAGTGCCACAAAAACGAGTTGGCGCTACTCACCTCTCTCCTTACTGTCTCTATCTCGCTAAATTAAAAAGAAAAAAGCCCTTGGCAGAGTTCTGGTCAAGATGGCAGAGTGGGTGAACACTGTGCTCACCTCTCCCCATGACCACATCAAAATTACAATTAAATTGGCCCTGGCTGGGTAGCTCAGTTGGTTAGAGCGTCTTTCCAACATGCCAAGGTTGTGGGTTTGATCTCCAGTCAGAAAACATACAGAAATTAACCAATGGCAGCATGAATAAATGGAACTACAAATCAATGTTTTTCTCTCTCTGTATCTCTCTCTCTCTCCTTTCTTGTCTCTCTAAATAAAAAAAAATCAACTAAATTATAGAACAGTCAACCTGGAGAACCGCCTGAAGACTAGTTGAACAGAAGTCCTATAACTAAGGATATAAAGAAAAAACTACATCAAGACTGGTAGGAGGGGTAGAGATGAGAAATGAACTGGCCTCACACCCATGTATGGTTGTTTCAGGGTGGGAAGGTTCCAGCCCCACACCAGGCTCCTCAGCTTGGAGTTCCAAAAAGCCAGGAAGAGGAGCCTTTACAACATCTGACTGTGAAAATCAGCAGGGATTCCATTCATCCGTGTGAGACAAGAGGCTGTAATAATCACTTTAAATATAAGTGGTTCAGTGCTCCAATCAAAAGACATAAGGTAGCTGAATAATAAGAAAACAAGACTCAGGCCTGGCTGGTGGGCTCAGTGGATGGAGTGTCACATCTTGGGTTTGATCCCTGGTCAGGGCTCACACGAGAAGCGACTATCTGTTTCTCCCCCTCTCTTTCCCCCTTCTCTCTCTCTTCCCCTCTAGCAGCTGGTGGCTCAGTTGGTTTGAGCATTTGGCCCTGGGCACTGAGGATAGCTGTGTTGGTTGGAATGTTGGTCTCAAGTGCTGAGGATAGCTGGTTGATTCAAGCATTGGCCCCAGAAGGGCACTGACGGGTGAATCCCAGTTGGGGTGCATGTGGGAGTCTGTCTCACTATCTCCCCTCCTCTCACTTAAAAAAAGAAAAGAAAACAAGACCCATAAAATGCTGTCTACAAGAGACCTACTTCAGATCAAAATACACACACACACACACACACACACACACACACACACACTGAAATGAAGGGATAGAAAATGATATGTTGCTTGACCCGTAGTGACGCAGTGAATAAAGCATTGACCTGGAATGCTGAGGTTGCCAGTTCGAATCCCTGGGCTTGCCTGGTCAAGGCACACTTGACCACAGTAGTTGCAACTACTACGAAAAGATGCTTCCGGCTTCTCTCCCCTTCTTTCTCACTCTCTCTCTCTCTCTCTTCTACAAAAATCAATAAATAAAATCTAAAAACTAAAAATTAAATAAAATGATATATCATAAAAACAGAAGCAAAAAAAGGTGGGGTAGTAATACTTATATCAGACAAAACAGATTTTTTTTTTTCCTGAAGCTGGAAACAGGGAGAGACAGTCAGACAGACTTCTGCATGCGCCCCACTGGGATCCACCCGGCACACCCACCAGGGGGCGATGCTCTGCCCATCCAGGGCGTCGCTCCGTCGCGACCAGAGCCACTCCAGCGCGGGGCAGAGGCCAAGGAGCCATCCCCAGCGCCTGGGCCATCCCTGCTCCAATGGAGCCTCAGCTGCGGGAGGGGAAGAGAGAGACAGAGAGGAAGGAGAGGGGGAGAGGTGGAGAAGCAGATGGGCGCTTCTCCTGTGTGCCCTGGCTGGGAATCGAACCCAGGACTTCTGTACGCCAGGCCAATGCTCTACCACTGAGCCAACCGGCCAGGGCCCAGACAAAACAGATTTTAAAACAAAGGTTATAACAAGAGACAAAGAAGGATATTATAAGCCATCAAGGAAGCAATCCAAGAAGAGGCTATACCCCTGGTAAATATTTATGCACCCAACACAGGGACATCCAAACATGTAAAACACATACTGATGGACATAAAGGGAAAGTTGACAAGTAATACAGTCATAGTGGGGGGATTTTAATACCCTATTGACATCACTGAATAAAACTTCCAGAGAGAAATCAACAAGAAATCAGTAGCCTTAAATGACATATTAGCCAGATGGATTTAATTGATATCTTCAGAGCATTTCACCTCAAAGCAGCAGGATATCCATTCTTTTCAAGTGCACATGGAATATTTTCCAGGATAGGCCACATATTAGGTCAAAAAACAGATCTCAAAAATTTAAGAAAACTGAAATCATATGAAGCATCTTTTCTAACCAATGATATAATACCAGAAATCAATTATAAGAAAAATACTGAAGAACATACAAATATATGAAAACTAAATAACATGTTACTAAAAAATGAATGGGTTAACAATGAGATTAAGGAAGAAATCAAAAGATATCTTGAATAAGTAAAAATAAAAATATAGCCTGACCTGTGGTGGCGCAGTGGCTAAAGTATTGACCTGGAATGCTGACGTTGCTGGTTTGAAACCCTGGGCTTGCCTGGTCAAGGCATATATGAGAGTTGGTGCTTCCTGCTCCTCCCTCCTTCTCTCCCTCTCTCTCCTTTCTAAAAAATGAATAAATAAAATCTTAAAAAAAAAGAAAATAAAATATAACAGCCCTAAATCTATGAGAAACAATGAAAGCAGTCCTAAGGAAGGAATCAGTAGCAATACAGCACTGCCTCCAGAAACAAGGAAAAATCTCAAATAAACAATCTAACCTTACACTTAAAGAATATTGAAAAAGAACATGAAATAAGGCCCAAAGTGAGTAGAAATAAGGAAATAATAAAGATCAGAGAGGAAATAAAGTCCAAAAAATATATAATAATACAAAAGATAAATGAAACCAAGAGCTGGTTCTTTGCAAAGATACACAAGATTAATAGACCTTTAACCAGACTCACTAAAAAACAAAGAGAAAAGACCCAAATAAAATCAGATGTGAGCCTGACCAGGCGGTGGCACAGTGAATAGAGCATTGGACTGGTATGCAGAGGACCCAGGTTCGAGACCCCAGGGTCTCCAGCTTGAGCGCGGGCTCATCTGGTTTAAGCAAAAATCCCACCAGCTTGAACCCAAGGTCACTGGCTCCAGCAGGGGGTTACTCAGTCTGCTGAAGGCCCGCAGTCAAGGCACATATGAGAGAACAATCAATGAACAACTAAGGTGTTGCAACGCGCAATGAAAAACTAATGATTGATGCTTCTCGTCTCTCTCCATTCCTGTCTGTCTGTCCCTGTCTATCCCTTTCTCTGAATCATTCTCTGTCTCTGTAGAAAATAAATAAATAAATAAATAAAATAATTTAAAAAAATTAGATGTGAAAGAGAAGTGACAACTGACACCACAGAAATACAAAGGGTTATAAGAAAATCTTATGAATAGTTGTTTGCAATGAATTCAACAACATGGAAGAAATGGATCAATTTCTAGAAATATATACAATCTTCCAAGACTAAATCAAGATAAATAGAAAATATGAACAGACCAATTTCCTCTAACAAAATCAAATCAGTAATCAAAAGTCTCCCTACAAACAAAAGTCCTGGACTTGACATTTCACAGTTAAATTTTACCAAACATTCAAAGAATACTTAACACTTACCCTTCCCGGACAAGAGGTGGAAAGTCCCATTTTATGAGGCCAGCATTTATCCTGATTCCAAAACCTGATAAAGACATTACAAAAAAAGAAAATATATAGGTAATTAATATATAGGTAAAATAATATTTCTGATTAACATAGATGAAAAAATCCTCAACAAATTATTAGCAAACCAAATTCAGCAATATATCAAATGGATCATAGACCATAATCAAATGGATTTATTTCTGGGATGCAAGATTGGTTCAATATCTATAAATTACGTAAAGTGATACATCACATAAACAAAATGAATAAAAAAACTTAATAATCCTATCAATAGATGTAGAGAAAGCATTTGACAAAATCCAGGACCCATTTATGATCAAAACTCTCAGCAAACTGAGAATAAAGAGATCATTCCTCAACCTAACAAAGGCCATATATAACAAACCGGCAGTTGACATCACATTCAATGGGGAAAAATCTCAAAGCAATTTCCTTAAGATTGGGAACAAGACAGGGCTGTCCACTTTCAACACTCTTATTCAACACAGGGCTGGAAACCCTAGCCACAGTAATCAGACAAGAATAAAAAAATAAAAAGCATCCAAATTGGAAAGGAAAAAGTAAAACTGTCATTATTTGCATATGACATGATTTTACCCAAAACCTGATGGACGAGAATGAGTGAGGAAAGGGCAGGAAAAGAAGCCAGTGGGGTGCGAAGATATCAGGTGGTAACAGGGAGCCTGTGGAAGCTGAGCAAGGCTGCTGAGACAAGGTTCAGAAGGAAAACCCTCTCCTGTCTCCCCTTTCAGTTAGATTAATTGTGAAGTTTGTAGACAGCAAAGACTGAAGACCCAGAGGAGGACTCCTGCAGGACTTAAGCATCCGTAGTCAATAGGTAAAAGCCATTAGGTGTGTTCAGGAAGAAAAAGCTGTGGTTTCTTGTGCCCTGCTCTTCTCTGGAATGATTGGTCCCTTGAATAAAGTGTCTTCATCCTGACTGTCTGACATGAACTGTGTCCTGATGGGCCCCTTGCCATAACTGAGCTCTAACTTGTAGCATGTGGGAGGCGTATACCCTGTGGGCATGTGGGGGCTCAGGGTAGGTGGAATGGGGACTGCAGCCCTGTTCCCTGGGACAGAGCCAAGATAACTGGCTTTTAAAGCTTGCCGTGAGTATGCAGATAACGTGGACACTTGCACTTAACAACGCCAGCCACTGTGCGGTTCCCTGGGCCAGGCATGTAGGTTGGGAGACGAGTCACTTGCTACTTTTTGTGTTCTTAACCTGAAACCCAACTATGTCTATATCTCCTGGTTGTTCTTGAGCCTCTGCTCATTTCCTCCTCTTTCCTATTTGTTTCATGGGTTCCGGACAGATCTGTAGTGGAATGACCCTGGGAAGGCTCCTGGGGGGGGGGGGGGGGAGCACATCCTGAGAACTTTGCAGGAGTGGGGAGGGTTTGATTTCCCTGCGAGGCTGTCAAGCACAAGAGGAAATGCTCTTCTCCCATTCTGGCAGGCATGTGCTGCTCCACAGAGAGTCATGTTTCTAAACAAAGATATGCTGGTTACCCACCAAGTCTAGACTTACGTACATATGTTGGTATTTATGTTATAGTAGGTACATAATACATTATCTAGTGATCAATACTATACAGGATCCCTGACCAGGTAGTGCAGTTGGTTAAAGCATCATCTCCATACACTAAGGTTACAGGTTTGATCCCCAGTCAGGGCACCTATGAGAATCAACCAATGAATACATAACTAAGTGGAACAACAAATCGATGTTTCTTTCGCTCTCTCGCTTTGTCAAAATCAGTTTTAAAATGTTAAAATGTCGCACACAAGAGTTTTGGGGTGAGAACTGATTATTTTATGCAAAATGGGGCTAGGAAGGGATTTTGTGAGGTCACTTGTTAGCAGAGACTTGAGGGAATGAACCCAGGGATCTGTGCAAAGTTATTTTGGACAGAAAGAATAGCAGATGCAGCACCTTGCAGCTGTGTGAGGAGCAGCAGGAAGGCCAGTGTGGTCAGAATGTAGTAGGGGCCACTATGGGGTAGCAATAGAGACCATACATGCTCCAGGGGCTCACAGACCCTGCTCTGTGTTCCTTGGTGTGGCTGTCCCTTCACTGCAGGGTCCCAGTGGTATTCTGGATCCTGGCCAAATTGATAGGTTGTCTGAAGGAAAGACAGAGACATCATATGGATTTCAACTCCGCAAAACCAAGTGAATTCTTGACCAGCAGAAGCCTAGCTGCCATGTTAGATTCAGTCCATGAATGCATGCAGAATACTGACAGGACTTACAGTGTGCCCCTGTCTTGTCCTATGTGCTTCGCTGGCCTCATCGCACTGAAGTCCACACAATAATCCCATGGGGGGAGTACTATTATCCTTTCTCAGGTAACCGAGAGACTTTACCCAACAACAGCTGTTCAAAGTCCCATGAGTTCCACATGGAGGAGCCAGGATAGAGCCCACCTCCGACGGATGCTGGATGGATGTGACCCCTTCACCCTGGCCCGGTTGCAGGATCATTTCCCAAGCCATGCTGCCTCCTGTGGCCAAGCCCACTCTAATCCCACCTCAGCTGGACATATGGAGCCCAACATCAGACGAGAAGAAAGGACAGTGAAGTTGAAGCAGGTCTAGCTTGTTTTGGGTCTCTGATGCTGCCCCTGGGGGAAGAGCGGCTGCTGGACCTGCTCTTAGTCTTGAGGGAACAGAGACACAAGGTTCTGCTTTCTGCCCTAGCTGCCAGCAACTGACCATCCCTACAATACCAGTGCAGGTTCTGCGGCCCAGGCAGCAGGGGCCTGCCAAAGAGCTGGGGAGCTCAGCCATGTTCAGGGTTTTAGACATCAGTCCAGGTAGAAACTGTGCTCACCACTGAAATGGTTATGGCATAGTGTTAAACTTCAATATAACTGTAACAGCCCATCTCATCCCAGATCTGATCCCTGAAGGAGCTCATGGAAAAAGATAGCAAGCTGATGACCATGAACCTGGGTTGAAATCCTGCCACTTACCAGGAAAAAGCACCTGAATAAATCGCCCCACCTTTCTGAGTCTTGTGAAATTGGGACGATGATGGGACTATTAAGCAGATTAAATGAAATGAAAATGTTTGAAGATAAAATATGTATCTAATAAGGGCTGGTATATAGAGATACCCACTGAGCACCGCTGTGGGAGGGCACATGCTCAGTGCTAGCCTAGAGGGTGTTTCCTACATAGGCGTGCTTTCATCCTCAGAGAGAGCCATTCAGATGATGGAGGACTAATAACAACACAGGCAGTGCGTGTGGTAAGTGCTGTTATTTTGTATGTCTCGTTTATATGTGAATATGCAAGCATGTGTCCTATGTCTTCCTTTTGTCCTATAGGCATGAGAACTGGAACCAGGTCTTCTGTTTCTTTTAGGTCTTCTTACAAAGCCTGGAGCAAGATCTGGGCACAGGACCCTACTACAAATGCAGTGGCCTCTCTAAGGTAACAAAGAAAACACCCTGGGACACCCGAGACAAGGAGTCCTCAGGCCACCAAAATAAGCAGGAAAGATGGCCCCTAAGCCCACTGTCCAGCCCACACTCCCAGCCGTCGTCCTCCCAACAGCCCTTGGGGCAGGCAGAGGGACACTCAGGTGACCACCGATGACATCCTGCATCTCAGGGGCCTTGCTTTCATGCTGCTGATCTGGCCAGGGGCCAACAGTCAGCTCCTTGAGAAAAGAGGAGACTGCATTTGTCAGTGTCTCAGTCCTGTTTCTTCTGTAAACACAAGAAGCACAACCTTCTACTGTTCTTAATTTTGCAATCTTCACAAAAATAAATATTTGCCTTCAAAAGCAACAACGGTGATAATCATCACAAATAATATCCCCAAGCGCCATTTCCCTCACACACGCCAATCTCAGAAGTTAAGTCAGAGGGCTGGGTGTGTGTGGTCTGTTTGGATAATGATTTTTATGTGGAAACCTCATGTCGGGAATCAACGGGCAGCAATTTTGCCGAGTTTGGTCTCTTGGTTTTCAGAGTTGACTCAAAACCAACTGCCCCCAAGGCCCTGGAACATCCCATCGCAGCCTTGGTTCCCTCTGTCCTTAAAATTAGGAGCTAAACTGCTTAAATGAGTGCTACACAGGAGCGGAGAGATGTTTGCTCAGGTCACAGTGGTCACAGATGGGGCTGGTCTCTGCCAGAGGCCACTGCACACGTCACTGTGTTCTCATGTTTCAGGGGTGAATCTCTGTCTCCCAATCTCTTCAAGGATGAGCAAAAATTTAAAAACGGTTCTGCTGAATTTAAATGCTAGTTATCAGAAATTGTATTAGCCATAAAGGAAGTACATTAGCAGAAAAACCACATGCTGCCAGTCTAATTGTGCATTTTGTAAATGACTCGTGCTGATTGCAAATGCTGGCTCTGCCCGCTGTCTCCCTCATTTACTTCCCAGGGA
The DNA here is from genome assembly GCF_036850995.1 of Saccopteryx leptura. Taxonomy (NCBI): domain Eukaryota; kingdom Metazoa; phylum Chordata; class Mammalia; order Chiroptera; family Emballonuridae; genus Saccopteryx; species Saccopteryx leptura. Next base: position 172,743,255 of record NC_089505.1, read on the forward strand.
GGCTGGCTTTCTGAAGAGTCTGGAGCAGCTAGAGCTACATCCCCACAGTGTCCATTCTGATTGACTTTCTTTATTAGCAACAGCCATTTCCGCCTGATCAGGCAGTGATCCAGTGGGTAGAGCATCAGACTGGGACTGGAGGACCCAGGTTTGAAACTCTGAGGTCATTGGCTTGAGCAAGGGGTTACTCAGTCTGCTGTGGCCCCTGGTCAAGGCACATATGAGAAAGCAATCAATGAACAACTAAGGTGCCGCAATGAAGAATTGATGCTTCTCATCTCTCTCCCTTCCTGTCTGTCTGTCTGTCCCTCTCTCTGTTTCTGTCTGTCTTTGTCACACACAAAAAAAAAAAAAAAAAAGAAAAAGAAAAAGGAACAGCCATTTCCAGACATTATGTATGACGGACTAAATCTCAAAGAAAATGAATCTTGAAGAATCCTCTGAGGTGCTTTAAGAAAGTACAATACATTCCAATATTTTTAAGGATTAGGGTATTTTTCCCCCCTTGCCCAGAGGTAATGTTTGTTATGTGAGAACACAGAGCCTCAATCAAAATACTAAACTGTAAAACTGTTTACCAAGCACACAAAACCAGCCAAACCAAGAGACATTTGCATGCCGTCCGCCCATCCCATGGTCTTGGGCCTTCCCACACAGTGTAGGAGCCCGGCCAGACGCCAGATGCCTAGCTCCTCTTGTCACTGCCCTGGGCTTCTCAGAGACACAGTCCCTTCCTCTAGGCTGACTTCCCGCCTGACAGCTCTTCATGGTCTTACAACTCGGAAGGAAGCTGAACTTGCCAGGTGCTGGCAGGCACATGCTGGGGGGCAGGGGGAGGGAGGTGCAGTGGTCACAAGGGCTGTGTGCCATGGACAAGAATAGCTCTGGCATGCCAAATGGTGTGAAGTTGATCTCTAAATTGGGTCCCCACTGGCACACGCAGAAGAGGAGGTACCCCACCGCCCACTCAACTCCGTCTCTCTCCCAACACCAGAAAGCGCTTCTCCACCTCTCCAAGTGAGACACGGAGATGGAGTGGGGCTGATGAGGGGCTCTGGGCTGACCACTGAAAAGTGGCTGAGACAACGTTTGACTCTACAGGAATGTTTAACATTTTCTTTCTAATTTGAGACTCTGACAAAGGTAAGCATGTGTTTCAAGTTGGAATCGTCAAAATTTTTACCGGAAAAAAAAATTGCCTCTTGTTAATTGCAAAATGAACAGATGTTGGATTGAGAGGGATTGTTCCACTGTCCCACCAGCCTCTGCTGCTCACCCCACTCTGTGCAGTAGCCCGACCAGGCCTGTCAGGAAGAGGCTGCCTGGAGAGCTGGTTCCCCGTGGGTGCCAGTGGTCTGTGTTCAAAACATAACAGTGTGAGTAGGCACTGACGGCTACTCACAGCACGGGGCACGCACAGTCATGGCTGAGCTTCTGCCTCGAGTTAATGAGTAGTTTAGTTTTATTTGCCCTCCACTGCCCTCAGTGGAAGCCCAGACTCTGCTCCGTGGCCTCCAGCCCAGCACAGTCTGGCTCCTGGCTCTCCACTCTCATCTTCTCCTGCTCTTCCCATCTTCCCTCTATGTAGCCCTTGCCATCCTGCTGGTGCTGGGGCTTCTCAGGTACACTCGACCCCGTGGCCTCTGCTTGGCTCTCTCCCACACTTCATGTAGGTTTCGTTCAGATCTCATTTTCTCAGGAGAGCCTTTCCCTCCCTCCCCAAGCGTGTTCTCTCTGCTTGCCCTGCTCATTTGTTTCTCTGGGCACTGGGTTTTTCTGAAGTCACATTTGGATCTATGTAACAGGGCTTCACTGCACACCAGAGTGGACACTCTGTGAGGTCAGGGTGCTTTCTTTTACCTCCCTGGGGCCACTGGATCCCTGTACCCACACATGGTCTGCATGGAGCAGAGGCACTAAAAAGACTTGTTGAGTGCATATGTATGAAATCCATACATGAATCCTACCTTCTCTCTCTGTACACAAAGTGTATGGAATAGGGAAATGAAAATATGACAGCATGGCACAATGGATAAAGCATTGGCCTGGGATGCTGAGGACCCAGGTTTGAAACCCCAAGGTTTCTGGCTTGAGGACAGGCTCATCTGGCTTGAGCACAGGGTTGCTGGCTTGAGCGTGGGATCATAGACATGACTCCAAGGTCTATGGCTTGAGCCCAAAGGTCGCTGGCTTGAGCAAGGGGTCACTGGCTCGGCTGGAGTCCCCCAGTCACAGCACATATGAGAAAGTAATCAATGAACAACTAACGTGCTGCAACTATGAGTTGATGCTTTTCTTCTCTCTTCCTTCCTATCTGACCCCTCTCACTCTTTCTCTCTCGCTTAAAAAAAATATGTATGACAACATGGAGATTTCAAGAGAAAGGATCTGATAATAATGGTCTGATAGTTGTCAAAACTGTGACCTCTCATTTTTCATTTGCACTCTAGATCTGTGTCTTTCTTCATAGCCTAAGAAAGGGCTTTATATCAGGATTAAAATGCTGTTGGCAGAATTATCTCCCTACGTTTTTCAGGAGACTAATATCTTATTTCAGTGTTTGGGCTCACCTTTTAGTTACTTATATCCAGCCATTGTATGGTATCACTTAACAGTATCAGTCTTAAGGGATCTAGAAATACCACAGCTAAGCTTAGCTCCCATGCACCCTGGGCTTTGCTGTTATTAGTAACGACAACATGATTGTGGCTGTTACTGTTCTGCTTCCTGATTCCACCAAGACACACAGCCAAGGCAGCTTCCTGCCATGTGTAGAGCACAGTCTGATTTACTAGCTGTTGAAGTGACTTGAGATAACAAGGCTTGTTGGTGGTGGAGCTGTAGCTGTCCATGCAAGTACCTGTCTCAACACCAGACTCCTCACTACGCACCTGCTTTCCACAGTGACCTGATTTGTCAGGAATGGAAACAAAAGGCCTCCTGGTTAGTCCATTATGTTACTATGTGCATGGGCCTCGGACACTTCAAGAGGGCCTGGTCAGGGGGCAAGGGCCTCCAGCTTGGCCAGCTTATGTCTGTTCCACTGTGGCATCCTCAGGTAAGCAGGCTTTGAGAAGTAACCTGTCTCTGCACCTAGAGAGGGGAGCTTTGCTAACTGACCTAGGGCACTTTGGGGTTCAGGCAGCCCTTCATTCCCTCTGAGTGATCAGAACAACTGCTGACCTTTTTTCTGACACACATGATCTCATTCACTCATTAGACATATTTTCATTGAGTGCCCACTGTGTGCATGAGTGGACACTGGGACTGAAGGTATCCAGGATGGTAGGAGGTCCTTACATTAAAGTATCCAATGAATGGGCCACTCTCCTGCCCAGACCCAGGGTGGAGCTTTTCCTTAGCTTTGATCTATCAAATTCATAATCCTTGGGAAATGTTTTGTGACTACCTTAGAACAGATAGTGATAAAACAAAAGAAAAGAAAAGAAAGTACAGTTTCATCATATTTGTTTGTACCGACAGAGGCCAAGGAGTTAGTTGTGATGCCTGAACCCCAAACGCCATTTGAAACTTTCTCTTAGCTAGTAGACTACTTGAAATTACCTGTATTCAACTATGTTTATGCTGGATACAAAAAGCAATTTCATGTTTTCCACCCCAATATTTCTTCTCTTACCCCACCTTTACTGAGGGTGAAGTGGAGATTGTTTCCTCTTTAGTCCTTGCCTCTGATGAGGACGGGAGGCCACTACATAACATGGCATCTGGGGAGACACAGCCCTGGGAAAGAGGGGAGCATTTACTCATTCAGCCCTACTCTTACCTGGTGGTTGGCCTATCACCTCCTCTGGTTGTCCGTACAGAGGAAGACGTATCAGTCTGAGGCGAGAGATAAAGGTTGTTTCAGTCTTCCTAATTGCAAGTTACATGGCATGATGTCTGGGCAGTCTAGGTGTGTAATGCCTGTCAGCTATTATTGGTATCATAATCGTTATTAGCTATATTGCTTTGGACAAGTCACTTAACCTTGCTGAGTTTCATTGTCTTTATTTGGAAAAGAGGGAAGACATGCATGAAAAATGTGTGATGTGCAGTAGAAACAGAGGGTAGAGGTGAAGGGACTGGACATCAGCTCATCTTCCCTTGCTTTCCTTTTAACGAAAATAACAATTGGGGATTGGATAAAAAGTCCTACCCATGCTATGTAAACCCAAGGACAGCATGGTAGGCTGTGCTGGGTGGCACCCTCAGAGGTCTTTGTTTCCTAATTGATCTAATGTGCTAAGTGAGCTTAATGTACGTTAATTAATGATACTATTTAGGGTGATTACCTAGACAGTGCCAAAACAGCATCAAAGGAAAGAGAAAGCAGGTGTCTCTGGGATCACTGAGGGAACCAGGGCTAGAGAGAAAGCTGCTAAGAAGACGAGACCTTGAGAGAACCCCAGGGGGATCCCACCTGAGGGGCTGAGCTGTTTAATCATCAGGCTGGCTTCCAAAGCACCATCCTGTTTACAGCTACTGTTTGAATTTCAGTTCTTCTTGAGTCTTTGAAGCTGGGTGTCTGGGCATTTCCTTGAGAGTGGATTCCATATTTTTGGAAACCACAAAACTCACTCACTTGAACGCAGGAAGGAGGCTCAGGTGACCTAGCTTCTATCTGTGGTCCTTCTGGATGCATGGAACTTTGCACCCCCGGTTAAGAGAGAGTAGACTCAGTTCTGTGCCCCGTGAAGTGGGTGGGGGGTACCAGGTCTGGCTTCACTTTCCTGAGCAAGCACAGGGCTGCTGCCTGTGGTGGGCACTGTGCTAAGGTCAGGAACATAGTGACACTTGAGAAAGAAGATTAAGCCCCTGATACTTTGGAGCCGCAAAATGTGTCGTCAACAAAATGAAAACCGTCTTAGAAACCCAGTGGTGAGAAAATTAAACATTTCAGGAAAATTCTAGATTTTTCTCCCAAAGACTTGTGTTGTCAGTATTACCCTGCAAGAATGCTGTCACAAGTTAACAAAGCACACAGCCTGGCTCACTCAAGGGTTGGGTAACATCAGGGCAGCAGCCCCAAGGGGCTGTCACTGGGGCCCTGATCGTCTCCTCCGGTGGCAAAGAGAATGCATGGGCCATCATCAGAACCTGTGTGCATTCCCTAACTTGGGTGAGCAGGTCTCTGTTTGGTGGGCTCTTTCAAATGTACCTGTAGAGATGGTGAGCGGGTATGGCTTAGAAATCTTTGAGCACCAAGTCAGGTAAGACATTATTCACTATCCTAGTTATCTGAATCGATTCTTTTTCTCCTTGATCCACATTGGCTTTTCACCTCTTTAATGTTTGGAATTAGCTGCAGTTTCCCTATTGGCTAGAAGTGTCTCAGAAGCACAACTTCAGAACCACAGGCAGTGGCTAGCTGCAGAGTAGAGGGGGCCTGGCCTTGAGGGCTCCCTCTGCTCTCCCTTCTGCATTCTCGTCACCTCAAGTCCCCGTGTCCCACCAACGTTGTCTGATCTCCCTGACTGGCAAGGCTCTTGTTGCTCTACCTGTCCCTCTCAAAGCCTCTCCTGCCGACCTCTCGGTCCAGCTGCCCTTGCCCCTGGCCCCAACATTGCTGTGCAGAGTGCTGGAAAATCAGAGCTCACCATTGCGTAGGTCCCAGACCCTCCACAGTCTGTCCCTACATTGAGAGGAGCTCCTGGCAGGGAATGAAAGCTTCAAGCATCAGAAACACACATCCACCCCCTCATCACCCCAATACAGAGGCTAAAACCGCACTTGAGACGTCTCTCAGGGCACTGCAGGACCTTGGGGGTGGGAAGCTGGTATACAGTGTGGCCTACCGGGCTGCGGGTCACCTTCCTCAGGACCAGGCTTGGGATCCCTGAGGACACACTCTCACGCTCTCTGGGGACACCTATTGTCCTAGTGGCCACAGCTTGCAGCCTGCTAAGCACATACAGAGTTCGGCTCACTAACCAAGTCTCAAAATAAGGTTTCTGATGTTTTCCTGAAAACAAAGGAACAACCTCAGGTCTCAGAATCAGCAGCACAGACGTATAGTAATTGGGAAAGCTTGTTCAAACACAGCCCAACTATGACACGCATTTCAAAAATGCACTACTCTGGTGGTTTTGCAGCCCATGACACCTCAGTCTCATTCACCGCTTACAAGTTCAGAAAACCAAGGAGAAGGACCAAGGCTTACCTGGACCCTGTTGGAGGGTCAGTGTGTAATCCAAGCAGAAGATGGTCTGTGAAGAAAGCCAGTCACAATCCTGTGTTGGGTACCAGGTTTCACAGGTGGTCTCAGAAGCAGGTGATGGAGGCCAGCAGAGCCGCCAAGGGTGAGGCACCTCTCTGTTGTCAGCTCCTCTGTCCTTCTGTTCCAAAGGACTTTCCGGGAACCCTGCCCTGACTGTTCTCGTCCTGCCTGTGACTTTGGAAAAGGCAGAGGGGCTTTCCCTCACTGCAGACTCACCTGCACCATCTAGAGGGCTCTCCCAGCACTGAAGACACTGGCCCTGTGCTCCGCAGGTTAGTCCCTTCTGCAGCCAGTTAGCCAGGACCCACACTCCAGGCACTGACTTCCTGCCCTGAAAAAATAGTCAAGAAATCTGTAAAATTATTCATTTGTTTTCATGGAGGTGAATCTTGCTTCATTTAGAACAACCAGAGCCCTTGGGCACTGGCATGCTAAAAAGCTATGTTAGCATTAGAATACCACTAATGAAAATGGTCACAGGCAGATCTAGCCACTCAGCTACTGGCACAGGCCTGCTCTCCCTCATCTCTCCTGCAGTGCTGGTATCACCTGGACAGCTTTTCCTCTCCTCTCTCCTGACACTCCACGCCATCACCATATTCCCTATGCAATTCCAGATAACCATATGAACTCCCCATTGAACTCCATATATATATATATATATATATATATATATATATATATATATATATATATATATAAATTAGATAATCAGGGAGATATTTAAAATATACATTTTGAAAGAATATTATTGCTTTTCACTATGAGTTTAGTTGATTATTTCTCAAAAGTTAAATAATTAAAAAAAAACAAAACCCAACCCAACCTTTAAAAAAATGTAACTTCTCCTGTCCTTTCCTCCTTCAACTCCACTTATACCCAGAGAAACAGAATGGCTTCTATAGGCTAGATTTCCTATGCTTTCCTTTTGCAACTTATCATTTCGGTCCTGATACATACAATTTAATTCACACATGAGTCAGTAAATAGCTTTAGAGAGAGAGAAACACAAACATGTGAAACTCAGGTGAGGATCCTGATATACTGTTTCTGTCTCTAGAAAGGTTGAGCAGAACCATATTTACCCAACTTACTTGGCCAGTGTGGATGAGTGATTGATCCATATAATACAAGTTTCTAAATGAGAATTTTATTTATTTATTTATTTATTTATTTATTTATTATTATTATTATTTTCCGAAGTGAGAAGCAGGGAAGCAGACAGACAGACTCCCACATGTGCCCGACTGGGATTCACCCGGCATGCCCACCAGGGGGCGATGCTCTGCCCATCTAGGCCATTGCTCCGTTGCAACTGGAGCCATTCTAGCGCCTGAGGCGAGGCCATGGCGTCATCCTCAGCGCTGGGCCAACTTTTGCTCCAATGGAGCCTTGGCTGCGGGAGGGGAAGAGAGAGATGGGGGGGTGGAGGGGAGAAGCAGATGGTTGCTTCTCCTGTGTGCCTTGATGGGGAATCAAACCCCGACTTCCACACACAGGGCTAATGCTCTACCACTGAGCCAACTGGCCATGGCCTGTTTATTTACTTTAAATGAGAGGAGGGGAGATAGAGAGACAGATTTCTACATGTGCCCCAACCGGGATCCACCTGGTAATCCTAGTCTGGGGCTGATGCGCCAATCAACTGAGCTATCCTCAGTTCCTGGGGCTGATACTTGAACCCATCAACCCACTAGCTGTGAGAGAAGAAGAGAGAGAGAAGGGGGAGAGGGAGGGGAAGAAGAGAAGCAGATAGTTACTTCTATGTGCCCTGACTGGGAATCAAACCTGGGACATCACATGCTGGGCTGACATTTTACCACTGAGCCAACCAGCCAGGACCCAATTGAAAATTTTAACTTGAATTTTCTTTCTTTTTATTTTATAATTCTTTTATTTTTTACAATTTATTTATTTTTTATATTTTATTCATTTTTTTAGAGAGAGGAGACACAGAGAAAGGAAAGACATAGAAAGAACAGAGGGAGGAGCAGGAAGCATCAACTCCCATATGTGCCTTGACCAGGCAAGCCTGGGGTTTTGAACCAGCGACCTCAGCATTCTAAGTTGATGCTTTTACCCACTGCGCCACCACAGGTCAGGCTTAACTTGAATTTTCATTTGGTTATTTATATTGCCCATGTTCAGCCCAAGTTGAGGGTTTTGATAAATTAAAATTACCAAAAGTATTAAAGTAGGAATTTAGAAAACAAAGAGAAAGTAAGTATTCTGAGCTAATCTTTTTTAGTGCACATAATTTAGACCTTTTGGCATGTTTATTTTGATAAGTAGATTTGAAGATGGAGATTGTTTTAGGTTTAGCTTTATTTTCTGGTGTAAATTAAAAGGTAACTTTAAGTTTACCAAAGAGAGCTGACACTGATATTGCCCAAAGACAGGAAAAGAGACAGAAGAAACAATTGGTGTAGGCACAGAATATGCATGCTGTAGTAGTAGCCAAAAATGTCTTTTTCCCTCTTCTCTGAAAAATCCAGAACATTATGCCATTAAATAGTTGCAGATGGGCCCTGGCCAGTTGGCTTAGTGGGCATCAGCCCAGCATATGGACGTCCTGGGTTCGATCCTCAGTCAGGGCACACAGGAGAAGTGACCATCTCTCTCTTTCCTTCCTGTAGCCAGTGGCTCAATTGGTTTGAGTGTTGGCCCTAGGTGCTGAGAATAGCTTGGTTGATCCAAGCATTGAATTGGATCAATTCAATGGGGTGGGGGTGTTGCCAGGTGGATCCCCATCAGGGCGCATGTGGAAGTCTGTCTCTATCTCTCTCCTCCTCTCACTTAAAAAAAAAAAGAGAAAAAAAAAAAGAGAGAAAAAAAAGAAACTTGTAGATGGTTATGCCTGAAATTTTCACAGTCATTATATCCAAATAAAACTGAGTATACAAATTAATTCAGATGATATAGAGAAAGAATGAAACAGATTATTGCTTATCTCTACCATTTAAGGCTCCAGAGCTTTGAAGATGAGTGATTTTCTGTTTTGCGCATTTCTGAAGAGATTGAGGCTGAAATAGCAAAAAGGTTATCAATAGCATTTTAAAATAAAAATGTGAGTCGAGATTGCAGACCATGGTTGGATGAATGGGGTCTCTTGAAGTTGTACAGGAGTGTAATTGAGACACATGCTCATGCTCTGAGCCTTGACTTGTCAGCCTTCCCCCTTCACTGCATGTGCACACACGCAGAGCCCACCAGAGGGACCCAGCCAAGCTCTGCAGCAGGGGGAGGGAGGCAGGCCCTTCTCGGCTTCACTAAAGCACAACTTTGCAAATGGTCATGGAGATTCACTAGGACTCCCACACCTGTAGAAAACATACACAGATTAGTATAAATGAACTTCTTAGTAGATAAGATAATTTTCAGTGAGCAAAACTAGTTGTGAATGCAAAAATATTGTTTTTGAACTGAGGTTTTTTGAGTTCAAGGATGTGTGTGAAGCCAGTATACACGGCCACCATCACAGCCGCCTGGTCCATGCAGGTTCGCACTAGATTTGGACAGATGGTAATGAAACAATGGAGCCAAGAACTGGTGGGCCATCATCTTTAATCCTAGCTTGCACCCGGCAGGCAAGTAAAAACACACACTGGGCTCCAAAGCCCACTCATTCAGTGCTCACAAAGCTACTGACTTATCCGAGTTTCCTAGATTCAAAGGTTTCTAGCTCACTAGACTTATTCACTTTTGTTCCCCATCTCCTTCCTTCTCCCTGCACAAACTCTGCACAAACTGGCTTCTCACTCAGCACTCCACCATCTTGGCTGCTTCTCCTGGTCTCCTCCACATGGCTTCTCTCTCTTTTCTCTCCTCTAATACTAATCTCAGGAACCAAGAGAGAGCAAGCTCCCCGGTCTACTCCACTCTATAGTGCAGAAATTAAAACCTTTAATCCAATATACAAATAGGGAAGTCTCTAATACACAGTCACTTATCTGAGGCATGATGGGATTGTACCACCCCACATCAAAAAGGGTGGGAAAGGCTTAGTCCTAAAACCAAGCCCCAGGCTACAAGGATCCTGCCTGCCTACAGCCCACCCCCAACACACATTAATATCACCTGAGCAACGGGCTTCCATGTGGGCGGTGCCATCTGGTTTTTTGGGTTTTTTTGGATTTTTTTGAAGCTGGAAATGGGGAGGCAGTCAGACAGACTCCCGCATGCACCCGACTGGGATCCACCCAGCACGCCCACCAGGGGGCGATGCTCTGCCCATCCGGGACGTTGCTCTGTCGCGACCAGAGCCACTCTAGCGCCTGGGGCAGAGGCCAAGGAGCCATCCCCAGCGCCTGGGCCATCTTTTGCTCCAGTGGAGCCTCGGCTGCAGGAGGGGAAGAGAGAGACAGAGAGGAAGGAGAGGGGGAGGGGTGGAGAAGCAGATGAGCGCCTCTCCTGCGTGCCCTGGTCGGGAATCGAACCCAGGACTTCCGCACGCCAGGCCGACGCTCTACCACTGAGCCAACCGGCCAGGGCCGGCAGCGCCATTTTTAACAAAGTGAGCATAATATATTTTATCTGCCCAACAATGTGAAACCCATGGGTATGAAGGGAAAACTATATTGAAAAACAATTCACATACAAGTGGACCTGCATAGTTCAAACCCTTGTTCTTTAAGAGTCAAGTGTACTTCTGTCAGCTAATAACTATGATATACCCTTCTGGAGGTACTGTTAGGTTGCCGTAGAAGGGACGCACGATGTCTAATGAGTTTTATAAGAAATTTATTTGTGCATCTGCAAAACAGATGGGCTGAGACCCTAGTGGCATCAGCACTGAGTCTCTGGGCATTCAAGCCTTTCTTTATAAGGCTAGTGAGCAATGTTAGCCAGAAGCTTAGCCTTGAGAGGGGACTCTGGGGCAGGGTGATGGTTGATCAAGAAGCAACAGTGTGCTTAGATAAGTGATGGGAGGAGAGCAAAGGAACTTCCTTGGAGCCAAATCACTTAAACTTTCTCTTGGCTAATTGAGGTTTTGATAAGGGGCCCCAGATCAACCAGAACCTAACACTAAGCAGACAGGGGAGTAGAGAATAGCTCAACTGTGTGGGTAGGGATTATTATCATCTGCTGGTGACAGTGTCCTACTATCTAATTACTGTCTGAAGAAGTGGCATTGGAACAAACACCATGATAACGCTCCCTTCTGGAAGCTGATCCCGACACTTAACTGTCTTTACCTAACAACTTGCCACAGCAAATTATAGTTCTGGTTTCCTACAATTTATTTCTGAGTTTCCTCCAAAACATTATATTGCTCAAATCATAGCATAGCTTATGAGTATTTGTTGTGATTTTTTTTTACACCCATGGTGGGTGCTCAGTGATAGTTATTCAGACTAAAGTGACCACAGCTCTGTCTATGCAGTGGTGGGATTCAAATAATTTAACAGCCGCTTCTCTGCCCTAATGACCATTTTAAGTATAAAAAAATGATATACTGAAAGGTAATTTATTATTTCATGCATTTAATACTTCCATAGCTTCCTAAATGGGTGATAAAATAAACTTTAAAATCTATATTTCTATTGGTTCATTGTATCTTGGCTTCCTATTGGTTTCACCATTTGGGAAACACCAGTGCTCTCATAATATCTTGGGGGAATTTGGGGCATAACACAAAGCTGAAACAAATGACAGCTTGTCACTCCCTGGTTGTTTGCACTTTTTCTCTTTACATTATATGTTTGTGTTGGTACCAAAAAGATGAAAATTGATATTGATACTCTGGGAGGAAAGGCCAGACTTTCCTATCAGGCATTCCTGTCCTGTCCCTCCTTTAGGGAGGGGAGGGAAAAGAATTTAAAAGTTTCTGGCTTGCAAGAACAATGGGTCATTCAGTTTTAAATCTAAAATAAAGGTTAACCTAGAAACTTCTTCTCTTTCAATAGGAGGCAGAATTTACATACCATCTTGCATTGACTGTAGTTCCTCCCCCTTCCTGGAATCTTGAGAGTAAAATACCTCTGGGCTAATGAGGGAAGATGAACCCTGAAAGATTTGCAAATGTCTTTGATTGTGTTACCTTGAAAGTCTTAATGTTTCTGTGTATCCCCTAAACAAATGTTGCCAACCTATACCATGATGTCATGCTCTCCCCCCCCCCCCCCATGTGTGATCAAGGGTATATAAGCAGCCCTTGAACTATTTTTGGGACTGCACGATTTGGCCCTGATGCCTTGTGTCAGCCATATGTGGCCGGCATATTAATAAATCTCCTCCTTTAATAAAACTCTTCAAAATTTATCTGGACTGGGTTTCTCTGGACTCAATGAAGTGAGGTACAGTGCCTTTCAGAATCTGGGATGCGGTACTTTATAACATATGGGGGCTCCTCCAGGATCCGGTGTTTCACGTCACCCGATAGAGACACCCCAAATTGAACGGACTCTCTGCTGAGCTTTCTGGCCCTGCTTGAATCCCAAGGAGAGGTGCACCAACTGAGACTTTTCAGGGCTCCCGGTCTTCCCGTGGGGTCTGGACCATTTCTTGGTAGACGCCTTCCGGTTCCCAAATTCGACAGTTTGGATAATTCTGCAGAGAAATAAATGAGGTAAGTAAAGCAACTCTTTCTGCTTTGCTGAATTTTTCTGGCTTCTCTCTGAATACTTGCTTTCACTTTTTCTGTCTGAGACTGGTACTGATCAAATTTGGGACTAAAATATAGGTAGGGCAGATTTGGAGGCTTTTGCTGATTTGGGACTCTGGGGATGTGGAACCTCGGTGGAGTAGGTAGGGCTTTCAAAACTGCTTTGTTGGTTGTAACTAGTCTGTAGTCTTTATGTTTTGAACTGGATCTGCCGTGAAACAGACCAGACATGGTCATAAGTTCGTGCAGGCTCTCCAAGACTGAGACGTCGGTAGGGAGTTTTAGTGGTCCTGCCTTGGGTTCTAGTTGCGTTCTCAGTGAATGCCAGAAGTGGGGACATGCGTCTATCTCTAGGAAGGCTAATGGAGGTTGAGTCCGTTCAGGATTAGTCAGTCTCACATGGCACTGACTCAGTGGAGACTGAGCTAACCTGGATTGATTAATCTCAACCCAAGACTTCCAAGAGACGTCCCTGTGTTTGTCGAGATCTCAGTCTTTGCTTCAATGTTTCTGTCTCTAAAACTCCTGGTTAAGAAATCTCTGGTGTCGAGACCGTGTGCACCTGAGAGGCCACAAGGGGGAGGCTTCCCTCATCTGTGAGGCTTTGTCTTTGTTCATCAAATTATCCGGTATTATTTAATTGAAATAGGTCCACATTGTTTGTGTGTATAAGTCCTTTGTTTAATGTCTAAACATGTCTGTTTTAAGGCCTGTTTGAGTCATTTGTGTTAAAATTGGAAGTTTCTGACCAAAAAGCAATCTTAAGTAGCAAACTATTATTCTCTTTGTTCTCAAATTAGCTTCAGGGCGCCCTGTAGGATTGTTTCTTCTCTGGGTAAAAAAAGAAAAAGAATCATTCTCTTCGGTTGGCTTCTTCCCCTTGTCTAGTGTAATAATTAATATTTCTATAGTAAAACACCCTTTTATTCTAGGTGCTAATTAATTATCTATCTTATCTTTCTTTTTTTTTTTTCTGAAGTTGGAAACGGGGAGGCAGTCAGACAGACTCCCGCATGTGCCTGACCAAGATCCACCCGGCATGCCCACCAGGGGGCGATGCTCTGCCCATCTGGGGTGTCGCTCTGTTGCAACCAGAGCCATTCTAGTGCCTGAGGCAGAGGCCATGAAGCCATCCCCAGCACCCAGGCCAACTTTGCTCCAATGGAGCCTTGGCTGCAGGAGGGGAAGAGAGAGACAGAGAGATAGGAGAGGGGGAGGGGTGGAGAAGAAGATGGGCGCTTCTCCTGTGTGCCCTGGCTGGGAATCGAGCCTGGGACTCCTGCATACCAGGCCGATGCTCTACCACTGAGCCAACCAGCTAGGGCAGGGGTCTCAAACTCAACTCAGCATGTGGGCCGCAGAGCAAGATCACAGCCGTTCGGCAGGCCGCACTAGGTCTACAAAAGGCAACTGTTATGCAACACTTTTCTCACTGCAGTTGAAAACAAAAAAAAAATCAGTACAACAAGCACAATCGTACATGCAGTTTACTCAGTGTCACAAAACGACCAGAAACTGTAGTTCGCATCACAACTGCTGTTAACTAAGCTAATATCTAGCTAGGATGCTAGAGAAATGAAAAATACAATTAGGCCCCTAGGCTTACTTAATTTTATCCAAAATATTTTGAACTTCGTGGATTAGTCTGCGGGCCCTGAGTTTGAGACCCCTGGGCTAGGGCTATCTTATCTTTCTTGATAGTGCACTAAATCTTAGATTCTCCTGAAACAAGTTTCAGTTTTGTAATAAGTAATAGGAACTGGAAATTCTAATCCCCGGATAATAAAGACAGTCTGGAATATAGTAATTGGAAACCCAGGCTACCCTGATCAGTTTCTATACATTGATCAATGGCTAAATTTAACATTAGATCCACCACAATGGCTAAAAGCCTGTTCAATACAGAAAGGGTGCTATGTCTTCCTAGTCTGGCCTGACTTATATCTAGGACAGAAAGGGAATTCAAGAGAAAGAATTAAAACTCCACTAGAAAAGGGTCAATGTGCATATTGCAATAGGAAATACGCCCAGGAAAGGGTTTCTCCAGCCTCTTGGGAAAAGGGATGGCAAGCAAGCGATTTAAATGAAGGAAGAGTAAAAAGCCAAGTGGGGATGTGTGGTGTGCAGATGGAGGGGGTGGGGCTGCAGTTGAGGAGAGGCAAATAAAAGTACACATGCCCCCTCCCCTCTCCGTTGTTCTCCAGTCTCCGCAATTGTCCTGCACCAGAGCGGAAGGCAAACAGTAAACAGCAAACCAAGAGACAAGCCCTGCCGCCTCCAGGTGCACGGTGAGGTTAGGATTCAGCCTGCTATGTTTGGAGTGACTGGAAAAGGCTATAAAGAAATTGTAAAAAAGAATTTTCAGGGAATTACAGAAAAATTTGGAAACCTCATATAGGCTAAAGCAACTCATTATTGGGAAAGTGATTTCGTGAAAATTGTATTTAGCTGCTCAAAGCAAGGCAGTTAGTTTACAGGTGGCAAATTGATTTGAGTCCTGCTTAGGAGAAGCCCCATTGTCTTGCTAAGGGGTTTGACTGCAGAAAAAAGAAAGGGAAAAGCAGCAAGCTCTCAGTTCTAGGAGTCTGCTTCTCCCTCAGGCATCCACCCACCCCTCATGATTGAAATTACTGTAAGTCAAAAGAAAGTTAATATCTCATTGCCAGCTGGGTAATTTATACCAAGAATCCCTTATTGTATAAAAGTATTTTCCATGTTAAAATGTATATATTATTTTAAAGGTCTTTTGTTAATTATTTGTTCTATAGCCTTGTAATATAGGAATCTTAGTTTAAATATTAGGAATTGTTAATAATGTCTTTTTATGTAATGTTAGTCATATCTTTGAACTCCTGTGTTGTTGTGAGTTGGGGGCGCAGAGAGAGAGATCAACAGATGAAATGTCAGTGAACTAGCAAAGGACCACCGCTCACTCAGGCAAATGGCGCTGAGTTTGCGCTGTGTCCTATTTTTATTCACAAGATTTCAAAAAGCTTGTTTACTTAGAAATTGGCATAGCATCAAGCATAACCTTTAATTAAGAATACATGGAATACATCTGCATGATAGCTTAATAACAAAAGGCATTAACTGTTATTGCTTTTATGGTTCCCACAACATTCCTTTCTTTTATCTCAAGGAATAGCCTTGAAGGGAGCAGTAAAATCTTATGAGAATGTTTTACTGTGAAGAGAGTCTAGCAGCCGCCTTCAGTCACATAGACTTGTTTCAGTGACTCACCTTCGAATCACAAAACAATTCTCTTTGCAAAACATTCTTTTCTTGTTGGCTGTTCCCACCCAAGGTCATGCAATGGATTATTCCAATACACTCCTGCAAATCTATTTTATCATGCTTTTGTTAAAATTTCTTCTGAATGCTAATGTACTGAATTATTAAACAGTGAAGAGACTCTGGAATTCTAAAGGAGACACCCAAACTTTTTTTCTTGAATTGATCCAGCTAATAATGTTGCCTTTGTCTTTTCCCAAAAGTTTATGTAAACAGATAATGACCCTCAGTGAGATCTTCTGAGCATGGCTTTTAAGGTCTATAATGACCAAGGTAGTAATAGAAAAAGCAAAAAAGGCCCAAAAGAGGTCAGGAAATACCAGCTTTTGGCATACGCTCTTAAAGGCTCCAGCGCCCCAAAGGGCTTCATAGGATTCCATCAGGGCCCTGCTTCAAGAGTGGAAAGGTCATTGAACTGAGGCCTGCCAGGCTTCTCGGCCCCACTGGGGAACAAGTCTTTGCTGTGGAAAGAGGGACACATGAAAGTAAGCTGCCCCCTTGCTCCATGGAAGGAGGGTTCAGTCTCTTCTAGTCCTGCTCCAGCTACCTGTGACCTGACCTTGCCCAGCATACTGGGATTTGCCACTGAAGGCTAAAAGGTGCCCAAGGCTGGCCATTGGCCCCATCTCATGACATCGTTCATGAGCTTAAGGTATTTCTTCCAAGTAGTAGGTAAACTGATCTCATTTCTTGTGAACACAAGGGCCATTTACTATGCCTTGCCTGAATATTTGAGTTTTATTTATCCCTCAAAGATCTCTACTGTGGGTATTGACAGTCTGATTTTATTGCTTTATTTAATGTATAGTGTCTCCTTTATTCCTCTTGTCTCAGTGCCCCATGCCTATGGTAGGCTGGGACCTGCTCCTAATTCTAGCTAGAAGCAGTGATCATTAGGACTTAAACTCTAGCTGTAAAGTGTAGAATGTGACCACAACTTCAGTGCCTTATAGACTTTTCCTGAATATGTGTGACTCCTGCTCTTTAGGACATTTCTCAAACTGAAATATAAATCAGGTTACTTTTTTTTTTTTTTTTTACAGAGACAGAGAGTGAGTCAGAGAGAGAGATAGACAGGGACAGACAGGCAGGAATGGAGAGAGATGAGAAGCATCAATCATTAGTTTTTCATTTTACGTTGCAACACCTTAGTTGTTCATTGATTGCTTTCTCATATGTGCCTTGACCACGGGCGTGCCTTCAGCAGACCTTGTAGCCCCTTGCTGGAGCCAGCGACCTTGGGTTCAAGCTGGTGGGCTTTTGCTCAAACCAGATGAGCCCACGCTCAAGCTGGCAACCTCAGAGTCTCGAATCTGGGTCTTCTGCATCCCAGTCCGATGCTTTATCCACTGTGCCACCACCTGGTCAGGCAATCAGGTTACATTTGTAAATAATATAAAGCAGCAATAGTGTCAACATCGACTTAGTGAAATTACATTAACATGTTAAGGACATTTGTGACTGTAAAAATTTTATTTTAAATCCTGTTATATTAGTTAGAATTTTATTTTTGTTTAATAATCTAGTAGGCTCTAGTCACTTTATTGTATTAAGATGCTTGTTATAGTATTTGTTAACATTAGCTATTTGAATTTTATTGTTAATTGAATATTATTCCAGTCTGCCTCAAAATCAGAACATAGTAATTCAAATGAATAGATGCCACCCAGAATCAGTGGGGTTTTGGGACCCTTTTTGCCAAAGGTTTATTCAAAACCAATTAGAAAAGATTTAAAAACAGAGAAGAAAGAAATTTTCTCAGGTAAATATTTAGAAATAGATTTTAATAAATTAATTGACAATTGTTAGGAAATTGCTATAGATGGTTCTTTCCAGGTTTAGCTTGCCCATTCTAATATTGGACCTGCATTCATGTCCACAGTCTCAAAGCTAGTAGGAAAGGAACTCAATATTAATTAGAAGCTAATTTAAAGTTACATTGTACCCACAGGTACCCAAAGTTTCAGGGCAAGTAGATTACATGAATCAAATAATAAAAGAAACATAACCACTCTTTCCTAAGTACTTGCAGGATTTACAAGTTACTCAGCAAACTATTCGAAGACTCTCCAGGAGGCACTTCTAGCATTACATCACCCAAGGACTGACTTTCACGTGGACGGGTCCACACACCCTGATCCTGACAACTCCCACTGCTGCTAAGGTAGAAAAACGGCGGGCCCTAGTCCAACCAGAAACTGGAAGCTGGTTGGTCTACGTACAGCAAATGTATGAAAAACTCATTAAAGCCTTCTTTTTATCAGACTCTTGGAAAAGGGAAACTAAGGTAAAACAAAAGCCAACTTAATTGTCACTAAAGGTTAAGATTTTTAAAATTAAGAGTTCTGACTAGAAAGGAATTGTATAGTTTTGATAATAGAAGGTGTAAAGCCAGGAGCCACCATTGTGGCCATTCACATGCAGGTTCGCATTGGATTCGAACAGATGGTAATGAAACAATGGAGCCAAGAACTGATGGGCCATCATCTTTATCCTAGCTTGCACCTGATGGGCAAGTAAAAACACACACTGGGCTCCAAAACCCACTCCTTCAGTGCTCACCAAGATACTGACTTTATCCGAATTCTCCTAGAATCAAAGGTTTCTAGCTCACCAGCCTTATTCACTTCTGTTCCCCATCTCCTTCCTCTCTCTGCACAACTCTGCACTAACTGGCTTCTCTTTTAGCACTCTGCCATCTTGGCTGACTCTCCTCTTCTCCACGTGGCCTTACTCTGCTCTCCAACCTGCTCTCTGCTCTCATGCTAATCTCAGGAACTGAGAGTGTAAACTCCCGCTCTGCCCCCATTTTATAGTGTAGAAATAAACACCTTTAATCCAATATACAAAATAAGGAAGGCTCTAATACAAAATCACTTATCTGAGGCATGATGGGATTATACAACCCCACATCAAAAAGGGTGGGAAAGGCTTAGTCCTAAAACCAAGCCCCAGGCTGCAAGGATCCAGCCTGCCACAGCCCGCCCCCAACACAAATTAATATCACCTGGGTGATGGGCTTCTACGTGGGCAGCGCCATCTTTAATAAAGTGAGCATAATATATTTTATCCGCCAAACAGAAGGTATATGGTATAGAAATACTTTTGAAACAAATAGGAAAAAGTAAGTTGTTATGAAAGCCAGTTATTTCTGGATAAGAAAGTTTATAAAAGTTTAAGGTTTATGTAAGGTGCAGAAGGTTTGTGCAAGTTGAAGGAGGTTTGTACAGAGGAAAAAGAATTTGAACAGTCAGAAAACTGGTTTTCAAAGAATGTTTAATTAGTCACCTTAGCTAACAATTCTATTGTCTGCGGCGATTAGTCCTCTTAATTTAATATTGTCTCGTACCATGTTTAATCAATTTTATAGCAAGGTTTGTTCCTGTCTGTTAAATATCTGTTACATGTTATAAATTAATATCCCTAGACAGCAGCCTCATACTGTTCAGTAAATTAAGTCAAGGATTTGACTTAGGAAATAAAACCAGTGGGGATTGTTGTAAGGTACCAAAAAGCTGAAAATTGATATTGATATTCTGGGAGGAAAGGTCAGGCTTTCCTATTCCTGTCCTGTCCCTCCTTTAGGGAGGGGAAGGAAAAGAATGTAAAAGTTTCTGGCTTGCAAGAACAATGGGTTATTCAGTTTTAAATCTAAAATAAAGGTTAACCTAGAAACTTCTTCTCTTTCAATAGGAGGCAGAATTTACATACCATCTTGCATTGACTGTAGTTCCTCCCTTTCCTGGAATCTTGGGTAAAATACCTCTAGGCTAATGAGGGAAGATGAACCCTGAAAGATTTGTAAATGTCTTTGATTGTGTTACCTTGAGAGTCTTAATGTTTCTGTGTATCCCCTAAACAAATGTTGCCAGCCTATACCATGATGTCATGCTCCCCCCACCCCCATATAAGGGTATATAAGCAGCCCCTGAACTATTTTTGGGACTGCACGATTTGGGCCTGATGCCTTGTGTCAGCCATATGCGGCTGGCATATTAATAAATCTCCTCCTTTAATAAAACTCTTCAAAATTTATCTGGACTGGGTTTCTCTACGTGGACTCGATGAAGTGAGGGACAGTGCCTTTCATAATCTGGGGTGCGGTACTTTATAACATCTGTTTACTGAATTAACAAATGCAAGGGAATTAAAATGTGGTATTTCATCAAAGATATAATGAGTTTTATAAAATGAATAAATAAATATTACTAGAATAGTTCTGTCAAAAATTTTTCACCTATGGATGGAATGAACATCACTACAGGTGCTTAGAATACACTGTTGCACAGATGAACGTTAAAAAAGAATAAGGAATTTAAATTTGTGATTTCCACATTGGGCGGCTGCCCAGGCACTCACCTTACAGAGAATTACAAGTGCCAGTTTAACAACTGGTTCACCACACTCAACAAAAAATTAGGTATCAGTTCTGCCGAACCTGTGCGAACCAGCTGAATCCCACTGCCGTGTCAATGGCATGGAATTTGCAGTTTTAAATCTGTGCCAGAGCCAGAACAGAACTGGAATTGTTTTCAGAGAGACCTTGCCCCTCCCTTCATGGGCTGAGGACAGCAGGCTGCTCAGGACCAGCCCAACCCAGCCCAGCTCCCTCCCTGTTCTCAGAAGATGTGTTGAGCTCTGCTCTGCTGGTGGTCACCATGTAGGTTCTGCCCTCCTGAGAGCATGGGCTACCTCAGACCTCCTGTTGTCCCCACTTCACACAGCTTTTCTGTAGGCAGAAAAGACAGGAAAATAAATATTTGTGATTTAAAGTTTCTAAATGTTGACTTAAAAGTGTGAATTCTGCCCAGAACCATAGTTTGCAAAGAGACACCCAAACTAGCAGAATGAAGGTAGGTGGTACAAAAGAGACAGGGTAGCAGATGGAGAATGAGAGCATATGAGGGTGGTGCTTTGGCTAATAAAGGGGGTCAGGACTGGCTGTTCTGAAAAGGAAGAAGGGATTCCGGCAAAGTAGGAGGGAAAGGTGCAAAGGCCCCAGGGGGAAAGAGCCAGGTGTTCTGGGAACCCTTTAACCTAGGGAGACTGTGTGGTTGAAGAATAGGGAGTTGGTCTGAGTGAGTTGAACCAGGCTCTGGAAGGACAGTGGAGAGCACAAGGGCCAGGGAAAGGGGTTTGGATTTTATTGCAAGTATGTCATGGTTTAAAGATAAGGGAAACTGCTTGACCAGGTGGTGGTGCAGTGTGTAGAGAGTTGGCCTGGGACGCTGAGGACCCAAGTTCGAAACTCTGAGGTTGCAGGCTTGAGCGCAGGCTCACCAGCTTGAGCACAGGGTTGCCAGTTTGAGTGTGGAATCTTAGACATGACCCCATAGTCAGTGGCTTGAGCAAAGGGTCACTGGAGCACCCCTTCTCAAGGCATGTTTGAGAAAGCAATAAATGAATAACAACTAAGGTGCTGCAACGAACAATTGATGCCTCTTATCGCTCTTCCTTCATGTCTGTCTGTCCCCGTCTGTCCCTCTCTCTCTCTCTTGCTAAAAAAGAAGAAAAAAAAAAAAGATGATGGAAACTGATTTTGGGAGAACAAGCCTCTACCACCAGCAAAGTAAGTAGGAGAATGAGTCTGGGGCAGTGTGTGCACTTGTTAGCCCTGGGTCTTCTCAAGTAGCCCCAGGCAGATAAGATGCTAAGTGAGCCATTAGCACACCTGGAAAATATGTCCCTGAGCAGAAAATAAGATGGGAAACTCCAGGTCAGAGGCAGAGTAGAGCAAATGAGTTGGGCTTCAACCGATTTCATCCCCTCTTTATCCCCTTGGAGAATGAGATTCTGCTTACTTTACTAAACTCTGCCAGACTCAATCCCCTGCTGCTAATTAAAAAAATAACAGTCTGGTTCCTCTTTACTCAGGATTCCTGCAGTGGACAGTTTGTTTAAAAGGCCATCTGTATTTGGAACATGTTGCTGTCAGCAGCGACTCTGGTCACAACAGAGAAACAGACCTGAGTAGGGAGTGGAGGAAGGAAGCTCTGGGTCAGGATCAGATTGAAGGGGAGAGTCAGGACCCCAGTGCCCTCAGCAATCTCTGCTTCCCTTCCTGTGCTAGCCACACCCCCTCCATGACCTAAGCCAGGGGTAGTCAACCTTTTTATACCTACCGCCCACTTTTGTATCTCTGTTAGTAAAAATTTCTAACGGCTCACCGGTTCCACAGTAATGGTGATTTATAAAGAAGGAAAGTAACTTTACTTTATAAAATTTATAAAGCAGAGTTATAGCAAGTTAAAGCATATAATAATAATTACTTACCAAGTACTTATGTCAGATTTTTGCTAAGTTTGGCAGAATAAATCTTTATAAAACAACTTACTATATAGTTAAATCTATCTTTTTATTTATACTTTGGTTGCTCCACTACCGCCCACCATGAAAGCTGGAATGCCCACTAGTGGGCGGTAGGGACCAGGTTGACTACCACTGACCTAAGCAGTAAAACTATAATTGAAATTGATCCTCGCCCAGAATGACTTTGGAAGCTCCAACAGTGCAAAGGTTCAAAATACTAAATCTTTTTTATAACCGGTAAGATTGTCGTTTAGCTCAACAGTACGGACTATAAAATCTACTTGCATTCTAGCAGAAAAAAATTAAGGGGGGGGGATGGTTTGGAAATATGAAATATTGATATTTTCATTGAAAAATCAACAAATTCATGCTTCTAATGGACAGGTTCATATTTTCACCATAATTGGCTTTGGGGTAATGGGGTTGGTGGTTCATGGAATCATTACTCTATTATCAGTGGATATGCGGAGCAAGGAAATGTGAGTCCACAGTCTAACCACTTATGAATGGAATTTTATCACATTTATCAGGATGGTTTGCAGGTTATCTATAAGGTAGAGAATTGGTCCATTTACAAGGGCTAATGTGTTTTCGAGGGACATTTAATTCTACAGAGTACATGGTCTTGTTGTAAAGTACCATACCCCAGATTCTGAAAGGCACTGTAGCTCACTCCATCAGGTTTAAGTAGAGACACCCAGTCCAGATGAATTTTGAAGAGTTTTATTGAAGGAGAAGATTTGTTAAATATGCTGGCCCCGTATGGCTGACACAGGGCATAGCAGACCCAAAGTGTGCACCCCAAGTATATTTGAGAGGCTGGTTATATACCCTTTGACTACATACAGGTTGGGGGGGCATGACAACATGACAAGATGAACATTTTAAAAGATTTATGTGACACTTAACAAGATTAACATTTGACAAGATTACAATAACAAGATTAACATTTGTCTAGGGGCTTTACAAAGAACATTAAAACTTTCAAGGTAATACAATCAAAGACATTCACAAATCCTTTCAGTATCTATCTCTTCCTTTCCCTAGAGGTATATGTTAATCTCAGATTCCAGGAAGGAAGGGAGAGCCAAAATTATTAGTATAGGGTGGTATGTAAATTTTGCCTCTTCTTAAAAGCAAAAGGGAGTTCTTCAGATAACCTTAATCCTTTCAGAGAACTTAAAACCAAATGACCCTAGTTGTCCTTGTAAGTCAGGAGATCTCTACATTGCTTTCCTCCATTTTCCAGGAAAGGACAGGAAAGCCTGAACTTTTCCTCCTAGAATATCAATATTAATTTTGCAACTTTTTGGTACCTTACAACAGTCTGTCCTTACTCTTTATCTAGTGCATGGATACAAACTCAAAAGTGGTGGTGGGCAAAAGAAAAGCAGAATGGAGACAAAAAAGTATTTTGATGGGATTCAACCTGGCTGCACTGCTGCTACCGGTCAGCAGCTACCTTCTCTCTCATTTCAGTATGGGTTTTCCAGCTCTTTTCAGGGTAGTTCACCTGGCTAAATGTCTACATTTGTCAGCTTCCCTTACAGCTAGCATAGCAGCATGTTTCAGAAATGTCCAATAAGCCATCACAGAAGTGTGTGAAACTTCAAAAGAGGGCTAAGTCATCTGGAAGGGGAGCTGTTCTGTCCATTTTCCCCATTATTCACTGCCACCCAGTGCTAATGTGGTGATTGGGGTAAAATTGGTGGGGCAAGAGGATGAAGGCCTTTTGGCCCTGTTGGGCAGATAAAATACATTATGCTCACTTTGTTAAAGATGGAGCTGCCCACATGGAAGCCGTAGCCTAGGTGATATGAATGTGTGTTGGGGGCGGGCTGTGGGCAGGCAGGATCCTTGTAGCCTGGGGCTTGGTTTTAGGACTAAGCCTTTCCCACCCTTTTAGATGTAGGGTGGTGCACTCTCATAGGAATCCCATCAGGCCTCTCAGATAAGTGACTTTGTATTAGAGAATTTCTTATTTGTATATTGGATTAAAGGTTTGGATTTTACACTATATAGTGGGGCAGGCTGGGAGCTTGCTCTCTCTCAGTTCCTGAGATTAGCATTAGAGAGCAGAGCAGAGAAAGGCCACGTGGAGGAGGCCAGGAGAAGTAGCCAAGATGGTGGAGTGCTGAGGGAGAAGCCAGTTTGTGCAGAGTTTGTGCAGGGAGAAGGAAGGAGATGGGGAACAGAGGTGAATAAGTCTGGTGAGCTAGAAACCTTTGATTCTAGGAAACTCAGATAAGTCAGTAGCTTTGTAAGCACTGAATGAGTGGGTTTTGGAGCCCAGTGTGTGTTTTTACTTGCCTGCCAGGTGCAAGCTAGGATTAAAGATGATGGCCCACCAGTTTTCGGCTCCATTGTTTCATTACCATCTGTTCAAATCCAATGTGGACCTGCATGTGAATGGCCACGATGGTGGCTCCTGGCTTTACAGGCCCCCTGGTGGGGCTGTCACATAAGTCCTGAATCACCCACCTCAGTAATGAGAAAAAGTGAACAATTACATCTAGCAATTGCGCTCAGGCTTCTGTTCCTAGAAGCCCAATTAATTTGACAGTTTCTCATTTGGAATGGTCTGAATATGCAATGTATTCCTAGACAAGCGAGATTTAAGAAAGCCTGTTTTAGTTTTATATTGGTGATAGTGGGGTATTGTAAGGCCAGGAGCCGCCATCGTGGCCATTCACATGCAGGTTCGCATTGGATTCGGACAGTCGGTAAAGAAACCATGGAGCCAAAAACTGGTGGGCCATAGCCTTTAATCCTACCTTGCACCCGGCAGGCAAGTAAAAATACACACTGGGCTCCCAAACCCAGTCACACTCAGTGCTCACAAAGCCACTGACTTATCCGAGTTTCCTAGAATCAAAGGTTTCTAGCTCACCAACCTTATTCTCCTCAGTTCCCCATCTCCTTCCTTATCCCAGATACAAACTCTACACAGACTGGCATCTCACTCAGTACTCCGCCATCTTGGCTGCTTCTCCTGGCGTACTCCACGTGGCCTCCTTCTGCTGCTCTCCTCTGCTCTCTCTTGCTAATCTCAGGAACCAAGCGGCAAGTTCCCGTTCTACCCCTATTTTATAGTGTAGCTTCACAACCTTTAATCCAATATACAAAATAGGGTAGTCTCTAATACAAAGTCACTTCTCTGAGGCATGATTGGATTGTACCACCTTACACCAAAAAGGGTAGGAAAGGCTTAATCCCAAAATCAAGCCCCAGGCTACAAGGATTCTGCCTGCCTTTAGCCCACCCCAACACACATTAATATCACCTGGGCAACGGCCTCTTTAACAAAGTGAGCATAATACATTTTATCTGCCCAACAGGTATCATTCAGAGTATAAAAGGAATTGAAGTTTTGGTTAACTGAAAAGATTCTGGGCCCTGACTGGTTGGCTCAGTGGTAGAACATTGGCCCGGCATGTGGAAGTCCGATTTGATTCCCTGTTAGGGCACACACAGGAGAAGTGACCATCTATTCTCTACCCCTTTGTTGGGCAGATAAAATGTATTATGCTCACTTTGTTGAGGATGGCGGTGCCCACGTGAGGCCGTCGCCGAGGTGATATTAATGTGTGTTGAGAATCCTTGTAGCCTGGGGCTTGGTTTTGGGATTAAGCCTTTCCCACCCTTTTTGATGTGGGGTGGTACAATCCAATCATGCCTCAGAGAAGTGATTTTGTATTGGAGACTTCCCTATTTTGTATATTGGATTAGAGGTTGTGAAGCTACAATATAAAATGGGGCGGAACGAGAGTTTGCGCTCTTGGTTCCTAGGATGATTAGAGGAGAGAGCAGAGCAGAAGGAGACCACGTGGAGTAGGCCAGGAGAAGCAGCCAAGATGGCGGAGTGCTGAGTGAGATGCCAGTCTGTGCAGAGTTTGTATCTGGGATAAGGAAGGAGATGGGGAACTGAGGAGAATAAGGCTGGTGAGCTAGAAACCTTTGATTCTAGGAAACTCGGATAAGTCAGTGGCTTTGTGAGCACTGAATGTGAGTGGGTTTTGGATCCCAGTGTGTATGTTTTTACTTGCCCGCCGGGTGCAAGCTAGAATTAAAGACTATGGCCCACCAGTTTGTGGCTCCGTTGTTTCTTTACCGACTGTCCGAATCCAATGCGAACCTGCAAGGGCTGGGCTGCTCTGATGGTGGCCCTGGCCGTGGCTTCTGGCTTTACACCCTCCCTCTTCTCTTTCTTTCTCTCTCTCTCTCTCCTGCAGCCATGGCTTGATAGTTTGAACAACTTGGCCCCAGGTACTAAGAATGGCTCCATGGCCTCCTCTCAGGTGCTAAAATAGCTCAGTTGCTGAGCAATGGAACAGCAGCCCCAGATGGGCAGAACATCACCTAGTAGGGGGCTTGCCAGTGGATCCCTGTCAGGGCACATGTGGGATCCTGTCTGTCTGCCCACCCTGTCTCTTACTTAATAAAAAATAAAAAAAATTTTTTTTTAAAGATTCTGATTTGGGATAGAGTAGTGTTGAGTGAGAGTGCCCTGTTGCCCATGGCCACCCTGGACAAGAGAATCTAGTTCTTGGAGGAGCCAGAGGTGTCAGCTCCAGTTTGAATCCCAAGAGGTTGTGAGTCAGGGCTTGGCTCTGCTCTGAGCCACTCAGGTTAGGAATCTTCAAACGTCAGGTGCAGGGATATGGTTTCAAGTTCAACATGGTTCCTCACAATCCCAAATTGGGCTAGACATTAAAGAGACAGGACAGGTTCTCCTCTGTCTACCACCTCAAAGGGACCAGAAATTTGCACTCACACTCTTTGGAGCAGCTCCAAGTAACAGTGTTATAAAGTAGTGTAATCTGCAGGTTACATAGAGACACCAAGGTAGGTTACAGAAGAAATTTTGAAGAGTTTATTAATAAGCTAGCTGTCTAGTTACATGGGTGTTGGTCAAATAAGTTTGTAAATATGATATATATGTTTGCTCACTTATAGTTTGCATTGAGTGTCAGGGATAGGCTGTAAGCATGCAGGGTCCTTATAGCCTAAGGCTTAGTTTTAAGACTAAGCTTTCCCCCACACCCTTGACTGTTGCATGATGTAGGGTGGTGCATTCTCATGAGGAATCCCATCATGCCTCAGATAAGTGACTTTGTATCAGAGACTTCCTTGTTTGTATATTGGATTAAAGGTTTTGATTTCTACACTACAAAATGGGGCAGAGGAGCCCATGCTGGAGGAGAGAAGAGAAAGGAGAGCAGAGAAAGGCCATGTGGAGGAGAGGAGAAGCAGCCAAGATGGTGGAGTGCTGAAGGAAAAGCCAGTTTGTGCAGAGTTTGTGTAAAGAGAAGGAGATGGGGAACAGAGATGAATAAGGCTGGTGAGCTAGAAACCTTTGATTCTAGGAAACTCGGATAAGTCAGTGGTTTTGGGAGCCCTGAATGGAAAGGGAAGTGTTTTCCTACTGTGTGTATTTCTTGCTCGCCAGGTGCAAGTTAGGATAAAGATGATGGCCCACCAGTTCTTGGCTCCATTAATTCATCACCATCTGTTCAAATCAAATGCGAACCAGCATGGGCCAGGCTGCTGTGATGGTGGCCGTAGCTACTAGCTTTACATTGGGGTACAGTCCCAAATCATGTAGCTAGCCAACTAATTAATAAACTCCTCAAAATTTCTGCTGTAACCTGCCTTGGTGGCTCTATGTAACCCATTGATTACACCACTTTATAACATTTGGGGGCTCATCTGGGATTCTGGTGTTCCATGTCATCAGGTTGAGACACCAGGACCGGGTGGCCTCTCCAGAAGGTTGCCTGACCCCACTGGATCTCTAGGAGGGGTGCCTCCTGAGACGTTCCAGGGCTCCAGTTATCCTCTGCATCTCAGACAACTTCTTAGCAGACACCCCTGGTCCACAGATTTGGCTGTAAAATCAAAGAGTAAAGATTGACCTCTGGAGGTAAGGAAAGTAATATAAATCTAATTTCTTTGCTGGATTTTGAGTTGTATTAGACTAGTCAATTTGAAATTATTGTGGGGAGGATTGAATGCAATCTAAACTCACTCAATGGCCTCTTCAGGGCCAAGATGTTGGTAGAGAGTTTCAATGCCAGGATCTCTCTGGTAGAGCAGAAAGCCCCGGCTAATGGAGGAGCTCTCTGGTAGAGCAGAGAGCCCTGGTTTGATGCCAGGCACTCTCTGGTGGGAGTGGAGAGTTCTGGTTAGGGGAAGAGATCTACCTTTTTCTCATGGCTGTTCTGTCTAAAAAAAAAAGCCTGAGTGGTTGGTGTGTGAATAGGATCTCTGATGCGTGTAATTGAGTTTCCAGTTTGTGGCTCCGTGGTGAATAACTATGGAGTCTGAGTGGGCTCCAACCTGTGGTTCCGTGGTGTAGGTCAAATAAGTTTATAAATATGATATATATGTTTGCTCACTTATAGTTTGCATTGGGGTACAGGTTGTAAGCAGGCAGGGTCATTATAGTCTAAGGCTTAGTTTTAAGACTGTTTTTCCCACCTTTTTAATACTAAGATCTTCTCAACACTAAGCTTTTCCCCACACCCTTGACTGTTGCATGATGTGGGGTGGTGCACTCTCATGAGGAATCCCATTAGGCCTCAGATAAGTGACTTTGTTTCAGAATTCCTTGTTTGTATATTGGATTAAAGGTTTTGATTTCTACACTATAAAATGGGGCAGAGGAGCCCATGCTGGAGGAGAGCAGAGAAAGGCCACATGAAGGAGAGGAGAAGCAGCCCAAATGGCAGAGTGCTGAAGGAGAAGCCAGTTTGTGCAGAGAGAAGGAGATGGGGAACAGAGGTGAATAAGGCTGGTGAGGTAGAAAACTTTGATTCTAGGAAACTCAGATAAGACAGTGGCTTTGAAAGCCCTAAATGGAAAGGGAAGTGTTTTCCTACTGTGTGTATTTCTTGCCTGCCAGGTGCAAGCTAGGATTAAATGTAATGGCCCACCAGTTCTTGGCTTTGTTGTTTCATTGATTCTGAATCAATCTTGAAAAAAAAAAAAACTTGAACCTGTACTGGCCAGGCAGCTGTGATGGTGGCCTACTGGCTTTACATGTGGTGATCCTCATATGGCTTAGGGTGGTGTAAGGCCAGTTGCTGTGGCCACCATCACAACCACCTGGCCTGTGCAGGTTTGCATTTGATTTGGACAAACAGTAATGAAACAACAGAGCCAAAAACTGGTGAGCCATCACTTTTTTTTTTTTCATTTTTCTGAAGCTGGAAACAGGGAGAGACAGTCAGACAGACTCCCGCATGCGCCCGACTGGGATCCACCCGGCACGCCCACCATGGGGCGACACTCTGCCCACCAGGGGGCGATGCTCTGCCCATCCTGGGCGTCACCATGTTGCGACCAGAGCCACTCTAGCGCCTGAGGCAGAGGCCACAGAGCCATCCCCAGCGCCCAGGCCATGTTTGCTCCAATGGAGCCTTGGCTGCGGGAGGGGAAGAGAGAGACAGAGAGGAAAGCGCGGCGGAGGGGTGGAGAAGCAAATGGGCGCTTCTCCTGTGTGCCCTGGCCGGGAATCGAACCCAGGTCCTCCGCACGCTGAGCCATCACTTTTAATCCTAGCTTGCACCCAGCGGGCAAGTAAAAACACAGATTGGGGTCCAAAACCCACTCATTCAATATTCACAAAGCTACTGACTTATCCGAGTTTCCTAGAATCAAAGGTATTGTGAAGCCAGTGTCCGCGACCACCATCACAGCCGCCTGGCCCATGCAGGTTTGCATTGGATTTGGACAGTTGGTGAAGAAACAGCGGAGCCAAAAATTGATGGGCCATCATCTTTAATCCTAGCTTGCACCCGGCGGGCAAGTAAAAACACACACTGGGCTCCAAAACCCACTCATTCAGTGCTCACAAAGCTACTGACTTATCCGAGTTTCCTAGTGAGAGAAATCTTTAGGATTAACTACAATCAAATGCTCCTACACTCCTATTCCCCAGTACCCCAAGGAGAACTTCACGAGGGAAATATCAAATAGGTAGGGATGACAGCAGGAAGAAGCCGCCCCGCAGCCCGAGAAGTTCCTTCCTGAATGTTCTCCAAACCCTCTTCCTCTTTACCACACATATTCAATCCTTCTAAAAAACTTAAACCAACAAGTTTCCTGTCTCTTAAAATCTCCACATGTCCTCTCATTCGAGAGGAACCAGACCAGCATGTCTCATGAGGCTCATACAGGAGACCATGTATCACCATGCCACTCTGTCCACTCAGCACTCGCAGCAAGCAACTAACAATTATTACCTCGCAAAATTTTTTTACTTCCTCACTCAGGTTTTCGGAGACATCGCCTGGTTCAGACCTCACAGCATGGAAATTGATGACCTCCTTAACTGGATGAGGGACTTGGCTTAGCAAGATTCCCTTCTCGAGTTCTCTCCAGAAGAAGCAATAATTTTCCAATTTTTTCTCCTCTTTCTCCTCATTACCCCTTACCATATATTATAAAATTAATAACTGCCTTTCTTTTATATGTAACCACAGAGTTGAGAAATGATAGATACGTGAATTCCAAACTGCCCTCTTGATGTTCCGCTTATCTGTCAGACCTCACCTTTACCTGACTATTGACACTGAGACAGAGGAATTCCAAAAGCTGACAAGCCGCCCCAAGGAGGGGCTCCGGACATACCAGGATTTTTGATTCAACACCCACATGCTTGAAGTCCCCCAAGGAGGAGCATTCCGGACATACCAGGACTTTTGCTTCAGTATCCCCTCAGGCTCTCCCAAACACTATATAACTCGCCCCTAGTCTGTAACTGGTGCTCTTCTCCCCCAGGAGAAGTGCCCGGCAAGGTTCCTTTCTTCCTTTCAATAAAGCCTGTTACTCTGGTCTTTCAGACTCCCATGGATTCCAACACCTAGAATCAAAGGTTTCTAGCTCACCAGACTTATTCACCTCTGTTCCCCATCTCCTTCCTTCTCCCTGCACAAACTCTGCACAAACTGGCTTCTCACTCAGCACTCCACCATCTTGGCTGATTCTCCTGGCCTCCTCCACATGGCCTCTCTCTGCTCTCTTCTCTGCTCTCTCCTCTAATGCTAATCTCAGGAACTGAGAGAGAGCAAGCTCCCGGTCTGCCCCACTTTATAGTGCAAAAATCAAAATCTTTAATCCAATATACAAAATAGGGAAATCTCTAATAAAAAGTCATTTATCTGAGGCATGATGGGATTGTACCACCCCACATCAAAAAGGGTGGGAAAGGCTTAGTCCCAAAACCAAGCTCCAGGCTACAAGGATCCTGCCTGCCCACAGCCCGCCCCCAACACACATTAATATAATCATGCCCATCCCAAGCAAGAAGGGCAACCAATACCATCACCTGGGCGATGGGCTTCCACGTGGGCAGAGCCATCTTTAACAAGGTGAGCATAATATATTTTATCTGCCCAACAGGTGGTATCAGACACTCTTTGATTCTAGTTGGGGCTTTATACCAACCCACCAATGCTAAGAGGCACCTAAGCTCCAGAAAGGGATGCGGCCAGGCGAACAGCTGAGCGGTTCCCAATGGGGCACCCCTTTCCCTTGTCCATTAAACTGTTGAAAAGTCAAATGTAAATGTAAATAGTAAATTGTCTGTTTTGTAGGTCCTCTTTGTTTGTCAGGAAAATCTCTGGTGTAATTTCAATTAGAAATTTCTGGCTTAAAACCAGAGGGCAAAAGTGAAGGGAAATTTGTAAACTCCATATGGTTTAGTGGCCGTCCGTTGGAAGCTAAGGGAAACCTCTTCCATCTCCGGGTCTGACCTAGTCAGGGGTGTATACTGACCAGCCTATACGAAGGAGAGCAAATATCCCAAGGTGGACTCAGCAGATGGTTGTCACTTTTGAAAGGCAACTCTGAGAAACCATTCTAAAGCCCAAAAATTATAAAAAGCAAAATAGCAAAGCAAAATTAATAGAAATATTATATTGCTTAAAGCTAAAAACTAACTAAAGACCTAAGAGATGCTGGAGGAAGTATAAAGTAGAAACTAGTTTCAGATATCCACATACTGACCCAAAGAAGTTTTATCCATTTGGAAGATATGGGGTAGGAACAGTATTAAGAAGAAAAATAGAAAAGATTAGAACTTTTCCTTAGAAGAATCTTAAAGAAAGAAAAGAGAAAAAGGTCAGATGGAAAAGTTTGGGAAATAACAAACCATGGGTGTGGACCTTGCTGGTTATCCTTGAAATGAACTGCAGCTCCAGGAAGGAGAATGAGTGATAGGATTATGGGTGATGGGATTATCAGGGACAGACCCTCTGGTTGCCTCTCCCCTTCCCCTCCCTAAGACATGAAAGTCACATAGGCCCTCCATAGGTTAGGAATAGTGACTTGTTGCCCTCCACTGGTGTGTGAGAAGTTGTGTGAAAGAGAATGAGTGTGGAATGAACAAAACTGACACTAGAAGAGGGTTCCGACTCTCTCCCACAGGGCCAAAGCGAGTGTTGGTTCCCCTCCAAATTTCCCCTACCCTTCCCAATTCCTTCATGTGACGAAATTGTTGTCTGATGCGGAAGGCATGAGGTTCACAGGGGAAACCCACTGCTTTAGCCATGATGGTCAAGAATTGTAAGAAAAGGTTCTCAGGGGATTACAGGGTTACTATGTCCCCCGGGGAAATTGAGGACCTTGTGTGAACTAGAATAGCTCACTGTTGGGAAAATGAGTTTGTAAAATTTGTGTTTTTTGAGTTTTCTATTTTTATTGTTAAAAATAGTACTGGGGCCCTGGCCGGTTGGCTCAGCGGTAGAGCGTCGGCCTAGCGTGCGGAGGACCCGGGTTCGATTCCCGGCCAGGGCACACAGGAGAAGCGCCCATTTGCTTCTCCACCCCTCTGCCGCGCTTTCCTCTCTGTCTCTCTCTTCCCCTCCCGCAGCCAAGGCTCCATTGGAGCAAAAGATGGCCCGGGCGCTGGGGATGGCTCTGTGGCCTCTGCCCCAGGCGCTAGAGTGGCTCTGGTCGCAACATGGCGACGCCCAGGATGGGCAGAGCATCGCCCCCTGGTGGGCAGAGCGTCGCCCCCTGGTGGGCGTGCCGGGTGGATCCCGGTCGGGCGCATGCGGGAGTCTGTCTGACTGTCTCTCCCTGTTTCCAGCTTCAGAAAAAATGAAAAGAAAAAAAAAAAAAAAAAAAAAAAATAGTACTGGGTAAGCCTGACCTGTGGTGGCGCAGTGGATAAAGCGTCGACCTGAAAATGCTGAGGTCGCCGGTTCGAAACCCTGGGCTTGCCTGGTCAAGGCACATATGGGAGTTGATGCTTCCAGCTCCTCCCCCTGTCTCTCTCCTTTCTGTCTCTCTCTGTCTCTGTCTCTCTCCTCTCTAAAATGAATAAATAAAAATTAAAAAAAATTTTAAAAAAAAAATAGTACTGGGCAGCCACATGTGTGCTTGCCCTCAGAGCAGGGCAGTTGATTGCAAGTGGTGGATTGAATTACATTCCTGCTTGGGAGGGGCCATTACTTTGTTAATGTCTGCTGGAGAAGAGGCAGAGAAAGAAGCCATGTTTGCAAAAAGAAAATAAAAGGGGAAAAGTGGCAGCAGGGATAATGCTGCCTCCATAGTGTTCATGGCCCCCAGTGTGCTTACTTATGCTCCAAGGAGCAGTGCCAAGCGGCGACTCCTCGCACAGCTCCCAGCGCCTGCTCCCCCTTAGGCACCAGGAATCCCAGGCACCCCGACCCTTATATTGACTTGATGGTGTAAAGCACTGTAAGTCAAAAAGAAGGCTAGCATCTCTTATGCCAGCTGGATAGCTATGAAATAGTGAGTGCATTTTGACCATTCCTTATCTTTCTCACTACATCAGTGGTTCATTGGGGGTAGTAGTTTACAACCCTCTTATTGTAAATCGTACTAAATTTATACTAATGATAAGGCATATAGAATTGTATGGTCTGCCAAATACGAAGACTTCCTTTTGTTGTAGAAAGATATTTTCTATGTTAGAAATGTATATGTTATTTCAAAGTCTTTTGTTAATTCTCCTTTTTATTTACTATTTCATAGCCATGTGATGTTGAAATCTTGGTTTAAATATTAGGGAATATGTAATGAGTATTAATGATATCTCTTTTATACGGTGTATAAATGTTCAGCTTATTATCATTTTTGAAGCAGTTAAAGTGGTAAGGTCCAGGCTGCTCATGAGCTGTGGACCGAGAAACAGTTTTGTTCAATGTTAAGTCACCAAATCCAGAGTGACAAATATTACTATTGATTGGCTTAATGGTTGAATTCTCAACATAATAGGGGAAAAGGAGAAAATAGATGACTAATTGTAGTAGGAAACATTTAAGTTTTGTGCCCAGATTAAAAGGACTAAAGGATGTGAACAGAAATCTGTTTCTCTTGAGCTTTTTAGACATTATCTGTTTTTGTGCATAGTTACAGCATAAATAAGGTGTTTTCTTAGAATGTAAAAGGGATTTATGATTAAGTAGAGTATAAGATTTACTTTATGAAATATTAGTCATTTCAGTTGGTGCTTTTAACTAGATCTTTAGAATTTGAAGCATGGATGTAATAGGAAGTAGTTTAAATCCTTTTTTCCCAAGTGACCTATAGAATTAGAAAGCTCAGAATCCTCTTTCTCGGGAAAGCCTCAAGCCCTAACAGAACTGTTAGAATCTGTACTGTGCACACTGCCCCACTTAGGAGAACCGAGACCACCTCAAGAAAATGTTTCTGGTTGCCTGGGCTAAGTGGGACCCTAACACCTAAGCAAGTGAGGAAATTTTGGACACTTTCCACAAGTTTCTGTTAGCCAGGATCAGGGAAGATACTAGGAAAAAGAAGCATAAAGTTGTCTAAGGTGTCAGAAGTTATTCAGGATCCTCAGAAGGCCCCTGCAGCTTTCTTAGACTATGGAAAGCTTACAGAGTCTATGCACCTCTAGACCCAGAGGCACCAGAAGATATGAAGGCAGTCAACTTAGCCTTTACATAGCATTCAGCTCTAGAAATTAGAAAGGAAATGTATTATAAGGTTTTTAAAAGGTAGAAACATCAGCTGCTAAAAAATAAAACTAAGCATTTTGGAAGGGACACTGCTCCTCCCTCACTCACATAACTAACTCTGTTTGGCCCCTAGGATGGCTGGTTAGCCAAAGACAGGTAAGATTCCTGAGGGCAGGAACAACCTAAGACAGGCACAGTCGAAGAGGGGCCATCAGGAGAAGGCTTAAGATCCCAACAATACAGGATCCTGCTCCCCTGAAATAGTGGCCTTCATCCACTATCCAGGGCACCAAAAGATGGGGAACTCCCTAGAAACTCAAGAAAAACCAAGCAGCTGATGATACTACCAATAGGGTAGCCCTAAAACCAGTGAGGTTTTTAGAAAATTTTAGTAACTTTACTAGAACCCTTGTTGCCAAAGGGGTTTTTTGCAATCAATTGGAAAAAGATTTTGCCAGCAGGAAAGGGATGACTAAGAATAAGAAGAAATAATTAGAAAAGCCAGACTTAGAATCTATTGCAGAAGGCATAATGTACTGAGTGTTTAGTCTGTGCCCAAATAAATACTAAGCAAAGTAAAAAAATTATGAAGAGAAACAGGGAGAGAGGAACTTTCTTGGGTGAACATTTAGAAATAGATTTTACTAAAGTAATTGACATGTTTCTAGAATAGGTAGAAGTTTTTCCTACTAGAAATGAGAACACAGTAGCAGTTGTTAAGAAATTTCTATATGAAATTATTCCCAGATTTAGCTTGCCCATTAATCTTGAGTCTAATGATGGGCCTGCATTTGTATCCAAGATCTCACAGCTAGTAGGAAAGGCACTCAATATTAATTGGAAATTACATTGTGCCTACAGGCCCCAAAGTTAGGGGCAGGTAGAATGCATGAATTGGATCTTAAAGGAAACTTTAACCAAATTTGTTTTTGAAAACAGTGAAAAGTGGCCCACCTTACTCCCCTAGCACTCCTTAGGGTGAGGTGTACCCCCTACAGGGAAGGATTCACTCCTTTTGAAATATTTGGTACACCCCCTCCTTCCTACCAAAACTCAGAGAAGAAATAAAAGCTGAGTTAAGTAACCACTCCTTCTTTAAGTACTTACAGGGTCTACAGATTACTCACAGGCTGCTCAAAGGACTGTCCAAGAGGCACTTTCAGCACTGCCAGGAGATCCAGTACATCCCTTCCAGCCTGGGGACTCAGTCTGGGTAAAGAAGTACATCACCCAAGGACTGACTCCTATGTGGATGGGTCCACACACCATGATCCTGACCACTCCCACTGCTGCCAAGGTAGAAGGCATACCCGCCTGGGTCCACCACAGCCGGTTGAAACCTGTAGTCCCAGTGGATTCACTCCTGTGGACAGTGGAGACTGATCCCACCAACCCTTGTAAGTTGACCTTGAGAAGGACAGCATGCCCTGCTCCAGCCACAAACTGGGGGCTGGCTGGTCCATGTACAACAGAAGCTTGAGGAGTCTCAGCATGGGGCTCTTTTTAATTGGACTCTGAGGAGGGAGGGAAACTAGGGCAGAGGACTGTGAACTGTGTAGTCATATCACTAAGGAAGTCCAAAAGATCTCTACCACCGTGCTTTTCTATAGCTTCTATGAGTGCAAGGGAACTCAGAAAGGGACCTGTACCTATAATCAGACTCAATATTCAGTATGTGACCCAGGAAATGA
Organism: Saccopteryx leptura; assembly: GCF_036850995.1. Taxonomy (NCBI): domain Eukaryota; kingdom Metazoa; phylum Chordata; class Mammalia; order Chiroptera; family Emballonuridae; genus Saccopteryx; species Saccopteryx leptura. Next base: position 172,780,323 of record NC_089505.1, read on the forward strand.
CCAACCTTATATCTGTTATAACCCCACAGACCCTCCTTCTGAAGTAGTGTTTGAGGTAAAAATAGCAAAGGGAGGAGGAGTTTGGGGATGGAATGATGGGCCAAAAATGGCTCAAACTAGGGTCAAAGGAAACCCAGAAAAAGTCACCTTAAGTGTTTTTTGTTTTTTTTTTTTTTTTTTTTGCATTTTTCTGAAGCTGGAAACAGGGAGAGACAGTCAGACAGACTCCCGCATGCGCCCGACCGGGATCCACCTGGCACGCCCACCAGGGGCGACGCTCTGCCCACCAGGGGGCGATGCTCTGCCCATCCTGGGCGTCGCCATGTTGCGACCAGAGCCACTCTAGCGCCTGAGGCAGAGGCCACAGAGCCATCCCCAGCGCCTGGGCCATCTTTGCTCCAATGGAGCCTTGGCTGCGGGAGGGGAAGAGAGAGACAGAGAGGAAGGCGCGGCGGAGGGGTGGAGAAGCAAATGGGTGCTTCTCCTGTGTGCCCTGGCCGGGAATCGAACCCGGGTCCTCCGCACGCTAGGCCGACGCTCTACCGTTGAGCCAACCGGCCAGGGCCACCTTAAGTTTTGATGCATGTGCTGCTATAAGTCATACAGAAAGAGGGTGCGGGTATCTCAGCTGGAGAGAAGCTATAGAGTAAACTAGGGGTAGTCAACCTTTTTATATCTACTGCCCACTTTTGTGTCTTTGTTAGTAGTAAAATTTTCTAACGGCTCACCGGTTCCACAGTAATGGTGATTTATAAAGTAGGAAAGTAACTTTACTTTATAAAATTTATAAAGCAGAGTTACAGCAAGTTAAAGCATATAATAATAATTACTTAACAAGTACTTTATGTCAGATTTTCACTAAGTTTGGCAGAATAAATCTTTATAAAACAACTTCCTATAGTTAAATCTATCTTTTTATTTATACTTTGGTTGCTCTGCTACCCCCCACCCCCCACCATGAAAGCTGGAATTCCCACTAGTGGGCGGCAGGGACCAGATTGACTCCCACTGATGTAAACGAAAAGTATATATGTGCTCATAGATACTCCTGTGGAATAAGCTGTTACTATCAGTCATGTGTCTGATGAGGAATTTGGGAAAAGGACAACTTTAAAAGGAAAGAAGTATATTTTAAGAGAGGGGTAGCTCTGTCAAACTGCACCACCCAGGGGTGTAATCCTTTAGAGCTGATCATAACCATTCCCCTAAACCCCGTTGGAAGGCTGGAGAAGTGCTAACACTTGACATTGACGGGACAGGGCTAGATCCCATTGTTCCAACTGTTATTAGAGGTCAGGTACTGGACCACCCCACTCAAACCTTCCAAGTATATAAATCCTTTTATAGGGAAGCAACTGAACCCCTACCCCCACCACCACAGTCAACTAAGAACTTGTTCCTCAGGATGGCTGAGGGAGTAGCCCATTCCCTAAGTCACCTCTTGCTATGTATGTAGGGAACTCTAACAGGGACAAATGGCCGTGGGAAGCCAAGGAACTAGTTCCCACTAGGGCTAGGCCAAATGTAATGACCCCTCACACCTCTGAGGACAGCCAGTGGATTTAAAACGTGCTATCATAGGGAAATACTGCTTAGTCAGAGGAGGAGGAGATCTGACTGGATCAGTTGGAGAACTGACTTGCCTTGGACAATGGTATTTTAATGCCACCTCTAAGCAGAGTGTGTGGTGGGGAAACCAGAGAGAGAGAAATCCATTGACCAGATTCCTCGAGCTAATTGGAGCCTGGTGGGACCCAGGCAGGGCCAGAGACTGGATAGCACCATCTGGACTTTACAAGAATTGGGAAGGGAGCTGTGTGATAGGTGTGATAAAGCCATCCTTTTTCCTCTTGCCTCTGGAAATAAGGGAACTGCTTGGCTACCCAGTTCCACAACCCTTACAACGGGTAAAGAGAGAACTCCATATAGGAGACTGGAAAGATAATGAGTGGCCCCCAGAGTGGATAATCCAATACTATGGACCTGCCACCAGGGCAGAAGATGGATCTTGGGGGTACTGCACCCCCATTATATGTTAAACCGGATTGTCCGATTGCCGGCAGTTTTGGAAATCATTACCAATGAGACTGGGAGAGCCCTAACCCTCCTTGCACATCAGCAAACTCAGATGAGAAACGCCATCTACCAAAACAGGTAGGCACTAGATTATCTGCTAGCAGCAGAAGGAGGAGTGTGGGAAATTCAACCTCACTAATAGTTGCCTGCAAATAGATGACCAGAGCCAGGCAGTTGAGGACCTTGTCAAAAAGATGACAAGACTGGCACACATGCCCATGCAAGTTTGGCATAGATGGGACCCTGATAGTCTTCTTTGGAGGATGGTTCTCAGCCTTTAGTGGGTTCAAAACCCTAATAGGAGCAGTCTTACTGTTCCTAGGAACTTGCCTGATAGGTCAGTGTCTGTTGCCACTGCTAATGAACAGCATAAAAAGCATGATAGAGATCACTGTGCTGCAATGAACTATGGATTAATGATCCTCCAAGGTACTTATACTCCCCCTGTAGAGGAGAATGAGTCAAGGATTTCACTCATGATATAAAACCAGTGGGGAATGTGATAACGTGTCAAAGAACTGTAAAACTTAGCATTAGCAACGCCATTTTAAAAAGGAAAAGTCAGGCCTCTTATCCCCTCCTTTCTCTGGAGAAAGGAAAGAGAGGAATAATGGAATGCAGGAGCTTCCTGGCTTGCAAGGGCAACTGGGTCAGATAAGTCATAATTTAACTACAGAGCAAGGAAGATGGAACTTATCTGAGAATCCCTTCACTTCTCTTTTCTTAAAAGCCTTTAGAAAAGAATGCCTATGTACCTTACTTGATTTTGTATAAAAGCAGGCTCAGAACTATATCAGGCCCTACATAATTTGGGATTGTGCCCTGTGTAGCTAGCCGGATATTAATAAACTCATCAAAAACTTCTTCTGTAACCTGCCTTGGTGTCTCTGTGTAACTCGTGCATTAAAGTACACTACTTTATAACAATAGAAAAACTCCAGATGGATGAGGCTTCATTAAGAGGTCTATTTACTCTATTCAGGGCATCTTCAAAGTGAAAACATGAACTCCAGAGGTGATCAAGGCAAGTCACTGTGTGGAGGATAGAATATGAAGACTTCTGTTTACATTGATTTCTATTATCTAAACTATAAAAAAACAACAACAATGCAGTATTTATATTTAACCGAGAGATTGCTTCTTTTATAAAGCTTCATTTACAGGGTGAAAACAGGTCTAATAAGATCATCCTAGAAGTCTGCTAAGATATTTTAAAATTCTCAAGAAGAGTTAAACATATAATCCCATTACTGTTTTTTTTGTTGGTTGGTTGGTTGGTTGGTTGGTTGGTTTGAAGGTAAAATAAAACCTTTTTCTTTTTCTTAGTTAACCTAACAGATAGTAGTTTGTTCAAAATAAGAGTAAGAATATATTGGATTACCTATGCATGTTTTGGATTTGATTCACTAATATTTTTGTGAGTGATTCCTGCATCTTTGCTTATTGTAGATAGTGTTTTCTAGTTTTCTTTGTGTGTAAAATCTTTGTCTAGTTTGTGACTAGGGCAATGTTGGCCTCATAGAATGAGTTAGGAAGGGTTTTCTCTGTTTCTATCTTCTGAAAGAGATTGTAGGGAATTGGCATACTTAAATATTTGGTGGAGTTCCTTAGTGAACCCATTTGGGCCTGGTGCTTTCTGTTTTGAAAGTTGTTAGGAATTGATTCAATTCTATTTAATTGATACAGCTTATTTAAATTGTGTGTTTCTTCTCAGATGAATTTAAATTTTCTTTCAAGGAATTGGTCTATTTCATTTAAGTTATCAAAACTATGGGAATAAGTTGTTTACAGTCTTCCTTTATTATATTTTTAATGGTCTTGAAAGCTGTAATAATGTTTGCTTTTTCATTTCTGATGTTAGTAATTTTGTCTTTTTTTTTCTTAGTCTGGCTAGAGGATTATCAATTAAAATTTTATTTTTGTTGGGCAGATAAAATATATTATGCTCCCTTTGTTAAAGATGGTGCTGCATACATGGAGGCTCATTGCCCAGGTGATGATGTTAGTTGCCCTTCTTGCTTGGGATGGGCATGATTATGTTAATATGTGTTGGTGAAAAATGAGACTCAGAGACATGGACAAGAGTGTGGGGGTTACGAGGTGGGGGGGAGGAGAGGGAGGGGGTTGGGGGCGGGAAGGGGCACAAAGAAAACCAGTTAGAAGGTGACAGAAGACAATTGGACCTTGGGTGATGGGAATGCAGCGTAATCAAATGTCAAAATAACCTAGAGATGTTTTCTCTGAACATATGTACCCTGATTTATCAGTGTCACCCCATTAAAATTAATTTTAAAGATGTGTTGGGGGAGGGCTTTTATGCCAAAAGGTTTTAAAAAGGAAGAGAGATCACGTTGTTCTGAGGAGAAGAGTGATTACGTTGTAGGAGAGGCTCGTGTTGTAGGGGAGCAGAGAAAGACCACGTGGAGGAGGCCAGGAGAAGCAGCCAAGATGGTGGGATGCTGAAGGAGAAGCCAGTTTGTGCAGAGAGAAGGAGATGGGAAACAGAGGTGAATAAGGCTGGTGAGGTAGAAACCTTTGATCCTAGGAAAACTCAGATAAGTCAGTGGCTTTGGGAGCTCTGAATGGAAAGGGAGGTGTTTTCCCATTGTGTGTATTTCTTGCCCACCAGGTGCAAGCTAGGATTAAAGCAAATGGCCCACCAGTTCTTGGCTCTGTTGTTTCATTACCGTCTGTCCGAATCCTATGCGAACCTGCATGGGCCAGGCTGCTGTGATGGTGGCTGTGGCTTTACAATTTTCAATCACAGTGACACTCAATATTATATTAGTTCAGTTGTACAGTGTAGCAGGTAGACATTTATATAAGTTACATTTATATAAGTTACTCACCCTGGTAAGTCTAGTCTCCACCTAAATCTTTTTCTCATAATTATGTGAAATCCAACTGCTCTGAGTCTGTGATTCCCTGGGTTTTCTCCACGATGGTTCATCCTTGATCCTTCATGGCAATCCATCTTCACCTGCCCGCAAGTGGTGGTGTTTCCAGAGTCCCACTCCTGGTCTCAGCATTCTCCTGATGTCATTATTTCTGCTGCTGCATATTGGCTGATGACTTACATTTAAGTTTTTAGCTCAGACATCCTCCTTTGAGCTTCAGTTCCTGTATCCAACTGAGTGTGAAACATCTTGCCGGGGATACACGTGAATGCTGGGAACTAAAAATGCATCCGACCCAAACCCATTATCACTTCCCAAACCTGCTCCTCTGCCTTTTTCCCAAAGTCATCTGGACCGTGATTCAGCCTCCTAAGGGACGATCATGGGATCATCTTAGTGTTTTCCTGTCTCTGCTCCCAAATCTTGCTAATTTTACCTTCTAGATTATTTTTCAAATTTACTCCTTGCTTGTACCCTAGTTCAGGTTCCTGTGGGAGACCACAAGCTGGCAAAGCCCTTGCAATTTAAGGCTTAGCCAAAGGTTAAGCTCCTTCCCCGAACCTCCATATTGGCTATGAAGTTGAGTATTTGTACTGGTCCCATCCCCCCACCTCACTTGCTTGATCAAGTTGCTAGAGGCAATTTACATGCCCTTCCTCTCACCTTTTGTTTGTTCTGATGTTGGTTGATTTCAGTTATGCAGGGGTAGAGGGTTTTCTGCACTTGGGAGAATTCTTGGGTTACCTTGGAGATGTGTGACTTTGTATCCGAGACTTCCTTATTTGCATATGGCTCTACACTATATAATAAAGCAGACTGAGGGCTTTCCTTTGATCTTGTAAGCTACATGTGTTGCAAAGAGACTTCCTGATCCCATCCTTTTTCTTTCTGAGTTTATTTCTTTATTCTGCACCATTCTCACTCAGGACCTGGACAATTACTAGTCACGCTGGTCCACGGCAGGTTCTCATGGTGATTTATCAGGATTATAACGTCTTTTAGTTTTTCCTGACCCTGACTTCGTCTCCTCAATCCAGCCTCCATAGCAATCCATGTAAAACTCAAATAATGTTCCCCAGGCTACTTTCCCTAGTGAAGGAATAGGACATTAACCACTCATCGACTCTGTCCAATGTTACTAAAATACAGGTCCACAGAATTTCCAGACAAGCTCACAAGTTTGGATTTCTTAAAATGCAAAATCTTGGCTCTGGCTGATTGGCACAGTGGATAGAACATCGGCCCAGCGTATGGACATGCCAGGTTTAATTTCCAGTTAGGGCACACAGTAGAAGTGACCATCTTCTTCGCTCCCCCTCCTTCTCTCCCTTCTCTCCCTCTTCCCCTCCAGTAGTCAGTGGCTCATTTGGGCCCAGGGCACTGAGAATAGCTCTGTTGTCTTGAGTATCAGCCCCAGATGGGGGCTGCCGGGTGGATCCTTGTTGGGGGACATGTGGGAGTCTGTCTCACTATCTTACTTCCTCTCATTTAAGAAAAAAAATTCAGTCTTCTCATTTTAAAATATGGGCTGCTAATCTGTGTGGCACACACACACACACACACACACACACACACACACACATACACACACACACACACACACACTCACACTCCTCTGACTGCATTAGGTTTGAAGGCAGCCAATTGGTGTCCTCTGCGCCGAAGGCTGAGAGCAGTCTGTGCCTCCACAGCCAGGCCCCGGTCCTTAATTGGGCTCAGTATTCCCCAGGACTGCTTAGAACTTCAGACTCCAGCAGCAACCAAAGTTTAGGGCCACAAGCCATTCTGTTTTTCTGAAATAATTTTTGCAAATAAACTTACTATTTTATGTTCTTATTGCCCAAAGGACTATAGAATTTAAAATATTTATCACATAAAAATACAGCTGTTTGGCCTGACCAGGCGACGGCGCAGTGGATAGAGCGTCGGACTGGGATGCCGAGGACCCAGGTTCGAGACCCCGAGGTTGGCAGCTTCAGCGCGGGCTCATCTGGTTTGAACAAGGCTCACCAGCTTGGACCCAAGGTCACTGGCTCGAGCAAGGGGTTACTTGGTCTGCTGAAGGCCCGCGGTCAAGGCACATATGAAAAAGCAATCAATGAACAAGTAAGTTGTTGCAATGCGCAATGAAAAACTAATGATTGATGCTTCTCATCTCTCCGTTCCTCTCTGTCCCTGTCTATCTATCCCTCTCTCTGACTCTCTGTCTCTGTAAAATAAGTAAGTAAGTAAATAAATAAATAAATAAAAAAGAAAAAGAAAAAGAAAAAGAAAAAACCCACTGAATGGAGAAAAATTAAAAAAAAATACAGCTGTTTGGAGAGGCCATGGTGCTAGACGGAGCTGCGTTGTCTTAGCACAGCTTCTCACGAACTTGCTTCACCTTCTTGTCTTAGCACAGCTTCTCACGAACTTGCTTCACCTCCTTGGTTTCCCTGTTTATAGAATGGGGATAATAAATAATAACAACATTTGTGCCATCGAATCATCGTGAGCATTAAATGAGATAATATATGCACAGGGCTTAGCCTGCAGCTTGGCACAGTGTTAGTAATCTCGGATGCTATTTCTGTTTGAAATCATACCACCTCATTCATGTCATCCAAAGCACTGCATAAAGTTGCTTTTGGCTATAGCTACCGTGACCTATGGATTCAGCAGCCACATGGCAGCTCAGTATTACAGAGACTTATCCATTTTCGGTGAACTACGAACATAAATTTCCACACATCTAAGCAGGGAGACCCTGGTCTTGATCAGATATCAAGTACTTGCTCACTTTTGAAACTAGGCTGCTAAACAACTTTTCAATCTCTTGTTACAAAAGCTTGTCAGAGCTTTGATGTGGTGGCACACGGAGAGTCTCGTTTGGGGAGGGGTTGACGGCAAAGGGCACGAGCTGTGTTCTGTCCACTTTCAAGTCCTTGTGTTTTATACAGACTCATGAGGCCTCTGTGATGAGGGCTTTAGGCCTTTTGGAAGGCACAGAATGAAACTTTTTTTTTTAATCATAGAATTTCTCATTTTATTTTTACAAAACGTGATAAGGGTCATGGAGGAAAATGAAGACACTTTGGATCAATAGTTTCTCACAGTGGCAGAGGTAAGAGGCTTGAGTGTGGGGCTGTCAGAGGTTCACCTTCAGGGCATCAACAAAACTTTTCTAGATCTGCCCACAAAAACCTCCGACCTACCAGTGACTGTCAGAGCCAGGGAAGAACAGAGAGTGTGAGATGGGGGCAAGCAGGTAAATACAATAATACATGTGATGTCAAAGGCTCAGGAGACACAGGAGAGACACAAAGTCCCATGAAAATGCAAGGCAGACGAGATGCTTCCATTTGCAAAGCAGGGGTGGCTTCATGAAGGGGGCCTGAAGGAGTGAGGGGAAGAGGGAAAACCAGTGTCCAGTGTTACTGAGTGCTTCCCACGTGCCGGGCACAGAGTACTTTGTGCGACTAAACTTGAATAATCTCACAGCAACCCTGTGAGATAGTCATCAACCCCTATCCTGTTTTATACGTGAGAACGTGGAAGGGCACAGAGGTGGAGTAACTTGCCCCAAGTCGCTCAGTGAGCAAGGAGTGGTCAGGACTCAGCCCACGACAGTCAGACCGGGAAGAGAGTGCAGACCAGGAGAACCCACAGCACTGTGGCTCTCTGCCTGAGTCTGGTGATTCCCTCATTACCAATAAAGGTGCCTATTAGGTCGCCAAAGGAGGGACGCACAAGGTCTGATGAATTTTATAAGATATTTATGTATGCATCCGTGTACAGATAGGCTGAGATCCTAGAGGTATCAGCCCCAGGCGTTTTCGGATTTAAGCTTTAATAAGGTTAGTGGGCAAAGCTAATTAGGAGGTTAGTTTTGGAGGGGAAGTTTGGAGCAGAGTGAGGGTTAATCACTAAGGAACAGAATGTTTAGGTAAGTGATAGGAGGTGATTAATGGGCAGGAGATCTGAAGGTCGGAGAATAAAGGCTGAATAACAGAATGCTTTGATAAGTGATGCGAGGTGATTTACTGGAGGAGAGTTACCAGAGCTGCCCTGACTGCAGGGAACTGACCTGGAGCCAGGTAGGGAAAACAGCTGTGGTAGGCTTACTCACTTGCACTTTGCATGATTAGTGCTTGAGCAGGTGGAAGAGCCATGTGTGTAGTCCATATAAGGCTACAGGTACTTTCCTTTGGCGTGAATTGCTTGCCTGCCGCTTGTGAGGGGCCATTTTCCTGCTTGCTCTCCTGCCTCTGTGAGAAGAGGTTTTCTCCTGCCTGTTTGCTTGTCTTGTGACAAGGTACCAAGAAACTGTAATACTGTTAGCATAAGCAATGCTATTTTGTATGCCTTCTGTTGTGATCACTTATATGCCTTCTCTAATCACCATTTTGAAAATTTTGTATTTCTATCATTGCAGACTTGCAAACTGCGCTAAATCACAATTTATGCCATCAGCAGGAAATTTCCAACTGTCAGCAGGGACTTCCTGATAAACCAACCACAAGTTCTGCTTTTGGAAATTGCCTACTTGCAGCTTTTCATCTTTATAAACCTCAGACCCCAATCCCTCAGGGCGGCATAATTTGGGATGCTAAGCCCCATGCCGTCATTGGCTCAATAAACTCTCTTGAAATTTTCCTGTAACTCTGGTGTCTCTTTGGAACTTGCTGGTCACTTTACAATATGGCATTGCAAGAATGTAATAAATGGGAATGCCCCAATGCTTTCCAGCTCCACAGTTCCTCTGCCACCTTCATGAATACAGTGTGGACCTGCCTGGCCTAGACCACCAGCATTATGAGCCAGATCATTTAAAGCTTTTCCTGGCTCTTAGCAGTTCCATCACTACAGGACTGGTTCACGTGAGGAAACCCACAGAGGAACTGCCTGAGCTGTGAGTATAAACATAAAAGCTCCCAGAAGAAGCCCAGGAACTGTTAGCACTGAAGCTGAGCCCCAAGGCTGAGCCCCAGAGTACAGACATTAGCACCCCCAGACAATCACAGAAAGAACCAGCCCTTCCTACCTGCTCTGTGTGAGTGCTACACTGAGGACAGGGCTTGTCTGAGGCTGATCTGGGCTCCCAGGAGGGGCAGGGAAGCTTTGTCACAGGGAGAGACAAGTCCATGGCCCTCAGGAGGGCTGGGAGCAGCAGCAGAGGGAGCTGGTCTGGCTTCCTGGACGTCTTGTGCAGACTTTGTTTTTGCTGGGCTGGTAGCAGGAGAGAGGCTGGCAAGGAGAGACAGCGATACCTCCCACAGAGCCTATGGAACTTGGTGTGCCAAGCACTGGCAGCTGTGGACATCCCCATTGTGGGCCCACCTCAGAGAGGCCTCATGACTCTGTTGGAAAGGAGAACACACTGAATTGGTCCTCAGTTCTTCACCCCACCGCCTCTGGGAGGGCATAGTGGGGCAGCTGTGTTAGGCTTGCTCACGGGTTTACCAGCTGCAAGCACTTTGCTTGATTAGTGCGTGAGCACGTGGCAGAGGCACATGTGCATAGCCTATGTAAGGCTGTGGGTGCTTCCCCTGGGTGGAGATTCTCCCAGATTGCTCTCCCGCCACCGTGAGGTGTGGTTCTCCTTGCTCCCTTGCCACGAATAGCAGATTTTCCTTTGTTTATTAGCTCTTCCCCTAATTTGTTGTTTATTTGCTCACCTGTTTTTGTGAGCCTCCGATAAATAGGTATGGCCTGACACTTTCCGGCTCCGTAGTTTCTCTACTGTCTGCCCGAATCCAATGGGAACCTGCCTGGCCTCAGACATCAGCATTACAGGCATCTTTTTATAATTTTCTGGTACAGATTTCAACAGTGCCAAAAATAGTTTTCTGGGCCTGACCTGTGGTGGTGCAGTGGATAAAGTGTCGACCTGGAAATGCTGAGGTCGCCGGTTCGAAACCCTGGGCTTGCCTGGTCAAGGCACATATGGGAGTTGATGCTTCCAGCTCCTCCCCTTTCTCTCTCTCTGTCTCTCTCTCTCCTCTCTAAAAATGAATAAATAAATAAATAGTTTTCTGGCCCTGGCAGGTTGGCTTAGTGGTAGAGTGTCAGCCTGGCATGTGGAAGTCCCAGGTTTGATTCTTGGTCAGGGCACACAGGAAAAGAGCCTATCTGCTTCTCCTCCCATCTGCCTCCATCTTCTCTCTCTTTCTTTCTTTGCCTTCCACAGCCATGGCTTGATTGATTCGAGCACATTGGCTCTGGGTGCTGAGGATGGCTTTGTGGAGCCTGTGCCTCGGGTACTAAAAATTGCTTGGGTGGGAGCATGGCCCCAGATTGATCCTGGTTGGCAGGTGGGTCCCAGTTGGGGTGCATGCAGGAGTCTGTCTCTTTATCTTCCTTCCTCTCACTTGGAAAAGAAGGAAAAAAAATAGTTTTTCATCTAAGAGCAGGGAAGTGGCAGCTGCCACTTTCTATTCCTTGTGTCCTAAGGCTGTGTCACACCCCACCCCAACCCCCATACTCTTTCTGTCCCTATCCCCAGGTGATATTTCCAAGAGGTCAAACTTATCCAGGAGAGGCTGCCAGGTGAGAGCCTGGCCTCCTCACCCAGGCCTGCTTCTCCTGGAATGATGCCTTCAGCTAGGTGCCACCACTCAGGCCTCATGGGCTGGGATTCCAGTTCCTAGACTCCTGGGCTACTAGAGGGCTCATGGCTGCCTCTCCCATTCTGACTCCTGTCACATCTCCTTTGGACTCCGTGGCCTCTAGATGGTCCCCATGTGTGGGGCAGCTGTGTTAGGCTTGCTCATGGGGTTACGAGCTGCAAGCACTTTGCCTGATTGGTGCATGGGTACATAGCAGTACCACGTGTGTATGGCCTATATAAGGCTGCGGTTGTTTGCCATCGAGAGATGGAGGATTGCAGATTGCCTGCCCGCCACTGTGAGGAGCCATTCTTGCCTGAGAGTGGTTTCCCGTGACTGTGTGCGTATCTGCCATTGTAAAATTCTATTTAACAGAATGGCCCAACCCTTTCCAGCTCTGCAGTTTTTCTACCATCTGCCTGAATCCAATGTGAACCTGCCTGGCCCCAGCCACCGGCATTACACCATGCTTCCATCCTCTGCTCTCAGTGGCAGTGGTTTTTCTAGGACTCATTTCAGATTATGTCACTTCCCAGTTTTAAGACCTTTGCTGGCTCCTGGCTGCTCTTGGTATAAAAATGCCAGGCTATTGCTCTTATTGCTAAGCCTCAGTGTACCAAACCCTTTACCTGGCCTGGCCCGTCTCTGTGACCCCTCATGGAGCCAGGTCCACTATCCTCATTACCCTCAACCAAGCAGGGGTCCCCAAAGTGTGGGGACCCAGCGCTAATCATGTCATTAAGATAGGAACTCGGGCTTGGAGTTTTTGGTGAAATGAATGAAAATTGTTTGTTCCATTTGTAACAACATATGCAGAATTTGCAGAGTGTGGTCGTGTTGTTCCCCACTTCTGGGCCTGCTCAGACATCCTCGCTCCTGCCTCATCATGCCCTTTTGGGAAGGTGTAAGGCCAGGAGCCATGGCTGTCACTATCAAAGCAGCCGCCTGGCCCATGCAGGTTCCCATTGGATTCGGGCAGATGGTAAAGAAACGGCGGAGTCGGAGGATGGTGGGCCATCCTATTTATTGGTGTCTCACCAAGACAGGCAAACCGCAAAAGAAGACAAGGGAAAAGCAGAAAACCAGCTTTTCCCATGAAGGGCAAGGGATCAGGGAAGCCCCTGCAATCTTGATAGCAGTGCCGGGGTCCAGCCCCGGGGGGGATCCAGGGGTCCCACAGGAGGAGACGGCGTCGGCGAAAATCGAGTGAGAAAGCCGAATTCTTTTCTTTCTCTTTATTCTCTAGTTAGCATTTACTGCCAGGCATCTCTGCCAAATGCTAGTACAGCTCCTTTTTTATACACACACACCAAGTTACAATTACATGGTATTAATCATTGCTTCTGTTTCACTATGTTTACATGTTTCCAGATAACAGTTAATTTATATCTATAAACTACAAATCAGGTGGCAAATCATTCAAAGTACAATTAAAAAATAACTTGAATAGCGATAACATCGGTAAAAGCTTTTAAAGGATTAGTACTAACTAATAACTCAACTTTACTGTTGTTGTGAGTCAAGGGGCAGAGAGAGATTAACAGACGAAATCATTAGGGAGTAGCAAAGGACCACCGCTTGCTCAGGCAAATGGCCTTGAGTTTATGCAGTGTCCTAACTTTTCTCACAAGATAACAAAAGGCTTGCCCATTAAGAAATTGACATAACATTAAGAGTAACTTTTACTTAAAGATATATAGAGTGCACTCGCAAGATAGCTTAGTAGCAACATAATTTCAGAAGACATTAATTGCTATTGCTTCTATGGATGCCCCCCATACCTCTCATTATCTGAAGAAAGAATTTTGGGAAAGTATATAAATCTCATGAGAGTGTCTTACTGAGAAAGCCCAGCAACTGCCTTCAGTCATAAAACAATTCTCTTAGCAAAACATTCCTTTCTTGCTGACTGCGTTCCCATCCCAGGCCACGCAACGGGCCATTCCATAACACCTTACCTAAGATTCTATTGTTTAGTCAAACTTTATTCATTTACTATATTCACACACTAGTTAAGTTCTAACTATATTCTTCTTAGAGTGTACCACTATCTGCAGATCAAATAAGCAAGAAGAAAGGAAAGTTTCTCTACTCTATCACCTGAAAAGGCTAGGGAGGAAAAATGTTGAATTAAGTGAAGGCCGAAGGGTGCTCTGTGCACAGCCACTGCCTCCTACCCATTCACAAGTCACAATCTATTCTTTCTAACATGATTAAGAAGAAATTCTCCTACAAACTTAACCCTTTACGAGGGATATCATAGCCAGCCTCTTATATCTATGAGCCCAGTTCAAGGGGCTTACAGGCTTCTCTGTGGAACTCACACCCTCTGTCTCATTTCCAAAGAAATTCCTACGAATCTACAGGGAAAGCACGGTACTATTATCCCTGTGCTATAAATAATAGCACACACCCAGAAAAGGTGGGATATAAGGCCAGATTAATTCAAAAAGTCAAAAGGGGGAAGTATCGTTGTGCCTTTCCTTTGCAGTGACTTTGTCACCCTGCAGCCATTGGTCTTCTCTGCTGTGACTTTGTCAATCAGCAGTTTTTGATCTTCTTTTGCTGTGACCTTGTCAGCCAGCAGTTGTGGGTCTTCTCCTGCTGTGACCTTGTCAGCCAGCAGTCGTTGATCGGCTCCCAACATAGCAGGAACTGAGTGAGCAAGCTCCTGGTCTGTCCCACTTTATAGTGTAGAAAACCAAAATCCCTTAATCCAATATACAAACAAGGAAGTCTCTGATACAAAGTCACTTATCCAAGGCATAATTGGATTCCTCATGAGAGTGCACCACCCAGATCATACAATCAGTCAAGGGTGTGGGGAAAAGCTTAGTCCTAAAACCAAACCTTAGGCTACAACGACCTGGCCTGCTTATAGCCTGTCCCCCACACCCAATATAAGTCACAAGCGAGCAAACATATATATCATATTTACAAACTTATTTGACCAACAGAAGGCTTTCCAGAGGCCAGGAAAGTGTACCCACTGGCTGTGTTCTTCACAGTTGTCAGCACAAGTCTTTTCTGAGCTTAGCACAGCACCAGCACATGGTAGCAATTTTTTAATAAATTGCTGCAAGGGGGAGTGGGTGACAGGTGTGTTGTCACCTCCTTTAACATTCTTTTTGAGCAAGAACTCATAAGAAACACCTCTGTCTCCTTAGATGCACATTCGAGCAACTCTGTGCTGCAAGTGGGAATAAAAAAGTGCTTGCAAGAAAAATCAGAAAACAGCTTTCAGGGCATGATCATCACAGTACAGGAAGAACATTATTAGAGCTGCGAGGTTTCCTAGGTTCCCTGAGGGGCAGGTGTTCCAGTCTCACCTAGTTAACATGGAAGACACCAGTGGCGAGGAGACTGCTCTAACAACAAACTGGAGATAAGCTCTCTTAATTTTTTTTATTCTGAATAGAATGTTGATCTCTGCATGTTTTTTGTAAAAGTATTGTAAAGTACCCTACCCCAGATTCTGAAAAGTACTGTACCTAACTTCAGCGGGTTTACGTAGAGACATCAAGTCCAGATGAATTTTGAAAGTTTTATTGAAGGAGGAGATTTATTAAATATGCTAGCCGCATATGGCTGACATGGGGCATTTGCAGACCCAAGTCGTGTGTGCCAAATACATCTCAGGGGCTGGTTATATACCTGTAAAGCTAGTTGCTGCAGCCATCATCACAGCCACCTGGCCTGTGCAGGTTTGCATTTGATTTGGACAGCCGGTAATGAAACAACGGAGCCAAAAACTGGTAGGCCATTACCTTTAATCCTAGCTTGCACCTGGTGGGCAAGCAAAAACACACACTGGGCTCCAAAATCCACTCATTCAGTGTTCACAAAGCTACTGGCTTATCCGAGTTTCCTAGGATCAAAGTTTTCTAGCTCACTAGCCTTATTCACCTCTGTTTCCCATCTCCTTTCTGCACAAACTGGCTTCTCCTTCAGCACTCCACCATTTTGGCTGCTTCTCCCGGCCTCCACGTGGCCTTACTCTCCTCTCCAGCATGGGTTCCTCCTAGAAAATAATCAGTCTTCTCCCGGAACAACGAGATCTCTCTTCCTTTTAAAACCTTTTGGCCTGAAAGCCCTCCCCCAACACATATTAACATAATCGCGCCCATCCCAAGCAGGAAGTGCAATAATATCATCACCTGGGAGATGGGCTTCCATGTGGGCAGCGCCATCTTTAACAAAGTGAGCATAATATATTTTATCTGCCCAACAATAATATCCTTTGACCACATACAGGTTGGGGGGAGCATAACATCATGACACAATCATTAACAAGATTATAACATTTGTTTAGGGGATTTACAAAGGATGTTAAAACTTTCAAGGTAATACAATCAAAGACATTCACAAATCCTTTCAGTATCTATCTCTCCTCCTTTGCCTAGAGGTACTCATTAATCTCAGGATTCCAGGAAGGGAGGGAGAGCTAAAATCAGAGTAGGGTGGTATGTAAATTTTGTCTCCCATTGAAAGGGAAAGGAAGATCTTCAGATAACCTTAATCCTCTCAGAGAACTAAAATTTACAGTGCGTCCATAAAGTCATGGTGCACTTTTGACCAGTCACAGGAAAGCAACAAAAGACGATAGAAATGTGAAATCTGCACCAAATAAAAGTAAAACTTTCCCAGTTTCATAACTATTCAGTGCAGTTTGATGTGGGCTCACGCACAGATATTTTAGGGCTCCTTAAGTAGCTATCCCGTATAGCCTCCACAGCAGGGGTCCCCAAACTTTTTACACAGGGGGCCAGTTCACTGTCCCTCAGACCAATGGAGGGCCGGACTATAAAAAAACTATGAACAAATCCCTATGCACACTGCACATATCTTATTTTAAAGTAAAAAAATAAAATGGGAACAAATACAATATTTAAAATAAAAAACAAGTAAATTTAAATCAACAAACTGACCAGTATTTCAATGGGAACTATGGGCCTGCTTTTGGCTAATGAGATGGCCAATGTCTGGTTCCATATTTGTCACTGCTAGCTGTAACAAGCGATATGTCGCACTTCCCGAGCCGTGACGCGTGCGTCCGCATCACCAGAAGTAGTACTATATATGAGCAATGCCGTGCTTTGTGTCTACATCCTGTGCTCCTCTCACTGACCACCAATGAAAGAGGTGCCCCTTCCAGAAGTGTGGTGGGGGCCGGATAAATGGCCTCAGGGGGCTGCATGTGGCCCGCGGGCCGTAGTTTGGGGATCTCTGCTCTACAGACTCGTCACTGACTGACGGCCTACCAGAATGAGGTTTCTCCACCAAACTGCACGTTTCCTTCAACTGCTTATCCCACCGAGTAATGTTATTCCTATGTGGTGGTGCTTCGTTATAAACGCGCCGATGTTTACGTTGCACTTTGGTCACAGATTTGAATTTAGCGAGCCACAGAACATGTTGAACTTTCCTCTGTACCGTCCACATCTCGACTGGCATGGCCGTGGGCTGCTCCGCTGTATACACAGTGTTCCATCATCATCTGCGCATGTGCACATGCTGCCACATCATCCTACAGAAACTGGGAGGGTTTTACTTTTATTTGGTGCTGATTTCACATTTCTATCGTCTTTTGTTGCTTTCCTGTGACCGGTCAAAAGTACACCATGACTTTACGAACACACTGTAAATGACCCAGTTGTCCTTGTAAGTCAGGAGATTTCTATATCCTTTACCCTCCATTTTCCAAAGAAAAGACAGGACAGAAAACCTGACTTTTCCTCCTTAAAATGGCGTTGCCAATACTAAGTTTTACAGTTCTCTGGCACCTTACCACAAAAGAACATAACATCAATTTAGTAAGGAGGCTGCAAACCCAGGAGACTTGATCTTTTTTTAAATTGATTAATTAATTGATTGGTTGATTAATTTTAAGCGGGGGGGGGGGGGGCGCAGACAAGGACAGACAGGCTGGAAGGGAGAGAAATGAGAAGCATCAATTCTTTGTTGCAGCACCTTAGTTGTTCATTGATTGCTTTCTCATCTGTGCCTTGACTACAGCAGAGCAAGTGACCCCTTGCTCAAGTCAGCGACCTTGGGCTCAAGCCAGGGACTATGGGGTCATGTTTATGATCCCACACTTAAGCCTGTGACCCCATGCTAAAACTGATGAGCCCACGCTCAAGACGTATTGAACCTGTGCTCTAGCTGGTGGTCTCGGGGTTTCAAACCCGGGACCTCAGTGTCCCAGGTAGATACTATCCACTGCACCACCACCGCCTGGTCAGGCAAGACTTGGTCTTTTGTGGCAGGAACTCCTGGTAATCACTTTATAAACCAAGTTCCCCAAGTGGGCGAATTGCCCTGAGACCTACATAGCCCCGCCTCGCCTGCCCCAACCCCAGGTGCAAGGGTGAGACCTGAGCACAGGGAGGCTGCTTCTTCCCCTCAGTTCAGAGGTTCTCAAAGAGTGGCCCCCAACCAACAGCATCAGCATCACCAGGGACTGGAAATGTACACTGTCAGGTTCTGCTCCACTCCTGAAGAAGAAACTCCTGAAGAAGGGAGGCTCAGTAGGCTGAGTTTTAGCAAGTGTTCCAAGTGATGTCTATGCTCATGCAGGCTTGGGAAGCGATGTCTTCATCCCAGGATTGGGCACCCTGTTTGGGAGCTAGGAAGTGGTGCTGTAGAAATTGAGGAGAGGGTGGAAGGAAAGGTCTTTCTTGGAGCTATTTTCTCTCTCTGATCTCCCCTGGACTAATCCACACTCATGGCTGTAGCTCTCACCTCCTGGAGAGAACCTTTTATTTCTGATTCCTTGAGCACCCCCCCCCCCCATACTAGCCATTTCCATATGCAGAGCCTACTTACTATAGCTTCAAATCTGACACCTGTAAAACAAAATCCATTTTCTCTCCCTTTCATTAATGTGACTTCCTCCTTTGTTAATAACCCTCTCCCTGTCACAATGGTCTATCCAGGGTCTCCTATAGCCACCCTGTGCTGGGAGAGTCTCTGCTTTGCATGTGATTGTAGATTCTGGCCCACACATGCTCAGGCTGGTGTTTATTTTCCCTTCTCCCTCCTCCTCAGGCCCCTGTGTGATTGGTTTAATCATGTCTAACCCCATGATTCCCAGGCCCCTGGCCAGCACTCTTTACCCCAATCTAATTCAAGAAATGCTTATTGAATAACTGGAACCTGAAATGCCGTGACCCACTGGGACAAAAAGCAGAATTAACACAGGCAGGTCTTGCCCTCAAATAATTAGCTTCTGAGTTACCCCAGTAATCTATTAATTACTCTTCTTTCCCCAGGCTTCTACTCTCTAATCTGGTTGATACCTGATTACTAGCCTAATCGTCCTAAAACGCTGAGAATCATTCTGCCCTGCTCAGGTCTTCCATGTGTTTCCTGAGTGGCACAGAGAATCACCACCAAACTCCTTTGTAAATGCAAACCTTCTATGACCTGGACCTTCCTCTCACTGTCCACTTTCTAATATGTCCCGACTGCCCCCTGCAAGCTCTCAGGGACATTCCCCTCTACAGGGACATTGATGGTCCTTTGCTGTTCCTGTCCTGTGCTGGGTATGCCAAGTTCCTCCCACCCAGCCTGCAAAAGTCCTTTGCATTTTGCCACCTTTCTGAAGCCTTGCACAATCACAATTTGCAACACCCTCTGCTCCACCCCACCCCCATCCCCACCCACACCCTGAGCCACTGAGCACGTACTGACATTTTTGTAGGTACTCATGTCCCCAAAATTAAATCGTAGGGGCACAGACAGCTCTTACACCAGTGTTTGTCCTACCTCACAGAACCCAGGTTCTATGTGTAAGGTGATGGTCAGCCCAGTCCCGGGCCACCTGCCCATGCCTTTGACTTCCCCTTCATGCTTTCTTCACACCACTATCCTTGCACCTCCCCTTGAAGACAGCAGTCACCACCTTAGGTTTCAGCAATGGGACGTCTTTTTTGTCACAGTCCAATAAACTGGAGGCCTGGGTCATTCCAGGCCCAGACCCCTGCACCCATGGGGCACACACACTCTAGGAATATTGGGGCAGGAGACTGTCTGTCCACACTTCCAGCTGAGGGAGCAAAGAAAGCACAGAGGTCATGTGAGCAAGTCCTAGGCATTCTCTGTGGCCAGGCTGGCCAAGGGGCCGACACTGCTTCCCAGATCCCATTGGCCAGGACACTGTCACATGGTCTCACTCTTGGCACATGCGTATAAGATGTGCCTAGGCAGAGGGGGCATGTCAAGCATTGGTGTTGTCTGACACACTCAGCAGTTTTGGTTTTTAAAAAGCTTTATAAAGGCCAAGCAAACACAGGATAATTTTGTTACAATGCATGGATGGGTTGCAGCCCCATGAGGGACTCCCTCAGTTGGTGTGGGTCCTGCTCTTGCCCTTGCTATGGCTGCCCTTAGCACAAGTCCAAAGACAGAGGGGGTAGTCGTGGGTAATAAGTGAGAGTGTAACTGGGAATAATGAGGTATATTACTGATTTGCTGGTCTTTGTCTGACTAGCCACAGAATGGAGCTAAATAAGAATATACTAACAAAATAAGCTTATAAAAGAATTTCTGTACAATGTTAAATCCAATTTGTTGCTCTTATAATCATGGTTCAATATCAGCAGTTTAGTGTCATAAACCAGTGCGACTCATAATTTTGCAGGTCCTGGGTGGGAATGATGGAGGATTAGAAAATAAACACAGAAAGAAAAAGGATGGGATTGGGAGGACCCACTGCCAAGCTGATGGCTTGCAAGAGTGAGTCTCCACCCTTAAAACACTTTATTTATAGGGCAGAGAGCAAAGTCATTAGCAAAACAAAGAGATCTCTGATACAAAGTAAATTTCTGAGGCAAACCAAGAATTCTCCCAAGTGCAGAAAACCTCTGACCCTGCAAAACATCTTAACTTCACAAAAAAAAGGATTAAAAGAAAACTGCCTCAAAAAAAAAAAAAAAAAAAAAAAAAAAAAGGAAAGAAAACTGCCTCCATTCCTTTGAGGGACGTGGGGGATGGGATGAGTAGAAACCATCAGCATCACAGCTAACATGGAGATGTGGGGAAGGCCATGTAAATTGCCTTTACCAACTTAATCAAACAGAGGTTGTGGGGGAGATCTTAGCCTTGAGTAACCTAATCAAGCAAGTGAGGTGGGGGGATGGGCAGCAAGGACTCTGTCAGCTTACTGCCACTCCCCCACACCTCTGTCCCCCCCCCCCAATCTAAACTGCAAGGACTCTGTCAGCTTGCAGTCTCCCACAGTTTAGTGGTCACAGTTATATATTCTGTAATAAATTAGAAGTATACAGCCAATCCTGTGTTTTCACCTCTACCCAGGTGCTTGTTACAGTTGAAAGGCCTATTTCTGCTCCTGCTGATACACATGAAAGGTTAACATCCCAGCAGGAAGGATAAGTGTTGGTCAAATAAGTTTGTAAATATAATGATATATATGTTTGCTAGCTTATAGTTTGCGTTGGATGTGGGGGGACAGGCTGTAAGCAGGCAGGGTCGTTATAGCCTAAGGCTGTTTTAAGACTAACCCTTCCCACCCTTTTTGATGTGGGGTGGTACACTCTCATGAGGAATCCCATTATGCCTCAGATAAGTGACTTTGTATCGGAGACTTCATTGTTTGTTTATTGGATTAAAGGTTTTGATTTCTATACTATAAAGTGGGGCAGACCGGGAGCTTGCTCTCTCTAGGTTCCTGAGATTAGCATTAGAGAGGAGAGCAGAGAAAGGCCACGTGGATGTGAGGAGAAGTAACCAAGATGGCAGAGTGCTGAATGAGGAGCCCATTCTGTAGGAGAGCAGAGAGAAGGAGATGGGAAACAGGTGAATAAGGCTGGTGAGGTAGATACCTTTGACTCTAGGAAACTCGGATAAGTCAGTAGCTTTGTGAGCACTGAATGAGTGGGTTTTGGAGCCGAGTGTGTGTTTTTACTTGCCCGCTGGGTGCAAGTTAGGATTAAAGGTGATGGCCCACCAGTTTTTGGTTCCATTGTTTCATTACCGACTGTCTGAATCAAATACGAGCCTGCATTGGCCAGGCAGCTATGATGGTGGCCGCGGCTACTGGCTTTACATTTGGCGTAGTCTGTGGCAAGATTCGATACAGTTAGGTATGGAGCCACCACCACCTTTGAGCAGTGGAGTAGAGAACTAGCTGCTGTTATGGTTCCCCTTGACTGTCCTTTTGGGGGCCATAGACTGGCTGACCTTTACAGCCATGCATGAGGAAACCGAGAGCTCTGTGGAAGAGGTTGCCCGGGACTTGCAAACCGAGCAGTGGAAGGAGCTGGAGAAAACGTGGGAGAAAGAGATGCCGACCCTGGAGCTGGAGGAAGCACTGGAGGAGGAGCCCAACCAGGTTTGTGAGATTCACTTGGAAATACAGCAGCTGCTGGAGAAGGAATCACAGGTTCATGACTTGTAGGTTGCCCTGGACGTTGTGGAGAGCCAGCAGTGGTGGGAGGCCAGGGCTAAGTCCAGAGCTGGGGCTGCAAGACCTGCAGAGCTGAAGGTGGCGGCAGCCTGGGGCTCCAGCCTGGCAGTGGGAGCTAGTGTTTTCAGTTCCTCTTTGGAGGATGAGGAGAATCGGGCTGGCGTTGTGATTCTCAGCCTCCAGAAGGTGAGAGGCCAGCAGCAAGGAGTATCTACTACGCCCCCGGTAGGTCTGCAATTTTGGGACATGGGGGTGGATGCCATGATGCTCTCTGGAGCAGAGATGGAAATGCTGACTGCCATTGCCATGTGCTTCTCTTTGGGACAGTGGATGGCAGGGATGAGGGGGGAGGCTGAGGCCCCATGTACGTGGACTGATTTCCTGGACCACGACCAGAGTGGACACTGGCTCCTTTGTTGGCTGGACTTACAGATTTTGGACAAAATGAAATACCCCAATGGGGGTGGGAGGTGGCTTTGCTGGAGGCCCTTCCCCTGTTCCAGGAAGCTTTTCCCATGGCTAGAAAGAAGGCCGAGGACATTTTGCACTTTTGGCAAAGTGCTCAGAGACTGGTGAAGTGTACCTTTGTGGTTGTTGAAATTGTATGATTTGTAATGTTGTTGTAGTTTGTGTAATGTGCCCAGTTTCCTTGTGCAGGTATACCTGTATTTTAGATTGTGAAGCGAGCAAAAGGGGTGGAATATTGGTCAAATAAGTTTTTAAATATGATATATATGTTTGCTCACTTATAGTTTGCATTGTGTGTGGGGGACAGGCTGTAAGCAGGCTGGGTCGTTATAGCCTAAGGCTTAATTTTAAGACTAAACATTTTCCCACACCCTTGACTGTTGCATGATGTGGGTGGTGTACTCTCATGAGGAATCCCATCATGCCTCAGATGAGTGACTTTGTATCAGAGACTTCCTTGTTTGTATATTGGATTAAAGGTTTGTATTTCTACACTAGAAAATGGTAGCCTGCTGTATTTAACACAAAAGGTCAGAATGTAAGGTCGGTGGATAATGGGGGATGGTCATGTGGAGAACTCAGACCCACCCACTTTGGCTAGGACCGCCCACAATCAAGCCCACCAAAGGAAGCTTCCCAGGAACCATTTGGAAAGAAGCGAGCGATTGTCTGCCAGCCAGTGAAATTTCACCACGTCATAGTAGCTCCACTTCCCTAGAGAGACCCTTTAAATATCTCCCATGTGGTTTAATCTTTGCAACTTCCCTAGCCTTCATCTTTCTTTCCTCGGGGCCAGGGAACCTTGTCAGGTGGGATGTGCGCTCTATACTTAATAAAGCCGTTTGCTATTCCACACTCTGTGGCTCTGGCCCGTTCCTTCTCGGCAGGGAAAAATACCTTACACTTTCAAGTCTTTGAACCCTAGTTACCTAAGTAATTAATATTGAATGAGATGTTGCCCAAAAGGCCAGTTCTCCTGACCTCTCCTTTATTTTCCCTTGGTCTCTTTAACATTCTCCTACTGCAGCGCCTTCATACGTCTTCTCCTTGAAGTCCCCTGTCTAACCAAGCTCCACCTCATGCCAAGACTCACTCACTCTATAAAATCCTTCTTTGCCACCATGTTCACACAGAGACACTCTGATGGTAGATGTTGGTTATTGCTTGGTTAGAACTAACCAAATTGCTGCAATCCATGAACAGCACACACATTCCCTTAGGCTCCCTTCTTCATGATGCCTGTACTTTGGCCATAGGGCCAACTTCACCAGTTCCCAATTTTGACCCTTTTACTAAAAAATGGGCTTAGATTGGTTCCTGGCAGGATGTGTGCCTCCTCGGCTTTACAGGTGCCCTTCTAAAATTCAGAGATACGCTGTTAACCTCCCGGCTGGGTTAGGATCTTCCACCTCAGTCTGAATATTCCTGGTACTGTGTCCCTCTAGGCAAGCAAGTGGCCTTCTCAGCACCTAGATTCCCCTCCTTGTGAAATGCTTCCTGCTGTCTATAGTTTTTTTTTTTTTTTATAATACTTGAACTGTTAAAGTGGAAAACATTCCCTGTTGTAAGCATTAATCACAGTCATCTCATAGGGAAAACCTATATATGTGTACGTGTGTATTTGGCCACACTCCCTGGCCACCTGGTGGTGTTGGTCTCAGTTGAACAATCACTCATTGTTAGACTACTGTTAACATTAGAGTTGGGTTTCTTCTCCCCCTTCTGGGTCCAGTGAAGTTGTTAACTTATTCTCTCTGTGCATCTACTGCAGGAGTTCTCAAGTACCTGTATCATTCCCATCAGGAAGGTTTTCTTCTTTGTTTTCACCAAAGAGAACCCTAATCCTTTCAACAGCCGTCTGCTTTCCCTGCTGAACCCAGATGTGAGGGTGTTACAGAGAATGCTCACCCCTAGCACCTGTGTTTGAGCTATGCCTGTTTTATAAACGGGAGTGGGGGTAGGGGGTTGACCAAGGTACCTGTAGTGGCTTGTCTTCTGGCCTCCCTTACCAGGGCTGGCGTCCCTGCTGTTTACTCTGCGAGTGTTCGCTGCGCGTGCCCTTCTGTGTTGTTTCTGCCAATGAGGCTTTGTTTCCACGTCTTTATAGTGTGTCATGCCTCCCTTCAGAATTCCCGTCTCCGGTATCAACAGCAAAGACATTATGAAAGAAGGTGAACAAACACAAGAGACGTAGTGTGATGACGTGTTCTTCCCTGTTCAAATGTCATTGTCCCATTGAACACAGGGCCCCCGAACCCGCCCCCACTTTGTTCTTCCAGTCTTGCTTTCCCTGTCCCATGTGTCTGCTCACAGCAGGTCACCTCAGTGCTGTCTACACTTATCTACACAACTTCAGAACGACATAAACTATAAGGAACAGTGTGAATAGTTTAAATAGGGATCAAACTCAGAAACAAAACATAGGACCCCAGACTGGACTGATCTCTAACGACTGAACAAGCCAGATGCACTGAGTTCATTTGTCAGATTGTTAAAGGGTAGACAGTGAGGAGATATGTTCTCTGTAAGTCAGTATGATGCCTATACTTCGGCCATAGGGCCAACTTCACCAGTTCCCAGTTTTTACCCTTTTACTAAAAAATGGGTTTAGAATGGTTCCTGGGCAGGATGTGTGCCTCCTTGGCTTTATAAGTGCCCTTCTAAAATTCAGAGATATGCTGTTAATCTCCTGGCTGGGTTAGGATCTCTCTGAATATGGACTGCATATTGGCAAAAATGAGTGAGCCAAACCTTAAATCAGCATATCAAATTGCTGAACTGAACCAATAGCATTTAGCTCGAATCTGACCACAGAAAAGACTCTTCCAGGGTAACGTGGGTGTTGTGCCTTCTTCCTGAGGAAAGAGGCAGAGCAGCAGCCTTCCCTGCAGATGCTGTCTGCAGGCTTCCTGGGGGGCGGGGGAGGGGGGAGCCCGACTTAGTACCATCTAAGACCAATACTGTCAAGATGTGCTAAGACACTTCACTAACTCCTGGGTTGTAATCAATGTCCCTGGACAAATATAGCTCCCAAAACCCTTATACTAAGCTGAAATTCCATTTAAAACCCAGCCAAGTGCTGGCCCTCAGCTTCCCACACCCGCACAGCAATGTGTAAGTGTATCACGAGCACTGAGCTAAGGCTTGACCTGTGCGTCTAGTTCAGACCTTGACTCTGCACTGGGTACAAGTACTCCCCATTTCAGATGGGGAAACCAAGTCACTGAGCAGTTATGTAACTTGCCAGAGGGTGTTCAGCCAGAAAGGCACAGAGAAGGAATTTGAATCCCAGCATTGACTTCCTAGATCACGCCTTTGACCATTATACTACTCTGCCTCCCTTCAACAAATAGCTTCTAATCCAGAGCATGTGCTTCTGTGATAACAACCACATGTTCGAAGTGCATTTTTTACTCAGTATCCTTTTCCTCGTGCCAACACTGTCCTGGTACTAGGACCATAATGAGCAAAGACTCACTGTCCTTATAGATTGACATAGGTTTATTGGGAGAGAAATGTAAGCAAACAAGCCATTGTTTAACTCTGTGTGTATGATAGTGTGAGGCTTGGGAGCTGGATTGAGGTCCTGGAGGGCCTCTCAGAAGAAGTGACATCATAGCTGAGCCAGTGCCTAAAAGAGAAATTACAGTTACTAGTTAACAGGGGAAAGAAGTGTATTCCAGGCAAAAGGACACGAAAGTGCTGAGGCCCTGTGGCAGGAGGGGCACAGCTGGAGAGCCGGGCAGGAATGGGAGAAGGTGTGCATGGTAACGGTGCACAGGAAGGGCCAGATCTCGTGGTTCGGTAGAAGCAGAGGAAAGAGCACTGGGGCAAAGGAAGCCTTTGAAGGGGTTTCCTCAGGAGGGTGGGTGGAGAGTAAGATGACAGGATCCTTTTGGAAGAAGACTGCTCTGACTACAGAACAAATGTGGACCAGGCGCTTCAGAGCACAGGGGTAGCAGGTGGCAGAAGCAGTCCAAGCAGGCTGTTCTGAGGGGACAAGGCCTTGTTAAGTGATTTTGCAGACACTTTGATGCCTTCTACCCTGCTGTGATAACCTCCAAGTCCTAGGTCTGTTAGCTAAGGGAAGTTACTTTCTACCTTTGGAAATAAAGGTAATACCTTTAGCCTGTAACAGAAACGTCCATGTTGAGCTTATACATAGCAACATCTCATTTTTAAGTCATAATTAATAGGCTGTCCTAATCTTCCCAGTTCTAGCCTTTTGTTGATCTTAATTCTGAGGCGATGGTCTAATTTCAGGAATATGATTACTACTGCAAAAGTTCTTTGCTGAACAAACATGTTCACTTAATTAATAAGGCATGTGAGATGCAGAAGTCAGGGATGTATCTCCTTATAATTGTAACTAGAATTCTCACTTAATTAGATACATACCAAATCAGGCAAAATTCAGTGTGACTGCCCTAACCAGGTAGCTAAGTTGGTTAGGGTGTTTTCTCTATGCACCAAGGTTGCAGGTTCAATCCCTGGTCAGGGCACATACAAGAATCAATCAAAGAGGCATAAAGTAGAACAATAAATCAATATTTCTTTCTCTCGCTTCCTTCCTCTCTCTTTAAAAAAATTCAATATATATATATATATATATATATATATATATATATATTTTTTTTTTTTTTTTTTTTAATTGAGAGGAGGTGAGGCAGAGAGATAAGACTCCCACATGCACTCCAACTGGGACCCACCTGGCAAGCCTTCTACAGGGGATGCTATGCCCATCTGGGGCCATGTTTTGTTGATCAGCAACCAAGCTATTTTTAGCACCTGAGGCAGAGGCCAGGGAGCCATCCTCAGCACCCAGGGCCAACTTGCTCAAACCAATTGAGCCATGGCTGCAGGAGGAGAAAGAAGAGAGAGAGACAGAGAGAGAGGAAGGGTGAGGTGTGGAGAAGCAGATGGGCACTTCTTCTGTGTGCTCTGACCAGAAATTGGACCCAGGACATCCACATACTAGGCTGACACTGTACCACTAAGCCAACCAGTCAGGGCCTGTCTCTCTCTCTTAAACACACACACACATTTATTTGCCAATCTTTATCTTGAATTTGGTCAAGGCCTTTTCCTGAGTCTTCCCAGTCCTGTCTGCAAAAGCCACACAAATACTGTGTCAGATTTGCTTTCTAGTTTGGGCTTCTTTTAAGTGCAGCTACAACTGAAAGATACCATGAAGCAATTAGAGTACAGAGTACCCTGTATATTTATAATTTCTCCACTCCTTCCAGGCTACTTCCTGCTGAATAGGGGCATCGTGGGGAGGGGGAGATCAGAAGGTGGTGGCTTTGAGGGGTGTTAAGAGGAACATCTGTGTGGCTGTGACTGGAGAAACTTCGCAGATGTGGTCCTGTAAGGATTTAAAAAAAAGAGAGGAGTAATAGGGGAATTTGCAGGGTCCAGCCTTTTGGTGAGCTGGAGATGGATGAAGTCCAGTGGTTCCAACTGCCAGAGGTCCTATAAGGAGGCAAGCTTGAGGCAAAACTGCATGTCAGGAGTGGCATAAAAAGGGGAAAGGAAGAGGGTCCCATCCATTCCCATAACCGAAACCTGTGAGGGAACTAGAGGTCCAGAGTATGAAGGTAAAAACAGAGAAGGCAGCCCCCATGTCCACAAGAAATGAGATGGACTGACTTACCCACTTGTTGCAGAACCCTGGGTTCTCTGAGTCCAGGCCATGTCCTAGGAGTTTGAGCGATGCACCCACCTGGCTGGATTGGCCTTCCATTTGGGCGGCTTGTCCTCCACGTAGAGGCGCTGAGGAAAAAACCTGTTGCCCAAAGAGGCAATCTCTCTGCCAGTGACTGGGCTGCTTGCAGTCAGGGCAGGGCTCAGTGGGCAGCTGCAGGCAGGGGCCCAGCCGGGACCAGTGGTCCTGCTTGCCACACTT
Organism: Saccopteryx leptura; assembly: GCF_036850995.1. NCBI lineage: Eukaryota > Metazoa > Chordata > Mammalia > Chiroptera > Emballonuridae > Saccopteryx > Saccopteryx leptura. The sequence continues at coordinate 172,808,682 of NC_089505.1, forward strand.
AAAGCAAGCTGCTGGTGGTTCTGCTGGTCACAGGGTTGCAACAAGAGTCAGGGTTTGGAGCATTACCTTCTGCTGCATGGGGGCCTGGCAAACAGGCCTGTTTCTACTAGTTGGTACCATTAAAAACTTTAAATGCCATGTTCACAGGTTCCAGATAGGGGTTTGGGGGATTGGGAATAAGTGGAAGGGGGCTCATGCGGAGCCCAGCACCCAGATCCTGCAGGAAACGCTGGAGTCAAAGGCAGGACAGGGCAGGAACTTCCTGTAAGAAAATTGGGGTTGGATGTCCTGAAAACCAGTGTAAGAGCCAATACCAGGCTGAGAAAGGCCTGACGGAGGCGGGACTAGAGAACACAGTGAAGGGAGGGGCCCCTGGCCAGCAGGGGAGGAGAAAGAGAAGGTAGTTAGTAAATGGCGAATAAGAAACAGGTTTTTGCGAAGGGAGGGGAGAGAGAGTTTGGAGTCTGTGAAGAAGGAAAGATTAGGAATAGAGGTATTAGGTAAGGTTTCTCTGGCCAGAAAAAGGCCTGCGCGGTGTGGAACAGGTGACACAGAGATTAAGGACGGTTGCGCAAATAATTAGGAGCCATGTATGAAAGAGATCTCCAATCAGTTCCCAGCTTTTTTGGTGATAGTTAAATTGGTGAGGGTGTTAACACTGAAAGTCCCTTCAGGAGGCTAATTGAGTGGGTTCTGTGGCCTGGCCACAGCGGAGAAGAACAGTTCCTTCTTCCTTAGGGAGGGAAATTCCTGTGCCCCAACAGCCGCACTCAGTTCTCGGAGTGGTCAGACCTGAGCATTAGCGTCCTAAAAACTCAAGGTCCAGCCACGGATGAAAGTGGATGTGCTTGGGGAGGTCTCCACAAGCACACGCACTCGGACAGATGGACAGATGGACAGACGGAAAAGACTTCCCTGACGTAGCTACGGTTTCAGACAGGGAGTCTCGGAGGAAAGAACTGAGAGAAAAGCTGGAGGCAGGGGACTTACCGCACCGTGCGCCGAAGTGGGTTGGAGATCGGAGATCCTGGTTCTTTCTCCTGGTTCTTTCTCAGAGGTGAGGAGAAAGGAATGGTCCTTGCGGACTTCTAACTCCTTCCAGGTTTTTGGCACCAAAAATGTAAGGTATTTTTCCCTGCTGAGAAGGAAGGAACGGGCCAGAACCACAGAGTGTGGAATAGCAAATGGCTTTATTGAGTACAGAGCACACATCCCACCCGGCAAGGTTCCCTGACCCCGAGGAAAGAAAGATGGAGGCTAGGGAAGTTGCAAAGATTAAACCGCGTGGCAGATATTTAAAGGGTCCCTCTAGGGAAGTGGAGCTACTATGACATGGTGAAATTTCACTGGCTGGCAGACGATCGCTTCTTTCCAAATGGTTCCTGGGAAGCTTCCTTTGGTGGGCTTGATTGTGGGCAGTCCTAGCCAAAGTGGGCGGGTCTGAGTTCCCCACATGACCATCCCCCATTATCCACCGACCTTACAGAAAGTCTTTCACTCGTTTTTTTGGGCAGCATCCTGAGGTCCATGAAATAGGAGATTGCAGGAGCAGTCAGGTGGGTATTTGGAAATCCAGACTCTTTGAGAGATGATATTTCCTTCCTAAAGAGAAGGGTCTGTAAGAATGTGGCTTTCACCACCACTAGGGATGAAGCAGTGCTCTGGAATGTTGAAATGGACCCCGAAGCCAAGCAGGAGTTTGCTTACCATTGGACATGACACGGCTCTTAAATAAGATCTCTTTGGCCCATGCAGATATTTAAATATTTCAAGAGATTTCTGGAAGCTGTGCTGCAGAGCCGTGGGCCCCAGCTTGTCTGTTTGGCATTGGTGGGCCAGCACTTTGCCCTAAGTGGGCCCCCAGGAGCACTCCTGCTGACACCCTTCCACTCAGGGAACTGGCTCCCTTCATCTCTACCCCTTTGCCCTCCGGCCTGAAAGGAGGAGCTGAATCCCAGCCCTGGCACCTTGAGGTGAGGTTTATAGTTATAGTTGTTTTTTTGGAATTACCAACACCATCATTAGAAAGCAAACTTATAGTCAATAGCTTTCTTTTTTTTAATGGCATTTATTGGGGTAACATTGGTTAACCTAGTTATACAGGTTTAGTTTCAGGAGCCCAATTCTATCATATATCTCTGTACATTGTACTATGTATTCAACTCCCAAGTCAAGTCTTTGTCCATCACCATTTATCCCCGATACCTTCTTCCAACTCTTTCCTTCCCCCATAATCACCACACTGTTGACCATGTTCATGGGATTTTTTTTTTGTCCTTTTTTGCTCAATCCTTCCACTTCCCTCACCCAGCCTTGTCCCTCAACAGCTGTCAGCCTGCTCTCTATGTATGAGTCTGTCTCGATTTTGCTCATTAGTTCACTTTGTTCACTAGATTCTACATATGAGTGAAATCATATGGTACTTGTCTTTTTCTGACTGGCTTATTTCACTTAGCATAATTATCTCCAGGTCCATCCATGCTGTCACAAAAGGTAAGATTTCCTTCTTTTTTAAGGCTGCATAGTATTCCATAGTGTATATGTACCAAAGCTTTTTTATCCACTCGTCCACTGTCAAACACTTGGACTAATTCTAGGTCTTGGCTATTGTAAACAACGCTGAAATAAACACAAGGTGCATTTCTTCTTTTGAGTTAGTGTTTTGGGATTCTTAGGATATATTCCTAGAAGTGGGATAGCTGGGTCATAAGGCAGTTCCATTTTTAATTTTTTGAGGAAAGTCATACTGTTTTCTACAGTGGCTGTATAAGTCTGCATTCCCACCAGCAGTGTAGGAGAGTTCCCTTTTTTCCACACCTTCACCAGCACTTGTGTGTTGATTAACAAATGAAAGCCATTCTGACAGGTATGAGGTGGTAACTCATTGTGGTTTTAATTTGCATTTTTCTAATGACTAGTGACATTGAGCATTTTTTCATATGCCTGATGGCCATCTGTATTGCTCTTTGGAGAAGTGACTATTCAGGTCCTCTGCACATTTTTAAATTGGATTGTTTACCTTCCTGGTGTTGAGTTTTAGAAGTTCTTTATAAATTTTGGTTATTAACAAATGTATCAGTGAATACGTTCTTCCATTGAGTGAATTGTCTTTTTATTTTGTTAATGGTGTCTTTTGCTGTGTAAAAGCTTTTTAGTCTAATATAGTCCCTTTTGTTTATTTTGTCCTTTATTTCACTTGCCAGCAGAGATATATTGGCAAAAATATTGCTAAGAGAGATATCGGAGAGTTTACTGCTTATGTTTTCATCCAAGATTTTTATGGTTTCTATGTTGAATAAGAGTGGCACCCCTGCCTTGTTCCTGATCTTAAGGGGATTGCCTTTAATTTTTGCCCATTGAGTATGATGTTGAATGTCGGTTTGTTATAAATGGTCTGTATTATGTTGAGGTATGTTCCCTGTATTCCTACTTTGCTGAGAGTTTTGATCATAAGTGAGGGTGGATTTTACTGAACACTTTTTCTGCATTTATTAATATATATGATCATGTGATTTTTATCCTTCACTTTGTTGGCTCTGCTGTTTCTTTGCTGACTGTCCGAATCCAACGCGAACCTGCATGTGAGTGGCCACGATGGTGGCTCCTGGCTTTATTTACATTTGGCGTAGTCAGCAGGATTCAATACAGATCGGCAAGGAGCCACCACCACCTTTGAGTGGTGGAGTAGAGGACTGGCTGCTGTTATGGTTCCCCATGGCTGTCCTTTTGGGGACCATAGGCTGGCTGACTTTTACAGCCATGTGTGAGAAAACCAAGAGCTCTGTGGAAGAGGCTGCCCAGGACCTGCAAACTGAGCAGTGGAAGGAGCTGGAGCAAACGTGGGAGAAACAGATGCTGACCCTGGAGCTGGAGGAAGTGCTGGAGGAGGAGGCTGACCAGATTTGCAAGATTCGCCTGGAAATGGAGCAGCTGCTGGAGGAGGATTCACAGGTTCGTGAGTTGCAGATTGCCCTGGATGTTGTGGAGAGCCAGCAGAGGCAGGAGGCGGGGGCCGAGGCCGGGGCCGGAGCTGCAAGGTCTGTAGAGCAGAAGGCTGTGGCAGCCCGGGGCTCGAGCCCAGCAGCTGATGTTTCCAGTTCCTCTTTGGAGGATGAGGAGAATCGGGCTGGAGTTGCAATCCACAGTCTCCATAAGATGAGAGCCCAGCTGGAAGGAGCACCTACTATGCCCCTGGTGGGTCTGCGATTTTGGGACATAGGGCTGTTCGGTGTCATGCTCTCCAGAGCAGAGATGGAAATGCTGACTGCTATTGCCATGTGCTCCTCTTTGAGACAGTGTAAGACCTGCCAGGATGGCAGGGATGAGGGGGGTGGCTGATGCCTCATGTGCATGGACTGATTTCCTGGACTATGACTCGAGTGAGCACTGGCTCCTTTGTTGAATGGACTTACAGATTTTGGACAATGTGAAATACACTGATGGGGGTGAGGAGCGGCTTTGCTAGAAGCACTCCCCTTCCCTGGGAATCTTTTTCCATGGCTAGAAAGAAGGCCGAGGACATTTTGCGCTTTGGGCTAAGTGCTCAGAGACTGGTGAAGTGTACCTTTGTGATTGTTGAAACTGTATGATTTGTGCTGTTGTAATTTGTGTAATGTGCCTAATTTCCTTGCACAGGGATGCTGGTGGTGTAGATTGTGAGAAGTAAAGTGAGCATAGAGGTGGATAGTTGGGCAGATAAAATATATTATGCTCACTTTGTTAAAGATGGCGCTGCCCACGTGGAAGCCGTTGCCCAGGTGATGTTAATGTGTGTTGAGGGTGGGCTGTGGGCAGGCAGGATCCTTGTAGCCTGGGGCTTGGTTTTAGGACTAAGCCTTTCCCACCCTTTTTGATGTGGGGTGTTACAATCCCATTATGCCTCAGATAAGTGACTTTGTATCAGAGACTTCCTTGTTTGTATATTGCAGTGGTTCTCAACCTTTCTAATGCTGTGACCCCACAATACAGTTCCTCATGTTGCAGTGACCCCAAACCAAAAAATAATTTTGGTGGCTACTTCATAACTGTAATTTTGCTACAGTTATGATTCGGAATGTAAATACCTGATATGCATTATGTATTTTCTGATGGCTTTAGGCGACCCCGCCAGGGGGTCGCAACCCACAGGTTGAGAACCTCTGGTATATTGGATTAAGGTTTTGGTTTCTACACTATAAAATGGGGGCAGAACGGGAGCTTGTGCTCTTGGTTCCTGAGATTAGCATTACAGAGCAGAGAGCAGAGAAAGGCCACATGGAAGAGGCCAGGAGAAGTAGCCAAGATGGTAGAGTGTTGAGTGAGAAGCCAGTTTGTGCAGAGTTTGTGCAGGGAGAAGGTAGGAGATGGGGAACAGAGGTGAGTAAGTCTGGTGAGCTAGAAACCTTTGATTCTAGGAAACTCAGATAAGTCAGTAGCTTTGTGAGCATTGAATGTGAGTGGGTTTTGGAGCCCAGTGTGTGTTTTTACTTGCCCGCTGGGTGCAAGCTAGGATTAAAGATGATGCCCCACCAGCTTTTGGCTCTGTTGTTTCTTTGCCGACTGTCCGAATCCAATGCGAACCTGCATGTGAATGGCCACAATGGTGGCTCCTGGCTTTACAGTGGTATATCACATTTATTGATTTGTGGTGTTGCACCAACCTTGCATTCTCTGAATAAATTCCACTTGATCATGGTTATGACCTTTTTAGTGTATTGCTAGTTTCAGTTTGCTAATATTTTGTTGAGAATTTTAGCATCTATGTTCCTCAGGGATATTGAGCTCTATTTTTTTTTCTTTGTACTGTCTTTATCTGGTTTTGGAACTAGGAGAATGCTGGCCTCCATCTAATGAGCTTAGAAGTCTTCCTTCCTTGCCGGGGTCCAGCCCCGGGGGGAAGGATCCAGGGGTCCCACAGGAAGAGACGGCGTCGGCACGAATCGAGTGAGAGAGCCGAATTCTTTTCTTTCTCTTTATTCTCCAGTTAGCATTTACTGCCAGGCATCTCTGCCAAATGCTGGTCTAGCTTTCTTTTTATGCACACACACTAAGTTACAATCACATGGTATTCAGAATACATTGATTAATCATTGTTTTTGTTTCACTATGCTTACATCTATAAATCAGGTGGTAAGTCATTCAAAGTACAGTTATACAATCACTTGAACAGCAATAACAATGTTGGTACAGACTTCTAAAAAGTCAGTACTGAATAACAACTCTACCTTACCTATGATACTATTGTCTAATCAAATTTTATTTATTACTATATTCATACTCTAGTTAGGTTCTAACTTTACTTTTCTCAGAGTGTTCCACCACCTGCAGGTCAGGTATGCAAGAAGAATGGAAAGTTTCTTTACTCTACTACATGAAAAGGCTAGGGAGGAAAAGTGATGAATTAAGTGAAGGCTGAAAGGTGCTCTGTGTATAGTTACTGTTTCCTACCTATTCATAAGTCACAATCTATTCTTTCTAACATGATTAATAAAAAGAAGTTCTCCTACCAACTTAACCCTTTATGAGGGATATCATAGCCAGCCTCTTATGTCTATGAGCCCAGTTCAAGGGGCTTACAGGCTTTTCTGTGGAACTCACACCCTCTGTCTCATTTCCAAAGAAATTACTATGAATCTACAGGGAAAGTACGGTACTATTATCCCTGTGCCATAAATGATAGCACACACCCAGAAAAGGGGGGATATAAGGCCAGATTAATTCAAAAAGGTCAAAAGGGGGAAGTATCATTGTGCTTCTCCTCTGCGGTAACTTTGTCAACCCGCAGCTGTTAGTCTTCACTGCGGTGACTTTATTAACCAGCAGCCATTGGTCTTCTTCTGCTGTGACTTTGTCAACCAGCAGTTGTGGATCTTCTTCTGCTGTGACCTTGTTAGCCAGCACTAGTGGATCGGCTCCCGACACTTCCTCTTGAATATTTTTTGAATAGTTTGAGAAGAATAGGTGTTAAGCCTGACCAGGAAGTGGCGCAGTGGATAGAGCGTTGGACTGGGATGTTGAAGGACCCAGGTTCGAGACCCCCAGGTTGCCAGCTTGAGCATGGGCTCATCTGGCTTGAGCAAAAACTCACCAGCTTGGACCCAGTGTCGCTGGCTCCAGCAAGGGGTTACTCAGTCTGCTGAAGGCCGGCAGTCAAGGCACATATGAGAAAGCAATCAATGAACAACTAAGAAGTCGCAACGTGCAACGAAAAAAAAACAAAACTAATGATTGATGCTTCTCATCTGTCTCCATTCCTGTCTGTCTGTCCCTGTCTATCCCTCTGACTCTCTCTCTGTCTCTGTAAAAAAAATAAATAAATAAATAAAGAATAGGTGTTAATTCTTCTTTAAATGTTTGGTAAAATTCAGTTGTGACACCATCCAGTCTGGGACTTTTGTTTGGAGTTTTTTGGTTATTGCTTCAATTTTACTAGCTGTAATCTGTCTATTCAGATTCTCTGGTGCTTCCTCATTAAATTTTGGAGGATTATATATTTCTAGGAATTTATTCATTTTATCAAGATTGCCTATTTTGGGGCCCTGGATGGTTGGCTCAGTGGTAGAACATCAGCCTGGCATGTAGATGTCCCAGGTTTGATTCCCGACCAGGGCATACAGGGAAAGTGCTCATCTGCTTCTCTACCCTTCCCCCTCTCCTTTCTCTCTGTCTCTCTCTTCCCCTCCCACAGCCAAGGCTGCATTGGAGCAAAGTTGGCCTGGGTGCTGAGGATGGCTCCATAGCCTCCACCTCAGGCACTAGAATGGCTCCAGTTGCAATGGAGCAACACCCCCTAGTGGGCTTGCCAGGTGGATTTTAGTTGGGCATATGTGGGAGTATGTCTCTCTACCTCCCCACTTCTCTTTTCAGAAAAATACAAAAAAAAAAAAGATTGCCCATTTTGTTAGCATATAGTTGCAATATTTTCTTATAATCCTTTCTATTTTTTTGGTGTCTTTTGTTACTCCTCTTTCATCTCTGATTTCATTAATTTGGGCCCTCAGTCTTTTTTCTTGATGAATCTGGTTAAAAGTTTGTCAGTCTTATTTATCTTTTTTTTAATTAAAAAATTTATTGATTGATTTTAGAGAGAGAGGAAGGGAGAGAGAGAGAGAGAGACAGAAACATTGATCTATTCCTGTATGTCCTTACTGGGGATCAAACCCACAACCTTTGCATATTGGGATTATTCATCTTTTCAAACCAAGAACCAGCTCTTGGTTTCATTGATCTTTTAAATTGTTTTTTTTAGACTCTATTTTGTTTATTTCTGCTCTTTATTATTTTTTTCTTCCCTCTACTCACTTTGGGCTTTCCTTGTAGTTCTTTTTCAAGTTTCTTTAAAGTTAGATTGTTCATTTGAGATTTTTCTTGTTTCTTGAGGTAGGCCTGTAATGCTATAAATTTTCTTCTCTGGACAGATTTTGCTGTGTCCTATACATTTTTGGGTTGTTGTGTTCAGATTTTCATTTGTGTCAAGGTATCTTTTGATTTGTTCCTTAATCTCATTGGTAACCCATTCATTGTTTAGTACTGTGTTATTTATCTGCCATGTCTTTGTGTGCTTTTCAGTGTTTTTTTTCATGTAATTGATTTCTAGTTCCACTCCATTATGGTCAGAAAAGATGCTTGATATGATTTCAATCTTCTTAAATTTATTGAGACTTGTTTTGTACTCTTAACACGTGGTCTGTCCAAGAAAATTTTTCCATGTGTACTTGAAAAGAATGTATATTCTGCTGTTTTGGGGTGAAATGCTCTGAAGATATAAATCCAGATGATCTAATGTGTCATTTAAGGTGACTTTTCCTTGTTGATTTTGTGTCCGTTGATGTCAATGATCTATACACTGATGTCAATGGGGTGTTACAATCCCTTACTATTACTGTATTAGTGTTGATCTCTCCCTATGTGTCCATCAAGAATCAAGATTTGCTTTATGTATTTAGGTGTTCCTTCATTGGGTGAGTAAATGTTTATAAGAGATATAACCTGCGGTTGCATTCCTCTTTTTATCATTATGTAGTTTACTCCTTTGTCTCTTGTTATAGACTTTATTTAAAAGTCTATTTTTTCTATAAATATTGCTATCCTAGCTTTTTAAAATATTTCCATTTGAAATATCTTTCTTCCATTCGTTTATTTTTAGTTTGTGTGTATCTTTTGATCCAAGGTGGCTCCCTTGTAGCCAGCATATATATGAGCCTTGCTTTCTTATCCATTCAGCTATCCAATGTCTTGATTGGAGCATTTAAACCATTTACATTTAAAGTAATTATTGCAAGGTAGTTATTTATTGCCACTTTATTCTTTTAACTATGTTTCTCTATTTTTTGGTTTTCTTCTTCTTAATGCAGGCCCTTTAACATTTCTTGTAGTAATGGTGTTGTGGTAACTAATTCCTTCCGTTTTTTCTTGTCTGGGAAGCTCTTTATTTCTCCTTTAATTTTAAATGATATCCTTGCTGGGTAAAGTAGTCTTAGTTGTAGATCCTTGCTTTTCATCACTTTGAATATGTCATGGCAATCCCATCTGGCCTGAAATGTTTCTGTTGAGAAATCATCTGACAGCCAATTGGGAGCTCCCATGTAAGTAACTAATTGCTTTTCTCTTGCTGCTTTTAAAATTCTGTCTTTAACCTTTGCCATGTTAATTACAGTGTGTCTTGGTGTGGGGCTCTTTGGGTCCATCTTGTTTGGGACTCTGTGTTTTCTGGACTTATTTATCTTTTTCTACACCAGGTTAGGGAAATTTTCGGTCATTATTTCTTCAACTAGGTTCTCAATCCCTTGCTCTCTTCTCCTTCTGGTGCCCCTATGATATGAATGTTGTTACATTTCATGTTGTCCCCAAGGTCCTCATTATTTTAAATTCTGTTTTCTTTTTGCTGCTCTGACTGGGTGATTTTTTTCTACCTTGTCTTCCAAATTGCTGATTCAGTCCTCTGCTTCATCCAACCTACTGTTTATTCCTTCCAGTGTATTCTTTTATTTTTTTATTTTTTACAGAGACAGAGAGAGGGAGAGACAGGGACAGAGAGACAGGAACGGAGAGATGAGAAGCATCAATCATTAGTTTTTCGTTGTGCATTGCGACGCCTTAGTTGTTCATTGATTGCTCTCTCATATGTGCCTTGACCGCAGGCCTTCGGCAGACCAAGTAACCCCTTGCTCAAGCAAGTGACCTTGGGTCCAAGCTGGTGAGCTTTTGCTCTAACCAGATGAGCCCATGCTCAAGCTGGCAACCTTGGGGTCTCAAACCTGGGTCTTTTGCATCCCAGCTTGACACTCTATCCACTGTGCCACTGCCTCGTCAGGCCCTTCCAGTGTATTCTTGATGTTGGATATTGTATTCTTCAATTCTGACTGGTTTCATTTTAGGTTCCTCTGTCATTTTTTAAGCTTACTATCACTTTCTTGAAATTCTTACTTTGTTCTTTGAGTATCCATATAACCATTACTTTGAACTCTGTATCTGATAAATTGCTTATTTCCATTTCAGTTAGCTCTTTTTCTGGAGATTTCTCCTGTTCTGTCATTTGGGACAGTTAAAAGAATTTATACTGGTGTGCTGACATTCTGGGTTTGATCCCCAGTCAGGGCACACATGAGAAGCAATCATCTGCTTCTATCCCCACCTCTCCCTCTTCTCTCTCTCTTCTCCTCCCACAGCCAGTGCCTCAATTGGTTCAAGTGTCGGCCTCAGACACTGAGGATAGCTCAGTTGATTCGAACATCAGCCCTAGACAGGGGTTGCCAGGTGGATCCCAGTTAGGGAGCATGTAGGAGTCTGTCTCTATCTCCTCTCATCTCAAATAAAATGAGTATACATATTAATAGCTAGTATACAAATATAAATACTAATACAGTGTGCCTTCTGTCTCACTGGGTCCTTGTGAGGCTCTAGGAGCTGACGTATGAGAAGACCTTTGTGAAGATGTTAAAGTCTAAAGTCCAGGGGTCTCAAACTCAACTCAGCATGTGGGCCGCAGAGCAAGATCACAGCCGTTCGGCGGGCCGCACTAGGTCTACAAAAGGCAACTGTTACGCAACACTTTTCTCACTGCAGTTGAAAACAAAAAAAAAATCAGTACAAAATTGTTTGGCGGGCCGCATGCGGCCCGCGGGCCGCGAGTTTGAGACCCCTGGAACAATTATTGTAGTTATTCAATCACAATAACTGGTAGCTGTGTGCCTTGCTTGGCTTGGCTCTGAGCCCAAGGGGAAAGTGGCACCTGTGCTTGCTCACTTGACTGGCTCTATGCTCTGGGTCGTTTGACACTCAGTAAGCGTGGAGGAGGGACACATAGCCCCAGGCCACCATGTTCTTCTGGTGTTTTCCACTGTGGACTCACATCCAGCTTGGCTGAGTAGTACAAGTATTATTTCTGACCCTGGCTGGTTGGCTCAGTGGTAGAGCATCAGCCTGGCATGTGGATGTCCTGGGTGTGATTCATGGTCAGGGCACACAGGAGAAGCAATCATCTAATTCTCCACCCCTCCCCTTTCCTTTCTCTTTCTCTCTCTCTCTCTTCCCCTCCTACAGCCATGGCTCAGTTGGAGCAAGTTGGCCCCAGGGGCTGAAGATGGCTTCATGGCTTTGCCTTAGGAGCTAAAATAGCTTGGCTGCTGAGCAATGGAGCAGCAGCTCCAGATGGGCAGAACATCGCCCCATAGGGGGTTTGCTAGGTGGATTCTGCTTGGGGTGCATGCGGGAGTCTGTCTCTCTGCCTACCTGCTTCTCATTAAAAAAAATTTTTTTTTAATTTTTTAAAAAATGAAGCATTGCCTGACCAGGTGGTGGCGCAGTGGATAGAGCGAAGGACTAGGATGCGGAAGGACCCAGTTTCGAGACCCCAAGGTCGCCAGCTTGAGCGCGGGCTCATCTGGCTTGAGCAGAGAGCTCACCAGCTTGGACCCAAGGTCACTGGCTCCAGCAGGGAGTTACTCGGTCTGCTGAAGGCCCATGGTCAAGGCACATATGAGAAAGCAATCAATGAACAACTAAGAAGTCGCGATGCGCAACGAGAAACTGATAATTGATGCTTCTCATCTCTCTCCGTTCCTGTCTGTCTGTCCCTGTCTATCTCTGCCTCTGTAAAAAAACAAACAAACAAACAAACAAACAAACAAACAAAAAAAATGAAGCATTGTTTTAGGCCTGCAGGCCCTTGGGTGGACACAAGATGGGCTTCAAGCAGCTCCATGATGCTGGTGGGGTACAGCCACACTGGTACCCTAATTGCACCAGTTAACAGAGCCTTCCATCCTCTATGTGTTCTCTTCAGCAACCAAGCTTTGATTTTTTTTTTTGTGTGCTGGCGAAATGTCTTTTAACATGAAAGTTGTACTCATCCCCATTACCCCCCTTTCCTCACCCCTCCACATCCACTTACTCTCTTTGACCCTCTGCCAAAAACTCTATTTCTTACCACTTAGCCACCTTCATCTCATTGCCCCATGTTTCAGGTACTGTAAGTTCTTGGTGTTCAAAGCCCCTAAGGTTATGTAAACAGTACTTTTAATTTATCTTCTTTTTTCTTTAGAGCTTTGTTTTCAGGTTCATTAGGGACTTCCTCTGGGTGTAATTACCAAGGTTCTGTTTTGAGTGTGCCCACCTTCCCCCAGCCACAGAGCTTCTGAGGTTTCTTTCACATTTAAAGTATCTGCCTGCAACTCATCAATTGTGATTCTATTTTGAGGCATTTCCTGGAGTGAGTGCCTGCATCACTATTCTTTGGCTTTCCACTGCACCTTTTGCCAGAAGGTGAAATATGATAGAAGAAAAGATTATTACTAGATCTGAACCTAGTACTGGAGCACAGAGTCTGCAAGCAGATGCCGTGACTGTGGCCTGCAGTTCCCTCTCCTGAAAAACTTGGTTGTGGTGACATCAACTGCGTGTTTGAGGCTGCTGTAGATGTCTGTCTCTCATACCGCAAAGGTGCACTCTTTTCCTTCCCATCTGGCTCCATTAACGAGAGCCACCAGCCCCATGGGATGCTGCTTCCTCCGGCTGAGACGAGGCCTTGGCAAAGAAACCTGCCTTCTGGGCTGTCACAGGGGGGCCAACTCTCACCTCTGGCTCAGGCAATGGTTCAAATGAAACTCAAATTATGATCATCGAGCATTTGATTAAAGCTAACATTGATTGGAATTCACAGGTCAGAATGGGAAAATTAATTTCCCTCGGGTTGCAGTGCCATAGCTAATGAGCAACCACCTGCTGTCCCCATGACACTTGCTGATTCTGCAGGCTTAACAACCCCATGGGCTGCTGGGAGGCAACAGATGTGCCATATGTGAAAGGACCTGATTTTCCCTGGGTTCAAAAAGGGGCTTCATAATTGGCCCAGGTCCCAAGATGGTAAGATGTAAATGCCACCTGAGCTCAGAGAAGCTGAGTGTGTGACATTGGCCACAGGTAGTATGTGTCATTTATATTGGCCATCAGCCTTGTAAAGCCAGCAGCCAGGGCCACCATCACAGCCGCCTGGCCCATGCAGGTTCGCATTGGATTCGGACAGTCGGTAAAGAAACAATGGAGCCAAAAACTGATGGGCCATAGTCTTTAATTCTAGCTTGCACCCGGCGGGCAAGTAAAAACACACACTGGGCTCCAAAACCCACTCACATTCAGTGCTCACAAAGCCACTGACTTATCCGAGTTTCCTAGAATCAAAGGTTTCTAGCTCACCAGCCTTATTCTCCTCAGTTCCCCATCTCCTTCCTTATCCCAGATACAAACTGCACAAGCTCTCTGCTCTGCTCCCTCTGCTCTCTCAGGCTAATCATCCCAGGAACCAAGAGAGCAAGCTCCTGTTCTGCCCCCATTTTATAGTGTAGATTCAAAACCTTTAATCCAATATACAAAGTCACTTCTGAGACATGATTGGATTGTACCGCCCCACATCAAAAAGGGTGGGAAAGGCTTAATCCCAAAACCAAGCCCCAGGCTACAACGATCCTGCCTGCCCCCAACACACATTAATATCACCTTGGCAACAGCCTCCACGTGGGCAGCGTTATCTTTTACAAAGTGAGCATAATACATTTTATCTGCCCAACAAGCCTCTATTGGATCTGCTCCTGAGTGCCAGGTTAACCTCCAATTGTTAGTCCTTGCCAACCAGACACTTCCCTGAAAGGCAAGAGCTTCCATAGTGTAAAGCCAGTAGCCACAACCACCATCAGAGCAGCCTGGCCCATACAGGCTCGCATTAGATTTGGACAGATGGTAATGAAACAACGGAGCCAAGAACTGGTGGGCCATTACCTTTAATCCTAGCTTGCACCCAGTGGGCAAGTAATACACACAGTGGGAAAACACTTCCTTTTCCATTCAGGGCTCCCAAAGCCACTGACTTATCCGAGTTTCCTTGAATCAAAGTTTTCTACCTCACCAGCCTTATTCAACTCTGTTCCCCATCTCCTTCTCTCTGTACAAACTCTGCACAAACTGGCTTCTCCTTTAGCATTCTGCCATTTTAGCTGCTTCTCTCCTCTCTTCCACATGGCCTTTCTCTGCTCTCCTCTCTAATGCTAATCTCAGGAATGGAGAGAGAGCAAGCTCCCGGTCTGCTGCACTTTATAGTGTAGAAATCCAAACCTTTAATCCAATATACAAACAAGGAAGTCTCTGATACAAAGTCACTTATCTGAGGCATAATGGGATTCCTCATGAGAGTGCACCACCCCACAATCATGCAATCAGTCAAGAGTGGGGGAAAAGCTTAGTCTTAAAACTAAGCTTTAGGCTATAATGACCTGTCCTGCTTATAGTGTGTCCCCCACACCCAATTCAAACTATAAGCGAGCAAACATATATGTCATATTTATACACTTATTTGACCAACACACAGGATGAAATAGTGCAGCCAGTTCAGGCTGCCAATGAGACCTGTCCATTTTAATTTTTAATTCAGGCCCTGGCTGGTTGGCTCAGTAAATAAAGTGTCGGCCCAGTGTATGGATGTTCTGGGTTTGATTTCCAGTCAGGGCACATGAAAGAAGTGACCATCTGCTTCTCTCCCCCTTCTCTCCCACTTCCCCTCTCACAGCTATTGGCTTGATTAGTTCAAGTGTTGGCCCTGGGCACTAAGTATAGCTTGTTGGTCTGAGCATCAGATTCAGGTGCTAAAAATAGCTCAGTTGATTTGAGCATTGGCCCAAGATGGGTTTCTGGTTAGATTCTGGTCAGGGAGCATGCAGGGGTCTGTCTCACTATCTCCCCTCCTCTCACTTAAAAAAAAAAAAAAAGATCTTTTTTCTCTCTCTCTCCTGTCTCCAAATTCAAGAAACAAAATCTTAAAAAATGGTTTTGTTTTTTTTTTAATTTAGCCTAGATCATTTCTGAGTTGGGATTTTGATTATTCCATTTCCAAGACTCTCCTTGCTGAATGGAGCCACTGGGATGTGGGCATCTTGGCCCAGCCACCTCTGGTTCTGTCTGCACTTGAAGGCAGGTGCAGGTGAGGGCCCAGGGCTTTGTCCCCCAGCAGTTACTTCCTGTTCACCTGTCTCTGGGGGAGTGTGTGTGGGGGGGAGGTGGAGCACAGAGGAAGAGACTGGAATCCAGAGAACAAGGGCACATGGAAGTAGAGACCTAAATATTGGTGAGCCAAGCTGAGGGGTTATGGAATGAGGGTCTGGAGGAAGAGGGAGGTCAAAGCAGCAGGCCAGCAGCCAGGATCAGGGCCAGGTGAAGCAGTAGCCAGGACAACACCGTCTCTCCATTCATTTCAGAGCTAGAATCTGGAAAGATGGCCTTCAACCCTTCCACACTGTACTCCTGGATATATTGTGAATAGTTTGTTCAAAGTTTTAGGGTCTTCCAGGATGAACTGATGGTAGTAGTTATGTGGGCTCACCCTTTGTTCATCTTAAGCAGCTGAGGAGACCTCCCAAAAAGCAGCTGAATTAAAAAAAAACAAAACCCATTTTTTAAGATTTTGACAGACCCCTGCATGCTCCCTGACCAGGGTTTAGGTGAGGTCTCTGTTCTTTACAAAATTTCTGTTACTAGTCAATAAATAGTAATGGCTAATGATTACTCAGAAGCCCATGTAGGAGGAGAGGGTATGAAAGGGGCATGGAAAAATTTACAGAAAAGCAAAGGGACACATTTAAAGAGAGAAGAATATGGAATAAGAGTACAATTTAGATAGGTCTGTTTCAGTGTTGTAAGGTACCAAGAAGCTTCAAAATTAATATTGATATTCTAGGAGGAAAAGGTCAGGCTCTCCTGTCCTTTCTTTGGAAAAATGGAGGAAAAAAAAAATAGAAGTCTCCTGACTTACAAGGATGAATAAGGTCATTTGGTTTTAAGTTCTCTGAAAGGATTAAGGTTATCTGAGGAACTCTCTTTCTCTTTCAATAAGAGGTAAATTTACATACCACCCTACACTGATCCTAGCTCTCCCTCCCTTCCTGGAATCCTGAGATTAACATGCACCTCTAGGCAAAGGAGGAGAGATAGATACTGAGAGGATTTGTGAATGTTGATTATATTACCTTGAAAGTTTTAACATTCTTTGTAAATCCCCTAGACAAATGTTGTAATCTTGTTAATGATTGTGTCATGCTGTCATGCCCCCCCCAACCTGTATGTGGTCAAAGGGTAAATAACCAACCTCTGAAATATACTTGGGGGCACACGGTTTGGGTCTGCTATGCCCTGTGTCAGCCATATGCTACCGGCATATTTAACAAATCTTCTCCTTCAATAAAACTCTCCAAACTTCATCTGGACTTGGTGTCTCTATGTAAAACCAATGAAGTGAGGTACAGTGTCTTTCAGAATCTGGGGTACAGTACTTTACAACACCAGAAGTTACCAGCCAGGTGGCCCAATATTGGAGAGTTATCTTGGGTTTTCTAGAAGTTTATTTGCTTAAAAAAACTTCCTAAATCAGACTCTCCAGAGGGGTCAGCATGGTTTGACACACATCTGTTATTTGTAAGAAATGCAGTTTTATTGTGTGTAAGAAAATGAAATAGATTACACTGTTTCTCAGCTTTTTCAAGAATGATGGTGTAAAGCCAGTATCCACGGCCAGGGCCACCATCAGAGCAGCCCAGCCCTTGCAGGTTCGCATTGGATTCGGACAGTCGGTAAAGAAACAATGGAGCCAAAAACTGGTGGGCCATAGTCTTTAATTCTAGCTTGCACCCGGCAGGCAAGTAAAAAACACACACTGGGCTCCAAAACCCACTCACAGTCAGTGCTCACAAAGCCACTGACTTATCCGAGTTTCCTAGAATCAAAGGTTTCTAGCTCACCAGCCTTATTCTCCTCAGTTCCCCATCTCCTTCCTTATCCCAGATACAAACTCTGCACAAACTGGCATCTCACTCAGCACTCTGCCATCTTGGCTCCGTCTCCTGGCCACATGGCCTCTTTCTGCTCTCTGCTCTGCTCCCTCTGCTCTCTCATGCTAATCATCCCAGGAACCAAGAGAGCCAGCTCCCGTTCTGCCCCCATTTTATAGTGTAGATTCAAAACCTTTAATCCAATATACAAAATAGGGAAGTCTCTAATACAAAGTCACTTCTCTGAGGCACGATTGGATTGTACCACCCCACATCAAAAAGGGTGGGAAAGGCTTAATCCCAAAACCAAGCCCCAGGCTACAACGATCCTGCCTGCCCCCAACACACATTAATATCACCTTGGCAACAGCCTCCACGTGGGCAGCGTTATCTTTTACAAAGTGAGCATAATACATTTTATCTGCCCAACAGATGGTCATTCTCTTCCTTTATTTTTAACCCTTATTAATAGCAAAATAGAACTAGCCAGAGGAAGGGACATAAAGGAATATGTGTTGACCTCTGGTTCCACCTAGATGAAGTAGTCCCCTTACTCCCAAGCCCAGCCTCTTATAACTAAGAATCCCTTGATGTAACACAACAAACAAGTGTAGGAACACTCTGAAAGGGTGGAAATAAGGCGACAAAAAAAGAGCCTAGGAGTCTTGGGATTTATAGAGTGACTCACAGCGTCGAGTTCCCTGGGTTTCTCCATCATTCCCACGTATCCTGGTGAGGGTGCTGCAAGAGCCTCCAAACTAGACTCACCAACAGGCACACACACAAAGAAAAGCTCTAAGAAAAAACCATTTTTATAGCATTTTAACTATTATGAACAATCCAGATGATATAGAGATGTTTACTTGAAACCTGTGTTCTTGTGGACCAATGTCACCCCATTAAATTTGACTTCTAAAAAAAAAAGAAAAACCTGTTTTCCCCCACTCAAAAGACAAGGAAAATGTTGGGCTAACAATAAAATGAAGACTTTTAGGAAATACCTATCCCACCCCAGAAAAACACCAGTGGGCTGAACAGGGTTCTACCAGTGACATGTGTACCTGTTCCGCCTGCAGAAGCTGACTGAGGCACTGCCACTTCCTGGTCCAGTGGTATGAGCACCTGGCTGAGAGCTGGAAGCCAACCCTGCATTGCCCTGGCAAAGAAAATCCAAATAAGACAAACACAAGGAAATCATAATTAAATTTCTTAATGTCAAAGTTAAATGTCTAAAAACCAAAAACAAAGAAAGAAATCTTGAAAGAAGCAGAGAGAAATGACACCTTACTTATGGAGAACATCTATTTAACAGTAGTTATCTTATCCAAAACCATGGAGGCTGAAATGGAGGCCATTTTTTAAGTACTGAAATAAATAAACTGTTAATCATACATTTTATACCCATCAAAAATATTCTTCACGAATGAGAAAAATATTCTTTGATGAAGGAAAACTTAGAGAATTTGTCACCAATTAAAAAGACATAGGCCACCTGACCAGGCAGTGGTGCAGTAGATAGAATGTCAACCTGGGATGCTTAAGACCCCTGTTTGAAACTCTGAGGTTGCCAGCTTGAGCATGAGCTCACTCATCCAGCTTGAGCACAGGCTCCCCAGCTTGAGCATGGGGTTGCCAGCTTGAGTGTGGGATAATAGACATAACCCCATGGTTGCTGGTTTGGACCCAAAGGTTGATGACTTGAGCAAGGGGTCACTGGCTCAGACGGAGTCCCCTGGTCAAGGCATACATGAGAAAACAATCAGTCAACAGTTAAAGTGATGCAACTATGAGTTGGTGCTTCTCATCTCTCTCCCTTCCTGTCTGTCTGTTCCTGTATGTCCTACTATCTGTCTCTGTGTCTCTATCTTGCTAAAAAAAAAAAAAAATGTGTGAAATCATCCAGTTACAAGACTTGTTTGTAGGGAATTTTTTTATTACTGATTTTATTATTATTATTATTATTATTATTATTTTGTATTTTTTCCAAAGTTAGAAGTGAGGAAGCAGTCAAGACAGACTCCCACATGCGCTGGACCAGGATCCACCTGTCATGCCTACCAGGGGGTGATGCTCTGCCCATCTGGGGCATTGCTCCATTGTGGCCAGAGCCATTCTAGCACCTGAGGCAGAGGCCATGGAGCCATTCTCAGCCCCCAGGCCAACTTTTGCTCCAATAGAGCCTTGGCTGCGGGAGGGGAAGAGAGAGAGATAGAGGAAGGAGAGGGGAAAGACTGGAGAAGCAAATAGGCTCTTCTCCTATGTGCCCTGACCAGGAATCAAACCTGGGACTTCCACACAGCGGGCTAACACTCTACCAGTGAGCCAACCAGCCAGGGCCTATTATTATTATTTTTTAAGTGAGGGTAGGGGAGATACAGAGAGAGATTCCTACATATGCCCTGACGAGGCTCCACCCAGCAACTCCCATCTGGGGCCAATGCTCTGCCTATTTAGGGCCATGCTTGCAACTGAGCTATTTTTAACACCTGAGGCAGAGGCTCCATGGAGCCAACCTCAGCACCCAGGGCTAACATGCTTGAATCAGTTGAGCCATGGCTGTGAGAGGAGAAGAAAGAGAAAGAGAGAAGGGGGAGCAGGGTTGGGGGGGGGAGAAGCAGATGGTTCTGTGTGCCTTGATCAGGGATCAAGTCCAGGACTTCCACATGCGGGGCTGAGGCTCTACCACTATGCAAACTGGCCAGGGCCACAATTCTGTTAGTTGTAATCGGTTTTTTGGGTTTTTTTTCTCCAGATTTTGTTTCCTTTTGATTTAGTTTTGGAAGATTGCATGTTTCTAGGAATTTATGCATTTCTACCAGATTGTCTAGTTGGCAACAATTGTTCCTAATAATTTTTTATACTTCTTTGTTGTTCTATGGTATCAGTTGTTACTTCTCTTCTTTCAATTCTGATTTTATTTATTTGAGTCCATTCTCTTTGTTTCTTAATGAGTCTGGTTAAAGGTTTAAAAATCTTGTTTATCTCTTCCAAAAAACAGCTCCATGTTTCATTGATCTTTTATGTTGTTTTTTAGGCTCCATTTCATTTACAGTCGTCCCTTGCCATATCATGGTTCACTTTTCACGGTCTTACTGTATCATGGATTTTTAAATTGTATATATTTAATTTTGTATCATGGATTTTTTGCTATATCGCAGAATTTTGTAGTATATAGGTATTTTTATATATTATTTTAATGATTTTTGAAGTAAAATAAGCATTTTCTAGCCTAAAAAATTGAAAACAATATAAAAAGTGTAAAAAATATAAATTAAAACATATTAAAAGAATAGTAAATAAAAATAAAATAAGTAGCATACACTAGATGTGTAGACAAAGACTTGCACGTATGAAAAACAGAGCTACGGCTGCTTCCGCTTGAGTTAGTTTGCAGGCCTGGGCGCTCATTCCCATGTGGGAAAGGTTAATAACAGTGTGGGAAAGGTTTATAAGAGTGTGGGGAAGGTTTATAAAGCCTTAAAATATATGTAAATAATAAAATAAATATAAGGTTGTTACTTCGCGGATTTTTGCCTATTGCGAGGGGTTCTGGAACCTAGCCCCTGCAATAGATGAGGGACCACTGTATATCTGCTCTGATCTTTATTATTTTCTTTCTTCTACTCACTTTGAACTTTGTTGTTCTTTTTCTAGTTCCTTTAGGATGATGTAAGGTTAAATTTTTCATTTCAGTTTTTTTGGGGTTTTTTTTTTTGGTAACCTGAGGTAGATCTGCAATGCTATGAATTTCTCTTGCAGAGCCGCTTTTGCTGTGTCCCAAAGATTTGGGACTGTTGTGTTTTTATTTTCCTTTGTCTCAAGGTATCTTTTGATTTTATTCCTTGAACTCATTGTTAACTGATTCATTATTTAGTAACATGTTATCTAGCCTCCACGTTTGTGTGTTTTTCAGTTTTTCTCTCATAACTGACTTCTCATTTCATACCATTATGGTTGAAGAAGATGCTTGATGTAGTTTAAATTTTTAATAATTTATTGAGACTTGTTTTGTATCCTAATGTGGTTTATCTTAGAGAATGTTCCATGTGCACTGTGTATTCTGTATACACTGCTGCTTTGGGCTGGAATGCTCTTAAAATATCAAGTAAATCCATCTGGCCTAGTGTGTCATTTAAGGCCATTGTTTCCTTGTTGATTTTCTGTCTGGAAGAGTTATCCATTGATGTCAATGAGATGTTAAATTTCCTGCTATGACCATATTACTGTCAATCTTTCCCTTTATGTCCATCAAGATTTGCTTTCTATATTTTAGTGAGCCTTTTTTTTTTTTTAATTATTTTTATTTATTTATTCATTTGAGAGAGAGAGAGAGAGAGAGAGAGAGAGAGAGAGAAGGGGGGGAGGAGCAGGAAGCAGCTTTGACTCCCATATGTGCCTTGACCGGGCAAGCCCAAGTCTCCGAACCGGCAACCTCAGCATTCCAGGTCGATGCCTTATCCACTGTGCCACCACAGGTCAGGCTTTAGTGAGCCTTTTTTGAGTGTATGAATATTTACAAGGGTTATAGCCTCTTGTTGGGTTGATTCCTTTATCATTATGTAGTGTCCTTCTTTGTCTCTTATTATAGCATTGTTTTATGGTTCATTTTGTCTGATATAAATATTGCTAACACAGCTTTTTTTTTCATGAAATACCTTTTTTCAGTCTCTGTGTGTCATTTATTCTGAGACTGGTCCCTTGTAGATAGCATATATATGCTTTCTTTTTTTTATCCATTCAAATGTCCTATATCTTTTGATTGAAGCAATTAACCTATTTATATTTAAAGTAACTATTTATAAGTATGTATTTATTGCCTTTATATTCTTAAAATTATGTTTTTCTTTTTATTTTCTTTCTTCTTCTTAAAAGTCCCTTTAACAATTTCTGTAATGCTCATTCGATGGTAATAAACTCCTTTAGCTTTTTCTTGTCTGGGAAGCTTTATTATTTCTCCTTTGATTTTAAATGATAATGTTTGGGGTAAGTACTCCTAGTTGTAAGTCCCTGCTTTTTATCATTTTGAGTATTTCGTGTTAATTCCTTCTGACCTAAATATTTTTGTTGAGAAATCAGCTTACAGTCATGGAAGCTTTCTTGTAGGTAACCAACTTTTATTCTTTGTTGCTTTTAAGAGTCTCTGTTTGTCTTTACCCTTTGGCATTTCAATTATGATGTGTCTTGGTGTGGGCCTCTTTGGGTTCATGTTGTTCAGGACTCTCTGTGCTTCCTGGATTTTTGTGTCTTTTCCCTTCATCAAGTTAGGTGAAGGGAAAGTTTTTAGTCATTATTTTCAAATAAATTCTCAATCCCTTGCTTTTTCTCCCCCCCCCTTTTTTATTCCTATGATATGGATGTTGTTATACCAGATGTTGTCTCAGAAGTCCCTTAAACTAATTTTTTTAAAAATTTATTGATTTTGCTGCTCTCATTGGGTGTTTGCTGTTGCTTTGTCTTCCATATTGCTGATTTGATCCTCTGCTTCATCTAACCTCTTGTTGATTCTTTCTAGTGCGTTCTTCATTTCAGATATTGTTGTCTTCATTTCTGACTAGTTCTTTTTTTATGGTTTTTATATTATATTTTATGCTTACTATCTCTTTAAGTTTTCATTGAGTTCATCTTTTCTTTCCCTAAGTTCCTTGAGCAATCTTTAAAAAGAATTTTTTTTTTTTTAGTTTGATTTTAGTGAGAGGAAAGGAGAGAGGAAGAGAGACAGGAACATTGAGCTGTTCTTCTGTGTGCCTTGACTGGATATCAAACCCTTGAGTAAGCTTATAGCCATTGTTTTGAACTCTGTGTCTGGTTAATTGCTTACCTTCATTTCATTTAGTTCTTTTTCTGGGGATTTCTTCTATACTTTTATTTGGAGCATGTTTCTTTGTCTCCTCATTTTGGCTACTTCTCTGTATTTGTTTTTGTGTATTGGGTAGATCTGCTATGTCTCTCAATCTTGGTATGGTGGTTTTATTTAGGAGGTTTCTTGTGGAAATAAGGGGCTCACTTGAGCTAGGTGCTTTAGCAAAGTTCCTTGTATAGGTTATGTCATCTCTCATAGTTGATTCTTGATAGTTGTTGGCAACCATTGGTGGGGTTGACCCTCAGGCTGGCTAAGAGACTAACCCTGACCACAGTGTATGAGCTACTGTGTGGGTGCCAACTCACAAAGCACAATTCACCCAGCAGGGGCTGTTGCCTGTCAAGATTTTTCTTTAAGTTGCCACTTGTGGAGTTATATGAGTCATGCTCCGATGTAGTCTGAAGCTTAACTCTTAATTCTGAGTATGTTGGCTCTGGGGCTCATGGGAGGAACTTCAGTGTAGATCAATGTCAGGCACTGCCTGTGACTAGCCCCAGGCTACCTGTTTGGAACTACAAAGTGACCCACGACAGTGGCTGCCTCTACTTGGCCTCCGTGTGTGAGGGAGGTGTTAAATTGCATACTAAAGCAGTTTTCACCAATAATGAGCCTGGGGCAGGTCAGCAAAAGGTCCAAAGTACCTGATATTTTCTTCTGCTTGCCTGTTGCCTATTAGGCTTAGTCATTTAACACTTCTGGTGGTACATGAGATGTGTGAGATAAGTTCACAAAGAGTCACCAGGAAGGGGCAAGTGGTGTTTACCAGGCTGATACAGATTCAACCTCAGTGCCAGTTCTAAGTCCGAGGCCACTCAGCAAATGCCTCAGGGTACACCAAGGCCAGTCATCATCCACTGGGGACCTGCCAACCTTTGTGATGGGGTGGGGTCTCACGGAGCTTATAGTGTAAGGCTTACAGAATTCATCATGCTAAAATAGACCGGCCCTGGCTGGTTGGCTCAGCGGTAGAGCGTCGGCCTGGCGTGCAGGGGACCCGGGTTCGATTCCCGGCCAGGGCACATAGGAGAAGCGCCCATTTGCTTCTCCACCCCACCCCCTCCTTCCTCTCTGTCTCTCTCTTCCCCTCCCGCAGCCAAGGCTCCATTGGAGCAAAGATGGCCCGGGCGCTGGGGATGGCTCCTTGGCCTCTGACCCAGGTGCTAGAGTGGCTCTGGTCGCGGCAGAGCGACGCTCTGGAGGGGCAGAGCATCGCCCCCTGGTGGACAGAGCGTCGCCCCTGGTGGGCGAGCCGGGTGGATCCCGGTCGGGTGCATGCGGGAGTCTGACTGTCTCTCCCCGTTTCCAGCTTCAGAAAAATACAAAAAAAAATAATAAAAAATAAAAATAGACCAATATTAGGTTGTGTGGAGGGACAGCTCTGTACAGAAATGGTGGCACTGGGTAGGTATGTGAGGAAAGATGGCCCCTGCTCTAGAGCCCCCTCAAGCCAGTCTCTTCCTATTTGTCTCTGCCGCCTCACATCTTCCCAAATCTCCTCATGTGCCCTCCAAGAAAGTCTGCCACAGCTAACAGACTCTTCTGCAGTGTGCAAGCATGGCAGTGTGAGACCACTAGAGATACCTTGGGGCTCCAAAGGCTTAAGGGTCACTCAGGGGTGTCCCTTGGACAGCAGGGTCCAGGAAGCCACAGCTTGTCTTTGTGCCAGCAGCAGAGGCCATGAGGCCCATGTTGCCCACAGCTCACCTTGTCCCTTGCAGGTGTGGGTGTGGGTAGGGACTCTGCCACAGAGAGCCCATTTGCATTCTGAAAGCTGAGTGGCTCTCTGTGTCGGAGCCTCGCATGCTATGTGACCCCTTCATCCTCTGGCTGCTTAGGGTGCCGGCTTGACAGACAGCTACAGCTGAATGGGGAGCATCAGATGCGAGCCAGTCTTTTTTAAAAACCCACATTTTTATTGTAGTTTCTGCCAAGGTGCACTACACTGCTGGCCCTGCTCTCCCTTGAGTGACCCCCTCCATAGGGCAGTGAATTCATCCCCAAATGGAACCATTCCACTGTGAGGAAAGGTGGTGTCTGGGAAGCTTTGTGTCCTGGCCTCAGCAATCTTTTCCTGTGATATTTTTAGGCTCTCTGAATGAATGCAAAGAGGCAATTATGCAATTGACCTGAGACAATTGCATAAATGTGATGTTTACTCAGTTTTCTGTCCTAATTCCATCATTCCTGACCTGCTTTCACTCAGGTCCTCTGTTGTTCTGCACTCATGCCTTCATTTTTGTGATGTGGCTCATTAAACCATTGAACGGCAACTGTTTTTGTTCAGGGAGTTGAGCCAGGAAGCATGGGGCAATGACCTGTCAGGACAGGGAACATCCTATCAGGAATTGGGAGTGATTATCTTTCTAGACTGGGTGATTATGATAAATGCTGTGGGCCTCTAAAGAGTTAGAAGGGTAGGATTGATTGGGGTGGAGGCAATGGAGCGAGAGAGGAAACAGAGCAGGTCTCTAAGGTGGGCAAGGAGGGAGGGGGATGGAAGAGTGAGTTCTAGGGAAGCCAGTGGGGGTAGTGAGTCGGGGCAGAGCCAGAGAGAGTACGGTCTCCTTTGGTGTCAGGTTGGCCTCTGTCTTGAGCACAGTGAGCGCATTCAGTGGGGGATAGAAAGCGGGCCTCACTGATCACAGCAACCAGGGGCATGAGGCACAGGTGGTGTCAGAGGGGAGGAAATGGTGGGCAGTGTACAATGTGGGACACAGGACCTACTTGGCTTCATTGTTCTGAAGAGTGGAAAGTGAGTTAGAGGACCCTTATCCAAAGCTTGGACACATGAGTGGCTTTCAGTCAAGATGAATTCCAAGGAATTAAGAGCCTGCACAATCATCAGAGAGCTCAGAGACTCAGAAGTGCTCCCCACCCAACGGTCAGTGTCAAGGAGTCAGGGAGCTGCCCCCTCCTGCCAACCACTGTCATCACCACACATTCTCTGGCACAGACACGTGATACCCGGCGTGGAAACACCTTGTCTGCTGGGCCTGTTTGCCAGCCACCCAGCTACAGGACGACGAACCTGTCCTTGGCACAACCTACACCTGACGCCCGCATCTTCTTGGCAGAACCTGAACTGTGCCCGAAGCCTGGGAAGTGGCAGTTATGGCTCCAAATCCACATAGCAAAGGGGTGGGCTCTGGTACCAGAAGTGCTGTGTCCCAGAGTGTTAGTGGACAGTGGGAGCATTTTGCTGCCCACAGACCTGAGGGCATTATTCCACCCAGGCGGCTGGGACTGATACAGTCCCTGGCTGCTGGGACTGAGCAAGTCGGGCAGACTTGCTCTACCTCATCTAATGAGGGCTACGTGTCCATATGGTAGTTAAACATTTTGATAACGTGTCTTCTTTTTTTTTTTTAATCTTATTTTTATTAATTTTAATGCACTGACATTGATAATTCAGGGTACATATGTTCCGAGAAAACATCTCCAGATTATTTTGACCTTTGATTATGCTGCATACCCCTCACTCAAAGTCAAATCGTCCTCTGTCACCTTCTATCTGGTTTTCTTTGTGCCCCTACCCTCCCCCCACTCCCTCCCTTTCCTTCCTCGCCTTCTTCCCACCCCTCCACCCCACTCCCTCTTACCATCACATTCTTGTCCATGTCTCTGAGTCCCATTTTTATGTCCCATCTATGCATGGGTTCATATAGTTCTTAGTTTTTTTCTGATTTACTTATTTCACTCCGTATAATGTTATCAAGGTCCATCCATGTTATTGTAAATGATCCGATGTCATCATTTCTTATGGCTGAGTAGTATTCCATAGTATATATGTACCCAAACTTTTTAATCCACTCATCCTCTGACAGACACTTGGGCTGTTTCCAGATCTTCGCTATTGTGAACAATGCTGCTATAAACATGGGGGTGCATTTCTCCTTCTAGAACCGTTCTATGGTGTCCTTGGGGTATATTCCTAAAAGTGGGATGGCTGGGTGAAAAGGTAGTTCGATTTTTAATTTTTTGAGGAATTTCCATACTGTTTTCCACAGAGGCTGCACCAGTCTGCATTCCCACCAGCAATGCAGGAGGGTTCCCTTTTCTCCACATCCTTGCCAGCACTTATTCTGTGTTGTTTTGTTGATGAGCGCCATTCTAACCGGTGTGAGGTGATATCTCATTATGGTTTTAATTTGCATTTCTCTAATAATTAATGATGTTGAGCATTTTTTCATATGCCTATTGGCCATCTGTATATCCTTTTTGGAGAAGTGTCTATTCATTTCTTTTGCCCATTTTTTGATTGGATTGTTTGTCTTTCTGGTGTTGAGATTTACAAGTTCTTTATAAATTTTGGTTATTAACCCCTTATCAGACATACTGTCAAATATGTTCTCCCATTGTGTAGTTTGTCTTTTTATTCTGTTCTTATTGTCTTTGGCTGTGCAAAAGCTTTTGAATTTGACAAAGTCCCATTTGTTTATCCTATTTTTTATTTCCCTTGTCTGTGGAGATAAATCAGCAAATATATCGCTGCGAGAGATGTCGGAGAGCTTACTGCGTATGTTTTCTTCTAAGATGCTTACATGTTTCATGCCTTACATTTAAGTCTTTTATTCATTTTGAGTTTATTTTTGTGAATGGTGTAAGTTGGTGGTCTAGTTTTATTTTTTTGCAGGTTGCTGTCCAGTTTTCCCAACACCATTTGTTAAAGAGGCTGTCTTTACTCGATTGTATTTTCTTACCTCCTTTGGCAAATATCAGTTGTCCATAGAGCTGTGGGTTTATTTCTGGGTTCTCTGTTCTGTTCCATTGATCTATGTGCCTGTTCTTATGCCAGTACCAGGCTGTTTTGAGTACAATGGTCTTGTAGTATAGCTTGATATCAGGAAGTGTGATACCTCCCCCTTATTCTTCTTTTATTTATTTATTTTTATTTATTTTTTATTTTTCTGAAGCTGGAAACGGGAGAGACAGTCAGACAGATTCCCGCATGCGCCCAACGGGGATCCACCCGGCACACCCACCAGGGGCGACGCTTTGCCCACCAGGGGCGACGCTCTGCCATGACCAGAGCCACTCTAGCGCCTGGGGCAGAGGCCAAGGAGCCATCCCCAGCGCCCGGGCCATCTTTGCTCCAATGGAGCCTCGGCTGCGGGAGGGGAAGAGAGAGACAGAGAGGAAGGAGGGGGAGGGTGGAGAAGCAAATGGGCGCCTCTCCTATGTGCCCTGGCCGGGAATCGAACCCGGGTCCCCCGCACGCCAGGCTGATGCTCTACCACTGAGTCAACCGGCCAGAGCTTTATTCTTCTTTTTTAAGATTGCTGAGACTATTCGTGTTCTCTTTTGGTTCCATATAAATTTTTGGAATATGTGATCTATATCTTTAAAGTATGTCATTGGTATTTTAATTGGTATTGCATTAAATTTATAAATTACTTTGGATAATATAGACATTTTAATGATGTTTATTCTTCCTAACCATGAGCATGGTATATGCTTCCACTTGTTTGTATCTTCCTTGATGTCTTTTATCAATGTTTTATAATTTTCCGAGTACAAGTCTTTAGTCTCCTTGGTTAAATGTATTCCTAGGTACTTTATTTTTCTGGTTGTAATAGTGAAGGGGTTTGTTTCCTTAATTTCTCTTTCTGACTGTTCATTATTAGTGTATAAAAATGCCTCTGATTCTGAGTATTAATTTTATATCCTGCCACCTTGCTGAATTCATTTATCAGGTCCAGTAGTTTTTTGACTGAGACTTTAGGATTTTTTATATACAATATCATATCATCTGCAAATAATGATAGCTTTACTTCTTCTTTTCCAACTTGAATGCCTTTTATTTCTTCTTCTTGTCTGATTGCTGTGGCTAGGACTTCCAGGTCTATGTTGAATAAGAGTGATGAAAGAGGACACCCCTGCCTTGTTCCTGATCTTAAGGGTATTGCTTTTAATTTTTTCCCATTGAGTATGATGTTGGCTGTGGGTTTCTCATAGATGGCTTTTATCATGTTGAGGTATGTTCCCTGTATTCCCACTTTGCTGAGAGTTTTGATCATGAATGGGTGCTGGATTTTATCAAATGCTTTTTCTGCATCTATTGAAATTATCATGTGGTTTTTCTCCTTCCTTTCATTTATGTGATGAATAACATTGATAGATTTGCGAATATTGTACCAGCCTTGCCTCCCCAGCATAAATCCCACTTGATCATGGTGTATGATTTTTTCCATATATTGTTGGATCCGGTTTGCTAATATTTTGTTGAGGATTTTAGCATCTATATTCTTCAGGGATATTGGCCTATAATTTTCTTTCTTTGTGTTGTCTTTGCCTGGTTTTGGAATCAGAATTATGCTCGCCTCATAAAAAGAACTTGGAAGTCTTCCTTCCTCTTGAATTTTTTTTTTTTTTTTTGTATTTTTCTAAAGCTGGAAACGAGAGAGACAGTCAGACAGACTCCCTCATGCGCCCGACCAGGATCCACCCGGCACGCCCACCAGGGGGTGACGCTCTGCCCACCAGGGGGTGATGCTCTGCCCCTCCGGGGCATCGCTCTGTTGCGACCAGAGCCACTCTAGCGCCTGGGGCAGAGGCCAAGGAGCCATCCCCAGCGCCCGGGTCATCTTTGCTCCAATGGAGCCTCAGCTGCGGGAGTGGAAGAGAGAGACAGAGAGGAAGGAGAGGGGGAGGGGTGGAGAAGAAGATGGGCGCTTCTCCTGTGTGCCCTGGCCAGGAATCAAACCCGGGACTTCTGCAGGCCAGGCCGACACTCTACCACTGAACCAACTGGCCAGGGCTCCTCTTGAATTTTTTGAAATAGCTTGAGAAAGATAGGAGTTAGTTCTTCTTTGAATAGTTGGTAGAATTCATTTGTGAAGCCATCTGGCCCAGGACTTTTCTTTGTTGGGAGTTTTTTGATAACTGTTTCAATCTCATTTGTTGTAATCAGTCTGTTTAGGTTTTCTGATTCTTCCAGACTGATTTTTGGAAGATTGTATGTTTCAAGGAATTTGTCCATTTCATCTAGGTTGTCTAGTTTTTTGGCATACAGTTCTTCATAGTATTTTCTTACAATATTTTGTATTTCTGTTGTGTCAGTTGTTATTTCTCCCCTCTCATTTCTAATTTTATTTATTTGAGTCCTCTCTCTCTTTTTCTTCGTGACTCTAGTTAAAGGTTCATCAATCTTGTTTACCTTTTCAAAAAACCAGCTCCTAGTTTCATTGATCCTCTGTATTGTTTCTTTAGTCTCTATGTCATTTATTTTCACTCTGATCTTTATTATTTCCTTCCTTCTCCTACATTTAGGCTTTACTTGCTGTTCTTTTTCTAGTTCTTTTAGATGCAGAGTTAAGTTGTTCATTTGAGCTTTTTCTAGCTTCTTAAAGTGTGCCTGTAGTGCTATGAACTTCCCTCTCAATGCTGCTTTTGCTGTGTCCCATAAATTTTGAGTTCTTGTATGCTAGTTATCATTTGTTTCTAGGAATTTTTTTATTTCTTCTTTGATCTCATTCTTGATCCATTTGTTATTTAACAACCTGCTATTTAGTTTCCATGTGTTTGAGAATTTTTGAGCTTTTCTGTTGTGGTTGATTTCTAGTTTCATGCCATTGTGATTGGAGAAAGTGCTCAATATGATTTCAATCTTCTTAAATTTGTTGAGGCCGCTTTTGTGCCCTAACATGTGGTCTATCCTAGAGAATGTACCATGAGCACTTGAAAAGAATGTATATTCTGCTGCTTTAGGGTGAAAGGTTCTGTAGATATCTATTAAATCGAGTTGATCTAGTGTGTCCTTTATGTCTGCTATTTCTTTGTTAATTTTCTTTTCTGAGGAACTATCTAGTGATGTTAGTGGGGTATTAAAATCCCCTACTATTATAGTGTTGCTGTTGATCTCGCTCTTTATATCCATCAAAGTCTGCTTTATATATTTAGGTGCTCCTATATTAGGTGTATAGATATTTATAACGGTTATTTTTTGTTGTTGGATTGCTCCCTTTATCATTATGTAGTGAGCTTCTTTATCTCTTACTATTGCCTTTGTTTTAAAGTCCATATTGTCTGATATAAGTATTGCTACCCCAGATATTTTTTCATTTCCATTTGCGTGAAATTTTTTTCCCCATCCTTTTACCTTCAACCTATGTGCATCTTTTGTTTTAAGGTGTGTCTCTTGTAGACAGCATATGTACGGGTCCTGTTTTCTTATCCACGCAGCTACCCTATGTCTTTTGATTGGATCATTTAATCCATTTACATTTAAGGTTATTATTTACATGTAGTTGTGTATTGCCATTTTATTCTTTTTTTTTTTTTTTTTTTTTTGTATTTTTCTGAAGCTGGAAACGGGGAGAGACAGTCAGACTCCCGCATGCACCCGACTGGGATCCACCCAGCACGCCCACCAGGGGGCGACGCTCTGCTCACCAGGGGGCGATGCTCTGCCTCTCCGGGGCGTCGCTCTGTTGCGACCAGAGCCACTCTAGTGCCTGGGGCAGAGGCCAAGAAGCCATCCCAGCGCCCTAGCCATCTTTGCTCCAGTGGAGCCTCGGCTGCGGGAGGGGAAGAGAGAGACAGAGGCGAAGGAGAGGGGGAGGGGTGGAGAAGCAAATGAGCGCCTCTCCTGTGTGCCCTGGCCAGGAATCAAACCCGGGACTTCTGCACGCCAGGCCAATTCTCTACCACTGAGCCAACCGGCCAGGGCCACCATTTTATTCTTTATAGCTGTATTCCTCTTTTGCTATATTCTTTTCCCACTTTGATCTGTTTAAACCATGCCCCTTAACATTTCCTGCAGCATTCGTTTGGTTGTAATGAATTCCTTGAGTTGTTTTTTGTCTGGGAAACTTTTTATTTCTCCTTCAATTTTAAATGATAGCCTTGCTGGATAAAGTTGTCTTGGTTGTAGGTTCTTGTTCTGCATTACTTTGAATATTTCTTGCCATTCCCTTCTGGCTTCAAGTGTTTCTGTTAAGAAGTCTGATGTCATCCTTATGGGGGCTACTTTGTAGGTGATAGCCTTTTTTTCTCTTACACCTTTTAATATTTTCTCTTTATCACTTAGCTTTGGTATTTTAATTATGATGTGTCTTGGTGTAGGTTTCTTTGGGTTTCTTTTTAGTGGAGTTCTCTGTGCTTCTTGAATTTGTGAGAGTTTCTCATGCATTAATTTAGGAAAGTTTTCAGCTATGATATGATTGAATAAAGGCTCTATCCCTTGTTCTTTCTCTTCTCCTTCAGGAACCCCTATGATGCGGATGTTATTTCTCTTTATGTTGTCACAGAGCTCTCTCAGAGTTTCCTTAGACTTTTGGAGTCTCTTTTCTTTTTTCTTCTCTGCTTTCATGCCTTCATTGCAGTTGTCCTCCAACTCGCTGATTCTATCCTCAGCTCCATCCATCCTGTTTTTAATTCCTTCCATTGTGGTCTTCATTTCTGATATTGTATTTGTTATCTCCGACTGATTCTTTTTTAATATTTCAATATCTTTTTTTATACTTGCTATTTCTTTATGTAGGTGTTCGTGATGAACATCCACTGTTGTTCTATGATCCCTAAGCATCCTTACAGTCATTATTTTAAACTCCGCATCCGGAAGTTTGATTATTTCCATATCACTCAGTTCATCTCCTGAAGGTCTTTCTTGTGGTTTTATTTGGATTGCACTTCTTTGTCTTCTCATTGTGCCTGGGTGTCTGGGTGTTTTCTTTGTAGAGCTGGTTGAGTCTAGGCTTGGTGTTGTCCGCCTCTAGTTTTTGCTTGTGTTGTTTCTAAGTCTTCTTGGGTTTCCATCAGCTATTATTTGTAATCCACTTTAGGATTCCGGCTGCTTTGAAGTCTTTTTTTTTTTTTTTTTAATTAAATTTAATGCAGTGACATTGATAAATCAGGGTACATATGTTGAGAGAAAATATCTCTAGATAATTTTGACATTTGATTGTGCTGTATACCCCTCCCCCAAAGTTAAATT
Source organism: Saccopteryx leptura (assembly GCF_036850995.1). Classification (NCBI taxonomy): domain Eukaryota; kingdom Metazoa; phylum Chordata; class Mammalia; order Chiroptera; family Emballonuridae; genus Saccopteryx; species Saccopteryx leptura. The sequence goes on from NC_089505.1 coordinate 172,841,761, forward strand.
GTCTTCTGTCACCTTCTATCTGGTTTTCTTTGTGCCCCTCCCCTCCCCTAACCCCTCTCTCCTTCTTCACCCTCTCCCTCCTCCCCCAACCTCCCGCCCCTGTTGCCATCACATTCTTGTTCATGTCTCTGAGTCTCATTTTTATGTCCCTTCTATGTATGGATTCATCTTAGTTTTTTTTTTTTTTCTGATTTACTCATTTCACTCCGTATAATATTGTCAAGGTCCATCCATGTTATTGTAAATGATCCAATGTCATCATTTCTTATGGCTGAGTAGTATTCCATAGTATATATGTACCAAAGCTTTTTAATCCACTCGTCCTCTGACGAACACTTGGGCTGTTTCCAGATCTTCGCTATTGTGAACAATGCTGCCACAAACATGCGGGTGCATTTCTCCTTTTCGAGCCGTTCTATGGTGTCCTTGGGGTATATTCCTAAAAGTGGGATAGCTGGGTCAAAAGGCAGTTCGATTTTCAGATTTTTGAGGAATCTCCATACTGTTTTCCACAGTGGCTGCACCAGTCTGCATTCCCACCAGCAGTGCAGGAGGGTTCCCTTTTCTCCACATCTTCGCCAGCACTTATTCTGTGTTGTTTTGTTGATAAGCGCCATTCTGACTGGTGTGAGGTGATATCTCATTGTGGTTTTAATTTGCATTTCTCTAATGATTAGTGATGTTGAGCATTTTTTCATATGCCTATTGGCCATCTGTATGTCCTCTTTGGAGAAGTGTCTATTCATCTCTTTTGCCCATTTTTTGATTGGGTTGTTTGTCTTCCTGGTGTTGAGTTTTACAAGTTCTTTATAAATTTTGGTTATTAACCCCTTATCAGACGTATTGTCAAATATGTTCTCCCATTGTGTAGTTTGTCTTTTTATTCTGTTCTTGTTGTTTTTAGCTGTGCAAAAGCTTTTTAGTTTGATATAGTCCCATTTGTTTATCGTGTCTTTTATTTCACTTCCCCGTGGAGATAAATCAGCAAATATATTGCTCCGAGAGATGTCCGAGAGCTTACTGCGTATGTTTTCTTCTAAGATGCTTATGGTTTCATGGCCTACATTTAAGTCTTTTATCCATTTTGAGTTTATTTTTGTGAGTGTTGTAAGCTGGTGATCTAGTTTCATTTTTTTGCAGGTAGCTGTCCAGTTTTCCCAACACCATTTGTTAAAGAGGCTGTCTTTACTCCATTGTATTTCCTTACCTCCTTTGTCAAATATCAGTTGTCCATAGAACTGTGGGTTTATTTCTGGGTTCTGGGTTCTGTTCCATTGATCTATATGCCTGTTCTTATGCCAGTACCAGGCTGTTTTGAGTACAACGGCCTTGTAGTATAACTTGATATCAGGAAGTGTGATACCTCCCACTTTATTCTTCTTTTTTAAGATTGCTGAGGCTATTCGTGTCCTCTTTTGGTTCCATATAAATTTTTTGAATATGTGTTCTATATCTTTGAAGTATGTCATTGGTATTTTAATTGGTATTGCGTTGAATTTATAGATTGCTTTGGGTAATATAGACATTTTAATGATGTTTATTCTTCCTAACCATGAGCACGGTATATGCTTCCACTTGTTTGTATCTTCCTTGATTTCTTTTATCAATGCTTTGTAATTTTCCGAGTACAAGTCTTTAGTCTCCTTGGTTAAGTTTACTTCTAGGTACTTTATTTTTTTGGTTGTAATTGTGAAGGGGATTGTTTCCTTAATTTCTCTTTCTGTCTCTTCATTGTTGGTGTATAAAAATGCTTCTGATTTCTGAGTATTGATTTTATATCCTGCCACTTTGCTGAATTTATTTATCAGGTCCAGTAGTTTTTTGACTGAGACTTTAGGGTTTTCTGTATACAATATCATATCATCTGCAAATAATGATAGTTTTACTTCTTCTTTTCCAACTTGAATGCCTTTTATTTCTTCTTCTTGTCTGATTGCTGTGGCTAGGACTTCCAGGACTATGTTAAATAAGAGTGGTGAAAGGGGGCACCCCTGCCTTGTTCCTGATCTTAAGGGTATTGCTTTTAATTTTTTCCCATTGAGTATGATGTTGGCTGTGGGTTTCTCATAGATGGCTTTTATCATGTTGAGGTATGTTCCCTGTATTCCCACTTTGCTGAGAGTTTTGATCATGAATGGGTGCTGGATTTTATCAAATGCTTTTTCTGCATCTATTGAAATTATCATATGGTTTTTCTCCTTCTTTTTGTTTATGTGATGAATCACATTGATTGATTTACGAATATTGTACCAGCCTTGCCTCCCCAGAATAAATCCCACTTGATCATGGTGTATGATTTTTTCCATATATTGTTGGATCCGGTTTGCTAATATTTTGTTGAGGATTTTAGCATCTATATTCATCAGAGATATTGGCCTATAATTTTCTTTCTTTGTGTTGTCTTTGCCTGGTTTTGGAATCAGAATTATGCTCGCCTCATAAAAGGAGCTTGGAAGTCTTCCTTCCTCTTGAATTTTTTGAAATAGTTTGAGAAGGATAGGAGTTAGTTCTTCTTTGAATATTTGGTAGAATTCCGTTGTGAAGCCATCGGGCCCTGGACTTTTCTTTGTTGGGAGTTTTTTGATAACTGTTTCGATCTACTTTGTTGTAATTGGTCTGTTTAGGTTTTCTGATTCTTCCAGATTGATTTTTGGAAGATTGTATGTTTCAAGGAATTTTTCCATTTCATCTAGGTTGTCTAGTTTTTTGGCATACAGTTCTTCATAGTATTTTCTTATAATATTTTGTATTTCTGTTGTGTCAGTTGTTATTTCTCCTCTCTCATTTCTAATTTTATTTATTTGAGTCCTCTCTCTCTTTTTCTTGGTGAGTCTACTTAAAGGTTCATCAATCTTGTTTACCTTTTCAAAGAACCAGCTCCTAGTTTCATTGATCCTCTGTATTGTTTCTTTAGCCTCTATGTCATTTATTTCTGCTCTGATCTTTATTATTTCCTTCCTTCTACTACATTTGGGCTTTACTTGCTGTTCTTTTTCTAATTCTTTTAGATGCAGGGTTAAGTTGTTTATTTGAGCTTTTTCTAGCTTCTGAAAGTGTGCCTGTAGTGCTATGAACTTCCCTCTCAGCACTGCTTTCGCTGTGTCCCATAAATTTTGAGTTGTTGTATGCTCATTGTCATTCGTTTCTAGGAATTTTTTTTATTTCTTCTTTGATCTCATTCTTAATCCATTCATTATTTAACACCCTTCTATTTAGTTTCCATGTGTTTGAGAATTTTTTATCTTTTCTGCTGTGATTCATTTCTAGGTTCATGCCGTTTTGATCGGAGAAATTGCTTGATATGATTTCAGTTTTCTTAAATTTGTTGAGAGCACTTTTGTGCCCTAACATGTGGTCTATCCTAGAGAATGTACCATGAGCACTTGAAAAGAATGTATATTCTGCTGCTTTAGGGTGAAAGGATCTGAAGATATCTATTAAATCGAGTTGATCTAGTGTTTCCAATAAGTCTGCTGTTTCTTTGTTAATTTTCTTTCTTGAGGATCTATCTAGTGATGTTAGTGGGGTATTGAAATCCCCTACTATTATAGTATTGCTGTTGATCTCGCCCTTTAAATCCATCAAAGTCTGTTTTATATATTTGGGTGCTCCTATATTAGGTGCATAGATATTTATAATAGTTATTATATCTTCCTGTTGGATTACTCCCTTTATCATTATGTAGTGGCCTTCTTTATCTCTTACTATATCCTTTGTTTTAAAGTCCAATTTGTCTGATATAAGTATTGCTACCCCAGATTTTTTTTCATTTCCGTTTGCATGAAATGTTTTTTTCCATCCTTTTACCTTCAATCTATGTGTGTCTTTTGTTCTAAGGTGTGTCTCTTGTAGACAACATATGTATGGGTCCTGTTTTCTTATCCACACAGCTACCCTTTGTCTTTTGATTGGATCATTTAATCCATTTACATTTAAGGTTATTATTGATATGTAGTTGTTTATTGCCATTTTATTCTTTAAAACTGTATTCCTTTTTTTGCTATATTCTTTTCCAACTTTGATCTGTTTACAACAGGCCCCTTAACATTTCTTGCAGCGTTGGTTTGGTTGTAATGAATTCCTTGAGTTGTTTTTTGTCTGGGAAGCTTTTTATTTCTCCTTCGATTTTAAACGATAGCCTTGCTGGATAAAGTAGTCTTGGTTGTAGGTTCTTGTTCTGCATTACTTTGAATATTTCTTGCCATTCCCTTCTGGCCTCAAGTGTTTCTGTTGAGAAGTTGGATGTCATCCTTATGGGGGCTCCTTTGTAGGTGATAACTTTTTTTTCTCTTGCAGCTTTTAATATTTTCTCTTTATCGCTTAGCTTTGGTATTTTAATTATGATGTGTCTTGGTGTAGGTTTCTTTGTGTTTCTCTTTAATGGAGTTCTCTGTGCTTCTTGGACTTGTGAGAGTTTCTCTTGCATTAATTTAGGGAAGTTTTCAGTTATGATATGATTGAACAAAGTCTCTATCCCTTGTTCTTTTTTTTCTTCTTCAGGAACCTCTATGATGCGGATGTTATTTCTCTTCATGTTGTCACAGAGCTCTCTAAGTGTTTCCTCTGACTTTTTGAGTCTCTTTTCTCTTTTCTTCTCTGCTTTCATTCCTTCATTCCAGTTGTCCTCCAACTCGCTGATTCGATCCTCAGCTGTATCCATCCTGTTTTTAATTCCTTCCATTGTGCTCTTCATTTCTGATATTGTATTTGTCATCTCTGACTGATTCTTTTTTAATATTTCAATATCCTTTTTTATACTTGCTATTTCTTTATTTAGGTTTTCAAACTGCCCCTCCATTGTTGTTCTAAGATCCCTAAGCATCCTTACAATCATTATTTTGAACTCCGCATCTGGAAGTTTGATTATTTCCATATCACTCAGCTCATCTCTCAAAGGTGTCTCTTGTGGGTTCATTTGGGTTGCACTCCTTTGTTTTCTCATAATGGTGTTTTATTTGTAGAGTTGGTTGAGTCTAGGCTTGGTGTTGTCTTCCTCCAGCTTTCAGTTGTGTTATTTCTAGGTCTTCTTGGGTTGGTATCAGCTATTATTTGTAATCCACTTTTGGATTTGGGCAGCTTTGAAGCCTTGATTTGTTTGTTTTCTTAACAGGTGATAGTCTTGTTAACTGATCTCAGCAGGGGGCTTCCTTGAAACTGTAACCAGGAATGCTGTGGGTGTAACCTGAGATGCTGAAGGTCTCTTCCACCAACTACCCTCACTGGGGGCAGGGTTTTTTCTCAGCTTCAGTAGGGGGAGGTGTATCTCAGATCTCCATGGAGACCTGAGTTACTGCCCCTCCTCCCCTCTTCTTGTTTTCACCTGTGTCTTGTTGCGCTGATTGGAGCTGGATAGATGTCCGGAGATCTCTGATCCGGAAGCACTTCAGCTCTGTTTTGTGAAAGGTTCAGTCCCTCCCCCAGCTATGGCCGCCTCCAGCACGAATGAGTCAGCTTTTTTATTTCGTTTCTTGCATACCTTAGCCCCTCACAGTCTGTCCCTCTCCTTGTCCTTTCCACTTGGGAGATAAGCTGGTCTTTTCAACCCACCTTGCTCCCTGGTCGCCAGGTAAGTGGCTGTGAGCAGTAGTTTCTGCTCTTTTTCTTCTGTGAAATCCTCTCTGGGCTCTCAGCCTCACCCCCCCCCTTCCGTTCCTGTAAGCAGAGGAGATTCAGGCACTCCTTACCAGGATTATTGTGGCTTCCTCTTTGCTCCTTGGTTTTTGAGAGCTGTTCTTGCAGTTCAGTGTTGGTTTTTCATGCTGATTTTTCCTGAATTGATTTGTATTCCAGTTTGGTGTTGAGAGCTGGGCGTCTGTGCGTCCGCCTACTCCGCTGCCATCTTCAAAAGCCTGTTGTATGTATCTCTTAAGTGCATGTGGATCATTCTCTAGGATAGACTATATGTCAGAGCGCAATGGACTCATGTAGACATTGGGAGCAGAAGGAAAACTGGATAGTGCTTTGAAGTCTTGATTTGTTTGTTTTCTTAACAGGTGATTCTCTTGTTTGCTGATCTCAGCAGGGGGCTTATTTGAAACGTTATCCAGGAATGCGGTGGGAGTGACCTGAGGCTCTGAAGTCCTCTTCTGCCAGTTAATCTCTCTGGGGGCGGGTTGCTTTCTCAGCTTCAGTAGGGGGAGGTGTATCTCAGATCTCCATGGAGACCTGAGTTACTGCCCCTCTTCCCCACTTCTTTTTTTCAGCTGTGTCTTGTTGTGCTGATTGGAGCTGGAGAAATGTCTGTATCTCTGACCTGGAAGTACTTTTGTATTTTGCTTTGTGGAAGGATCAGCCCCTCCCCCAGTTATAGCCGCCTCCAGCACTGAATGAGTCAGCTTTTTATGTTATCACCTATATTCCTCTCCTCCTCACCATCCGCCTTCTCTTTCTCCTTTCTTTTTGGATAACAAGTGGGCCCTTTCAACAACCTCGCTCCCTGGTTGCCAGACAAGTGGCTGTGAGCAGTATTTACTGCTCTTTTCCTTGGAGTGAGAGCCTAGCCTCACCCCCCACCCTGTTCCTGTAAGCAGGGGAGATTCAGGCGCTCCCTACCAGGTTTGTTGTGGCTTCTTCTTTGCTCCTTGATTTTTGAAAGCTGTTCTTGTAGTCCAGATTTGTTTTTTTACGCTGATTGTTCATAAATTAGTTTATAATCCAGTTCGGTGGTGTGAGCTGGGAGTCTGTGCATCTGCCTACTCCGCTGCCATCTTCAGGTGATAACGTGTCTTCTTGAGGCAAGCTGAGTAAATCTTTAGAACATTTTGCAGTTACACCTGATTAAAAATGAGGAATTTATTACATGTATTTAGAAGCTGAAAGTGTAGAAACAAGGAAATGAGCTGCTGTAACTGAATATACTTGATCCTTCTCTGCGAGCTACTGGTCTAGTTCTGCATTGGATTGGTTACGTGGTGCATGACTGTGCCTTTCGAATAAGTAGAAAACAAAAGTGAATATTGATCCAGTCTCCATGGGCCACCGTATCCTCATTTTACTGAGTAAGTGGCTCCTGCCCTCTGCTTGCCACCTCCCAGCCCACCTGGAGGAGTCTGCTCTGCTCTACCCCACTGGCCACTCTCTGACCCTGTGAAAACTCTGTGGGTAGACCAGGGTCAGTGTCTTAAATTATAAAGATCTAGTAAAAGTAGCATCAGTGCCAGGCCGTGCTAGATCCAGACTCTTGTCTTGCTCCAGTGTCACTAAACAAACATGCAGCACTAGGACAAGACATCAGTTCCATGATGGTCCATCTGCCATGGCGGGCCTCAGTTTCCCCGTGTGCACTAGATCATGGTTCTACTTTTGGGCCTTTAACAACTTTCTGACATTTTATGAATTCCTCTGATATTAAAGATCCAATTATAAATATAATATATGCATCCATCATTAATTCACATGGCCATTATAGAAAATTTAGAAAAAGCCAAAAAGGTCTAAAAAAAAAAAAAGACCATTCACAGCCCCAATACCCCAAGGAAGTCAATACTGATATTTTTAGGTGAGAGAATGTCCTTCCAATAGCATGGCTCTCTATACTTGCTCCATTTATTTGTAAGAAGAACCAGGTATAAAGAAGCTTCTTATCCCTGCTCAGATAACAGTTGCATACACATGTGTATCTGGGCAGGTTTTCTTTTCAGCTCTGATAGTGATAGGGGTTTTCAGTACCTGAAGGTCATCCCAGACATTCCAAGGCCTGTGCACTCCCACCAGCCTCACCTGCCTGGTAACCTCTGGCCTTCTGGAGCTGCAGGAGTCTGCAGCCGTCCAAGCTGTTTCCTCACAGCCTAACATAAGGGAAAGTTGCTATCACACATTCTGCCTGATTTGGGGTCTTATTTCTTTTGTGATTCCTTGGAGTTCTAGAATATCGCTGAGGTTTTTCCTTTATTATTTCTATTAATTTTAATGGGGTGACATTGATAAATCAAGGTACATATGTTCAGAGAGAACATCTCCAGGTTATTTTGACATTTGATTATGCTGCATTCCCATCACCCAAAGTCAAATTGTCTTCCATCACCTTCTATCTGGTTTTCTTTGTGCCCCTCCCTTTCCCCAACCCCTACCCTCTCCTTCCTCACCACCCCTACCCCGTAACCATCACACTCTTGTCCATGTTTCTGAGTCTCATTTTTATGTCCCACCTATATATGGAATCATATAGTTCTTAGTTTTTTCTGATTTACTTATTTCGCTCAGTATAATGTTATCAAGGTCCATCCATGTTGTTGTAAATGATCTGATGTCATCATTTCTTATGGCCAAGTAGTATTCCATAGTATATATGTACCAAAGCTTATTAATCCACTAGTCCACTGATGGACACTGGGGCTGTTTCCAGATCTTTGCTATTGTGAACAATGCTGCCATAAACATGGGGTACATTTCTTGTTTTGAAACAGTGCTATGGTGTTCTTGGGGTATATTTCTAAAAGTGGGATAGCTGGGTCAAAAGGCAGTTTGATTTTTAATTTTTTGAGGAATCTTCATACTGTTTTCCACAGTGGCTGCACCAGTCTGCATTCCCACCAGCAGTGCAGGAGGGTTCCCTTTTCTCCACATCCTTGCCAGCACTTATTCTGTGTTTTGTTGATGAGCTCCATTCTGACTGGTGTGAGGTGCTATCTCATTGTGGTTTTAATTTGCATTCTCTAATGATTAGTGATGTTGAGCATTTTTTCATACCCCTATTGGCCATCTGTATGTCCTCTTTGGAGAAGCGTCTATTCATTTCTTTTGCTCATTTTTTGATTGGATTGTTTGTCTTTCTGGTGTTGAGATTTACAAGTTCTTTATAAATTTTGATTATTAACCCCTTATCAGACGTGTTGTCAAATATGTTCTCCCATTGTGTAGTTTGTATTTTTATTCTGTTCTTATTGTTTTTAGCTGTGCAAAAGCATTTTAGTTTGATATAGTCCCATTTGTTTATCCTGTCCTTTATTTTACTTGCCCGTGGAGATTAATTGGCAAATATATTGCTGCGAGATATGTCAGAGAGCTTACTGCCTATGTTTTCTTCTAAGATGCTTATGGTTTTATGGCTTACATTTAAGTCTTTTATCCATTTTGAGTTTATTTTTGTGAATGGTGTAATTTGGTGGTCTAGTTTCATTTTTTTGCAGGTTGCTGTCCAATTTCCCCAACACCATTTGTTGAAGAGGCTGTCTTTACTCCATTGTGTGCTCTTACCTCCTCTGTCAAATATCAGTTGTACATGAAAGTGTGGGTTTATTTCTGGGTTCTCTTTTCTGTTTCATTGATCTATATGCCTGTTCTTATGCCAGTACCAAGCTATTTTGAGTACAATGGCCTTGTAGTATAATTTGATATCCGGAAGTGTGATACTTCCCTCTTTATTCTTCTTTTTCAAGATTGCTGAGGCTATTCGTGTTCTCTTTTGGTTCCATATAAATTTTTTGAATATGTGTTCTATATCTTTGAAGTAAGTCATTGGTATTTTAATTGGTATTGCATTGAATTTATAAATTGCTTTGGGTAATATAGACATTTTAATGATGTGTATTCTTCCTAACCATGAGCACGGTATATGCTTCCACTTGTTTGTATCTTCCCTGATTTCTTTTATCAATGTTTTATAATTTTCCAAGTAAAAGTCTTTAATCTCCCTGGTTAAATTTATTCCTAGGTACTTTATTTTTTTGGTTGCAGTGGTGAAGGGGATTGCTTCCTTAATTTCTCTTTTTGACAGTTCATTGTTAGTGTATAAAAATGCCTCTGATTTCTGAATATTAATTTTATATCCTGCCACCTTGCTGAATTCATGTATTAGGTCCAGTAGTTTTTTAACTGAGACTTTAGTGTATTCTATATACAATATCATATCATCTACAAAAAATGGTAGTTTTACTTCTTCTTTTCCAATTTGGATGCCTTTTATTTCTTCTTCTTGTCTGATTACTGTGGCTAGGACTTCCAGGACTATGTTGAATAAGAGTGGTGAAAGGGGACACCCCTGCCTTGTCCCTGATCTTAAGGGTATTGCTTTTAATGTTTACCTATTGATTATGATGTTGGCTGTGTGTTTGTCATAGATGGCCTTTATCATGTTGATGTATGTTCCCTTTATTTCCACTTTGCTGAGAGTTTTGATTATGAATGGGTGCTGGATTTTATCAAATGCTTTTTCTGCATCTATTGAAATTATCATGTGGTTTTTCTCCTTCCTTTTGTTTATGTGATGAATCACATTGATTGATTTGCGAATATTGTACCAGCCTTGCCTCCCCAGAATAAGTCCCACTTGATCATGGTGTAAGATTTTTTTTATATATTGCTGGATTTGGTTTGCTAATATTTTGTTGAGGATTTTAGCATCTAAATTCATCAGGGATATTTGCCTATAATTTTCATTCTTTGTGTTGTCTTTGCCTGGTTTTGGAATCAGAATTATGTTCGCCTCATAAAAGGAGCTTGGAAGTCTTCCTTCCTCTTGAATTTTTTGAAATAGCTTGAGAAGGATAGGAGTTAGTTCTTCTTTGAATATTTGGTAGAATTCACTTGTGAAGCCATCAGGCCCAGGACTTTTCCTTTTTGGGAGTTTTTTGATAACTGTTTCAATCTCATTTGTTGTAATTGGTCTGTTTAGGTTTTCTGATTCTTCCAGATTAATTTTTGGAAGATTGTATGTTTCAAGGAATTTGTCCATTTCATCTAGGTTGTCTAGTTTTTTGGCATACAGTCTTCATAGTATTTTCTTACAATATTTTGTATTTCTGTCATGTCGGTTGTTATTTCTCCACTCTCATTTTTAATTTTATTTATTTGAGTCCTCTCTCTTTTTTTCTTGGTGAGTCTTGTTAAAGGTTCATCCATCTTGTTTACCTTTTCAAAGAACCAGCTTCTGGTTTCATTAATCCTCTGTATTGTTTCTTTAGCCTCTATGTCGTTTATTTTCACTCTGATCTTTATTATTTCCTTCCTTCTCCTACATTTAGGCTTTACTTGCTGTTCCTTTTCTAGTTCTTTTAGATGCAGGGTCAAGTTTGTTTATTTGAGCTCTTTCTAGCTTTTTAAGGTATGCCTTAAAAAGCTATGAATTTCCCTCTCAGCACTGCTTTTGCTGTGTCCCATAAATTTTGAGTTGATGTATGCTCATTATCATTCAGTTCTAGGAATTTTTTTATTTCTTCTTTGATCTCATTGTTAACCCATTCATTATTTCATAACATGCTTTTTAGTTTCCAAGTGTTTGAGTATTTTTCAGTTTTTCTGTTGTGATTGATTTCTAGTTTCATGCCATTGTGATTGGAGAAAGTGCTCGATATGATTTCAATCTTTTTAAATTTGTTGAGGCCGCTTTTGTGCCCTAACATGTGGTCTATCCTAGAGAATGTACCATGAGCACTTGAAAAGAATGTATATTCTGCTGCTTTAGGGTGAAATGTTCTGAAGATATCCATTAAATCAAGTTGATCTAGTGTGTCTTTTAAGTCTGTTATTTCTTTGTTAATTTTCTTTCTTAAGGATATATCTAGTGATGTTAATGGGGTATTGAAATCCCCTACTATTATAGTATTGCTGTTGATCTTGCTCTTTAAATCCATCAAAGTCTGCTTTATATATTTAGGTGCTCCTATATTAGGTGTGTAGATATTTATAATGGTTATTTTTTGTTGTTGGATTGCTCCCTTTATCATTATGTAATGAGCTTCTTTATCTCTTACTATTGCCTTTGTTTTAAATTCCATATTGTCTGATATAAGTATTGCTACCCCAGCTTTTTTTTCATTTCCATTTGCACGAAATGTTTTTTTCCATCCTTTTACCTTCAACCAACCTATGTGCATCTTTTGTTTTAAGGTGTGTCTCTTGTAGACAGCATATGTACAGGTCCTGTTTTCTTATCCACACAGCTACCCTATGTCTTTTGATCGGATCATTTAATTCATTTACATTTAAGGTTATTATTGATATGTAGTTGTGTATTGCCATTTTATTCTTTAAAACTGTATTCTTTTTTTGCTACATTCTTTTTCCCCTTTGATCTGTTTACAACAGGCCCCTTAGCATTTCTTGCAGCATTGGTTTGGTTGTAGTCAATTCCTTGAGGGTATTTTTTGTGTGTGGAAAGCTTTTTATTTCTCCTTCAATTTTAAACGATAGCCTTGCTGGATAAAATATTCTTGGTTGTAGGCTTTTGTTCTGCATTACTTTGAATATTTTTTGCCATTCCCTTCTGGCCTCTAGTGTTTCTCTTGGGAAGTCAGAAGTCATCCTTATGGGGGCTCCTTTGTAGGTGATAACCTTTTTTCTCTAGTAGCTTTTAATATTTTCTCTTTATCACTTAGCTTTGGTATTTTAATTATGTAATTTTTAATTATGTCTTGGTGTAGATTTCTTTGGGTTTCTCTTTAATGGAGTTCTCTATGCTTCTTGAACTTCTGAGACATTTTCCTGCCTTAATTTAGGGAAGTTTTTTAGCTATGATATGTTTGAACAAAGTCTCTATCCCTTGTTCTTTCTCTTCTTCTTCAGGAACCCCTATGATGCAGATGTTATTTCTCTTCATGTTGTCACAGAGCTCTTTTAGAATTTCCTCAGACTTTTTGAGTCTCTTTTCTTTTTCTGCTCTGCTTCCGTGCCTTCATTTGTCTTGTCCTCTAACTCACTGATTCGATTCTCAGCTTAATCCAGCCTGCTTTTAATTCCTTCCATTGTGTTCTTCATTTCTGATATTGTATTTGTCATTTCTGACTGATTCTTTTTTATTATTTCAATGTCCTTTTTTATATTTGCTATGTCTTTATTTAGGTGTTCATAATGACCATCTATTGTTGTTCTAAGATCTTTGAGCATCCTAACAATCATTATTTTAAACTCTGCATCTGGTAATTTTGTTATATCTGACTCATTTAGGTCCTTTTCTGGGGATTTCTCTTGATTCATTTGTTTTGCATTACTCTACCTTCTCATTTTGTCTGTGTAAAAGAATGTTTTGGCCACTGGAGTCCACTGGGTGTGGCCTCTGTGTTCCCTAGATTGGTCTGTCTGCAGGCCTGCCACCCACTCTTCTGCTGCTTCCTAGGGTGTTTGGGTTTGGGCGTTGCTGGTGCCAGCCCACTGGGGGTGTTGCTGTGTTTTCCACTTCTCCTTCATGGGAGGGGCTGTGATCACGTGCTCAAGTGTACAAGCCTGTGTGGCCTCAGTCTTCACTCTGCCCCTTAGCTTCAGTATTTTAATTATGATATGTCTTCGTGTAGATTTCTTTGGGTTTTTCTTTAATGGAGTTTTCTGTACTTCTTAAACTTGTGAGACATTTTCCTGCCTTAATGGGTGGAGTTATGCTCGGCCCTTAGGGCAAGGGTGAGCACCTTTGCTCAGCTGTGGGTCTCCGCCTGATTCTGGGCTTTTGCCCCACCCCTGCAGGAGGGGCCCACTCGCAGGACAGCTGCAAGCCTTGGCTCCATTGGCTGGGCGGGACTGCGCGCCCATGCTTAGTTGCAGATTCCGCCTGTTCTGGGCTTTCGCTCCACCCCATAGGAGGAGCTGGCTCTCTGTCAGGACACAAGCCTCGTTTCTGTGGGTGGGGCGAGGCTTAGCTCCTGAGCCCTTGCTCAAGGGCGGGTCTCCACCCCTTCTGGGCCTCCTGCCCTTCCCCCGCAGGCTGGATTGCAGGCAGCCCACATCTGGGCTTGACCACTTTTGCGTGTCCCCTCCTCCCCAGCCGGGCAAGACTGAGCTCACACATGGGCCTCAGTTGTGGCCAGCCAGCTTCCACCCTTGCCAATAGAACTGCGCTTCCATGTCCTGCTGCCGCCCGCCCTTGGGTGAGCCCTCAGCCGTGTGGGTGGGGGTGCTGCAGCTCAGACCCTAACACTCACTATTGTAGTTCCAAAAGCTCCCTCCTTCTAAGCGACTCTGCTCTGAGTGCCATGGGAGAGCTTGTTTGGCTGGTGTCCTGCTTCCCTTTGCTCGTATTGCTGTTTCCAGGGGAAATATTCACTTCAGATTTTGGGAGTGACTCGACCCAGGGGTTAGGGTGGCTGTCTCTTAAAGTGTTTCTCCCTGTGCCTCCTAGATTACACTCTGTTCCCACTGCTCCAGTCCTCTCCTCTCCCAGTCCCCCGGAACCCCGGGTGAGTGGTTGTGAGAGAGGTTTTCTGTGCAGTCCCTTTAAGAAGAATCCTGGGTCTGAGAAATCAGTCTCTTTCTCACAAACAGTATCCTGATTTGTTTCCAGATAAATACTGTCCATACTCCTCTTCTAGGCTCTTGGGATGCAGACTGGGGCTTTGTTCCTGGGGCTCAGGACCCTCCCCTCTCTGCTAAACTCACTTCCTGCCACGCGAGTCTCTCCGGGCTGCCGTTCGCTCCAGGGAGCTAGGCAGCCCTCTCCACGTTTCTGCTTTCCCTACCAGTCTCAGTGTTCCTTGGTTGAAGAATCCTCTTAGTTTAGTCTAAAGTTGGTTTTTCTTTTCTTTTTTTTTTTTTTTTTTTTAAAGACATCCCAATTTTATTTTTTTTTTAATTTTTTTTATTATTATTTATTCATTTTAGAGAGGAGAGGGAAAGACAGAGAGAGAGAAGGGGGGGAGGAGCTGGAAGCATCAACTCTCATATGTGCCTTGACCAGGCAAGCCCAGGGTTTTGAACCGGCGACCTCAGCATTTCCAGGTCGACACTTTATCCACTGCGCCACCACAGGTCAGGCTAAAGTTGGTTTTTCCAGATGATGGTTCTTAAAATTAAGTTGTAATCCACTTTGGTTCTGGGAGGTGGAAGTTGGTACGTCCACCTACTCCACTGCCATGTTGTCACCCCTTTTTTATTTTTTAAGTGAGAGAAGGGGAGGCAGAGAGACAGACTCCTGCATGCACCCCCACCAGGATCCACCTAGCAATCCCTGCCTGGGGCTGATGCTTGGATTAACCCAGCTATCCTTGGCATCTGAGGCCAACACTCAGACCAATCAAGACACTGGCTGTGGGAGGAGAAGAGGGAGACGAGGAGAGGGAGGGAAAGGGAAGCAGATCGTTGCTTCTCCTGAAAGAAGAAATAAACTGCCTTGACCAGAAATAAACCTGGAATTTCCATTTTTCAGGCCAATGCTCTATCCACTGAACCAGCTGGCCAGAGCCCTGTGGAGGTTTTTCTTATCAGCTTTGAAACAGGAAATGCAGAGAACCACAGCTAGAGACCTTAGAGACCACCAATCACAGACGAGGCCTCTTGTCACAGATGGGGAGATGGAGCCCTATTGAGCTGGGGATATGCCCCAGGTCACAGGAATTAGCCCAATCTTTCCTGACGAAGACTGCCGTGTGGGTCTGTTCAGTGCTGCTACTGTCCTCAGAGAGAGGTGTAGCCTTTAGTTGGGCTGCCTGGGGTACCACTCACCCTGGGTTCCTCACATGATGCCTTATCAGCCTCTATTAACAGTGAGTGTAGCCCTGGCTGATGGCTCGGTTGGTTAGAGCATCATCCAGAAGCATAGAGATTGCCAGTTCAATCTTGGGTCAGGGCATATACAGGAACAGATTGTGTTTCTCTCTCTCTCTAAAATCAATAAGTAAAAAATATAAAAAGAAAAACAGTGACTGTACAAGAGAGGTCAGAGCAGTTGTCCTCTGCATGTGCCGGCACCTGAGAGGGGTGCAGTGTGGCTTGGTGAGTGTGTGTGAGTCCCTGTGTGTGTATACTTGGGTACCCACCTATGCACACAAGGATCCCCCAAACTTAGGATAAATTTAAAGCAACATTTCTGGGCAACATTAGGTGTGTTTATAAAAACATATGCTAGGGGACAGCTAAGTGGCTTGTTCACAGGGATTTGCTTTATGTCCTATATCATCGCTGGTTTCCTTCCCTTAATGCCATTTCCTTAGCTGTCCAGTTTGCACTGGCTCCTCTGTGGGCTTCATACGAAGCCCTGGGTCTCTGCTGGACCACTGCACGAAAGAGGCACAGGTGTTAGCCACTGCTGAAGCCGTGTGTCTCACAGACAGACATATGTAGAACAATTTTTCAAATACAAGTAGGTATTGTCATGGCTGTTAAATGCAAAAAAAAAAAAAATAATGTTTAGGTATTCCTCAATTCATCATAACTTTGGATATTATAAATTTTTTCTAACAAGGATACTACTCCTATGTAGGGGGTGATATAAATTGGGGCATAAGCAGTACTTAGTCAGCATTCTCAGAATGTGGGTGACAGACTTCCCTTTGCAGCCCACAGTTAAAGTTTTGTGGGCTGTGGGCTTGTTTCCCTTTGGTTAGTCAGACAGTGGTTTCAGAGTGGAGCTCCATACATATTCCCAGCAGCAAGTTGGGGGGGGGGCAGCTGGCCCTCATTAGGGGTGAAGAACCCCAGTCTTACCGTCACCCCTCAGTCCCAGCTTCTGGGGTCCTCCAGTTTGTAGGGCTCTATCTTGTTGAGGGCCAGGCAGGGGCACTGCTTTCTTCTGGGTCCATTCTTTCCTTCTCCCACACAAAGTCTGTGTCTGGCCACTGTGTAACATGGGAAATGTATTTTCAGATATCCTTGTCTACCCCTGATGGTCTTTTCTCTGAGTTGCAGGTGGAATAAGGAAACAAGTTACTCTTCCTACTCTACCAGCAAAAGACAGCTTTCAGCCAAAGGCGTGCATTGGAGCAGGTGAGTTTCCAGCCTCTCCCATGGTGACGGGAGTGGGGTAAGTGCAGTGGGAAGGGACACGCCCTAGGTGCCCAGAAGCCCACCACACTGGTGGTGGCCTTTCCCACTAACTTCTAAGGCAGTCCCTTATTTGTTCACCAAGTGCCACAGTCTTGTGTAGAGCACTGGGTGAATTCTTACTTGTGTGTGCACCCAGGTGGTCACCAACCAGATGAAAACAAAAGGTTTCCGGTGTCCTGGAAGGTTCCTTGACACCCCCACCTCCGCCCCCACAACTCCGAGTCAGCTGGAAGTACTTGACACCTTTGCAGAGGGCTTGGAGAAGACAAGTCACTAGATCTGGGCTATTGGGACCAACTTCACACCATCCCCACAGGGAGCAGAGCTTTCCACACACTGCCCTCTCATGTGGAACTGAGCACAGTGCAAGACTGCTTTCCTATCTCCGGGAAAAATTCCAGAAGCTCATGGATCCTGGGTGCTGGGATGGTGTCGGTGGGAGGGTGTTGGCAGCCTCTTGTGTTTGGCTGCCTCAGGCCGACCACCTGTGCAGACAGAGCTCCTGCCATCCTAGGCAGCCCACCCACTCACACTGTCCTGTGCCAGGCTGCACACCAGAGGAGGTAGGTGCACAGATGTGTGGGGAAGGCCAGTCCCAGCTATCCCAGGGCAGGAGTCACCCCCATGCACCTTCCTGCTCCTTCTCTCTCTTCAGTCGCTTCCCTGCCTGTCCACCTGCCTGAGTGTGCGCCTCCCCCCACCCCAACACCCAACCTGAGACCAGCCAGGCCTTTTCGCTGAGGCTGCATTGTTACACCCTCCCCTGCACAGAGCTGGTTGGGTCCCTGGGCTCTGAGGGAGCCTTGGAGTTTTTCCAACTGTGCTTGTATGTCCCCAGGGCCTGGGAAAGACAAGAGCATGAACCACCCACTCTCTGGGCTTTTGATCCTGCCTCAAATTACAGGTCAAACCTTGGAGTATTTCCTGGCTCTCTCCCTCACCAATTGCCCTGTGTCTGGGTGTTCTTTTCCCTTAAGGAGTCCCTGGGCATTTTGACACTGTGGGGCCCTCAACTTCTCTGTGGCCTCTCCTCCAGCCAGCAAGGAACCAATCATCACCTCAGGAGGTGAGTGTGGACGGGAAGGTAGCAGAGGCCTCACCTCACCTCACCACTGTCCTTCCAGCAACACCTGCAGCCTCCTGTGTCCAGTGACAGACTGACTGGCTTGTGAGCAGAGAGCGCCCCTGCACACACACAGATGCATACCCTGCATGTGCATGGCAGACTTCTGATATTCTTTCCTAAATGGAGACACAACTCATAACAAATCACATCTCATTAGTTGCTTTAGTCTGGCTAAAAGGGGTCACTGCAGGTAACTGAAAAACAGGCTTTGTGTCTTAAATAGAATTTTTGTTTTCACATAATACTATGCTGTGGCTTTTGTCAAAAGGGTTAGCATTAACTGTCATTCTTTTGGCCTTGTCCTCGTGTGCTGCTGCATGGCCATACATGGCCACCCCATCCTAGTCGCCCTATCGACAAGGTGGTGGGGTTGGTTTTGGTCATGCCACACCAAGCTCTTTGTAAGAGAAAAGACGAGAGAAGGTCTAAATGCTAAGCACCATGCTTATAAGCATATCTCGTTTAATTTTATGGTAATTTTGTGAGCTAGATACAAATGTCATTCCCATTTTAGACATGAAGTAACTAAGAAAGAGTAAGTGGCAGAGTGTGGACTTGAGCCCAGTTCTGTCAATGCAGTCTTCGCCTCTAAATGGGAACCGAACCTTCAACAAAAGGAAAGGAGTTAAGTGTGCTCTAGTGTGAACGCACACCAAGTATTATGGAAGTTCTCTCAAGAATCTCTTCTGGCTGGAGAAAGGAGTGAGGAGGTGGTGAGTGAGCAGGGTCCCAAAGGACAGGCACAGCTGGGGTGCACAGAAAAGGATGAGTGTCTGACCCTCCACCCTTGGTTTCCTCCTTTTTATATCCAGGAAGGTTACTTGAAGCCATTCATTTCTCCAACCAGAAGAAATCTTCCACCCCTCTGTGATGTCTTTACCATTTGGGGGGAGGTGCTTCTGTACTCACAACTGCACCTCCTTTAGTACTCCAATTTGTGATTTGGCTTCAGCCTGGAGACAGGGCGTCTTTAAGCAAGTAGGTGGCTCTCTAAGGAAGGAGGGCCTGGAGGCCTGGAGACAGACAAGCATTTGCTCAGTTTTCTGAAAGAGGAAAGAGAGAGATTTAGGAAACTAAAAACCTTCCAAGTGAGGTCTATTTTTTCTGCAAAATTCTGGAAGTAGATTTTTAAACAAAACAAAAAAAAAGTGTGTTTTTTCCTGAGTACAACCTTTTGGGAATTACCTTGAGCTGCTTTCCAGTGGTCACTCCCATGCTTGAAGCTTTCTATTTAGAATGCAGGTGTCAGGTCCCCCCACCCCCCAGTCATGCCACAGCTGCTAGGTTGTGTGCAGCCCCAAGTGTCGGTGACCAACTGGAGGTGAATGAGCGGTGAGGCTGGTTAGAGGCGGGTGGAACCTGGCCTGGAAAAGAGGAGAGCTGTGGACACACAGTGGCTAATGCCTGTGTAGTTCCAAAGAGGAGGAGGACAAGGGGATGGGCACCATTGCAGAGATGAGGAATGGTGCCCAGGAAAGAAAGTGCCCAGCTATGAGGCAGCCTCTGTGTCTTGGGAGTGTGGGAGCAGGCAGCCTGACATCTGTCTGTGGGGCTTCCCAGGCCTTCCTGTGTGCAGAGGCAGCGGAGCAGAGGGAGCCTCGGGTCTCTCCACACCAAGATCTCATCCTTGTCCACTTAGTTGTTGCATTTGTCACCAACTCTTTCTTTCCCTTTTTTTTTAAAGACATGCCCAGTCCCACCTATCCTCTCCACCCATGCTTGGTCAGGCAGATCTTCAACAGTGGCCATAAAAATTGCCAAAATAGTGCCCTCACTGTCCTCCCTGGCTCTCACCCCCTGCACCTCCACTGTTGTGGGAACCAACTCTCCAAAACTCAAATCTGACCCTGTTCATTTTCTGCTAAAAAAGATGGCACTGCTTCCTATTACCCACGGGATCAGTTCCAGCTCCTCAGGGGAAGTTGTTTATGACTGGCCCTGGCCACCTTCACAGACCCAGACCCTGTGTGTTCCACCCTCCCCCACTGTCCCTCAGCCTCCGGGGAGATGAGCAGCCACATGTGGGTACCTGGCCCGGCAACAGAGGAGCACCAGGGTTGGGTGTTGTGGCTGGGACTGCTGGAGATGCACAAGGAGATGATATTATTGCTGAGCTTTACAGGAAGGAGGGTCACCAGGTGACAAGGTAGAAAGAGCAGCCTCAAAGTGTTTTTGTTTGTTTTGTTTTTCAATTTTTTTCACTAACCTGCTGTTCCCTTTAGAACAGCACTTCTCAACCACAGGACATCTGGCACTGTCCGGAGACACTGGAGTCATAACTGGGTGTGAGGTGCTGCTGGCATCGTGGTGGGTAGACACAGTGGCACACAGGAGAGTGCCCTGTGCCTTATCCCCTAAAGAACTACTCACCCGATGTATTAACAGTGCTCACCGGGAGGATCCCCAGTCTGGAACGTGAGCTCTGGGAGGGCAAAGTTACCTTTTCCAGTTCTGGCCACTGTTACAGGTCCAGCAGCCAGAACAAGGCTTGATAGAAGAGCTGCTCAACACATTGAAAACCAGATGGGCACATGCTCAGCGCTTGCTAAATATTAGTTACCATTATTATTTCTTATGTGTGTGTGTAGTTTCCACACCTAAGATTTTCAGGAAAATCTCTCCCCTCTGAGCAGTGTGGCAAAAGTGGAAAGGGTGGGGACTTGTACTCAGGGAACCCTGCCTGAGCCCAGCTTAACCTCTCTCAGCTGTTCTGCTCTGGGTAAGCAGCTTAACCTCTCTGAGGTTAATTTCCTCACCCGCTGGGTTGGAATACAATCTGTTTTTTCTTTTTATTGATCAAATGGATGGAGTGAACCACTATGAAAACATGTCAAAGTGCTTGTGAGCACCGAATACCTTTAAATCATTGTCATTCTGTGGTGCCTCCTGCAAAACGGAAAAGCCCATTGATTGTACCCTGGCTGACCATCTTACATTGTTCCGAGCCTGTTTTTCACAATCTGAGAGCATTCCATTTCTGTCCAGATGGTGCTTCTTCCTTGGACAGGTGTCTTGAGAAAAGAAGAGGAACAGCCAGCCAGTTAGAATGCATTGCACAGATCACACATTTCACTGAATGGCTCTTGTATTTAAAATTCAGACAGTATGCTCAAAATACTAACACATTTTCTATCTTGAGTAATCATCTCAGACATACACCAAAGGAAAACAATTTTTTAAAACTCCATAAGACTGACCTGTGGTGGCACAGTGGATAAAGCGTCAACCTGGAAATGCTGAGGTCGCCAGTTCGAAACCCTGGGCTTGCCTGGTCAAGGCACATATGGGAGTTGATGCTTCCAGCTCCTCCCCCCTTCTCTTTCTGTCTCTCTCTCCTCTTTCTCCCTCTCTCTCTCTCCTCTCTAAAAATGAATAAATAAAATTTAAAAAACAAACAAAAAACAAAAACTCCATAAGATACAGTTTGTAAAATAAAAGGAAGGGATTGTAAGTCAAGGGTCTGGACATGAAGCTATTAACAAGGCTGCCTTTGGGTACAAGGACCCTCAGATGTTTGATTTGGACCCTAGTGTTCTTGCAAAATGTTGGCACCCTTTTTATGAATGAAATATCAAAGGTCACAGATAGGGCCATAGAAGCCAGTATGAAATAATGTTGAGAAACGTGTGCCTTGGTGACCAGATATCTTCAGTTTACAGCTTCCTTTACCATTCAGGAAGCTGTTAGGAGCAAAGCCCTAGGGAGTCCACTCTGCCAGTGGGCAGTGAAGGGCTGCTCCACACAGATAAGCCTTAGCCTTTGGCTAAGAATCTGCAGCTTCAAAGGCTGAGTGGTGTGGCCTGAGCTGCCACAAGGGATTCAGTTCCAGGGTGTGAATCACAGTCTTTTTTTTTTTTTTTTTTTTACCTTTCTGGCTTGGTGAGGAGTAAACCAGAAAGAGCCTTTAGAGAATCTGATAACAAATGAATATTATTTCCCTAGCAACAGTTCACATTTTTATTTCTTCTGTAGCTTCCTCTGCTGTAGATGCTGCTGATTCTTTCTCCTCCTCCTCCTTCTTTGCCAACTTCTTTTCCTCTCCTCCTATTTTTCCCTCCCCCTCCTTCTCTTCCCTTTCCTCTTCCTTTTCCTCCTCCTTCTCTCCTTCAGGGCATCATTATTCTTTCCTTGAACCATCAGTCTGTTAATTTGTCCAACAAAAACAAAAAACAACCATCAAAAAGTCATGATTTCAAATATCTGTAGAGTCACATGGTCAGGGACAACATTCATTCCCAGTTGCTCAGGGAAGAGGAAATAACAAAAGTTACTGAAGGTGGGTGCAGGCCCTGTGTGTGGAAGGACCTTGCAGGTGTAGCACCTGCTGACGGAGCCGACCAAGGCTGGCAGCCATCCTCACTGGTCATGTCTGTGCAGAGGGGCTAAACTGCAGGTGGGTTAGAGTCTGGCATTAAGGCTGAGTGAGGGGACATTCTCAATTTGAGTGTGTGTTCTTGTAACTGAGTCACCTTTGCTGCTTTCACTAGCTTTTCTTTGTCCTGGGCACACCTAGGAAAAGTGGTCACCTGGCTCTTCAAGGACTGTCCAAGGTCGTTCTTTTGATGGTAGCTCTGAGGAAATGCCAGGAACAGTGTGTCAGCCCTGAAATGTCTGGAAGTGATGTCTATTGATGCAAAGTTTCAATATGTATTTTATTTATTTTTTAAAGATTTTGTTTATCAATTTTAGAGAGAGGAAAGAGAGAGAGAGAGAGAGATAGCGCTAGGAGGGTGGGAGGGGCAGGAAGCATCAATTCACAGTTGCTTCTTGTATGCCTTGACCAGGCAAGCCTGGGATCTTGAACTGGTGACCTGTGTTTCAGGTTGATGTCCCATCCACTGAGCCCCACAGGTTAGGCTCAATATGTATTTTATTCTAGAAAGGTCTATGTGTTTCACCACAACTGAATAAAAACAACTTTTAGTAGATTCACAATTCTAATCTTTCCTCAAAAGGAGGTGAATTTCATCAGTGAAAAGATCTCATTGCTCTTTCGCTTGAGATTAATTATTCTACTTGAGCTTTATACCGTTCATAAAGTAGTTCACATTTTTCTAGAAAATACACCGGTTAGTTATAACTGACAGTCGGCCCTTGGATGACTTAGGATGTACGTTTGCCAAGATATGAATTCAGATATTAAATATTATTCAACATCAACTATACCGTGATTATTCTGAAAGCTTTTTTTCACTTTTCATTCATCATTCATTTTTCTTATGACTATAATTTAAATAAGGGAATTTCTTTTTCTTTTTTTTACAGAGACAGAGAGAGGGATAGACAGGGACAGACAGACAGAAATGGAGAGATGAGAAGCATCAATCATTAGTTTTTTGTTGTGCATTGCGACACCTTAGTTGTTCATTGATTGCTTTCTCATACGTGCCTTGACCATGGGCCTTCAGCAGACTGAGTAACCCCTTGCTTGAGCCAGCGACCTTGGGTCCAAGCTGGTGAGCTTTTGCTCAAACCAGATGAGCCTGTGCTCAAGCTGGCGACCTCGGGGTCTCGAACCTGGGTCCTCTGCATCCCAGTCCGACGCTCTATCCACTGCGCTACTGCCTGGTCAGGCAGGGATTTTCTTTATTGCATTAAACATACCATCAATGTATTGCTTCAGCTTAAGTGTTTCAATACTGTGCATACAAATTTAAGTGTTTTCCAAGATCTTGAGCCAAACTAAAATAAAGTGTGTTAGGTATCCTAATGGGAGGAGAGAATTTATTATAATTCTTTTGAAAATTATGGAAGAAAACATAGACAACTATAAGATTACTTTACTTTTAATGACCCCAAAGAATCTGAAATATTTATGTCACAATGCTGTGGAAACTGCAGTCAGTAATGAGGAGATGCTTCATCAGAGTAAAATGTTTGTTGCTTTATAATTAAATAAATTATGATTTATTTATTTAATTGAATGACCCGTTCCATCAGTTTGAACAAATTCACGTTTATGATGTTAATGTTGCAAGTAGTCAGGCAAGCCCCCATTTAACTGAATGAAGTCCAGAGATTGGTCTTGGGATCTCCCTCTGCATCATCCCAGTCTGAAGGCTCTGGCGTGCTTCCAAGGTGTGCAGGGGGAGAACTGGAGGGTGTGAGTGCCTGCCCCAGACCCCTGGCACATGCTATACCATTGCTTCCTATGGTGGCCCTGCTGGCTCCAGGCATCCTGCAGAGTGGTGGTGGCCCTGACTCTGCTGGTCTGAGAGGGAAGGGGAGGACCCCAGTAGATACGCACCCAGTGTGACTCTACCTGTCAGGGGTTTACAAATGGAACAGTGGTGAATCAACACAAGACATTCCAGGGGGCCAGTCCCTCCCCTTACGCCAACAAGGCTTTCCTGGTGGCATCTTTTAATATTACCTGCACACATGCAGCCATTGTGTACCAGGAGGTTGGGGCGGCGAAAGGTCTTCCAGCCTCAGCCACATGTGCAGCTGGGTCAGCTGTCCCATGGTCACCAAGACCTGGGCTACCAGATCAACCTCATTTCTTTTTGGATGAGTGACCATTTGTGCTCTGGGTGGCCTCTCCTTCCAGCAACTGAAGTCAAGAACATACCTTGATGAAGGGCGAGAAGACAAGGGAAACTGACTCAAGCCTCTCAGCTTAACATATCAAGAGGTTGAGAGAAGTATAGCTTCTGTTAAGTCACAAAAAATGGTCTTATTAAATATCTCCCAAGGCAGTGGATAGATACCTAACTGTCTCATCTGTCCAGAAGCAAAGGGAGCACTCAAATATTTCTTCCTGGCACTGAGAAGCCCTGAGCTTTGGCACCTTGAGCCTCACCCACACAATAAAGAGGCTGCCAACTAACATGGGGCAGCTTACCTGAAGTTTAAGGTGTCCTAATCAAGTGTCCAGGTATTTCAACATTTAAGAAATAAAGGTAAGACCCTGCAGAGCAATACTATATCCTACACTTGGACCAATGATATTACATAGCAGTTACCTAGACTGCCTGCTTCAAAATGTAAAACGAATGCATGGCATATATTTTGCAAGCTTAAGAATATTCCTCTAGTTAACCCTCAAGGACCCCTACCAGGACAACTTTGGCAGATGGATGTTACTCATATACCTTCATTTGGCAAACAGTCGTATGTCCATATTACAGTGGATACATATTCCGGATCTATAGTAACCTCTGTCAGAACAGGAGAGGCTGCTAAGCATGTTATAGCTCATTGTCTGTATGCATTATTCTATTATTGGATTTCCTAAACTGGCTAAACTGAAAATGCTCCTGCATATGGAGCAAAGGCATTTACTGTATTTTGTCATGCTTACAATCTTTAAAGTTAAGGTATTATTAAAGTGTACTCAGCAAACATTTTAAGGTCAATTAAAAAAAATTTTAAAGGGGGTAGTCATATCCTGGAACTCCTACGGGTCTACCATATCATGCTTCTTACTTTAAAAAAAAAAAATTTACATTTCTTTTGAATGCTGATGAACAGGAGACACCAAATCTTTTTTGCCTGCAAACACTACCTTCTTTATTAGATCCAGCTAATAACACTGTTTTGTCTTTTTCCAAATAGCTCCAGATATATGGAAAAGATTTATATAGGCGGATGGGGATCCTCAAACCCCTCAGCGAGATCTTCTGAGCATGGCTTTTAAGATACCTAGAGGCAGAAAAAGCCCAATAGAGATCAGAGAAACTACCAGCTTTTAGGATACACCCTTAAAGGCTCCAACACCCCAAAGGGGTCTCATAGGATGCCATCTGGGTCCAGCTTCAATAGTGGAAAGGAAGGTCATTGAGCTAAAGCCTGCCAGGCTTACACGCCTCTGCTGTGAGGAGACAGGGACACTGGAATGTAGGCTTCCCCCTCACTCCTCTAAGGGAGGGTTCAGTCTCTTCCAGCCCTGCTCCAGCCACCTATGACCTAACCTTGCCCAGAATGCTGGGGTTTGCCACTGAAGGCTGAAGGTGCCCAGGGCCGTCGGCCCCATCTACGACACTGTGGACGAGCCTAGGGTATTTCTTCCAAGAAGCAGGTAAACTGATCTCATTTGCACAAGGGCCACTTAACTATGTTTTGCCTGAATAGTCAGGTTTTTTATCCTTCCCTCAAAGATCTCTGTTGTGGGTGTTGATAGTCCTATTTTCTGCTGCTTTGCTTAATATTGATATATAGTGTTTCCTTTATCCCTCCTACCTCAATGCCCCACTCATATTTCAGGCTGGGACCTACTCCTAATTTAGAGCTCTCTTTCCCCCTTTTGCCAACTTCTATTATGAATCTACCTTTGCCACCCAGCTTAGTGTATCCCAAGGTTCTCTTGACCATGACACAGTCGCAGAGCTCCAGGGAAAAGCAACCTGGTCTCATCTCTCCAGGCAGAGGAGAACAGAAGCTCCATATCCACGCATGCTGCAAATGGCTTTTTCAGTCTACCTGAATCATTACCAGCTAGAAGCAGCGGTCATTGGGACTTGGACATGAGCTGCAAAGTATAGAATGGTGACAACAATCCCAGTGCCATGAGGACTTTTCCTGGATGTGGACTTTTCCTGGACTCCTGCTCCCTGTGACAGCTCCTAACAGACTGAACTGTGGTTGGGTTGCATTTTTCAGGAATTTGGCATGGTGATGGGGCCAACCTGGACTTGGTGAACATGTTAAGGACACTACTCTTTTATGGATTCTTGCTGTATTGGCCAAGAGTTTGTCTAAAGGCTTTTAATCGCTGTAAAAAAAAAATAGAAGACTGGATAAAGAAGACGGGGCACATATACACCATGGTATACTATTCAGCTAGAAGAAATGATGACATCGGATCACTTATAGCAGATTGGTGGAATCTTGATAATATTATGCGGAGGGAAATAAGTGAATCAGAAAAAAACAAGAACTGCAGGATTCCATACATTGGTGGGACATAAAAACGAGACTAAGAGACATAGACAGGAGTGGGGTGGTTACGGGGGGTGGGGGGAGGGAAGGAGGGAGAGGGGGAGGGGAGGGGGAGGGGTACAAAGAAAACTGGATAGAGGGTGACGGAGGACGATCTCTCTTTGGGTGATGGGTATGCAACAGAACTAAATGACAAGATAACCTGGAAATGTTTTCTTTGAATATATGTACCCTGATTTATTGATGTCACCCCATTAAAATAAAAATTTATTTATATATATATAAAAAAAGAATATTCCTCTATGACGCTCTCTGTAACAAGCATGGCAACATTTGTGTGACACTATGATCCTGCTCCTGTGGCCAGCACACATTGGTCCATAGAGTGACCACCTGGGCCCAGCTTGGTTGATAGGGTCTTGTTGGTCTTAAAGCTTCCAGACTGTGGCTTTGTCAGAAGTGCCTTTTGTCAGTGGCTGAAGCCATGGATGAAATGCTTCTGCAGCTCTGACCATGTCTCCTATCATGTGGGCTGGGAAGTAGAGGCCGCTGGTCCAAGAGAGGGAGGGAGCACATAATCATGTGGGGGGGGTGGGTGCAGAGCAAGACACATGACCGTGGGCAGGAATCTGGCCCTTGGCCTGGGGTTCAGGTTCTCATCATCTATTCTGAGTCTTTGAAAACCTAACAGAAGTTGGTTTCTGTTGCTTTAAACCAAAAATATCCAGGACTTGTCATCACAGGTAGTCCTGCTCTCTGCCAGCTCTCCCAGAATCTGAGGGCTCCCCCTTCAGGCTCCTCCTTGCATCCCGTGTCCCTGCCACCTACTTTTGGATTTAGCATTCTGGCTCTGTAATAGGCACTTAAATAGGCATAAGCAGAGCAGGAAGGATGGGCCAGGTGCTGAGGGGCACCAGGGCGCAATGCCCCGGGTGCCTAGCAATGGGTGAAACTATAAGCCCTTGCAGGACCACTCTTGTTAAGTATTAACCCCTAGAGATGACATCTAGGCCTCAGTTGTGTTTTAGCTCCAAGTCCAGAAAAGCAACAAAACCAGACAAGGGATGTCATGACTGACACCAGGACCAGCTGCATTGACTAATGACCCCCAGCTCCAACCAGTTGGTGGAGACACACCTGGAATGCTGATGAATGAATACTCTATTGGGACCCTCCCCTGAGACCTCCAGATAAATGCCCCCAGGAGGCAGGACCCAGCACAGCTCTCTCTGTGGAGCATGCCTGTGGCTTTCCCCACCCCTTCTTTCCCCAATGCTCATGCTCCCCCAAACCCCAAGCATGCCTGGACCTCTCCTACCTCTTTCACCTCTCAAAGTGTGTATCTCTCTTTCTTTCAAACTCCAAGGCTCTTCTTTTGCCTTAACTTGCTTCCTGAGCCCATTTCTTCTACGGCTCTGTTGTTCCTGAGCCAGGATCAAAGAGTAAAAGGGGGATAAGATGAAGCATTCCTGTACATGGGAATGCGCAGTATCTTCCTCTGGTCCTCTCGGGGAAGTCTGCTCCCAGGGGCCGGTAAGCCAGGCAGCGGTGGGATGCCTTCTGTCTCACACAGTTTCCAGGGCTGATGTGAGCAGTACATAGAGAAGGCCACACTACTGAGGGAGGTCCACAGAGCGGGTTGGGAAGGCCTCCTGTTGTCATCAGGAGCAAAGTTTCCAGGAACTGGTATCCTGATGGGAGCTCAAGAGACCTTGTTACCATCGACAGTCTAGCAGCACTGGGGAGTATCCCCCACTGGGCAAGATGGCACAGAGCAGCCAACAGCTAGAAAGATGAATGGACAAAACTCCCATGCACCTAAAGCTAGAAAGATAATTGGATAGGAAAAAAGCCCTCCTCTTCCTATCCCTATAAGAATCCCCAGCTTGAGCAGGAAGGAGGCAATGGTCTTTGAGATAGGAGTCCCCCATTCTCCCAGATTGCTACACCTGAATAAACCTTTTACTTTTGCATTAGCATCTGTCTCTCGAGTTTGGCTTTTGTTGGGGCAGCAGCTGGACCTGTGTCTCAGTTACATTCTGGAATTGAGATGCTAAGATTTGAGTGCTTAAATCACCACTAGGTGATGGATGATTCTAGGAGCTTTTTTTCTTAATTCATCAAATATTTATCGAAAGCCCAGGCACTGGGGATATTACAGTGTTAAAAAAATGTAGCTTATATTCTAATGGAATGTGAGCTTTTCTACGTGTTAGGTTCTAGGGATACAAAATTCAGCCTCAGTGAATTCATAACTATAAGCTTCACTTTCTTGACAGGTATAATAAGGTTAAAATAATTATCACACAGCGCTGTTTGGAGGATATAAAAGAATGCATAGGCACATTCTTGGCATTGAAACCTCAATAGATGTTACTTTCTCCCTGAACAGTCAGGGGGAAAAAAGGTTACACTCAACTGCACAAACCCAGGTTAGCCAGATTGCTAGGCAGGCCCCCAATGGCTCTTCTGATGTTGGCCCTGGCAACTATGTACAGTGTGTCCGTAAAGTCATGGTGCACTTTTGACCAGTCATAGGAAAGCAACAAAAGACGATAGAAATGTGAAATCTGCACCAAATAAAAGGAAAACTCTCCCAGTTTCATACCTATTCAGTGCAGTCCGATGTGGGCTCACACACAGATTTTTTAGGGCTCCTTAGGTAGCTATCCTGTATAGCCTCTACAGGCTCATCACTGACTGATGGCCTACCAGACGGGGTTTCTCCACCAAACTGCCGGTTTCTTTCAACTGCTTATCCCACCAAGTAATGTTATTCCTACGTGGTGGCGCTTCGTTATAAACGCGCCAATATTCACGTTGTGCTTTGGTCACGGTTTCAAATTTAGCGAGCCACAGAATACAGTTAACTTTCCTCTGTACCTTCCACATCTCGACTGGCATGGCCATGAGCTGCTCCGCTGTATTCACGGTGTTACATCATCTGTTCATGCGCACATGCTGCCACATCATCCTACAGAAACTGGGAGGGTTTTCCTTTTATTTGGTGCAGATTTCACATTTCTGTTATCTTTTGTTGCTTTCCTGTGGCCAGTCAAAAGTGCACCATGACTTTACAGATACACTGTACTTGGCTCTGTCCCACGCAACCCATGGACCACGGTTTGTGCTGGGCGGGAGTGACTCGGGTGCTGGGGACGCAGGCGGCCACGAGGGGGCGGTAGCCACAGGCAATGTCACCTCCGAACTTCCCGCCCCGGTCTCCTGTACGCACTTCCGCTCCTGACGCTCGCAGGAGCTGGGGCGTCTGGAAGGAGAACGGGGATCTCCCCTCCTCCGCCGCCGGTGGAGGTCCGGGCGTGCTCTGGGCCAGGCCCCTTGCACGAGGGTGTAGATCTGGCGGCCGGCGGCCTCCCTGACCTCCGACTCCGGAGAGGGCGAGCAGCTGCCGGCCGGATCCGGAGCCCGCACCGGTCACCCTCACCAGCCTGAGCGCCTTCCCTCGCGCTTCGCGGGGCGTCCCCGCACCCATACCCGCGGCTCCGGGGTGGTCCCTTCTGCGCGGCGTTTGAAAAGGGAGCCGCCAGGGAGCGCTCCGGGGAGCTGTCGAGGAGGATGCCCGGGGTTTGGGTGTGCTCTCAGGCTGCCTGCCAGCGCTGGCGAAGGAGGCAGTTGGGATAGCACCCACTAAGACTAAACTTTACTTCGCGGCAGCGTCGGGAGCAGACATCCCTGCCCGAGGCTCACGGGGAGCCGAAAGGAAGACTTGAGGCTCGGGAAGGGGGGGGGGCGCCTGCGCAGAGGGGTGCGCTCTGGGTTCCCAGGAGCCCTGGGGGCGTCCTAAGGGGTAGGACTAGTAGTCGCCGGTGTGCGCCCAAGCACACTGGCGGCGGCAGCTCCTTCCCTTGACCCCGCAGTGACCGTGACCTCTGCACGCTCCCGGCGCACGTGCTTGCAGCGGAGGAAGAGGAAGGGTCCGGCTGGATCCGCCCTGGGCAGCGGGTCGCGAGCGAGCCCAGGTCGCTTGGAGGCGGTGCAGCTCAGCAGTGGCGCTGGGGAGCGCGCAAGTTGCTCCCTGGGGACCTGACCCGCTGCTCCCCGCACCTCTTGCCGTGGGGCTCCCGCCCTCGGACGACTTCTTGGAGCGCAAGGCCCGTTAAGTGTCGTGCTCGGCGTCTTCCATTGAGCACCGCGCGACGCACACCAGCCTCTACACAGGTGCAGCTGTTACCCGCTCCGAAGGATCGGTGGGCTCTGCTGGCCAGGAATTGCCTCGCAGGGCGCGGAACCCCGGACCTCGCTACTCAGGCCGGTCAGCGTGCCACTCTGCACCGCGGCGGCTGGGTTCTTGGGCCGCCAGACGGGGTGCAGGAAGTTCTGGCGGAGCGCTACTCCCTGGGCGCCATCGCGATGCCCATTGAGGGTGGTGGGCCCCGCTCCGGCCTCGGGACGTAGGCAGCTGCGCGCGGCCGCCGCTGGCTCCCCTCCCATGCTCCTCGGAGCGTCCTGGCTATGCGTGTCCAAGGCGGCTGCTGCGCAAAGCGAGGGCTACGACTGGCCTGGCGGGCTGCGGCGGCGGGTAGTGGCGGGCGAGGACATGGATGAATCGTCACTGCTGGATCTGCTGGAGTGTTCCGTGTGCCTGGAGCGCTTGGACACCACAGCCAAGGTGCTGCCGTGTCAGCATACCTTCTGTCGCCGCTGTTTGGAGAGCATCGTGTGCTCGCGCCACGAGCTGCGCTGCCCAGAGTGCCGCATCCTGGTGGGCTGCGGCGTGGACGAGCTGCCCGCCAATATCCTGCTGGTACGGCTGCTGGATGGCATTCGCCAGAGGCCCCGCGCTGGCGCCAGCCTTGGCAGCAGTCCTCAGGTGCGCCCGAGCCCGGGCTCTGGGAATGCCTCCGAACTGGCGAGTGCCGGGGGCTGCGCAGTGGGCAGCGCCCCTGGCTCACCGGGCTTCCTTATGGAGGCGGGCAGTCTGTGCGAGCTGGCGACCAGTAAGAGCGCGCCACCGGCAAAGGTGGGTATTCTTCGCCGCTCCAAGGTGTGTGTGGGCACGCGTGGATGTGGAGAGCAGTGTTGAGGGGTAGGGGAGACCAGAGGTCGCTCCACGATGATCTTCTAAGGCCGTGCTTTTCTTTCTCCAACTTATTTCCTTACAGGGACTCTGTGAGTGTAACCCTTCAAGTTCCACCTGCCAAGTTTTGGAAACAGTGCCCCCTGCCCTTCCCTCAATCTCTTTCCCTTTGAAATCTTGTGCGCACCTGCCTTCTATTCATTCTCTCCTTTAGAATTCCTTTTCCCATCGCTTGTACTTCCTCTTATGGCTGCACGTGGTCCCAGGTAACCTTGTTACCTATTGGTATATGTACCAACACTGCACCCTCACAAGGGGTGGGCACATCTCCTTGTCCCTGGCTCACCTTCAGTCTCTCCCCTGGCTGGGGCTGAGCCCCCACTTTTTAAACTTTGCTGGGCCTTCAGACTATCCTACACTGTCTGCCTGCCTGGGTAAAGTTAGTGCTTAATGTTTCCTGGGTTCCAGTCCCTGGGAAGCCTGGGCCTCCTGCCTGCGTGTCTGGCAAGGGGAGATTGGGCAGAGGGGAGTGTGTGACTGGGGTTGGAAGAACCCAAATTACACACATTGTTAACAGGAGGGAAGAAGTTAACATGGAGACAGGAAGAATATTTGGCCCATACTTTCTTTTTTTTTTTTTAATTTTATTTATTCATTTTAGAGAGGAGAGAGAAAGGGAGAGAGACAGACAGAGAGGGAGAGAGAGAGGAGAGACAGAGAGAGAAGGTGGGGAGGAGCAGGAAGCATCAACTCCCATATGTGCCTTGACCAGGCAAGCCCAGGGTTTCGAACCAGCAACCTCAGCATTTCCAGGTCGACGCTTTATCCACTGCGCCACCACAGGTCAGGCGGCCCATACTTTCTTGAACTCTTGTCAGAAGTCCTGGTCCTCTCCTGGGCCCTTAGGCAGGGTTGCATTCCCATGTGGGTCTCTGAGTTTTTTGGTGTGTGTAGTTACATTGTAGTGCACCCACTGCTTCTATTTTAGTGAAGGATCTTATCTTGAGGGTTTTAGTGATTTGGTTTCAGAAGATACTTAGAACGTGTAATTTCACACCCTCTGCCTCCTTGGGAACTGTGATGGTGGGGGGGAGGCTGGTGTAAGTGAGGAACAAGGTACTGCCATTTTATATGTTCTTTAAATGTAGAAAAGCCCACTTACAGGGAAAAAAAACCCACGTTGTTAAGCTACTGTGATTATTCTTTTTAGGGAACACAACTGTATTCCTGTACTTTTAACTGTGTAGGGAGCTGGCGATGCATCAACCACATAAATCCTTCCGATGTGTGTACTGTAATTCTAGGATGCTGGGAAAATTCTGCCACCTGAGTTACTCAGTTCTGCGGCATCTTTGAGGTTGGAAACCTAAACTCTTGGATGTTGACCTTTAGAGTTAAATGTCATACTTTGCCAAACTGAGTTTTCTCTGTGGGTCAAGGAGAATGAGTAGTCAAGCATAATCAAGCCACATTTTTACTTGAGGTTACTGCTGAATGGGGAATTGAGTTGCTCTTTGGTTTTGATTGTGATTAATCAGTCCAGCTACAAGTGTTGTTACATATTTTCACACTTTTCCTTTCTGTCCGTGCTATTTTTATCTAAGTAAGGCATTATAATGAAAGATCAGAGAAGCAAGTGCTTTTTGGAATGCATTTAATAAGAACGTTTGGATGACCATGTGTTTATAGATATCCTTTGAGTTCATATTGTGGGAATTGTGTTTGATCATGAGGTTAGGAGGTAACCTCAGCTTGGAACTCTGTGATGGCATTTGTAGCATTTTTAAAATGTCAAAGAAGTAGCACTTACAACTTTTAGTAATGCCACTTAGGAACAGGAAATTAATTTTTGTTGAGTTGGATTTTGGGGTTATTGATTGGCTTTCTCTATAGGCATATGGAGTCTCAGACTATGTTTATGTTTTCTAAGTTGTAGGGAACTTTCAACCATATTTTCTTTGTTTCCAGCTGTGTGTTAACTAAGTGGGATCCCCAGTCCTTTCTTCTTTGCAGGTCCACCTCATAAGGACTAAGTTTTGGTTTTGGAAAGAGTCTGAATGAAATCCAACCTTATATTTGATTATCTTCAGTGAGGGAAGAGTAAAGCTTTTTATTCACTGATTTTTAACAATCAGTGGAAGTCTTCTTGGACAACCAGAAGCCTATGCATTTGGCAGGTAGACTTTAGCTGAAAATTACTTACAAATAGGCTTTCTGTTTTAAAATTGCGCAAAGCAAAGTTGAAAGATGGATGTTGCTGCATAGTTCATAATAGATGGACACTCGTTATTCAGCAAATGCCATCTATACATTAGTAGCTGATGACCATAAATATAAGACAGTTCCCTATTTTTCCCAATGAGAAGAGCCTTAAATCTTTTATCCAATTGGAATATATAACTTTTTTAGATATGTAAACAAATACCTGCTTAGATTGTTTATTAATTTAGTTACAGTTAGACATTGGAAATGAATTATATGTAAAATATATTAATTCCTGTTTGGTTCATGAAACAATTTTTTTCCACACTCTGCACTGGCATCATTGCATCGGAGTTTTGGTTATCACAGTGTCACACGGAATTCTCTGACCTGGTTAGCAGAGCCTCTCACTTTCATCTTAGCCATTTGAGATGAGGCATAGTTTCAATCAGTTAATGATGTTTCCCTAGAAATGTTATACCAAGTTACAAGTACCCAGTGCCTAAGGTTAGGACTGTTGGTCTATTCATTTGCCTGTTTTGTAAATACTTGTCATTATGTGTTGCTTCAAAAGTGATGTTTAAAAAGTCCTGTTTTAACAGCACTGCCTAACCATTGCAATTACTAAAAATGTGTGCTAAGCTTCTCGGCCTGTTTGTTTTTTGTTTTACAAGGTGACCCCTTTAACATCTCTAAGTAGCATTGATGGGGATGTTTCAGGGCAACATTTTTTCTAAAAGGGTTTTGTGGATCCAAATGGAATAATTTAGAGTATTTCTTAATATGCTTTAATAAGGACTGTAATATAAGAAAATTTGAATTTTTTTTCTGAGTGATTTTTTTTATTTAAAAAAATTTTTTTTTATTTGTTCATTTTTTTTTTAGAGAGGAGAGGGAGAGACAGAGAGAGAGAGAGAGAGAGAGAGAGAGAGAAAGGAGAGACAGAGAGAGAGAAGGGGGGAGGAGCTGGAAGCATCAACTCCCATATGTGCCTTGACCAGGCAAGCCCAGGGTTTTGAACCGGTGACCTCAGCATTTCCAGGTCGATGCTTTATCCACTGCGCCACCACAGGTCAGGCCCTGAGTGATTTTTTTTAATCTCTCCACTTATATTTGGGCGTACACAGAATTTAGAATGTAGCTACACTGTGTCAGGCACCATTCCAGGTAAACTGGACAGGCATGGGCTCTCTTCATGGAGCTGACATGAAGGGTTGGAAGCTATTCGATTGCTCTCAGCTGGCCCATCTCAATCCAGGACTTTTTGAAGGTTAGAGGGAAGGCCATTATCACGAACTAAAGAACTATAGAAGGCTTGGGTAATGGTTTTGATGATATAAAACATAAGGCATTAGAGCCTAGTTATTTGTCTGGATTATGTTTCTTGAAGTCCTTCAAGACATATTTAAATGGGAATTGTCTCTGTATCTGTCAGCCACTGTGACTGGGACCTGGTAATGGGAAAAGTCAAATAAATAGGAGGACCTTACAAATGTTTTATAAACATACATACATGTATGTGTTTATTCCCCATTTTCCAGATGCAGGGCTAAGGACTTCTCTGTGAGTTCTCTCAACCTATGGTTGTTGGCACCAATTCAGCGCTAACAGGAATCCCCAGTTTGGGGTGCGGTAAAGAAAGGAACTTGATTCAGTGCATGCAGCTCAATGGTGATACAGCATGGCTATGAGGACAGCTTGGTTGTCAGGCAGTTCAGGGGGCAGGTGCTCCTTCCTGGGACCAGGCCCTTCTTCAGCTAGCTAGCTAGCTCTGCACTAGTCTCATGTACTCCACTCTGTACTATTCCACTCTGCGCCATCTTTGTTGTCTCAGCTTCACCAAGGGAAACACAAGGTTCCACTCTTCAGTCTTTGTTGGAAAGGGAACATGCACTCTCAGAGCCAACCTAGAGCTGACTTATATAGACACAAGGCTAATTGGTCCATCCTCACACAAATAAGGACTCCAAATTCTAGCAGTTGGATTGTTCCAAAAAGCACTGTCCTCATTGGTCAGAATGGAGCTGCTCTGATTGGTCAGGGAAGATGTTAATGGGGCTATAGCAGCTCTGATTGGATGGGGAAAGCCTCAGTCCTGTTGGTTGAAACAATACTCCAGGAGCTCCTTTATAAGGGCTGCTCAAATGTCAGGGACATAGGGCAGTGGGGCAGTTAGTGCAGGCTTCTGCTTGAAATAAGATTAGCTTGAGAGGCCCTGGGTAGAAATGGCTGCTAAAGGCTCTGTTATTGTTTTGTTTTTAATTTAAACCCAGTTAAGCCTTCAGGAGCCCTTCTTGATAGGCAACTTCTTTCTCAGGGTTCACAGTTTCAGATTGCCATTCTAGCCTAAACCACAACCACAGTTTATGATTTTCTATTTGTTTCTTTCAAATGGAGTGGGAACTAAGAATTAAAAAAAAATTCCAAGTGGAGCAGCTTCTAGATATTTTAAATAATTCCCCCTCAATGTTTTATGTTTTTGTTCTTGTCTAATTTCACAATTTTAAAGCAGTCTGTCTTTGGTGAATCTCCCCAAAGCGGTCACCATGGTTTGCCAAGGAGTAACCTTTTTGCACTCAAACTTCCTTGGTTTGCATAATGTTTAATTCAAGTTTATATTTGCTATTGTAAATACACTTACATAAACATGGTTGGGAATCAGGACAATGGATTTCTGGTAAGCACATGCCTCCCCTCTCAAAATTGGCAGCCTGGACAGCTGTTGGCTAGGCTTCAGCCTTTTCTGGGGATGGACATCTTATAGAGGAAGTTCAGTGTTGGCTTGCCCAGCTGATCAGCTCACTGGGGCCAGTGTAGAGAATGTAGAGTATCTGGAAGCAAATCAACATGTTCTTTAGTCGTCAACAGTGGGGCAATTAAGGCTTGCGATGATGTATTTTAACAGTTTTTGAGTGTTGCTACATGCGCGACAGTTTGATATGAATTGCTTTATAAAAAGATCACCGTAATCCTGTAAAGTGGGTGACAGTTACTCCTTGGAGTAACTGTCTATACACATATCTATACGGACACTGATATGTGGACACAGTGGCACAGTTAGAGAGCCAGGAAGTGCTTGGGTCAGGAGTTGTTCTCACAGTCTACTCTCCTGCCCTTTCTCTTTGGTTTGGCTGTGTTTGGTGTCTTGTTGTGTTTGGTCTTGGATGTAATAAGGACTCCCGGGTAGAGGGCCCGGTGCCTGGAAGCCTTCACAAAAAGCCAGACAGCTCACAGGATAGCAGACAACTAACTGGTTGACTGTGGTCACAGATGCATCAAATCAAAGTCCTTTTTAGACCTATCTTCAGAAGGCCCCTGGGAGTGGAAACAGCACCTCTGACATTTACAAATAGCATGTGTCCATTTTGTGGCAGTCAGTAAATAATCTGAAGTTGCCATCCATTGAGTGCCTGCCATTTGCTAAGGTTTTGCAGGATGCCTGCTGTGTGCCTTGGTTTGGCTGGGTGCCTGTGGTTGCCAGGGGTCGAGTGTATCTTATTTAAGTGTGTTTTATCCATTCTTTACCTCAGCCAGATCACATAGATGGGGAAGCTGAGTCCCCAAGGTTTTCTTGCTCAGGGACAATTAATAAGGATACATGTGAAAGATAGACTTTAGGTTGACTGGTTAACTGGATTTGTGGTTAGAGGAGTCCTCTCTCTCTGTAACAAATCCAGTCTCAAATAGAAGCAGGACCAACCCTGTGGATGCAGTCTCCCCATGGCTGCAGATGCTCTTCCAGTTTGAGGCTGCTGCCTTACGGACCCGGGCTGTGAGTCTCAGAGCACTGTGATCCTGAAGAAGAAGCCTTGTGTCAGTTATGGCTCTGAGGGCAAGTCACAGGCAGCCCATGTGGGTGGGAGTGGATGGGCTAGCTTTCCAGGTGGTGCCACTCTGTCTCCAGGAAATCATGTTCTGCTCTACCACCATGTGGGTCTTACCCTGAGCCACACCCACTGGGTCTCAAGATAGAGTGGCCTCAGGCATCATATCCTCAAGACAGCACTCACCAGCAGAGAAGAGCCAGGTTCTTTCCCTGGTGTCCACTCTGCAGGTTGGTGCGCACTGTGATGTGGCAACCGTCCCATATGCCCTCTCGTGTCAGAGGTCAGTGTTGCATCCTGGGCTGGTTCTTGGACCAGCTGCAGCTCGGCCAGGAACTTGGGACACAGGATGGGCCTTCTCCATGCATGTGGCTGCAGACCAGGAGGGTCTCTGGGCTTTATGGAGTCCTGTGAGGGAGGAGGGCAGGGGTGGGGACTTGGTGGGTGGCTAAAGTGGCACAGGGATTGGGAGTCCCAGCACAGGTAGTTTCAATCCCAAATTCTTACTTCCTCACCATGTGCCCCTGGGCAAAGGGTCTAGCTTTTCTGAGCTTCACATTTGTGAATTAGGGACTCTACCTGCTTCACTGGACAAAGGAAGTCATGTATGTGCAGTGCCCAGCACCCTGAGTGGTTGTCACTTCAGTGCCTGTTACTAATGCGAAAATCTGGAATTCTTGTATTGCCAATGAGGCATGCTTCTTAGCACCCACCTTACTGCTAAGTGAGTTTGTTCATATGGCCTCCCAATGTAAGAGTGTGTGTGTATGTGTATGTGGGTGTGTGGATATGTGTGGATGTGTATATATATGTGTGTGGATGTATATTTGGGTGTGTGTGGATATGTGTGGATGTGAGTGTAATGTGATATAATGCTTTGCCTTTATGTTGAAAGTTGGCCTGTGTTATTGTGACTGGGTTGTTCAGCATTAAGAGCATCTAAGCCGAGTGCTTGAATCTTTTAAATTGCTCCGAGTTTTAGCCCTGCCTGGGTAGCTTCGTTGGTTAGAACATCATCCCAGAGCACAGAGGTTGCCGGTTTTATCCCCGGTCAGGGCACATACAGGAGTGGATCGATGTTCCTGTCTCGTTCTCTTCCCCTCCTCTTTCTCTCTAAAATCAGTAAAATAAATATTTTTAAAAATGGCTTCCAAGTTTTATCTTTGTGATCATTATAAGCTTCATTAAAGTGAAGAAAAGTCAAAACTATAACCTGTTTATAAAAAGGCAGCAGAGGTGTGGGGGGGGGAGTTGTGCTCCATTGCCACCACAGCTGGTTGAAGGCTCTCCGGGAAGCAGAATGCACCTCCTTCCCTTGCCGGCACAGTGGCTGGTCTGCGGCTGCCCAGGCTATGGGTGTCCTGGATCTGAGCATTTATTGCCAGTTGTTCCTTTAGTTGGCACTTCCGAGCCCACTGGCTTGCTGGGGCATGATGGGACTGGGTCTCAGTGATGCAGTTGTGTGAAGTGTGTGTGTTCCAATTTAATCTGTATTTAATCTATTTTTTCACAGTTAACAGGCTCATTTTTGGGGGTATACTCTTGAACTCTTGAAATAAAACCTCAGAACACTTTAGTTAAGGGGAAATTATCTTTATTGCATCACTCAAAGAGGCCAAGGTCACTTTTTATCAGACTAGATGGATTAGAAATATGCACTTGCCTGATTAGGCAGTGGCCCAGTGGTTAGAGCGTTGGACTGGGACACAGAGGAACCAGGTTTGAAACCCTGAGGTCTCCGGCTTGAGCGCAGGCTCATCTGGCTTGAGTGGGGGCTCACCAGCTTGAGCATGAGGTTGCTGGCTTGAGCATGGGATCATAGACGTGACCCCAAGATCGCTGGCTTGAGCAAGGGGTCACTCGCTCTGCTGTGATTGAGAAAGCAATCAATGAACATCTAAGGAGACTAAGGAGCCTCAACAAAGAACTGATGCTTCTCATCTCTCTCCCTTCCTGCCTATCTGTCTCTCTCTCTGTCTCTCTGTCTCTGTCACACACACAAAAAAAGAAATATGCACTTGATGAGACTCGTATTGCGACTCTAACCATAAAAGACGAGGCTGTCAATCTGAAGGTGCTGGTGGCATTGAATGGTTTATTTTATTTTATTTTATTATTATTATTTTTTGAATGGTTTACAGATGGTTCTGACATACCACAGTGTGAGGCTCCCTTTCCCACCAAGTGAATTTAGAATAAAAAAAGTACATCAAACGGTAGCACGATTTGGGTTCTACTCATAGATGCTGCTTCCTTCTTTAAATTTGCCTTTGGCGCTTGATGGCTTGTGGATGTTTAAGGATCAGTGGTCCTTCTGGTGCTAGGAAAGAAGAGTGGCTTGGTAGGTCATTGTCCTTCTCTGCCACAAGTGTTTATGTCGCTAACTGACACGGTGCTTACCTACAAACAGGAAGACATGATATTTGTATTTCTGCTTGATGGAATGTGTGCAGAATGCTCCTGTGAATGTATTTATTTATTTTTAGCTAGAGAGAGAGAGAGAGAGAGAGAGAGAGAGAGGCAGACAGACAGACAGACGGGGACAAACAAACAGGAAGGGAGAGAGATGAGAAGCATCTACTCATAGTTGCAGCACCTTAGTTGTTCATTGATTGCTTTCTCATATGTGCCTTGACTGGGGACTCTGCTTGAGCCAGTGACCCTTTGCTCAAGCCAGCAACCTCGGGCTTTAAGCCAGTGACCATGCGGTCATGTCTGTGATCGCATGCTAAGCCAGTGATCCCATGCTCACGCTGGTGAGCCTGTGCTTAAAAGCCTGTGACCTCAGGGTTTCAAACCTGGGTCATCAGCATCTCAGGCCTATGCTCTATCCACTGCGCCACCACCTAGTCATGCACTCCTATGAATTTACGAGTTTAAATGAATTAGGATTCAGGTTCGGAGAAGTAGTGGCATGGCTGTAATGTCTCAGGCCAAAGGCGGTGAGAATGGGATAGTTCGTTCTCCACAGGCCCAGACATGGGGGTCCCCGGGACTCTGGGGTCACAATCAGGCTGTCACACAGCAGTTCAAGAAATAGGGTAGGAATGCATCCCTCTCCTCTTATTTCTGAACACAGAGTAGGGTACCTACTATGTACCAGACACTACAGAAAGTGCTTGGGATAAGTTTATAGAAAGTGGCCAAATGATTAGTTGCCACCTCACCAGCAAACAGAGCACCACGTTCATTTTTAAAACAGCACTGAGGACCTGATGACAGCCACTGTGTTTTTTTGGACGGTTAGATGCCAAGACTTCATGTCTCCTACACACGGCATTGAAGTACCACCCTGTTATCCCTACACGCATTTTGGAAATTCCTATGTAAGTAGCAAATATTTATTGTTTACAGATAGATGTTCGGATTCCTTAATGTTTGATACTCATACTTCAGATTCACACGACTTAAGAGTTGCACCTGTTTCCCTTCCCGAGCCTGGCTAATGGTAGTTAAAGCCAGATGTGTTTGTGTGAGATGAGGTATGCAGCTAAATTAACACCACCTCAAACATAACTAGTGTGATGTGTCTTGTCTACCAAGTTTGTGGTGCCTGTGGGTTAGTTTTGTCATGAGCAGTGGCCGTCTGGACCCAGTGTAGAAGGAGAGGAGACACTACTGAGGAAAGGAGAGTCCTTTGCTTTGGCTGAGTGGCAGCCTTCTTGTGTCTTCTGTAGCTGACTTTGTGTTTTGTGGTTCTTATGGATTTGGGAATTTATCTAGTGTCACCTTTGAGCAAACTATGATAGTTTTCCTGGAGTTGTTTCCCCTAACATCTCTGGTGAGGTCACCAATCTTGGATTCCAAGGAGGATTTGCACCCTGTGTTGAAGGTCATGGTGGAGAACACACCTGGCAGATAGCCTATTTGACAATGGATTGCAGCTCTTCGACTTTCTGATCATTCCTTCCCCGAAGATCGTGTGCCCTTCCTTGGCATGTGGCCCGAGCTGTCAAAGAGGCAGCTGATGGGTAGTACCACCACTGTTTGATGCATGGCTTTGCATTCTCAGGCCTGTGGGGGCTGTTTGTCTTAAATCCAGTGGCTCTGAAGAGACACAGTGCTTGATTGACCAGAGATAGTAGCTCATAAAATGTTGAGACG
The DNA here is from genome assembly GCF_036850995.1 of Saccopteryx leptura. Lineage (NCBI taxonomy): Eukaryota > Metazoa > Chordata > Mammalia > Chiroptera > Emballonuridae > Saccopteryx > Saccopteryx leptura. The sequence goes on from NC_089505.1 coordinate 172,883,618, forward strand.
GTGCCCACTTAGTTCAGATGACATGATTGGGATGAGGCATGTATGAGTCTCGCCCCTGCACCAGCACCTGTTGCACTTGCCCTTTGTGAACCATGATATGTTTAAAGGCCCTTTCCATAGTGAAGCTCTTTTGTTTTCCAAACTTCAGCAATTTCTTGCATTCCTACAATTTAGGTATTGTAAGGAAATAGAATTTTCATTGGTTGCTGTCAGTTCATACTTGGTCTGTGATGTGTGGCTGATAGATATTATAACATTTCCACCATGTCTCCAAACTAATTGGTGACTTGGCTTGAACCAGCAGACATCTACAGTCTGGTACACCAGTTTTCCCCTCAGTGCTTGTCATAGCCTCATGGGCTTAGAAACTCTGTCTCCTGTAACCCCAGGCTGCCCATCTGGGGTTGTCGGTCTAAACAACCCCTAAAATATCCCTGATAGCCAGGCCGTCTGTGGGGGGCCTTGGGGGCCAAGGGGACTCATGCCCCCCTTCCCCCAGGACATTGGAGAGTTAGGTAGATTCTGGGTTGTTATGGGCAGCTTGCCCTGTCCATATTGAAAGGGGCAGTCTACACCAGGTTGGTGGTCCACTTGACTTCATCCAGCTGACAGCTCAACCTACCTAAGCCCAAGTCTTGGCATAGTTCCTTCTTTTATCCCTTGTCTGTAAATTTACTGAGTCCATTTGCATTTCTTCAAGCTGTTTCCAGTGTTCTTTCTTCGCTCCCCTCTCCTGTGGGTAGTGTGTACCCTGATGGATGTTGTGCTGTTGGTCCTCTTGTTTGGGTCAGCTGGCTTCCAAGAGGCAACAGAAAGTCATCTCACTTTGGTTCCTCTTCCCGCGGCTTCCTTGAGGGTTGACTGTACTCTCCTGCCCAGTGACAGTGGCTCACGAGGAGGACGGAGTTCTCTGCAGCCGTTGGCACTTGTCCTCCTTCCCAAGTGCCCAGGGCTGGGCTTGGACCTGGTACCTGGGACAGCAGGTCAACATTTGCAGCCTGACAGGTTTTTTGCAGGTGCAGACAGAAATCTGGTGTGAATGTAGTGTGGGCAGCACTTGGGCATGGTTGAGAGAAGAGTTAAGCTTCTAAGTCAGCATCTCCCCAGAAAAGCAACACATTCATTTCCTCAGCTTGGGGGTACAGGACCCTTGAAGGTACCTGCAGGAGGTCAGGCCCAGAGAGAAGAGAGTTCAGAGTGGCCGTCAGGACCCTGATTGTCCAGGCCTGCTGATTCAGCTCAGGAAGGCTGGGACCTTATCTTCTTCTCTGCTTGTCAGGTGACCGGTGTGACTGCCTAGTGGTATCTCCAGGTGTGCTCACAACTGAGGACAATGGCATTTCCGTCTACGCAGGGATAATGTCCAGTCACAGGTCTTCTCTTTGGACACTTTTTTTTTTTTTTTTGTATTTGGATGAATAGATACACCTGGTGTCCATTGCTGGGAAGGTTCTTGTCTGTGGCCTGTGGGCTGTACCCAGCAAGGTCATGCCACCCTGAGAAGTAAGTGGCCATATGCAGCCGGCTGGCTGCTTTTTTTTTAGTACTCTTAGGTGAGGACTGATCTCCCTCGCTCATACCAGAAGTCACAGAAGAACTTTCTCTGCCTTGTCATCTCTCCTGCCCAGGCCCTGTCAATCCTTTCTCAAGTTCCTCGAGTCTCCTGGGGAGTCTCTGGTGTGCTCACAAAGGGCGTCTCTGATCTCTGGCTCCGGCCTTCTGCCTGTGCTCCCCAGCCCCTGCCCTGTGTGGCCATCCTGGGGGCTGCCTGCCGGGTGCTGTTGCCCTGCTTGGTCCCATCTGTGTGAACTCTGGTGCCTTCAGACTGGGTCACCTATGTAGCCCCGTTTCTTTGCTAGCTGCCCCCTGCACCTTGTACCCTTTCTGCTGATGTTCTTCTCAGGAACAGGTGTGTGTTTGTAGTCTTACGTTGTCTTTTAGAAATTCACATGAGCATTATTCTATAATACGACTCCTCTGATTGTCATATAAAGCTGAGTTGATTTCCTAAACCTGGAACCAGAAGTGTTTCCTATTCCCCAACCCTGGCCTTCACCAGCTTCTCCCTTAAAGGTTCCCCAGCCCGCTCGGCATGGCTGTGGGGACTGAGCACCCCCGAGAGGATTGGGGTGTGCAGCTTCACACTAGCAAGAGTGGGCTCTGAACAGGATGTCCTTGGAGGAGCTGGGGTCCCTCCACTAACCCACTGGTCACTAAAGGAGGTCCTTGGATGTGATGTGCCTGTGGGTCCCCCCACTATCAGAAGCCTCCTTTCTTCTCTGAGGGAGAGCTGCTTTTGCCCTTGTTCCGTCATGCGTCTCTTCTGGAGTTGGGTCAGCGTTAGGCTGAAATTTTAGTTTCTGATGGTGTTCAACTGGCCTTACCTGCAAAGTGGGCAGGGCTTATTGTTGAGTAGAGAAAGCACTGTGGGCTTGTCAGTAGAAGCACCAAGAGGCAGCTGTCATTTTCACTTTTTAAACATAGGTGGGAAGCATTTTATCAGGCTGAGGCCTTTTCAGGGATGTCAGTTTTCAAGATGACAATTGTCACATTGACAGGCACAGCGACAAGGTATTACAAATGGTATGTTGAAGACTCAAGTGGCGTACTGGCTGGTGGGGTCTGATGTTCCTGATGGGGACTGGGGAACCCATGTGTGGGGGGCACAGCACAGTGGCTGCAAGATGGCCCTGGCAGTAACTCGTGATACCTTTTATGTGAATGTCTGTTTCTTGTGAGAGTCCCTTCTGTTTCTATCAAATGGTACCTTGTAAAAAATTATGGCAGTGACATGAAGTTTTATTTGGAAACAAATGAAAAGTGAGTCCATTTAAAGAAACTCACTAAGGTAAATATTGTGCAGATGAGACACAGATGACTGTAGTTTGGATAAAAACTGCCTAAAGTCATAGAATCAGCAGAGTTTGTTTCCCTAGAGCCCCTTGACCTTGACCTTTCAACCTCTGGTTTTCTCTGTGTCTGAGAGGAGGGTCCTGAGCTGTGGGTGGTGCTGAGAGGTATGAGATGGAGAGGGTTGGATGGGGTAAATATGAGAGATAGGGCAGCATTATTTTTTAAGTGAGAGGAGAGGAAAGGAGACAGACAGATTCCTACATGTGCTCTGACCAGGATCCACTCAGCCACCTCCATGTGGGGCCGATACTCTGCCCATCTGGGGCTGATGATCACAACCAAGCTATTCGTTTCCTGCCTGAGGTGGAGGTTCCACGGAGCCATCCTCAGTGCCCGGGTTTTCTCTTTGTCCATAGGAGAGAGATGTTGGCTAGGACTTTTGTAGAGGAGCCTGGAAGAAACGGCCAGAAGGCCTGCTTATTGGAATTACAGCTGTCAGTTGCTGCTGAGGTTTGCTAGAAATAAGTGTGAGTGAGGGCACTGTGCTGTCAGAGGGTACGTCAGTGGAGCCTGGCACATGTTCATGGGCGGTATTGGATCTGTGCAGTGACAAGTGGCCTCACTATCAGCCAGTAGGGCCAAGTGAAGGCAGTTCTTGAAGGTCATGTCAGTGTGCTGCTTTCACATGAAGAAGTCCAACATCTGTGTGTGTGTATCATGGTCTATCTGCTGCTTGGTCCACAGAGCTGACAAGAAGCCAACACCTGAGTGTGTCTTCTCTAGCATTAAATGGAACTTTAAACACAGTCTTTTTTTTTTTTTTTTTTTTTAACAATTCTTTTTTTTTAAATTTTTATTTATTTATATTTTTAATTTTTATTTTATTTATTCATTTTAGAGAGGAGAGAGAGAGGGAGAGAGAGACAGAGAGAGAGAGAGATAGGGGGGAGGAGCTGGAAGCATCATCTCCCATATGTGCCTTGACCAGGCAAGCCCAGGGTTTCGAACCGGCGACCTCAGCATTTCCAGGTCGACGCTTTATCCACTGCGCCACCACAGATCAGGCTAAACACAGTCTTGAACATCGCCCAAAAAAGATGTTTTGGCAGTTATTCAAGAGGGGAACGTGGTCACAGAGCTTGTCACTGATTCCCACTTCTATTGGAAAGGAAGACATGTTGACTGTTCATCAGGGGACTTTTCTTGTGATATTTTTCTGCTTTCAGGTCTCAGGGTACTTGGTTTAGTAATTTGAGTAATTTTCTTGTCGGTATGAAAAAAAGTTAATCATCTGTTGTTTAGGTGAAATGTTAGAATTTGGCCTGATCTGTTCATTTTTTACTCAATAACTAAGACATTTATTTCATTATATGTAAATACTTTTATACACACACGTTATCATATAGAAAGTGTGTGTATATATTTATAGTTATTTATAAAACAGGCACTTACAATTATTAATTTGGTTGGCTTTGAATGAAAGCTGATTTCTGCTGATTTTCAAGTTTGCTTGAGATTACTTGGCCCCTTAAACTGTATTGTATAATGAAAAAATGGTCTAGGTGGATTGTTGTGTGCTGACTGAGGGAGTCACATTAAGGAAAGGTCCCCTCCACATGGTGTTGTCTGTCTGCTCCCTGCTGTCCGGCTCTGTGTGTTTCTCCTGGCCTCTTGCTGTATGTTGTCCTGGGGGGAGGGATCTCAGCACTGTCACCCTCTTGCTGTAGGACTTAGGCAGATTGCTTACCTTCCAGAGTATCCATTTCCTGTTCTGGTCCCGCCATGGGCAGATTGGCACGTGATGAGAGGGACAGTGATGGGTGTCCTGCACCTGAGGCATGTTTGGGGTGCCATCCATGGTGGTGTTGCTGTGCCAGAACTCACTTGGAAGTCCGAATGGTGTGGGTTCCTTAAAAGGTAGTCTTATAATTTTGGGAAAATTGGTAAGATGTCATGGCTCACACTGTAAACTTCTGCACGAGTAGGCTGATACTTTTGACAAGTGAAAGAAGGGTTGAGTGATTGACTTGAAGAATCTGATTGATGACAGGGGGCCATCTTGATGAGTAGCAGACCCTCTTAAATCTTAATTAAATCTCAATTATACACTTGATCATGTATAATTTAAGGTGACAGTGGGGAAGAAAGCACAGCTTTTGAAAATGTGGAAGGGATGATTTCTAATCCTGAAAAGTACATTCACGACTTAAAGAGCAGAACATAACATTGGGTGTATCAGAATTGTGAAGTTACTAAGACTCAGTTATAGACAGGCTGCTTGTTTGGCAGGATACCTGGGTTTTTTTTTAAGTCTCAGAGACAGCACGGTATTTGTAAGGAGTATTTTAGGTGAAACAACAACTTATGGAACAGTTCTGATTGGCGAATTCTACCAAAAAAAAATGTGTAAGTCCTGTTTTTGTTCTTTGCAGAGGAGACAGAGCCCACCAAGCTTTGGCTCTGATTTCCTGTTTGCACTCTCTAGCTTTCGATTTCAAAGCCCGCCCTTTCTCTCTCCCTTCTCTCGTTATTCCTTTGTTACCATATTTATCCAGAAGTTTTACTAGAGCAGCTTGTGTGGGCCAGATGCCGTGCCGGGCCATGGGAAAACCACTTGCTGGCCCAGCTCTCTTCATAGAGTCCACACCCAGTGAGCAGAAGATGGGGCGGCTGTGACCAGACAGAGCAACAGCATGCAGCACTGGCCTCGTCCACTGCAGGCTCCCACCTGACTTTGTTCAGACTCCTCTACAGACGTTGAGAGGGGTCATGTCCTACCTCAGAGCCAAAGGACCTGAGTGGGTGCCACAGCAGCTCCTTTGGTTCTGAGCTGAAATGTCTCAATTTGAGGTTTCTCACTCCCTTTACTCAAGAGTCAAGTGTCTGGCAGGCAGCTTCAGTAATTAATAACACTGCTGTTAATATTCATATGACAGCCATTTGCATTTTCAAACCTCTTGATCTCAAAGGTTATCCAGCATTTCATACACCACAGATGAAAGGCTTCACTCGAAGGAGCTGACCCCTCTTCTGCAGTGCAGGGGTGACCAGTGTGGCAGGCCCAGGCACAGAGAATGAAGCCACGGGGCAAGTCCTCACGGCCAACCTGTGCCGGCACTCTGTCTGTGCGCCAGGTGTGTTCCCGGCTTGTGTTCCTGTCACCTGTGATCTGATGGGAGGGAGACTGCATATCTCATCACAGTGTCCTCATGACACCCGTGTTTACTGGGCACAGTTCTGTGTGCAGGCAATATGGCAGAGAACGAGGTGAAGTCTGTCACCTCTGGGGACTTACCTTTAGTTGATGTTATGGGAGTGCTATCCTGTGAATAGAATGCCAATTGGAAGAGTTCAGATACAACAGAGATGTTTTGTAATGCATGCATTTTTATACTCTAGTTGGACTTAGTGGTTATTTAAAAAAAAATAAGCAAGTTCTCTTTGCGAACAATACGTGATATTTATATCCAATTGGGAGGCTGAAATCATCTTTCTAAATACTGCAGCTGTGGTTGTGTATTAGCTCAGTGGTATTGGACTTGGGCTGCAGGTTGAAACCTCCTGGGCAGTTTCCCTGAACACCAAAGTGTGGTTCCAGTGCAGAGGTCCTGATGTGATGGGTCTGGGTGTAGCCTGGCATTGGCTTGTCAAACATCCCCAGGTGACGCTAATGCTGAGGATGAGCAGTGTTGATCTAAACCACGGAGGGCCTGGGGAAGTTGGTGGAGTATGGGAAACTTCCTGGAAGCCCATTCCCAATGTGCAGGGAGGGATAGAGGGTTGTGAGAGCAGAAGCCTGGAGAATCCTGCCGGATCGCGCTAAGAGGGGTGCATGGGCCAGGAGAAGGGGGACAAAGCGAGTGTTTCATCAGTGGGAGTAGCAGATGTGGAGGACTCCTGTCCCCGGGTCTGGGAGCAGGGTGGGACAGAAAGGAAGTGCTGGGGACCCAGTGAGGGATGTGACACGAGCCTGAGATGAGATGATAGGAGAGGCAGAGGAACACAGTACAAGACTAGGCCAGGGATTTGGGTCTTATAGGCTGTTGTGTTGTAAGGTATCAAAAGTTACAGAATTGATATTAATATTTTAGAAAGATTAAATTACATTTTATTAATTTGGGCTAGGTGCAGAGAGAGATTTTGTAGATGGGATTTCTATGCTTGTGTGATTAGCATAAAACCAAGATGTGTTGTAAATGCAGAGGGGAAGGAGACTTGGATTCTCTGACCTTCCCCCACACTTGTGGGGAAGTAAGTGAATAGCTAGCCAGGTGCAGGCAGAGAAAGATTAAATTAAACCTTTTCTTATATTAATGGGCCATTTACAGGCATTTGTCCCCATGGAAACTACCTCTCCCCTCCTGAAAGCGTGTAATTAATGTATGTATCTCTGGACAAAGGAATAGCAAATGAACACTAGAAAATATAGGCATGTTTTTTAATATGTAAAGTGACATTTTTACCATTGTGTTACCTTGTAAGTTTTAATGTGTAGAAACGTTTCTTATGAATCCTATAGACAGATGTTATAAACTTGCTAATGAATTGTGTCCCATCCCCCCTTCATCCTTTTCCCAAACCTGTGTAGGTAAAGACAAAGGTATAAGTTTATGCCGTGATGTCAGGCTCTTTCCCCGCCCATGTATAATTAAAGGTATATAACCAGCCCCTAGAATATTATAGATGCACACGATTTGGGACTACCCCGTGGTAAGCTATATGCGGCCGGCGTATTTAGTAAATTTCTTCCTTTAATAAAACTCTTCAAAACTTATCTGGACTGGGTGTCTTTACGTGAACTCAATGAAATGAGGTACGGTGCCTTTCAGAATCTGGGGTGCAGTACTTTATAACAGTTGGGGCCATTTTACTGATGAGCCTGGCATTGTTCTCATCAATGCACTTAAAAATAATTCCTTAGAAAAATAATTTTATCCAAAAGAATGACTTCAGCTCAATTCATTTAGCCCTTATCAGAAACTCAGTGAAGGAGATGCTATGATCATCGTTGTTTGGCAGATGGGGAAAGTGAGTCCCGCAGAAGTCAAGTACTCGCCACACGGCTGCTGGGTAGTGGGGCTGGCAGGACTCTGAGCCCAGACTGACTCTGGGTTTTGCTTTGGGCTCTGACTTTTTGTGGGGTGGGTGCCATGAGCCTCATCTCAGGATAGGAAACCAGGGCGCGAACTGAGGTTTGAATTCAGTTGTGACCGCCTCAAAGTTCACCAAGCTGCCTCGACCTTGGGGGAGAGGTGGGGAGAAATGAAAATATTTTACTATCTTTACCAAATTAAAAAGTACACACATCAAGATGTAAGTCAGTGGGAGAGTTCCATAGCTGGACGTAGAGATATATGAGAAGAAGAGCTGACAGGGGAGGGGAGGAGGAGAAGAGGAAGAGATTACCTTTTCCATTGCCAACATGTCGTCCTGTAGGTAGCCGTTGGCCCTGCCTTTGGGGCTTAATTCAGGAAGAGGCTTTCCAAGGTAACCTTGTATCATTGCACAGTAGGCATAGGAGAGGGGCACACAATGTAATTGCTGTGTATTTGAGGAGGCCAAGTCTTTGAAATGGACATCATGGAAAATGTGTGGGCTGTAATCCAGGATACCAAGAAGTGGTGAGAGATGCCATCTTTTTGTTAGAAAGTTTTCTTCCACATGTAGCCTCTCCCTGCCACCTGAGTCTCCTTCCTCTGACTGAGTGCTAAAATCAGGCCCAGATATTTGTGGGGCGGAGACAGACTGAATATAGACTCATCTCCCTCCCCCACAACTGCTTGTACTTGTCTCAAAAACATGTACAACAAGATAATGGATCAACATGTGTTCAAATAAGTTGTTTTGGTGCCTCGAATACTGAATTAAATTTTTCTCATGGCTACATTACAAAAGGTAAAAAGCAACATAAGGAAGTTAGTTTTAGTGATAACTTTATTTACTCACTGTATCCTGCATATTTGCATGTAAGCATTGATTGCTATAAAAATATGAATGTTTTGCATTCCTTTTTTCATGCTCCGTGGGAAGCCTGGTTGGTGTGTCTGTCACACTCACTGCCCGTCTCATTTCCACTTGCCCTGTTTCCAGTGTGTAGCCACACGAGGCTGGTGCCATGCCTGACAGGTGGGCTCTGGTGAATCAGAACCTGTGGTACAGGCTCTGATGCTAACATTCTTTTTTTTTTGCCTCTAACAGATTTATAACCACATCAAGTACTTGCGGAGGTTTACGGCAACAATATGAAATTTGCTCTGATTTCCAAATTGTTGCTGTGATAGAATCTGCAAACCACTGCGGGAATTTGGAGTTTGAACTTAAAATGTGCTAATAGCCTGGAGTGCTTACACAAGGTACTGGGAAATTGCTCTGCAACCCATAATGTGCATATTTTTCATACCCAAATGATTATTTAAATTTCCCAGTGGGAAGTGACTCTGACAAAGCTCCTCATCACTAATCTCTTTTCAGCAGTCTTGGTGGACATGGGGTCTTTTTTTTTTTTTTTTGTATTTTTCTGAAGCTGGAAATGGGGAGAGACAGTCAGACAGACTCCCGCATGCGCCCGACCAGGGATCCACCCGGCACGCCCACCAGGGGTGATGCTCTGCCCACCAGGGGGTGATGTTCTGCCCCTCCTGGGCGTCACTCTGCGGTGACCAGAGCCACTCTAGCGCCTGGGGTAGAGGCCAAGGAGCCATCCCCAGCACCCGGTCCATCTTTGCTCCAGTGGAGCCTTGGCTGCGGGAGGGGAGGAGAGAGACAGAGAGGAAGGAGGGGGTGGGGGTGGAGAAGCAAATGGGCGCTTCTCCTATATGCCCTGGCCGGGAATCGAACCCGGGTCCCCCACACGCCAGGCCGACGCTCTACCGCTGAGCCAACCGGCCACGGCCTGGACATGGGGTCTTAATTTTTTCTTTCAGTTAGCCCCTTTTTGGAGGGAATGAAGAATTTGGCTTTATATCCCTGAAGTAAGTGATTGCAGAACTGTCACCTGCCAGGTTGTCCCATTTTCTGAGGTGACAGTAAGTGGAGGGGTGTGTATTTCCTCCTCCTTTGTCACCGTGTTAGATCATCATTGTTTTGGGAACATGTTGAGGTGGCTGGCCCTCTCCCCACGGTGTTCGTCAAACCCTTCACGCAATGCTTTTGTCAGCTGACATGCTCAGCACATTGAGTAGATCATTCTAGGCTTGTACCTTGAGAGAGGAACACGTGTGTTCTGGAGGCCTGATGCTCCTCAGGTGGACTTACAGAGTTTAGAGGAAAACAGTGGCATGTTTGGGAGTTCATGATGCAGAAATTGGATTTTTGCCTTTTATTATTTACATTGTATATGATCAGGCTCATATTTAAGGCTGTGGGGATTGTCATCCTCTTTGAATGGCATTCTTTAATAGTTAGCATTTCACTAGACATAAATAACAGGCTCTGGCTTGAATGGGCATCAGTGGAGATCTGGGATGTCCCCTCATGTCTTCTCTAGGCTTCTTGGGAGAGCTGCTCCTTGTTCCCTATGCAGCCGCCGCTCAGTGTTGCATTACTCAAGCATATCACCCTGTCTTTCAGACTGAGGAGTAAATCTTAGTACATGCTCCCTTTGTTAAAGATGGTGCTGCCCACATGGAAGCCCATTTCCCAGGTGATGATATTAGTTGCCCTTATGCTTGGAATGGGTGTAATTATATTAATGTGTGTTGGGGGTGGGCTGTGGGCAGGCAGGATCCTTGTAGCCTGGGGCTTGGTTTTAGGACTAAGCCTTTCCCACCCTTTTTGATGTGGGGTGGACTTTGTATAAGAGACTTCTCTATTTGTATATTGGATTAAAGGTTTGGATTTCTACACTATAAAGTGGGACAGACTGGGAGCTTGCTCTCTCTCTCTCTCTCTCTCTCTCTCTCTCTGTTCCAGAGATTAGCATTAGAGAGGAGAGCAGAGAAAGGCCACGTGGAGGAGGCCAGGAGAAGCAGCCAAGATGGCGGAGTGCTGAAGGAAAAGCCATTTTGTGCAGAGTTTGTGCAGGGAGAAGGAAGGAGATGGGGAATAGAAGTGAATAAGTCTGGTGAGCTAGAAACCTTTAATTCTAGGAAACTGATAAGTCAGTAGCTTTGTGAGCACTGAATAAGTGGGTTTTGGAGCCCAGTGTGTGTTTTTACTTGCCTGCTGGGTGCAAGCTAGGATTAAAGATGATGGCCCACCAGTTCTTGGTTCCGTTGTTTCATTACCATCTGTCCGAATCCTTTTGGGGACCTGCATGGGCCAGGCGGTTGTGATTGTGGCCACGGCCACTGGCTTTACAGAGGCCTAGTCACTGGGTTAAAGCTTTCATGTCTTCAGCGAAATCCCCTGGTAAGGGTAGTACTTAGACCCGCAACCATTGATATGTGGAACCAGTTGGGTGCAAGCCCCTGCTGGAAGCAGTTTCTGATGGGCAGAGGCAAACAGTCACAGGCAGAGACTGCGAGCTCTTGTTGAGAAGCCGGTCCTAGTGGAGTGGAGTGCAGCACTGGGGCTGCAGCTTCACTAGAACAGAACTAACATCAGTCAAAAAACCTTGTTAACCTTAAACCTCTGCCTGTGAGTGATGTAAACAAGCCCATTTTTTTCTGATGAAAGAAATTAAAACTGGCTCTGGCCGGGAAGCTCAGTTGGTTAGAGCATTGTCCTGACATGCCAAGGTTGCAGGTTTGATCCTCGGTCAGGGCACATACAAGGAGCAACCAGTGAATGCAGAAGTGGAACAACGAATTGATGTTTCTCTCTAAAACCAATCAGTAAAAAAAAAAAGGAAAGGAAAAGGAAAAAAAGTAAATCCATTCTGGATGCTAATGTTGGTTTTTAGGGAATAACCCAGAACCCATTACTAAGAAAAAGCTAAATTGTATGTTTTTCTCTACCTTCTTAGTGATTTTTACTTTTAATTTTTATACAACAATTTGCATATGTGCTGAGGTTTGAAAAAGCAGTTATTACTGATTTTGCCTGAAATTTAGACAGATTGGCTCTGCTGAGAAGGAAATAATAAGGGTGTTAAAAAGGCAGAATATTTATAGTGATTTGCTGAGAGAAATATTAAGGCCACGAGTTGATGAACACTTGGCTGAACCCAGGGTGATGTGCATGGTTAGTGACTTCTCCCGTAGACTGAGCCATGACAATGTCTGGGCACATCACAGTGAAAATTTACCCAAGGGACTGCATCTGGCACACTGGGAATGAATCGTGACTTGCACACAAACCATGTACTTCCTGCTGTGTGGTTTGCTAGGACTCAGTGGGGACCTGCTGCAGACCAGCTCCCGTGGCATCCCCTGCTGATGGGACACCTGCAATTGGGACCAGCTACACTGTTTTTGTGGCCCAGTGCAGAATGAAATTCAGATCCCTCCTCCCCTTTTTTTTTCTAAGTGAGAGGAGGGGTGATAGACAGACTCCTACATGTGCCCTAACCCGGATCCACCTGGCAAACCCCTGTCTCTGTGCAGCCTATGCTCCAACTGATCTTGTCACTGGCTGCAGGAGGGGAAGAGGAGGAGAAGGGGGAGAGATGCAAATGGTTGCTTCTCATGTGTGCCCTGACCGGGGATCGAATCTGGGACATCTGAACATTCGGCTGGCACTCTATCCACTGAGCCAACTGGCCAAGGGCCAAGTGTTATAATTTACACATACCTGTCACCATGTTTGGCTCTTATTTTGTTTTCTGAAGATGAGTGGGGTGATATTTTCTGAGGATTGGTCCTGCTGAAAATATGAAATAATTCAATAAATAAATATATGTATGTATGTAATTGGTTTAAGAGAGAGAGAGAGAGAGAGACAGGGTGGAGAGAAATGAGAAGCATCGATTTGTAATTGCTTCATTTTAATTGTTCATTGATTGCTTCTCATATGTGCCTTAACCGGATGGCTCCAGCCAAGCCAGTAACCCCTTGCTCAAGCCAACAAATTTGGGCTCAGGCCAGTGACCTTGGGATTATGTCAGTGATCCCACGTTCAAGCCGGCAATCCTGTGCTCAAGCTGGTGAGCCTGTGCTCAAGTTGGATGGGCCTGCATTCAAGCTGGCAATGTCAGGGTTTTGAACCAGGGACCTCAGCGTTCTGGGTTGATGCTCTATCCATTGCACCACCACAGGTCAGGCAATACACAAATATTTGTTGAGGACTATGTGCCGGACACTGGGGTTAAAGAAGGGAAGAAGCCCGATTTGCTGTCCTCAAGAAATCCACATTCAGTTCCCATGTGGACAGAGATGATGCATTCTTATCCTCCGAAGGCTACCTGGGTCACCTGTCTCAGTTCAGAGAGGAGTGATGAGATGCATTCACTCATCAGACAGCAGCTCCTGCTGGCTGTAGACCACACTGGGTTCGGGGCTCAGAGGCACTCAGATAAACAGGACACTTCACAGGGTCGGCAGAGCCTAGACCCCTGAGGCCCTGTAGCAAGTTCAGCAACCTGCCTCAGTTCATTGAAGTACCACTGTTATGTAACCTACTTCCCATTTAATTTATCTTTTCCTGAGTGATTTACAGAGTTTAAAACAGCTTATCAGATTTTTGTTGGTTGCATATTTTTTCTGGTTGAAAGCCCTCTCATCTTGCCATATCTATGTGTTGTCTGTTAAGAATTCAATTTTTGTCACCCTTAAACAAAACATGATTTGCTGTTAGTTACCCTGTGTGTGCAGAGAAAACTGGAAGTGTATTGAATTGAAAAACTCTTCCCTGCCAAAGTCGGTTTTCCCATGCTCCATACTGTTGCTTCTTCCTCTCTGTC